>NC_090818.1:10268893-11490143 GCF_000390325.3 Nicotiana tomentosiformis
GACATTCATGAAGAATATCTTAAGCCCTCAATCAAGCTTACTGTTATTCTTTGAGCAGGTACAAAATAGCTTTATAATTACTTGACTCTGCTTTTTATGACATGTCTGGTACATGGTTTGATGACAAATTCTGCATATTTTGAACCGTCACAGATTGGTTTAGTTTCCAACTTGGGGAATCACAATAAGGAAAAACGACTTTATATGCCTGCTAAGACTTGCCTTCCTCTTGAAGAACATGCAAGGAGTGTTCTTACGCATTATGCGTTCAATGTCATGCAGCATGAGATTATGCTATCTATGCAATACGCAATAACAGAAATGGCTAATAGCTCATATCTCGTGAGGCATTACAAGAAAATGGAAGCAGAGTGTCTTGTGATTTGGATACCTGAAGATGAGCAAGTTCACTGCTCTTGTAAGGAATTTGAGCATTCTGGCATTTTGTGCCGGCATTCGATTCGAATGCTAGTATCTAAAAACTACTTCCGAATCCCAGAAAAGTATTTTCCACTTCGATGGAGACTCGAGAGTTCCTTAGCTCCCCTGGATGATTCAGTCGTTCAAAGTAGCGCTAGTGAGTATTCTCAAATTTTCCATGATCTTAGTGGAAGTCTATATTCAGAATCATTCATCTCTAAACAGCGTGTTGATTACGTTAATCGAGAGCTCAAACAGCTCCTTGAGCATGTACAGAATATGCCTACAGTGGATGAAGTTGCTGTAAGTTCAGCACCTATCAATGTGAGTGAACTCTAGCACTTATGATGTATTGCCTGGTGGCTAATTTAGCAACACTAGGGAAGTAAAGCTTTTGGGAAGGAACATTTGAGAAAGAAATTAGACATGAATGTAGTGCAATGAAATGGAATAGATTTACTTTTAGTTTATAGCAAAATATTTACAGTATATATACAAGGCTAAAAATGTATTTGGAGCATATTAGCTTAATTTCTGATTCTGCCCCTTCTAGTTTTTAGTCAGCTGAGAGCTGACCAACCCCAACTAGTATTGAGTATGGTTTCTGCTTTCTGCAAAATGGTTTCTTGAAGGGGGAGCCTTGGAGCAACGATCAAGTTGTCTCCGTGTGACCTATAAGTCACCGGTTCGAGCCGTGGAATCAGCCATTGATGCTTTCATTAGGGGTAGACTGCCTACATCACACCCCCTTAGGATGCGGCCCTTCCCCGGACCCTGCATAAACGCGGTATGCTTTGTGCACCTGGCTGCTCTTTGGTGGAATCAAAATTCAAAACACTATCTTAAAATTTATACCTCTCCTGCACCTTGTTCAGTTCACTTGTTTTCTGGTGTCATTTCTTCCCGTTTAAAAGGGCAGCCCGGTGCATTAAGCTCCCCTTATGTACGGAGTCCGGGGAAGGGCCGGACCACAAGGATCTATTGTACGCAGCCTTACCCTACATTTATGCAAGAGGCTGTTTCCACGGCTCGAATCTGTTCTTCTAGTATAATTCCCTAAATATGTGGTTAATACTATGTATTACAAGCACTGTTTCTTCTCATTTGGACCATAGTTATCTTGTGTGGAGTTAAGTGACTTGTGAAGAGAATCTCGTAGATGTATTCACCATGTTGCTGAGAAGAAAGGAACTTATTTTTTAACTGGTATCCTTATTACTGATTTGATTATAGCCATGCCCTTCTTGGTCCATTGCATTTGGAACTAATTTACTGGGTAGCTAGATATTGCTATTTCTACATCATCATGGATCAGATTTGCATGGATTATGAATGTGTTCTTTGGAGTATTACATGTGAAACTTTTTGAGCTACTTACTGAATGAAGAGAGTTGTTTAATTTTTGCTTTTGATAACGATGGTGTTCGGACCAACTTGTCTTAGGATGTCACAGTTGAGATTTAAACCTATGATCTAAAGCAACTTTTGAACCCCTTCACTATAATACTTGAATTTTTCTTCATGTCGAGAATTTAACAGCTTACATATAACAAAAAAAAGTCATTTTTACCCTATATGCATAGTATAATTTTCCGACGTAGGAGTTCAGTTTGAACCCCTTCATACTGCTTAGTTCCGCCACTGCTTGCGAGCACCTTGGCTATTCCACCGAATATCTGTTATTTCCCACTAGCACAAGTACCAAGTAATTTTTACCTACCGGATTTAGACAGACGATAAGAAATAGTTATAACGACCGAAACCTATAGGGGCTGGATCATCTCCATGTCTAACATCTTGTGTTATTTGATAGCAGTGCCCTAAACTTGGAAATCTGAATTGAAATCCCACTTCTAGCCTAGGTAGTGGCCCTCAAAAATGGTGGATAAGATGTCAAATATCCAGAGATTTGTGCTTGTTGCGACTTATTGTGGGATTTTGAAATAAAAGGTTTGGCACCATTGTCCTTTCATCTTTACTTTCTTCATTGAAGGCAGTTATAGTCAAATATGAAAACAGTTTAGTTTTGGACCAAGACATTGGTGATAATATCAATTAAGAAGCCCGTCCAATTATTTCTTGAAAAATTTGTCTCCCTTAGTCTTTGCTATTTAGTGTGTACTTTATAGCGATAAAACAGAAGTAGCTGAAAAGTCTTTGTCTGTAAAAGTAGATCTTTTCTTCTAATCTCCTTTTAATAGGTGCACCGTCAACAACCACAACAAATCGAGTAAATTCCCACAAGTAAAAATAGGTGCAGTGCCATTTCTTTTTCTTTCTTTTTTTTAATTTCTTTTTATAAAAAAAGTGCCACATGAATTAGCTTTTCATCATATTCTTTGAAAAAACGCCTTTCTCCGAACTCTATACGAAATACTTTGTGCACCGAGTTATCCCTAAATATTATATTATGAATTAATTAACTGTGTCGCATGGACGCAGAGTAACCTAATAGACATGGCAATATAAAATAAAAAAAGAAGGTAAATTTGGAAAAAGTATAAGGCAGAAAGTTAACAGGTGACATGAATCATGATTACATAATTTGATCTACATAGAGTTGTAAATTGTTATAGATAAACCGAAAACATCAATCACCTCCTCCCCCCCCCCCCCCCTTACAAAAGAAAAAATTGGTTAGAAGATTTAAGAAAAATAATTTCAGTATAAAATATCCCACAAAATAATACGTGTAATATTTGGGTGGAGAGAATAGGAAAAATAATCCTCTTAAAATTATGACAGCATTTGGTTGGCCGCATAAGAAAAGATTACGCATGAATAATTAATGCAACGTTCCGTTGACATTGACAATTATTATTATTATAAAAACACGAATAATTTATACTAAATATTGAACGTTTAAAATATCCCCAAAATATTAATTGACTTTTATAACCTTAAATATTTGTATAATTTAAGGATATAATTGTAAATCACCTAAGAATGGAATTCTTTTTCGATTTAAATTACATATATACCGAACCTACAAAGTTGATTTTGGGTCAAATCGTTAACCACTTCTCGGACAATTTGGAATTTTATCTTTAGCCTACTTCTTGGACAACATATGCTTCATATAGTAGCTTTTTCTTTTTGGACAATAGTATACTTCGTTCAGTTATTCTTCTCCGGTTTGTATGAGGTTTAAATTTATTCCATGAATCCATGTAGAAAAAAAATATTAGTCACGAATATTTCATACTAAATATTGAATGACGAAAATATCTCCGAAATATTAATAAATTTTTATGTCCTCCTAAAGATAATTATTTCTTAAAAAATAGAATATAAGATAAAATTAGTAACATAGAATGTTGAACAAAAATATAACATTAAGTGAAATTTGAAACCAACTAATAATAGAAATTTTTAAAGCCATAACATAATTGTGAAATGCCAATGCCACACAAATTCACTTGGACAATAATAACGGTCGCTTGATTGACTTTGATTGAACTGTCAATTCGAATTGCTTTCGATTGTTCAAATAATATAACAATACTTGAAAGAGTAATTTTTTCCCTTAAAAATGAATTATAATATTTAGACTTTCCCTAATTTTAGGAGTCTGAGTTCAATTATAAATTTACAATATTTTGCTAAAAGAGACTTAATTTAAATAGGAATGAATTAATTTAGAGTTTATTAGTGAAGGGAGAAATAGGAACCGCTCCCTATAATTTTTTATAGAGGCAGATTCTCACCTTGAGGCGTGCAGCTGGATGCAAGAGGTCAAGATTAAGAGGACTCTGAACTGTGCTTAGGGTGGAGTTAGACGGTATTGTACGTGAAAGGTTTATTATTTGGTGTAATGGAGTATTATAAACCTTTAATTCTATAACCTCTTGGCTTTTGAGACTATTCACGATCTACTCTTTTGTTTTCTTTTAATGACAAAAAAAAAAATATGTTGGCAGAAATGACTAAATGACTTTTCATCTTTGTTTTCACCGTCATTACTGAATCTTAATATTAAAAAAATGACTCTCATATACCTTAATCAATATGGTTTAACTAAAGTAAATTTTTGCATCACAAAGGAAAATATTAAGTGTTGTTGTATTTTTAACATGTTTTTACAACTTTAATCGCAAATTATGTGATTCCAAAATATTTAGTTCCATATTGTCTTTTATGATTGTGTCAAAACTTTATTAATTATTTTGTTTCGACTATAAATTGAATTCTTCTATTTTTAGTTTTAAAGAACTGATTATTGAATTTCGTATCATATTCATTAACAATTGATTTTAGAATATTTATGTAATTGTTTATTACTTTCGGCACGTGTGTTGTAATATTTGACAAAAAAAAATATACGTACAACGCACGTGCATATATATATATATATATATATAAAGTAAGAAGTTCTTACATTACAATTCTCACATTATATATGTGAACCAAAAGACAATGTTATGTCAGAGTGGTGTTAGATTACAAATATGAGGACATCTATTAATGTAGGATAAAGTTTTTTATTTGTTCTACTTGTCGTTAGGTTGTATATTTGCACTACAATGTTGATTACATTTGTTAAATAGCTAGACTTGAGAAGAATATAAAATAGCAACCAGATGATCCAGTCCACTTGTGAATCACTCATCAGCAAAATCAAAAGATTATGTACAGCTAATTTTAGTGAAGCAATTACTGAGATAAAGATCATGAGATCTGGGTTTTTAGTTGGCAATGGATTTTGTTTTTCCTAATTAGAGTAGAATCAGATATTTAGCTTTTGGAATCTGTTTGCCTCATTTTTCAAAGAGACATGGCTGGTCAGTTTGTCTCTTAGTACATGGAAGTTGATACTCCAACTTAGAGGCGTAGCTACAATTTTAAATTTATGAGTTTTGAATTTGTCTTCTTGAGTCGAGGGTCTATTAAAAACAGTCTCTTTACCTTCATAAGTAGGGGCGGAGCCGGAGTATACGATACGGGTTCGGTCGAATCCAGTAGATTTTGTTCAAACCTTGTATTTATTTTAAAATTTTCATTGAATAAGCACAAATTATGAATTTAAAACCCATCAACTTAAAAACATTACAATCCCGAACCCATAAGGTTCAAATCCTGGTTCCGCCTATGTAATCATAAGATAGGGGTAAGGTCGGCGTACACACTACCCTTCCCAGACTCCACTTGTGAAATTTCAATAGAGTTGTTGTTGTTGTTGTTGTTTGGTTTTGAATTTGCCACGGAACTCATAGCTCGTCTTAGTTACTGGATTCATAATTAATTTTTTGTGTATATTTAATAAATATTCTAGCACAAGTATAATGTTTAAGCAAAAGTAATTGAGTTCGGTTAAACGTACCTAATAGGCTAGCTCCACGTATACTCCCGCTTTACTCATTTTCTAGAAGTACAAGGCTGGTCATTTTGTAATTTTGACTTTTGATTAATAAAATTTCCTTTTAATTAAAAAATATACTTAAAACACTCACAGTGTTATTTTTTTTATACGTCTCATGTCATTAACTATACACATACCTGCCCGTAATAATTGTGATTAGGCCGTTCAAAATCGAACCGAAACCGTTAACCGAACCGAATCTAAGCGATGGCTTATTGGTATCGGATTATCGGGGTAATGGATAGTGAACGGATTGAGATTTTATAATTAACGGCTTAACGGTTTGGGGGCGGATTACTTAATTTTCTTATCGGGTAAACCGTTAACCCGTTAAATTTTTTTATATTTATACTTTTACTCCTATGTATATAAAATACTATTGAAATCCTAAATGGCTAAATTCCTAATTTCTATTTTCCAATTCTCAATTGTCTGCAGCCACCAGAGGCAGAGAAGTCGCTAGTCTCGTCTCTCTCTTGAATTGAGAACTGAGAAGTCGAAGTATACATAATATACCCCTAAGGGGTCGTTTGGTTGCCGGTTAGAGTTATGTAGGTATTAGTTATGCAAATATTAGTTATATATGTATTAGTTATGCAGGTATTAGTTATGTATGTATTAGTTATGCAGGAATAAGTAATGCAGAGATTAGATATGCATGTATTAGTTATGCAAGGTTGAGTTATGTTGGGATTAGTAGTTATGCAAGGTTGAATTATGTTGGGATTAGTTATGCGGTAGTTATATAAGGATTAGTAATATAAATGTAATGTGAGTGTTGTTTATTATTAGCTTACTTTATTTTATTAAAATTGTTAGTATAGTTTAAATATATATTTTTAAACAAAAAAATACAAGTATGAATAAAGGGTATTCTTGTCATTTTGTGTTTTAATACAAGTAATACTAATACATGTATAAGTTATTCCACCTTCTCCCCTGCATAAATAATACATAGATTTCCTCATAACTTATACATGTATTAGTTATGCGGAAAAAAAAAATGAACCAAACATTGTATTAGCAATGCTACATTTTTTTGTGGAAAAGAGGAAAAAATAACCAAACATTGTATAACTTATGCTAGCTTCTATGTGGAGATTATTTTTTCTCCTTCTTTTAACCAAATAATGTATAAAGTTATCCTAATTTTAATACATGGATAACTGCTCTCTAACCGGCTACCAAACGACCCCTAAGTGTATAAGTAATCCCAAGATAACTTATAACAGATTTGCTAACCAAACAAAGTATTAATGTGATATTAAATTTTTATACCAACATTATATCTTCTTATACCTCATACCAAATAACCCCTAAGTGTATATGTATTATTCAACCCGTGGGTTGAAATTTGGACGAGGTAGATAAATATCTATTTTATGTTTCTAATTAGACACCTCTAAACATAATATAAACTTAAAAGACAATGTGTGTTGACCATGTCAACTGTGGAAAAGTCTATTGAAAAACTGGTGTGTGAAACTGTGAATGTGTATGAGCGTGTTGGTTGAGGCAACGCTGGATTGCGATAGTTAATTGTCATTTAGCTGAAGACGCAAGGCTAGACTCTAGAGTCAAGCCGGCAATTGCATTTTTTTGTTTCCTACTATCCGGTACACATATTGGAATCCGATTAAATCCGAATTTATACCGACAAGTTTTACATTAAGGGTAAAGCGTTCCCTAACAAATATAACTTCTTACTTAATGTTTAAACCCGAGACCTTTGATTAACGATAAAAAAGTACTTACTATTCCACCACAATCCTTGTTCGTTAGCCGGGAGTTCCTACTAAAAAAATAAACAAAGGAGCAAAAAAATATCACATCAATTGCATTACACAACGTAAAAGAGTATCTTCAAGATTTTTTTTATGTTAGTTACGAAAAGATTTGTGATAATCTGAAGATCCCCAACTTGGATATATTTTTTTTCTTATAAATATCTCTCGTCTATTTTGTTGGAATAATCCAAATCTTTCTTTGGGAAAATTTCTGATTAATAATAAGTTTCAAACTCCAAAGAGATCTCATTAACGGAACCAAAATCTTTCTTTACGGAACTTTATGATTAATTACAAATTTAAGGGATACGAAATTAAGATTGCAATTATGATTAAAAGGTTCGAGACCGTCCAAGCAGACTTGGACAATAGGAAAATATTTATTTTGATTTGGCTGATGCACATTAGAAATGACAAATGTGGAATATGCTAAGGATTTTCTAGAAGTACTGATTAGTAGTAGTAGCTATTTATACTTCGTACCCAAAAAAACAAAAATAGTATTTCTATTATGTTAAAAAAAATTCCGCATCCAATATTTATATTAAATTAAAGTATTAATTTACTATAAAAGTAAAATTATATTAATTAATTGTGAAAATTGATAAATTAAAGAGAGAATATGTACTAATTAATTTCAGCTTAATAAAGATGCAAGTTGAATATTTATTGACTTGAGAGAGTAAGTGATTTCCCCTTCTTTTATTACGTAGTACCATTACAATAGCATTTAGGATATATACATTTACGGTGTGGAGAATTAAACGGTTACAGCTTCTTTTTCTGGTTATCAACTCAAGCTATTTATTAGTTACCATGTAGTTGAATTTTAAATGACATAATACTTCAAAAATAGTTCATCCTTTTCTTTTCAGTACAATAATAATAACATATTTAGTGTAATTTTTCAAATGAAGTCTGCAGGTAAAAAGATTATTTCCGATAATTTTTTTGGACTAAAACAAGCAAAATTACAGTAATAAAGAAGAAAAGTAAACAGTAATAACAACGGAATAATAATAAAATCGAAACAAATTTACTGTCGGAAATGTTCTTTTTTGTCGTATGCTTCAATACCTTCAAAAATTATATCCAAAAAGATGGAACTGCGAGGTGGAAGTGGGGGTTCTATTACAAAAATGTCATACAGATAAAGAAAAAGAAAAGGTGAAGCAAATCAAGTCAACTTGAGGTAGAACTAGTAAATACATGGTTATATTATTTGTTATAGATGCTAATCCTTGATTATTAATTTTGCAGCATCAATTCGTCATATTAATCTCTTTCTTAATTCTCTTTATAAAATCTTCACACTTCTTGTGCAACTCTTCTAATGTTTCTTCTTCTTCTTCTTCTTCTTCTTCAATAATTTCAACATTATTTTCTTGATTATAAGCTTCATCTTCATTCTCATTAGCTATTCCAACAATAACCAAATCCTGATTCATTATTCCTTCTTCTTCTTCTTCTTCTTCTCCACATTGGTTTTCAATTTCAACAACTTTTTCGAAAAAATTTTCTGCCTTTGTTTGAACTCGCGATGCTTTGAGCACCGAACTATCCTTTTCCGTCTTTGTTTCCGAAACAACTGGATTTTGATATTCTCTGGATTTCTCCTTGTGACTTTCTTTAAGGTCAGAAATATTACCAATTAACCCTGAATTCTTGATTATAAAAACAAGAATTCCATTACAAAGAAGGAAAATATAATTCCTCTCAGTGCTATAGGTGAAAAGTTGAATGGAAAATAATGAAGAAATGTCATGAAAATAATTGAGAAGAAGAGGAAACATTGAAGAATATTGAGAAAACACCAATGAAAATACAGAAAAAGGGAGCAGAATTTTCATTGCATTTTTCAGAAAATAGAATTGGCTATTCAAATTCACTTTTTCCATTCTCTTGAAAAAAAAAAAGAAAGAAGAAAAAACTCAACTGGTGAAGAAGAAAAGAAGAGGGAGGAACTTTTATAAAAAGAAGAGTTTTCTTGAAAAATGTTTGATTTTTGCACTTTGCAATGTTGTGTAAGAAAGACTGGTGAAATACTTTAGATTATATACTAGTTTCATATATGAAGTAATGAAAGGGTTGAAAGTTGATTTTCCAAATATACCCTTGTGTTTATTAATTGAGAAGAGGGAGTTTTGTTTTTTTAAGAGGTTACGCCAAGGGTAGTTTAAGGGAATTAGAAAGTCAAGTAGGTCCAACTAATATTTTTAAAATATTTATTTGAAGGACCGGTGTTTGACTTTGGAAGTTCACTTTGTTAGCTGTCATCATCCTTTTATTTATGTCTTTTTAATAGCCTTGTTTTTGTTCAAACTTGATAGGGGCTTTATCTTGTTGTAGATAGTAAAATTTCCACTTCTGGATAATCATTATATTATACTCTTAAATTTTTGAGGTGAGTACATTCAATAATTTTGTTTAGGATATTTTTTCTTATTTTTGAAAAAAATGAGATTATATAGTCGCTCTCAAAAAATGAGACTGTGAATCTCTTTATAAGATCATTTCGTCATTTTTCTATCTGATTTGTTCATTCTAATTTGAATGGACACCATTGTAAAATGTTGAAAGAAATTAGACTTATAGGATTGCGAAATTTAACACTTTTTGTGATAAAAATTTTTTGTCATACAAAGTCTTGTTATTATGTGTATTAGATTGCTAATTGAGAATTGAGTTGGAACTAAATACCTACAAGGTTTAAATACTCGTTACAACGATTTCGATAAGAGAGGTTGTTCAAATGGTCAGCACCCACACCTACAACATCAGGATCGTGGATTCGAGTCACTAAAGGAGCAATAACTGCAACAAAACGGAATCAAAAAAACACAAAAATACACCGCGTTCCATTATTTATTTATTTTGAAAAAATGAGACAGTATAGTCACTTTCTAAATAATTATCAAACTAAATTTTATACAATTTGCGATTACCAAATATAAATAGTTTCGATTACGTGCTAAAAGCGATATTCGCCCCCCTTTTTCCCCCTGCCATGTTAACGGGTTAACCCCTGCCCCATGTAAGAAAATAAGTTTTTAGTGATTAGGTCCAAATATGTCTATGTATTATCTAAATTGCTCAATTTTGCTCCCAACCGTACTTTTGGTTCATTCGTAACCTTAATGTTAACAAATTATTTTGTATTTATTTTTTTAAAATCTTCAAAAAATATCTAAATTTAGGTTGGATTATGGTTTAAAATTACTCTCATGTTGGCATTATTTAGGAATCAAGGCCGAAGATGAGATTTTCCATAACGACCACAATACTATTAGATCAAAAGTCTAACAAATGGCAAAGTTGCTCGATATCAAATAGTATAGAAACAAATTTGACCTTTTATCCTAACAGTAAAAAGGGATTAAATTTATAACGAAACTAATTCGAATTTCATCCAACTAAAGTGATGTACGAACATATTGCTCACTTAATAGCATTAATTTTGACATCGAGGCCTATTTAGCAGCCCGCTGAAACTATTTATATTTTGTATTTTTTGGGAAAATATTTAATTAGTTGTGTGTATACGGTCGAAATCGGGCTCGACTATTGCATAACAGATCGGGCTCAGAACGCGAAGAGTTGGAGATCGCCCTTGTATCTCATCGAACCAGAACACGAGATAAGAATGTCCGTCCTCAGGAACATTGAGCCCGTGATCCCAGAATCGACCCTGACTCCGAATAAGCTTGAGGAAATATTGCCGGTATGAAACAATAGAAGACCGAAATAACGGAAGGCCGAAATATCCGTAGCCGATCGGATATTTCGGTGGAAATCTCGGCACGTGTCAGTAAAGGACCGGCAAATCAGCAAACCAGGAGATTTTTACCTTTTATAGAATTATATCTAAGGTAGGACTCCCTTACTATATAAAGGAGATTCTAATTACTTATAAAGGAGATTGTAATACGCATCAAAAGGCAATTTTACTGTTATTTCTTGTTCTTATTATTTTGTCATTTTGTTCCGGCATCGATAAAAGCAATTTTGCCCAAAGGTGACTAACCTTCTAAGGCTGAGATAATTCAACTTGTGTGGTTTGCATTTACTTTTTCATTATTTATTTCAACTTCAATCTGATTTATCATTTTGTATCAAATTAGATCACATGTCCTTAAAATCACGTACAAATTCAATTGTTATCCGATTTTGAGGGTAAACAGTTTGGCGCCCACCGTGGGGCTAAGGATAATAGTGGTTGTTTGGTACTAATCTCCGTAACACACACTACTTAACACTTGCTTTTTGAAGTGTCTTTGATTCCAGGCTTAAACCCAAAATGCCAAACTCTCAATCAGCACCTCTACATGTCGACAACGAGTCCGGTCATCAAGGTGAAAATAACAATATAGCACCCGGTAACGAGGTACCGCATGCTGATCCCATTGGAATTCTGATCGTAGATCCGATTGATGCTAATTCACATGTGGCTATCGACGCAAACTTGCCTACCGACCTCGAAAATAGTGTCTGTAGTAGAGACCGATCGGCAACTCAAAACACACAAAACATTGAAGGTGACGTGATCAATCTACGGGTGATCTTCGAAATGTTGTAGGCTCAACAGGCAGCGATAGCTCAGTTACAAAACCGAAGTCGTGCACCGAGCAGGGTTGAGCCTGATCTTCCCTGAGAAGTCGCTAGCAGGGGTGAACCGGTCATAGAAAGGTCAAATGAACATGAATCGGGAGCTAACCCCGAGATCATAAAGATGCTCGAAGAGGTGACAAAACGGATAGAATCAGGGAGAAGAAAATCGAAACTAATGACAAAAAGGTGAAAACCTACAATTCAAGGGTAGACCAAATCCTTGGAGTACCTCCGATATTGAAAGGCCTGGATTCGAGGAAGTTCTTGCAAAAACCTTTTCCTCCGAGCGCGGCTCCGAAGCCGATCCCCAAAAAATTTCATATGCCCGAAATACCTAAGTATAACAGACCGACCGACCCAAACGAGTATGTAACCTCTTATACGTGTGTCATCAAAGAGAATGACTTGGAGGACGACGAGATCGAGTCTGTTCTGCTGAAAACATTTGGAGAAACCTTGTCAAAGGGGGCTATGATATGGTATCACAACTTACCTCCTAATTCAATTGACTCATTTTCTATGCTTACATATTCCTTCATGAAAGCACACGCTGGCGCCATCAAAGTCGAGACCAGGAAATCAGACCTTTTCAAAGTAAAACAGAAGGATAATGATATGCACAGAGAGTTTGTGTCACGTTTTAAAATGGAGCGAATGGATCTGCCACTGGTCGCTGATGATTGGGCTATTCATGCTTTCACTTAGGGACTCAATATTCAAAGCTCGGTGG
The DNA here is from genome assembly GCF_000390325.3 of Nicotiana tomentosiformis. NCBI lineage: Eukaryota > Viridiplantae > Streptophyta > Magnoliopsida > Solanales > Solanaceae > Nicotiana > Nicotiana tomentosiformis. The sequence goes on from NC_090818.1 coordinate 10,281,798, forward strand.
CTTCACAACAGTTGAAGCAGAACTTGATAGAATACTCGTCCGTTACCTGGGCCGACGTGCATAACCGGTATCAATCGAAAATCAGAGTCGAAGATGATCAACTCGGGGGCCCTTCAGCGTCTATTTATCCTGTCAGAACCCTAGACAGAATCAAGAGAGACATTGATCATGAACCGAGACCAAACATGGATCGGTATCAGCCATATAATAGAGATCAGAGAAGCAGTGGGTCCGGGAGGAACCCCATGAGAAACGAAAGGAGAAATGATCGAGGTCAGAACAACCGGGGACCCATGACCAAAAACAGCTTTGACGGGTTCATCGGTCCTAAAGAAGCGCTAAGGCTATCGGAATACAACTTTAATGTTGATGTTGTCGCCATTGTATCAGCTATCGGGCGCATCAAAGATACCAAATGGCCTCGACCTCTACAATCTGATCCAACCCAAAGGGATCCTAACCATATGTGCAAATATCATGGCACTCACGGACACAGAACAGAAGATTGTCGACCGCTAAGAGAGAAAGTGGCCAGACTATTTAATAATGGGCATCTCCGAGAATTCTTGAGCGACCGAGCAAAAAACCATTTCAGGAACATGGATTCTAACAAGCAGATAGAACATGAAGAGCCTCAGCACGTCATTACCATGATCATCGATGGGGTTGATATCCCACAGGGGCCGATGTTGAAACGCACCAAAGTGTCCATCACTAGGGAGAAACAAACACGAGACTACATACCGAAAGGAACTTTATCTTTCAACGACGAAGATACGGAAGGGATTGTAAAGCCCCACAATGATGCGCTGGTAAAATCTATAATTGTAAATAAAATTCGAGTTAAACATGTGTTAATTAATCTAGATAGCTCGGCCAACAACATTCGAATGAGGGTCGTGGAGCAGCTTGGTCTACAAGACCAAATCGTACTTGCAGTATGGGTTCTAAACGGATTCAACATGGCATGTGAAACCACTAAGGGCGAGATAATGTTACCAGTAAACACCGCCGGGGCCATCCAGAAAATAAAATTTTACGTGATCGAAGGAGACATGAGCTGTAATGCTCTATTCGGGAGGTTGTGGATCCACAACATGAGGGCGGTGCCCTCAACACAGCACTAGGCACTGAAATTCCCAACACCTAACAGAGTCAAAACAGTCTACGGTGAACAACCGGCTACCAAGGAAATGTTCGCGGTCGAAGAGGTGATACCAGCCTCTACAATATTGAAGGATCCGAACCATATGGTAAAAAACGGGGCCAAATAGCAATCACGGATACCATCATCGGCAGATTCGGACTAACAAAGGGAAAGAGAGGATGATGATTACGAGCTCCCCAGATCTTTTATAGCCCCCGATAATTCCGATGCCACTAAATCGACGGTCAAGGAGCTAGAACAAGTCATATTGAGAGAACGCTTGCCCGATCGAAAGGTATACCTGGGCACGGGGTTAAGCTCCGAGCTTAGAAAAAGACTCATTCAATTTCTTATAACTAACGAAGATTGTTTCGCTTGGTTCCACCTTGATATGATAGGGACCCCAACGAAGATAACCACTCACAAGCTGAGTCTGGACCCGAAGTTCCATCCGGTCAAACAAAAGAGGAGACCCCAGTCCGAGGTCAAATATGCCTTCATCAAGGATGAGGTATCTAAACTTCTTAGAATAGGGTCCATTCGGGAGGTTAAATACCCGGATTGGTTAGCAAATGTGGTAGTAGTCCGTAAGAAAGGGGACAAATTAAGAATGTGTGTAGACTATAAGGATTTAAATAAAACGTGCCCCGAGGATTCATTTACTTTGCCCAACATTGATCGAATGATCGATGCCACGGCCGGCCACGAGTTCCTCAGTTTTCTCGATGCCTACTCCGGGTACAACCAAATACGGATAGACCCGGGTGATTAGGGAAAAACCTCTTTCATCACAAAATATAGCACATACTGCTACAGCGTGATGGCATTTGTTTAAAAGAATGCAGTGCTACTTACCAACGCCTAGTAAATAGGATGTTCGAGGAACAGATAGGAAAATCGATGGAGGTTTATATTGACGATATGTTGGTTAAGTCCCTGCGAGTAGAGGACCATTTACAATATTTGCAGGAAACCTTAAGCATATTGAAGAAATACAATATGAAGTTGAACCCGGAGAAATGCGCATTTGGAGTTGGATCAGGTAAATTCCTCGGGTTCATGGTATCCAACCGATGAATCAAGATCAACCCCGACAAAATCAAAGCCATCGAAGACATCACGATTATGGATAACGTAAAAGTCGTGCAAAGGTTAACCGGGCGCATAGCCGCCCTGGGGCGATTCATTTTGAGGTCATCCGACAAGAGCCATCGATTCTTTGCATTATTGAAGAATAAGAGTAACTTCTCATGGACCCTGGAAAGCCAACGAGCTTTAGAGGAACTCAAACGATACTTATCGAGCCCGCCATTGCTTCACACACCGAAGGCAGACAAACAACTGTACTTGTACTTGGCAGTTTCGGAGATAGCGGTAAGTGAAGTCCTAGTCCGGGAAGAGCGAGGCATGCAATTTCCAATTTACTATGTTAGCAGGACCCTAGGTGAGGCCGAAACTAGGTACCCTCACCTAGAAAAACTGGCGCTCGCTTTGCTAAGCGCCTCTAGGAAGCTAAAACCATACTTACAGTATCACCCCATATGTGTCGTAACTACTTACCCATTGAGGAACGTTATGCATAAACCTGAGTTCTCAGCCCGGTTGGCCAAATGGGCTATGGAAATAAGACGGTACGATATTGAATATCGACCCTGAACCGCCATTAAGTCTCAAATCTTGGCAGACTTCGTGGTTGACTTTATGCCGGCCTTAATACCCGAGGTCGAAAGAGAGTTATTAATTAACTTAGGGACTTCCTCGGGAATCTGGACCCTCTTTACGGATGGCGCCTCAAATGCAAAAGGGTTCGGACTTGGCATGATATTGAGGCCACCAACAGGCAATGTAATTAGACAATCTATTAAGACTGTGAAATTGACTAATAACGAGGCCGAATATGAGGCCATGATTGCAGGCCTCGAACTAGCCAAAAGCTTGGGGGCAGAAGTAATCGAAGCCAAGTATGATTCCCTCCTTGTGGTAAACAAAGTTAATGGAGCATTCGAGGTCAGAGAAGAACGAATGCAAAGATACTTAGATAAGTTGCAGGTAACATTACATCGGTTGAAAGAATGGACTTTGAAATACGTACCACGGGATAAAAACAGTGAGGTCGATGCCCTCGCTAACTTAGGGTCATCGGTCAAAGATAACGAGTTCAATTCGGGGGCAATCATACAGCTTATGAGATCGGTGGTGGAGGAAGGCCATGCCAAGATCAACTCGATGAGCCTAACTTAGGACTGGAGGAATAAGTATGTAAAATATTTTAGGACCGGAAAACTGCCCTCATATCCAAAAGAATCGAGGGCCCTGCATACAAAGGCAACCCGATTTAGCCTATCCGAAGACGGAACCCTGTTCAGAAGAGAATTAAATGGCCCACTCGCAATATGTCTAGGATCAGGGGATACCGAGTACATTTTGAGGGAAATCCACGAAGGTATTTGTGGGAATCATTCGGGCACTGAATCGCTGGTTCGAAAAATAACCGGAGCCAACTATTACTAGATCGACATGAAAAAGATGCAAAGGAGTTCGTTTGAAAATTTGATGGATGCCAAAGACACACTCCTACGATTTATCAGCCCGGGGAGCTGCTGCATTCAGTTTTATCACCATGACCATTCATGAAGTGGGAAATGGACATCGTCGATCCCCTTCCATGGGCACCCGGTAAGGCTCAGTTTATATTATTTATGACTGACTATTTTTCTAAATAGGTGGAAGCCCAGGCAAGGTCAGGGAGAATGAGGTTATCGATTTCATTTGGGATCACATCATATGCCGATTTGGAATGTCAGTCGAGATTGTATGCGATAATGGGAAACAAATCATCGGCAATAAAGTAACCAAATTCCTTGAAGACCACAAGATCAAAAGGATCCTATTAACACCCTATCTCTCTAATGGGAATGGACAAGCTAAATATACCAACAAAACCATACTCCAAGTATAAATACTACCCGAAGTCTTATGGGCATACCGTACGACCTCGAAGTCCAGTACCGGGGCCACCCCATTTTCTTTGGTTTTTGGCGCCAAAGCTCTGATATTGGTCGAAGTCGGAGAGCCAAGTATAAGATTCTGATATGCGACAAGGGAATCAAACGATGAGGCTATGAGTACGAGCCTGGAGCTATTAGATGAAAGGCGCGAAACTGACATTGTCCGATTGGCCGCCCAAAAATAACGGATCGAAAGGTATTACAATCAAAGGGCCAAACTTTGACACTTCAATACCGGAGACTTGGTACTGAGGAAGGTCACACTGAGAACCCAAAAACCAAATGAAGGGAAATTAGGGCTGAACTGGGAAGGATCCTATAAACTCGAAAAAATGAACGGCGAGCAACTACCGAACAACTTGACTATAACTCACTTGAAGCGATATTACTACTAAGGTATGGCCACGTTCTTTATTTTATTTACATTTTAAGCTAACGCTTGCAGGTTACCTACAAGGGATGATATGAGATTTTAGATCTGAAAGCACGCGTTGCACTCTTTTTTTCTTGAACCATTTTGGTCCCAAATGGGTTTTTTGGCAAGGTTTTTAATAGGGCAACAAGTAAATCATGCTAACTTAGAATTAAAGGTAGGCCAAGAACCGGTGACGATGATCACAACAGCATTCGAGGCCTCTCTTCGATCATCCCCATACACTAAGGGGCATTACCCTAAAATATCAACTTCAGCAAGGAAAGAGACTCACTCGATAGGTTTTATTGTAACGGCCAAACGGTCGAATGAATCGTGCCCACATACCCTGGCACCAAGCATGTATACGTGTATAACTATTATGCACAAGAATGTAAAGAAGTCTCTTCCTTGCGCACAAACATCTTGTCCTTTAAACTTTTTATTGCATTTATCAAAGAATTTCCTACATACGATCCCCTAAAGGTATCGAGCCTAAGGGCCACCTTAATCCGAGTTCAAAAACAATCACTCTCACTCGGGGAATACCGTTCGAAAACAAATTCGGACGGTCCGAGCTATCAGACCTCGGGGGCATAAGACCTATTAGGCAACGCCCGAATTTCAAAGGCCATGGCCACCCCCACTCGGAGACTATTATCTTAGATAAGCCTGGATAACTCGGGACAGTAAGCCCACTGGGCAACACCCCGAACTAAAAAGACTACGACAATATTAATGCGGGTTGTTGACTATCCGAGACCCGCAACAAAAATGAGGCCTTCAAAAAATTCTATAACCGGTTCTAAAGGCTACCCTCGACAAACTATAATCCGGTAATACTGAATCCCCACGATGCCTTAAAATAAGATAATGTTAAAGGCAAGGTTTGTTCGAACCTTCGAACATAACCTAACTATTTCATGCTAAGGCATTTCGATCTTTGCAAATACAAATAAAGCAAAGGGAAAACTCAAAAGCTGCGAAAGGGGGAAAAGGCCTTATATATACATGTCAAAAATTCTTTTTACAAAGGCCAAACGACTTCAACAAAAAGCAAAAGATAGAAACATCTAAAAAGATCCTAAGTGGACTAGTCTTCATCGGGGGATGCATCATCACCTTCGGGGTCTCCGCCGCCCTCATACTCACCCGAATCTTCAGACTCCTCGGAATCTTGCTCCTCAGGATAGGCCAGCTTCCTCGAGGGCCTCTCTTCGGGATTGCCACTTCATATGCTCGACCATATTTTTTACAAGGTTCCGAGCCACCTCGGCATCGGCCTTATGCTGGGCCACCCTTTCATTAGCTTCGGCTTTGACCACGACGCCTTTTCTTTTGCAACCCGAAGCTGAACCTCAACCGAAGTTAATTGTGCCCGGGCAGTCTCCTTTTCTGAGGCCAAACGGTCCATGTGTCTTTTCCATTCTTCGGCCTCGACCTTTACCGCATCCACCTCCGCCTGGAGCTGCTCGATCTGATCAAGTTTCTTTTAAACTTGTGGGTTCGGACCGTTAGCCACCATATCTAACTCATCGTCACTAACTTCAAATACTCTTCTTACCTGCTCTACCATGTCGGCATGTTCCTTCCGGACTGCCTCTAGCTCAGACTAGAGTTTCTCACTAAAAAGTTTGTAAGCATCCCTCTTCTTAGTGAGCCCTCGAGTCTCGGCCTCGTGTTGGTTTAACTCTTCCCGATATCGGAGAAAAGTCTCGTGATGAAGCACCGAGGCCTGCAAGCACAAAGAAAAGAGTTGCGATTATTTGCAACTTAATTTAAGTGCATAATAAAGGTCGAGACGAGGCATTCAAAGTTATCCGATTTAACGCATGTTGTGCTTCGTTGAAGAGGCAAGGCGCTTCCACCTCGTCCATCTTGGCTTGATCCTCTTCGATCACTAGGCACCGAAGACAACTGGCGACCCCCACGAGGGCAGAGAGAACCGAGGCATCCTCCAAAAGAGACATAATAATTAACCGCTTCTGGTCAGGATCTGCACCCGGAGCTGGGAATTTATTTACTAATTTCAGACTTGAAGAAGGCCTGCTAGCTCCCAAAGACGGTCTCTTATTTGGTACCGGTAAATCACCCAACCCGGTGACGTCCTCCGAGGCGGTAGAATCTAAGCGATCAAAGAAATTGTTAAAAGAGCCTGCCACCCATTGCCCCTCATTTGGGCGCCCTTTCAGCATCTGGACTTGTTGATCATGGAGTCAGTAAATGAAGGCGACTCGGAGAGATCTATCACTCCAAGTGCATCTTTCGGAATGTTATCCTCTGCCCGAGAAGTACCGGTCGTGGTCTCTTTGTCGACCTCCCCAACTCGAGGCAAAATGGCCTCACCCCTCTCTGGTTCGGAGGCCTCGGGCAGTGTCTCTTCATTAGCCACCCTGGTTTGAGGCAGTTTGGTATCGCTTCACACGCGGGCTACTAGTTCGGAAGCTTCTTCTTCGGACTCGTCCCTCAGCCGATTGAGTGAGTCTAATGGGATCTCCTAGGCGCTGGTGCTTTCTTTGGATTTGCGCACTAGCCTCTTTTTCGATTTTTTCTTCTTCGAGTTCGGAGAACTCGGAGCCCTTTTTCTCTTTTTTTCCTCATCCTGTCTCGAAGCAGGGAACTCAGAGGGGAAATCCTCGCCACCAGATGGAGGCCTTATTGCAACATCCTTGGGAAGACCTGCAAAGAAAAGGAAAATGAGTGAGGGCTCAGTAACGCGAAGGAAACCTGAGTATTGTCCACACGAGAATGGAATCTCACAGTGAGAATGGGCCTCCCATCGGCCCCTCGAAAGTTCTCGCCATGTGTGCTTGAAATATGGTTTCTGCGACACGATGCCCTTGACCCACTCCTTGAGTCGAGAAAATGCATCCGGCATCCGAGCAGCAGCTAAACCACCACAAAACATCGATGAGAAGGAAGGAAAAGGAAAAGCGATAAACGAAATCTTGAAAGCAAGGTTATACTTACATGTCATGTTTCATTTCTCAAGAAATGGCATATACTCGGCCAGGATTAAATTCGAGGTCTTCACTCAGACAAATCGGCCTAACCAGCCTCAGTCTCGATCCTCGTCAATGCTCGAGAATGGGATCTTACTAGCCCAACGAGCAAGTTTGATTAATCCCCCTCGATAAAACCGAGGACTATACAAACGTATAAGATGGTCGATGGTGAAGGGGCACCCCTCCATTTTGCTTACGAATAAGCGAAGGAGAATTACTATCCTCTAAAAAGAAGGATGAATTTGACCGAGGGTCACCTCATACCTCTTACAGAAGGCAAGATGACCGGATCCAAGGAGCCCAACATGAAGGGATAAGTGTAAACACTTAAAAAAACTCTCAACGTGGGTAGTAATCGCTTCGTCGAGCGTGGGGACTACCACGTGCTTATCAACCCAATTACAATCCTCCTCGACCTTGGAGAGGAAACTATCAGTGACCAAGCATACATATCTCGAGACCGGTTCACACTGACCCGACACCAAGGAGGATTTCTCGACCTTGAAATCAGCACCGGTTGGGCACCCCGAAGGAACGAACATCTTCAGGGGAGGTTCCGGTGTCGGTTCCTCAGTAGCAGCAGACGAAACGTTTTCCTCTACAGCCGGTCGCGAGATAGAGGGAGCTTATTTTGGGGGAATGAATTTTGAAGTCTTCGTCATTTCTTTGATTGATGAAGGAAAGAGAGGAAGTTTATAGATTAAGTTTGATGATTGGGGATAAAAACAAAGCGGAAGTTCTTGTGAAAGGATTTTAGAATAGCTAGAAATTTAATACTGGAAAGTGTTGAAATTTCTAAAAAACAGGAGTAGAGAAGATTTGGATGTAAAGTTTTGAATGAATGAAGGATGGGGTATTTATAGTTTCCAAACGACGGTTTAAAGCCATAAGTGGCCGACCAGCAACTGATGAACATTTAATGCCATTAAGACGTGACTCACGAGACGTTTTGTTCATTTTGTCGTTTCTGACGTGGAGTACCGAGAAGAGATATCGGAAGCTCATATCGTTTCTCATCGTTTACTCTCTAAAAAAGAGATGACTATCTGTATACGGCCGAAATCGGGCTCGACTATTGCACAACAAATCGGGCTCAGAACGCGAAGGGTTGGAGATCGATCCCGTATCTCATCGAACCAGAACACGAGATTAGAATGTCCGTTCTCAGGAACATTGAGCCCGTGATCTCAAAATCGACCCTGACTCCGAATAAGCTCGAAGAAATATTGTCGGTATGAAACAATAGAAGACTGAAATAACGGAAGGCCGAAATATCCGTAGCCAATCGGATATTTCGGCGGGAATCTCGGCACGTGTCAGTAAAGGACCGGCAAATCAGCAAACCAGGAGATTTTTACCTTTTATATAATTGTATATAAGGTAGGAACCCCTGCTATATAAAGGGGGGGGGGAGGGTCTGATTACTTATAAAAGAGATTGTAACACACATCAAAAGGTAATTTTACTGTTATTTCTTGTTCTTATTATTTTGTCATTCTGTTCCGGCATCGATAAAAGTATTTTTTGCCCAAAGGTGACTAACCTTTCAAGGCTGAGATAATTCAACTTGCGTGGTTTGCATTTACTTTTTTATTATTTATTTCAACTTCAATCTAATTTATCATTTTGTATCAAGTTAGATCATGTATCCTTAAAATCACGTACAAATTTAATTATTATCCGATTTTGAGGGTAAATAAGTTGATCGATCAAAATTAATTGCATTTAATATATATATAATTGACTATTATTTTCTTGAAACGGCTAAAAATATACCTTTCTCTTCTTCAATTTTCGGTACTTAAGTCTATTGACTTTGTTTTTTTCCATAAGTCTCCGACCGTTCCAAATATTTACCGAGTGTTGGATTGAGCGTGGGAATGGGGGTATCAACCAAAATACGAGTAACTAATATCAGTACACCATTACTTCATATTGATTTTGAGGGCACATTATTTATGATATAATAAGCTTTGAAATATATTTTTTATTTAATATTGTATGAATTTTAATGAATAAATATCTTTATTATTTATAAAAAAAATGATTTAAACAAAAGAAACAAAGAAATTAACTAAACCCTAAACCAACACTCACCCATGTTTGAGTAGTTAATTTTAGGTAGTTAATTTCTTTGTGTCTTTTTTCATTTTCTTTTTTCTTTGTTTTTAAAATAAATTTTGAATGTCCAAATTTGTAGGAGGTTTGTCCTAAAATGTGACACTTGTTAAATTTTTGTTGTTACACTTAGCATCAACACATTGGTTTGTTTCTTTTATTCTATATAGATAAATAGATATTGATACGGATATAGACTATAATATTAGGAACTACTCCCAAATATGAATTGAAAGTTTTTTATTTTTTTATTTTAAAATAATTTTAAAACTCCAACTTGAATCTACTCCCCAATTTGAAATGATAATTTTTTTTTTATTTCGTTTTTTATTTTATAATAATTTTAAAACTCCAACTTTGTTGGAGCTTTGTCCTCAATATCTATATTTGTCATCGTATGGTTATGCCATTTGGCATCATATAATTATTTTACTTCTCTTTATACATACATACATACATACATATATATATATATATATATATATATATATATATATATATATATATAGAGAGAGAGAGAGAGAGAGAGAGAGAGAGACTACATTAGGAAGAAACTGCTCCCCAATCTGAATTGATAGTTTTTTATTTTTTCTTATTTTCAAATTTTATAGACATTTAAATTCAAAAACAGTAACCAATAATTAATTTTTAACTAAATAACTAATTATTACCATGTGACTTTTCTGTCACTTGACTTAATGTGATACTTTTTTCTTTGACTTTTAATAATATATAAATATAGATTACAGAATCATTTTTTTTATGAGATGCACTCCAAATCACGTAAAAAGTTATCCCTGTCGAATTTATATTTAACTATATTAACTTATCATAGTTAAGTGATTTAACAAAGTAAAAATATGCAATAATTAACTATGATGAAGTGAAATAAATACAAACACGTATAGTGCATTTATTGGTTGGGTTATACATTTGGTACTAATAAGTTCTTACCCTTCAAAGTCCAAATTATATGTGGTGTTACTTTTTGCATAGAATTGTTTTTTGAAATCTTTATTTTATACTGAAAAATAAAAAGATGACGTAAACTCAAAATAATAATAAATCGAGTACCTAGTCTAGGACTCTAGCACACCGAAAGAGAGTAACAAGTCAATGGAATGATTATGTTTGAAATCCTAAAGGGGACAGTTGAACGAATAGTTAAGAAAATGGGGACGAACAATTTTTGCAATATGTTTTCTATGAGGTGATTTGAAAGGGAATTAAATTATTTTTCCTGTATTTGGCATGACCAATCATGTACTAGATAAATACTGCAATACCAAACATCATTACATCCCAAAAAGAAGAAAAAGATAAATAAAAAAGCACACAACAACAAGAAAAATAAATAAAAATATTCTTGTGCTGAAGAGCATTTCGGTTATATTTGTTCTTTACAAAGGGATTATGATCCATCTTATTTTTACCCTCTCCAATAAGGTAAAATGGGGAGGGTTTCTAAAATAAATTATCATATTTAGAATCATGTTGAACGCTAGAGTAGATCCAATAAAAATAATTTTATCCAATATAATATAACTAAAGTTAAAAAAAAATGAATGCTTTTTAAATTTATATTTTCCGGAGAACTTATTTGAAAAATATTTTTTAGGCATTGCCAAACACGCTTTCCCCTTACCAAACAATCCCTAGTGGGATGATGCAAGCATAGTTTCGTAAGAAAGATGATGTAGGATGCTCTTGCACTAGTTTGGGCCTTCTATGGGCTGATCTTAGTGGCTAAGCTGGGCTGGGCAGATCCTAACTGGGGTCGCAAAACGGGCCAGATGGGTTTAACCTGCCGGGATGTTTATACAAATAGCCGGTAAATTTCATTATTTACTTTTTCTAACCGGTATACATGATTATATACACATATATATACATTCGGGGGCGAAGTGCAGCAATAGCCATTTTTAAGCCCCTATTTAAAATATATCCATAATTTACATTGTATTTAAAGATTAGCCAATTCACCCAAGCTTCACGACTAGGTATCCTGAAATTGAAATTTAGGACTTAGTATCCTGAATTTTTGAGCTGCTAATTTAAAATTCACAACTAAGTGTCCTGAATTAGTGAACTATTAATTTAAAATTCAGGACATAAGATTCGAACTTCTGGACATAATTTTCGAACTTTAGGACACGATATCCAGAAGTTCGAACTTTAAAGTTTAAACTCTAGGACGTCATGCTCTGAAATTTGAGCGAAATTGGTTAATCTTTAAATACATTGTAAAATATGGATGTATTTTAAATAACACATTTAAAAGTAGCTACCTAGTGTCATTTTCACTGCATGTGAAGGGCAGAAATAGCCACTACCTGGTGTGTGTGTGTGTGTGTGTGTGTGTGTGTGTGTGTGTGTGTGTGTGTGTGTGTGTGTGTGTGTGAGAGAGAGAGAGAGAGAGAGAGAGAGAGAGAGAGAGAGAGTGAGTGTGTGTGTGTATGAGCGTGTTTGTAGAGGCAACTCTAGAGTCAAGCTGTCAATTGCATTTTTTCGTTTCCTACTATCCGGTACACATATTGGAGTCCGATTAAATCCGGATTTACACCGACATATTTTATATTAGGGGTAAAGCGTTTCCTAATAAATATAACTCTATATTTAAGGCTTAAACCCGAGACCTCTGATTAATGATAAAAGAGTACTTACTATTCCACTACAATTCTTGTTCGTAAACTAGCAAGTTCCTTCTTAAAGACTAAAAAATAAGCAAAGGAGAAAAAAATATCACATCAATTGAATTACACAACGTAAAAGAGTAACTTAAATGACATATTACTTCAAAAATAGTTCATCCTTTTTTTTCCGGTACAATAATAATAACATATTTAGTGTAATTCCACAAGTGAAGTCTGCAGATAGAAAGATTGTTTTCGATAATTTCTCGACTAAAACAAGCAGAATCACAGTAATAAAGAAGAAAAGAAAACAGTAATAACAACAAGATAATAATAAAATCGAAACAAATTTTCTGTCGAAATGTTTTTTTTTGTCGTATGCTTCAATACCTTTAAAAATTATACTCCTTCTGTTCCAATTTATGTGAACATGTTTGATTGAGTATGGAGTTTAAGAAAAAATGAAATGACTTTTGAAATTTGTGGTCCTAAACAATTCAAAAAGGGGTTCAGAGCATTTGTGTGGTTATAAAAGCTTCTCATTAAGGGTAAAATTGTAAGTTTAAGCAAATTTGTTTCTAAATTTAGAAAAGGATCATTCTTTTTTGAACGGACCAAAAAGAAAATATGTTCACGTCAACCGGAACGGAGGTAGTATCCAAAAAGATAGTATCCAAAAAGATGGAACTGCGAGGTGGGGGTGGGGGTTCTATTACAAAAATGTCATACAGATAAAGAAAAAGAAAAGGTGAAGCAAATCAAGTGAACTTGAGGCAGAACTAGTAAATACATGGTTATATTATTTGTTATAGATGCTAATCCTTGATTATTAATTTTGCAGCATCAATTCGTCATATTAATCTCTTTCTTAATTCTCTTTATAAAATCTTCACACTTCTTGTGCAACTCTTCTAATGTTTCTTCTAATTCTTCTTCTTCTTCATCTTCTTCAATAATTTCAACATTATTTTCTTGATTATAAGCTTCATCTTCATTCTCATTAGCTATTCCAACAATAACCAAATCCTGATTCATTATTCCTTCTTCTTTTTCTTCTTCTTCTTCTCCACATTGGTTTTCAATTTCAACAACTTTTTCGAAAACTTTTTCTGCCTTTGTTTGAACTCGCGATGCTTTGAGCACCGAACTATCCTTTTCCGTCTTTGTTTCCGAAACAACTGGATTTTGATATTCTCTGGATTTCTCCTTGTGACTTTCTTTAAGGTCAGAAATATTACCAATTAGCCCTGAATTCTTGATTATAAAAACAAGAATTCCATTACAAAGAAGGAAAATATAATTCCTCTCAGTGCTACAGGTGAAAAGTTGAATGGAAAATAATGAAGAAATGTCATGAAAATAATTGAGAAGAAGAGGAAACATTGAAGAATATTGAGAAAACACCAATGAAAATACAGAAAAGGGAGCAGAATTTTCATTGCATTTTTCAGAAAATAGAATTGGCTATTCAAATTCATTTTTTCCATTCTCTTGAAAAAAAAAAAAAGAAGAAAAAACTCAACTGGTGAGGAAGAAAAGAAGAGGGAGGAACTTTTATAAAAAGAAGTGTTTTCTTGAAAAATGTTTGATTTTTGCACTTTGCAATGTTGTGTAAGAAAGACTGGTGAAATACTTTAGATTATATACTAGTTTCATATATGAAGTAATGAAAGGGTTGAAAGTTGATTTTCCAAATATACCCTTGTGTTTATTAATTGAGAAGAGGGAGTTTTGTTTTTTTAAGAGGTTACGCCAAGGGTAATTTAAGGGAATTAGAAAGTCAAGTAGGTCCAACTAATGTTTTTAAGAATATTTATTTGAAGGACCAGTATTTGACTTTGGAAGTTCACTTTGTTAGCTGTCATCATCCTTTTATTTAAGTCTTTTTAATAGACTCGTTTTTGTTCAAATTTCCACTTCTGGACAGTCATTATATTAAACTCTTAAATTTCTAAGGCAAGCTAAGGTGAGGTGAGTGATTTCATTAATTTCTACAACGTTTTGTAAGTAGGAACTCCGCGTATCCACAATCTTCGTAAAAGGGTTCAATTAACTCCACTTTTGTTTATGATTTAAAATAATTTTTATATTAGAGCTTCGTTAGGAGTTACGGGAAAATAAGATTTTTATCAAGTGACGGAGCAGTAAAAGAGCAACTCAGTGCACTAAGCTTCCGCTATGCACGGGATCCTGGAAAGGGTCGAACCACATGTGTTTATTGTACACAATCTTATCCTGTATTTTTGCGAAAGACTGTTTTCACCGCTCGAATCCATGACTTCCTAGTGGCATGACAAAAACTTTATTAATTTAACCGAATACAAAGTTGCTTAATTTCAAATAGTAAGACGCAATTAGACCCTTTGCTCTAACAAATTAAAAGAGGATTAAATTTCTAGAGGAATTAATTCAAATTTCACCCAACTAAAGTAATGGTACGAACGTACTATTTGTCATCGAGGCCTATTTAGCAGCCGGCTGAAATTCCATTTATGCCTTCTTTCTTTGGTGCAAAATATAAAATTGGCCATCGAAACTAATTGATCAACAAGTGGATAGGTTATGTATACTATGTATACATATTTTATAGTGTAATAATCCCGATATGACACACACACATATACATATATAATTAATTATTATTTTTGGAAGCGACTAAAAATATACAATTATCTTCTTTTTTTCTATACTTAAGTCTATTGACTTTGTTTTTTTTCGCAAGTATATAGACTTGACTATTCCAAGTATTTGCCCAGTCCTTTCTGATATGGAAATTATTGACTTTTCAAAGAAGAAAAGAAAAAGGAAATATGAAATAGAAAAGAAACAAGAAAAAAATAGTAGCAGTACTTTCCAAAAATTGATAGCTATTCAAGGGTTGGATTGAGTGTGGGAATGGGAGCATCAATCAATGTTATCGACCAAATACGACTAACTGATATCAGTACCATCAATCACATTATTTATTGATTTTGGACCAGAAAAAAAGTGAAAAAAATCACTTATTGTGCGGATGGAGTAATATATAATAAGCTGACATTTAAAAGCAACTCCTTTTGCTCAAATTTATTTCTTGAGCCATCGGCCTTGCTAACAACCGAGGATCCTTCTTCCCGGATTGACCTAAAAGGAAAAAGTGTAGCCGAATAAGGTTACGAGACGGGCTCCGATATGGATGCCGAGGAAGTGAGGATGATGGGGGAAGGACTTACCCTACTTGAGGTGAGATTGGAGGGCACCGCGCAGACCATTGCGATCCCCTTGGATTGGGATTTGCTGATTGATACAGAGGATGTGGTCCCTTCTCTTAGTCCCCTCTGTTCCAATGTGGAGGGTAAAACCCTTGATAAGCTAAAGGACGCCACTTTATCGAGGAGTATAGCCGGCCTCGCTCTTAGGGTAAGCCTTCTGATCTTTCTCCGTTTTTTTATGTCGAGTGCAGTTTTGTTCTTACTCGTTCTATCTTTGTTTCAGACTGTGATTTTGGAGATCGAGAGCGCCCAACGAGTGGAGAGGTGTAAGGCCATTTTTCAGAAGATGGAGCAGAAATATCGCGAATACCGTGAGCAGGGGTTCGAGGCCTAATGTGCCGACCTTCAAGCCCAAGTGGTCTCATTGCGCGCCGAGCTCGAGGAGTGTTAACTCAAAGTGGTCGCTCTGAGTGGTGAGGTCGCTGAGAAGGCAGTGGGTTTAGCGAAGCCGAAGTTGGCCCATCTATCGACTGCGAGGAGAATAGAGACTTTAGAGATCGTGATCCGTGTTTTCCATTTTGAGCGGGAGTGCACTTTGGAGATGGCCAGGCTCAAAGAGGAGCGACTTGATTAACAGATAGGGGAGCTAGAGAAAGAGGCTTCGGGACTTAGTGATCGAGTTGCTGCTCTCAGGCCGAGAAGGCGCAGTTATTGGCTCAGCCGTCTTTCTCTAGCGCTTCTTATTTTCCTGATGTTCCGCAAGATCTATACGAGGAATGGATTCATGCCGAGGCTCAGCTGGATATATTCAGGGACCTGATGGGGGCGGGGGCTTTTTCAGAGGCAGACTTCGAAGATGCTCGTGCTAAGGCACGTGAAGCTCGGTTTGCTTGTGGTTATGACCCCGCTACACCGGAAGCCAGTGATGATGAGGGAGCGGGCATGGATCGAATTGAACAGGATGCCTGGTACGAGGATGAGTATTTCGCTGGCGATGGCGAAGAGATAGATGGAGACGACCTGGGTAATTAAACTAGTGGTGCCTCTGAGCCGGGCGGTGTTTAGTTGTTTTTCCTTCTTTTTTGTTTAGCCGCATGCTTGTGTGTATTTTTTGTAGGCGTGTATTCGAGCCTTTTTAGAAAAATATTTTAAGTATGAAATATCAGTTATGTTATTCGTACCTGATTCTTTTTCTTTGTTCGGGCTTGTACGTTTTTTTTTATTTTGTTGCTTGTTTGCCTTCGTCGTAATAGATTTGTTCGAGTAGGTCAAACGAGGTTGGAACGAGTCTTGGTTCGATTATGGCCGAGGGCCGGTAGTTGGTTCGAATAAGGTCGAACGCGTAGCATTTTTAATTCGATCGGGGTCGAATGTAACCTTTATTTAGTCCAGGCCATGGGCCGAGTAGGTGTTAATTTGAAACGAGGTCGAATGTAACTTTTAATTAGTTAAGGTTGTGGGCCGAGTAGGTTTTAGTTCGAACGAGGTCGAATGTAACTTTTAATTTGTTAAGGTCGTGGTCCGAGTATGTGTTAATTCGAACGAGGTTGAATGTAACCTTTAAATAGTTAAGGTCGTGGGCCGAGTAGGTTTTAATTCGAACGAGGTCGAATGTAACCTTTAATTAGTTAAGGTCGTGGGTCGAATAGGTGTTAATTCAAACGAGGTCAAATGTAACCTTTAATTGGGGAGAGCAAAAATAAACTTCATGTACTTGTGCTTTGTTCATATTCTTGGAGAGATTTACATATTTTCTGGGCGCTGGATGGTAGTTCAGTCCCAGTCCTGGTCTATCTAGTACCTTCATTAGTTGAACTACAAAATAATACTAGTGTCTTCGTATCTGCACACTTCAATCCTGAAGTATCCCCGCCATCGCCTCATTAAAAACCTCATCGAGAAAACCCAATTGGGACAAAACTCGAGTGAGGGAAAAAGAGTGCGACTTTGGGGACCTCATCCTTTAAAAGTTGAAGTATTTGAGATGTGTAATATTCCAGTTTTTTGGTAATCGCTTTCCTTACACTGTTTCTAGTGTGAATTACCATTTGCTTGTTGCTGCCGTAATTTTGTAGGGGCCGTCCTAGTTTGTTCCTAGTTTGCCTTCCCGTGGATCTTTGCTTGCTTGTGTTTTATCTTTAAGCACTTAGTCCCCGACCTTAAGTGGTCTGATCTTTGCTCTTTTGTTATAGTAGCGTTCTGCTTTTTGCTTTTGGGCGACCATTCTCATGTAGGCCATATCTCTTCGTTCCCCAACTTCGTCGAGTTCCTACCTTCTACTGTCATCGTTTTGGGGTCCGCTTTCGCGGAGGTATCTTAGGCTGGGTGCCCCGACCTCGATTGGTATTACTGTATCAGTCCTATAGACTAACGAGTATGGCGTTTCCCCTGTGCTTGTTTTTGGTGATGTTCGGTAGGCCTATAATACTTCTCTTAATATTTCTGGCCAGAGTCCCTTGGCGGCTTCGAGCTTCTTTTTCATAATGTTTAGTATTGACTTGTTGGAGGACTCTGCTTGCCCGTTGCCCGCTGGGTGGTAAGGTGTTGATAGTATTCTTTTGATGTGCCATTTTTCAAAAAAGTCGGCGACCTTCTTTCCTGCAAATTGAGGTCCGTTGTCGCAGCTGATTTTTTTGGGGAGACCGAAATGGCATATGATGTTTTTCCATATGAAGGCGGTCACCTCTTGTTCGCATATTTAGGCGAATTCTCTTGCTTCCACCCATTTAGAGAAATAGTCAGTTAAAACTGAGAGAAATCATACTTTACCTCGTCCCGTCGGAAGGGGGCCCATGATGTTCATTCCCCATTTGATGAACGACCAAGGAGAATTTACTGAGTGTAGGTGTTCTCCTGCTTGGTGGATTATTGGGGCGTATTTTCTAGCATTGCTCACATTTTTGCACAAAGTCCGCAGCCTCCCTTTTCATGGTGGGCCAGTAATACCCCGCTCGTATGAGGCACCTGACCAAAGCTCGATTGCCAAAGTGAGCTCCACAGTGGTCATCGTGTACTTCCTCACGGACGCGTCGCGTCTGATTTGGGCCTAAACATTTCGCTAGAGGGCCGCCATATGTCCTTTTGTACAGGTCGTTGTGAACAATTCTATATATGGCCGCTTGCATTCGCAGCTTCTTGGCCTCTTTTTTATCGCTGGGGAGTACGATGTCCTGAAAATATGTAATAATACAGTTGCGCCAGTCCCAATTCAGGTTTATGATTCTTACCTCGATTTGGTCTATCGACGAGTTGAGGAGGTGGACCATATTTTGGTCTCCGGTTGTAATATTTTTGGTGGATGCTGCTAATTTGGCGAGACCGTCCGCCTTGATATTCTGTGCTCGGGGAATCTGGTCAAGCTGACATTCTTCGAACTCGCGTAGTAGTTTGCAGATTTCGGTCTGGTATTTTTGTAACCTTTGCTTCTTGATTTGGAAAGTCCTTGTTACTTGGTTGACCACGAGCTGAGAATCGCATCGCAACCTTTGCTGCTTCGCCTCGTATTTGAGTGCTAGTTTTAGTCCTGCAATTACGACCTCATACTCGGTCTCGTTGTTAGTCAAGTCCGGGCACCTTATGGATTGGCGAATCACTTCGCCTGTTGGACTTCGAGTACGAGTCCCAACCCGGACCCCGATGTGTTAGATGCGTCGTCGGTGTATAGGACCCAGAGGTGTTGTGTTTGGGATGAAGCATGGACGACTTCCTTTTCGACTTCGTGCAGTATACGCACACTTAAGTCAGCGGGGACCTGAGACTTTATTGTTGTTCGTGGTCAATACGTAATATTATGCTAACATAGTTCGATATCCCATTTGGCCAATATGCTCGATAGTTCGGGCTTGTGTAAAATGCTTCTTAAGGGGAAAGTCGTGACTATCGAGATGGGATAGCAATGCAAATACGGTCTAAGCTTTCGTGAAGCTACGACTAAGGCCAGGGCCAGTTTTTCAAGCTGGGGGTATTTGGTCTCGGCGTCGACTAGTGTCTTGCTAATGTAATAGATGGGAGATTGCGTACCTTTATTTTCTTGGACTAAGACTGCGTTCACAGCTACTCCGGACACGACGAGATAGACGAGGAGAGGTTATCATGGTTCTGGTTTTGAGAGTAATGGTGGCGAGGACAAGTACACCTTTAACTCCTTCAGGACTTGGACACACTCAAAGGTCCATTGGAGGCCATTCTCCTTTTGAGTACGCCGAAGAACTTGTGGCACCTATCAGAGGATCGTGAGATGAACCTCGAAAGAGCGACGATATGGCCAGTTAGCTTCTGGACCTGCTTTTTGGTGGTCAAGTGTTCTGGTATTCCGTCGATGGCCTTGATTTGGTCGGGATTGACCTCGATAACCCATTGCGACAGTAGGAAACCCAAGAATTTCCCCGAGGACACGCCGAATGCATATTTTTCGGGGTTTAGTTTCATGTCATATTGCCTGAGAATGCTGACTACTTCTCTTAAGTGGTCGATGTGATCTTCTTTCCTTTTGGACTTGACCAACATGTCGTCTATGTATACCTCAATCATTTTTTCGAGTTGTTCTTTGAACATCTTCGTCACCAATATTTGGTAAGTTGCCCCCGCATTTTTCAATCTGAAAGGCATAACCCGGTAGTAGTACGTCCCCTGGTGGGTTATGAAGATGGTCTTTTCCTGGTCCTCTTCCTCCATTAGGATATGTTTGTAGCCCGAGTAGGCATCCAAGAAAATTAGCAACTCGTGCCCGGTTGTCGCGTCGATGAGCTGGTCGATATGAGGTAATGGAAACGAATCCTTGGGGCAAGCTTTGTTTAGGTCGGTGAAATCTACACACATCCGCCACTTGTCGTTCTTCTTTTTCACCATAACCATGTTGGCGACCCATTTGGGGTATTTCGACTCTCTGACGGAACCATTTTCTAATAATAATTTCCACTTCTTCACGCACTGCGTCATTGATTGCGGAGTTGAAATTATGTCAAACCTGCCTCGCCAGGGTGTAAAGTGGATCGACGTTTAATTTGTGTGTGGCGATCTCCTTTGGGATACCTGGCATATCTGCATGGCTAAAAGAAAACAAGTACACGTTAGCAGTTAACAATTCACGAAACTTACCCACTTTTTGAAGTTTGCATCCGGTGTAAGCTTTCTTGGTGTGGTCGTTGCTGTCTAGTTGAATGGGGTCGAGGTCCTCTATGGTCGATCCTATGGCCTCGGCCATATCGGGGTCTCTGATGACGTCCCTGCTTACTGACCTAGACCTTGTTGATTGCTATGACTCTTTCTCTCTATCTCTCATTTGTTGGGTGGCCGTGCAGTCTAGGGAGATGCGGTGGCACTCTTGGGATGTGCGTTGCTCCCCGTGTATGCTGAATATGCCCAATTGAGTTGGGAATTTGATGACTTGGTACAAGTCGGAGGGTATAGCTCTCATGGTGTGTATCTATGGTAGGCATATTATGGCGTTATATGTCGTGTCTTGGTCAATGATGTGGAAAGTGGTCTCCAGAGTGACGCCACCCGCCAGGGCGGGGAGTGTGATCTCGCCAGATGTTCGTTCAACCGCATTGTTAAAGCTCGTTAGTGTGATGCATCATTGTACTATCTTGTCCTCGAGTTTCATTTGTGTGAGTACTCGGGGATGGATAATACACGCACCGCTCCCGTCATCTACCATAATTCGTCTTACGTCGGTATCTAAAATTCGTAAAGTAATAACGAGAGCATCATAGTGAGGGAATGCCAAACCGTCGGTATCTGACTTATCGAAGGTGATACTTTCTTCGAGTTCATCATACCGTTCATGGGTGATCGACCGTTTGAGCTTATGGGTTGTGTTGAAATTCACGCTATTGATGGAAGCGTCGTCCCCACCTTCGATGATCATGTGGATAGTGTGGGCTGGCAAAGGCAGCTTCGGCGACCCTTGATGTTGTTCGCGTCCCCTGGCAAAGTTGGTCCTTCCCTGATCGCTCAACAATTCTTTGAGGTGTCCTTGTCGCAGCATGTTTACGACCTCCTATCTTAGGGCGATGCAATCTTCGGTTTTGTGTCCTCGCTCTTGATGGAACTCGCAGAGGGCATCTAATTTTCTGGTATGCGGGTCTGACCTCATCTTTTGTGGCCACTTTACCTTTGGTCTAAGCTTCTCTAAGGCGTAGACAATCTCTGTAGGTGACACGCAAAAATATTGAGCTGATACTAAAGGGGGCATACCTCTCTCATTCCGGTGAGTTCCTGTTCTTGATCGAGGTGGGACTTCTTCATGGCGAGATGAGGATACAACGGTAGCTCGGATATATGGGGGATTTAGTTCCTGATTTGGCCCTAGGGCCACTGGATCTCTTCTGATATCACTTCTCCGATATTTTTTGGATTCTGCTTGTACTGAGATCAGTCGATGAGTCAGAGCATTGAGGTCGTCTTCATCTGCTCGAACTTCAGCATAGTACGCATTATGTATTTCATCCCAAGTTGTTGGGGGATATTTTATAAGATGACTTAATAATTTTCTTGTCTCCCTTGAACCATTTCTGTTCAGCCCGTTTTGAAAAGCAGCTACCGCCATTCCTTCTGATACATTGGGCAAAGTCATTCTTACTCGGTTGAAACGGGCGAGGAAGTCCCTCAGTCATTCTCCCGGGGACTGCTTGATAGCAAAGATGTCATTCACTCTTGCCTCGGCCTTCTTGGCCCTGGCATGGACCGTCACGAACTTATCGGCCATTTTCTCAAAGGTTTCGATAGAACGTGATGGCAGTTGCGAGTACCAGGTTAATGCACCTCCCGTGAGGGTTTCGTCAAATTTCTTTAGCAGAATGGAGGATACTTGTTCTTTGGCGAGGTCATTGCCTTTCACAGCGGTGACGTAATAGGTCACATGATCCTTGGGGTCGGTTGTGCCATCGTATATTTTCAGATAAGACAGCATTTTAAAGGTCTTTGGTATGGCATATGGGGCAGCGCTATCACTGTACGGCTGCTCGATGAACCGATAGGGACCTCTTCGGCAATAATTTAGGAGCGCTCGATATTTTATCGACCCTCTCTCGGTGCTCTCTCATTTGATCCTAAAGTGTCTTGTTCTCATTTTTCATTTCCTTCATCCTTTTCAGAATGGCTATGAGGGTGTCGTCGCCTGCATTGTTAACGACACTGTGAGTAATGTTTGTCGTCGTGAGTGGAGGAGGAGTATGATCATGTTTCCCATCCAGTGGTGGGCACCGATTCTTGCCTTTACTGCGGCCGCATCCTGAACAGGCTTTTGGAGGACGCTAGTTAGTGTATCAGTTAGCCAAGCCTCAAGGAGCTTCTTTATCGCTAGCGGTGTCTCCTCTCCCATAGACGTGGGTATTGTCTTGCCATGGGATTTTGTGATGCTGCAGTAGGGAGGGGGTGATCCACCTCGCCTAGGAGAGGCATTAGGCGTTGTGTCCTAGTCCATTGCTTTAGAGATTTTGTGGATGATGTCCATGAAGTTGGTTAAGAGGTCACTCATTATTTCCGTTCTTTCTTCTCTGTTACCTGCCATGTTAGATCTATGCATACAAAGAGAAGAAAGTTCTTTTTATTTTTTTTGTTTTTGCGTCAGTAACCAGTGTCGGTTGTAGATCCAGAAGAAACTAAAAGACTTAGCTAGTAGGTCCCCACATACGACATCAAATTGTTTGACCAAAAAGTATAACTTCCGGTTAAACTATTAAATTTATGTATCAAGGGGTTAAATATAGTTAAGGATAATAACTCTAGATACTAATCTTGAAAACATATAGTAGATGGGACAGATCCAGTAAACGGTTGATGACAATAAGTTACAAAATATTCTTAAAGCATGAACATTATGGGGATACAACTAACAATAAATGGCATTTGAGTAAATAAGGAGAAAGATTGTCTCAATAATGAATGGTTGAACAAATATTTCTCCTAACAATGATGAATGATAGATATGTCCGAGATTCATATGAACAATCCTCGGATCTTGTGGAAATGTGGAAATAATATGAACAAGAATCTTTATCAAAAGGTAATCTTTGTATTTTTGTAATAGAGGGAGTCTTCCTCTCAAAAGTGTTCTTATCAAAATCAATTCATTGTCTCTTCTTTCTATATATTTAGTGCCTTTTCCTAGGAAGCCCTAATATATCTTTTGGGGGTGGGGGAGGGGGAGGGGGGAAGGAATATCCATTAGATTATTCCCTCTTAATATCCTATCCTAACAAATTGGCCGTTACAAGTTTTATCATCAATGGCCAATCTCGAATGACTCTTTCTTTAATGCCATATTACGTTAAATATCCTAAGAACGGATTTTGGCCTATACAAGTATAACAATATAGATAAATTTAACCGGATAGTATAATGAAGGCTAAATATAGATAATATTTGAAAGTAGAGGGGTATAGTTAGCCCTTTTCCCTATTTGAAATCCTAAAGGGGACAATTGAACGAATAGTTGAGAAAACGGGGACGAACAATTTTTGCAAAATGTTTTCTATGAGGTGATTTGAAAGGGAATTAAATTATTTTGAAAATTTTACCTCCTATATAACAAACTATTACACGCTATTTATTATAAACCAAAATAATTTTAAAATATTATTACTTATAGCTACCTTTTTTATTTTATAGCAAAATATATATTTATTTTATACCCTACCAATGAGACGTGAAATATGCTAGTTATATTCTCTCTCTGTCTCTCTTTATCTCTCTATCAGCAAGATTCCAAATCCTCTCTCTTCTCCCTTAAATCTCACTCCCTTTTCCATCAAGGCAGCTGTCGTAGCAGCCATTTTTTGGTGGCGATGGTGGACTTTCTGAAGCAAAGAGAATAGATCTGAAGCAAAAACGGAGTAGGCGAACAGATTTGGCTATGGCTATGGATTGAGCTTTTGGAAATATGAAGCAGAGTCGTCGGAGAAGATTTGAGGGTCGGATTTTTTTTCGTCTTTTTTTTTAGTTTTAATACAATGTATATAATATTTTATTTGGCCGAAAAATGCCATCTCCGACGAATACATTGTATTACGTACAAATACACTCAAATACATTGTATTTTTATATAAATATATTATTTTTTCACCTATATTTATGTATTCCGAAGGTCTGTATTTTTTTAATACAACCGAATATAATTATTTTTGTGATTTTTAGTTGTTTGAATACAGTCGAATTGAATACGGTGAATTGAATACAATGTATAATAGTGAATAATGAATATATATGAATTGGTATACAATTGAATTCATTATAGTGAAATTATTACGTTTTCCGTTATTAAACATTCGTAATCACTATTTTTTAGGCGGATTACCTCATTGTATTTATAAATACATTCGTGCGAATACATAAAATACAAAATTAAGCAGTTGTAATCCCTATTTTTTAGGCTGATTACCTCACTGTATTTATAAATCCAGTCACTCGAGTACATAGAATACATAATTAAACAACTGTAATCCCTATTTTTTAGGCGGATTACCTCACTGTATTTATAAATACAGTCGCGGGAATACATGGAATACAATACAGTAGCAACGAAACTTTGTAGAATTGATTTTATTGAGTTAAATTAGGAGTGATACACGCTAATTGATCCTCTTTCCGTTAAATATCTGGATTAGGCGAATTCCGCGACTGTATTCATAAATACAGTAGCGCGAATACAGTCAGGTAGCAACGAAATATAAACTAGGAAGTAAATATGTATATGGTAGCTATAAGAGTTAATAACCTCTAAACTATAATAGTTTCTAAAAATTACTCAATTATTTTCCTTATATTTAGCATGACCAATCATATATTAGATAAATACTGCAACACCAAACATCATTACGTCCCAAAAAAAAAGATAGATAAAAAGCACACAACGACAAGAAAAATAAATAAAAATATTCTTGTGCTGAAGAGCATTTCGGTTATATTTGTTCTTTACAAAGGGATTATGATCCATCTTATTCACTATTCATAATAATGTTGAACGCTAGAGTAGATCCAATAAAATTATTTTATCCAATGTATATAATATAACTAAAGTTAAAAAAATAAATGAATGCTTTTTAAAAATTTATATTTTCCGGAGAACGTATTGTGAAAAATATTTTTTAGGCATTACCAAATACGCTTTCCCTTTTACTAGACAATCTCTAGTGAGATGATGCAAGCAAAGTTTCGTAAGAAAGATGATGTAGGATGTTCTTGCAAGAGTTTGGGCCTTCTATGGGCTGATTTTAGTTGTTAATAGCGTGTTTGTCTGAGCTTCTCCAACTAAAAAAAAAATAAAAATATTTTTATCAAAAAAGTATTTTTTTTCTTTAAAGTTAAAGTGTTTGGTCAAGTTTTTAGAAGAAAAAAAAGTATTTTTGAGTAGAAGCAACAACAATTTTAGAGAAGCAGAAAAAAGTAGTTTCTCTCCAAAAAGCATTTTTTGGAAAAACACTTTTGAGAAAAATACATTTAGAAGCAATTTTTAAAAACTTGGCCAAACACTAATTGCTGTTCAGAAATATTTTTTGAATTAATTAGCCAAACACAAACTGCTTCTCACTAAAAGTATGTTTAAGAAAAAAATACCTCTCAAAATAAACTGATTTTTGCACCTTTGGCTTCGCCAAATATGCTTTAAGCTGGGCAGATCCTAACTGGGCTCGAAAACGGACCAGATGGGCTAACCGAAGAATGCGCAAATGTGGGTGAAGTGCAGAAATAGCCATTTTTAAGGCAGCCATTTAAACAAGAAATAATACACCAAACAAATTAAAAAATCCTTCGTTTAACTCGAAATAGTTGGTCATACTAAAAAAATAGAACACTGGGTTTGTAAAGAGCGCAGATTATTTAGTGAGATGTTTTAATACCCGGATTGAGAAGGGGAGCCTTAACGTCAGTGGTAAAGTTGTTACCACGTGACTAGAAGGTCACGGGTTCGGACTCGTGAAAACAATCTCTTGAAAAAATACAGGGTAAGACTGTGTACAATAGACCCTTGTGGTCCGGGTTAGTGCACCGGACTGTTTTTTTAATACCCATATTAGTCCTTGTTAGCTATACAATGTTTGGTTACCTTTTTATTCTTGCATAAAACA
Organism: Nicotiana tomentosiformis; assembly: GCF_000390325.3. Taxonomy (NCBI): domain Eukaryota; kingdom Viridiplantae; phylum Streptophyta; class Magnoliopsida; order Solanales; family Solanaceae; genus Nicotiana; species Nicotiana tomentosiformis. Next base: position 10,308,381 of record NC_090818.1, read on the forward strand.
CTTACATAATATATTGTTTGATTATCATTGTAATTGTCCTCATAAATAATACCTCCATCAATTATCCAAAATTATTTTATGTAGGATAAAATATGAAAAAAGAATACGAGATTAGTAATATATGAATTAAAATAATAAAGTGACCAAAATAATTAACATCTATTAAATAATTTCTTAAAAGTAAACAAAACAGATATTTTAATCCGTACACTGCACAATTCATGCATTATAATTCTTTGTATTACAATTCATTCATCATTAATCCCTACATTATAACTAGTCCCTATATTATAATCCATGTATTACCAAGTCTTACATTATGATTCATGTAATATTAATTGCTGCATAACTTGTCTTTAAACCGAAGGATCCCTAAGGAGTAATTGGTATGATGGAAAATAATTGTGGGATAAAAGTTTAGTACCGTCTTACCCCTTATTTGATATCTAATTCTGGAATAAATTATTCCATGATTAAAAGTAGTATAGAGATAATATATACATGACAGATGGTGAAATAGTAATCCATGAATAAGTTATCACATGATAAAACAATAAAATTTGCAATCCCGGGATTAATACAACTTACCCAAACAATCAATAAGAAATAATATCAGAATAACTAATTCCAACATAAATAATCTCAGCATAACTTGTATTCAAACCAAACGATCCTAAGAGTTTGCATACTTTTCTAATTAAGGTACTCGTGCAAATTTAATCCTTTTTAATAGATCTATCTTACAATATTTCATACTTGTAATGACTAATGGAATTGGTTTCAATTTTCAGGGCGTCGTCAAACTTCAATTGGTTGAGGTTTATTTCTAGTTTATTTAAGTGTATATTTAACAACATTTTAAGACTGGTGGTATATTTTAAAGAAAATAATAATAAACTTGTGGGGAAAAAATATGGACCTCATATAAAGGATGAGGCATTTGAAAGGTGCGGACTTCAGTTTACTAATGCCTTTAAGGGAACTTAAGGGCCAGCATTCAGATATTTCCTGCTAAATTCATCAAATATTTCAATTGACAAAGAATCTGTCAATATCCAAATAATATCCTCAGATAAATACTTTGCAATTGGATAAACTCATTTTCTTTTTATTTTTTCACATTAAGGAAGCTAAAAAATCTTGTAAAAAAACTGCATGGGTGGGCAGTTGCAATTGAACCCTTCTTCTTCATCCTCAGTTGCAACTTCTCCTTGTACTTTCCATAATGGGACACATAATTTTTGCAGAAAGTTTAATATTTTACCATTTAAAGCCCATTCCCTTAAATGGGTATCTGGAATTTACTCATCAAGAATCCAATCAAGAAAGCATTTTGAGATCATGTCCTCAAATGGGTTTGCTCTAAATGCTGTGTCTTTGCTGGATGGTGAGTTTGATCTTCATTTAAAAATGCAGTCTTTAGCATTTAGTACTATTTCTTTATTAGCTCAGTTAATCTTCTTCCAAGTGTTTGATGTATTGCTTATCATATATTTAGTTGGGTAATTTGGTAAACTCTGACTTTGTAGTTTTACTTACTTTTAATACTTACCTTGCCCTTTACCCATAGCTGAAATTCTTTTCTTGATATGCTGGTTAAGGATTTTCTTTATGTTTGCTTAACTCTTTAAGTTTAAAAGTGCAGCTTGACTTGGAATAGAACTATAGAAGACATATCCAGTTTAATCCAAAATTAGTGGGTGTTAAAACCAATTTATGTACTGTACTAAAGTATCCAAAAGAAGGGGAGCCTTGGCGTAGCTGGTAAAGTTGCTGCCATGTGACCTGGAGGTCACAGGTTCAAGCCGTGGAAACAACCTCTTGTAGAAATGCATGGTAAGGCTGCGTACAATAGAGCCTTGTGGTTCTGGCCCTTTTCCGGACCCCGCGCATAGCGGAAGCTTAGTGCACCGGGCTGCCATTTTTTACTAAAGTATCCCAAAAGCTTAACTTCCTCAATAATTGAGTTGGACCCAAAAATTAAAGAGAGGAAAAAAAAAACCATTTATCCTATTAGATATATGGTGTTGTAGAACTTTGGAAAGTTTCCTTTCTGTTCACTCAATAGTTTCTGCTCTTTGCATTGATAAACCATAGATGGACTTGTAGTAAAAGTAAAATATCTTGTTTAAGGTTTTCAAAACCTCTTGTAGGCATTCTTTTTTTGCTTTTCGATTGTAAATTAAAAATGGATGATCTTGAAATTCTAGTTCTTGATGATAGCTCACCTCCATCCACCAACTGCGGTTTGTTCTTTACATCATTTTCTGCTTTATATCTCCTTTGGTTTGTTCTTTACATCATTTTATGCTTTATATTTCCTTTGGTTAATTTAAATGCCAAATCCCTGACGTGTATGTATATAGGTTCGGCTTCAAAATTTATGCCAGAGCAAGTGCCTTTGACAGATTTAGAAAACGTAGAGACAACTGTCAGCATAACTGTTATTGGAGCTTCAGGTGACCTAGCCAAGAAGAAGATTTTTCCAGCTTTATTTGCTCTTTTTTATGAAGATTGTCTGCCTGAGGTTAAATTTCATATCTCCAACTATATAATGTTATCTACTAATCACACACAAAAACAAAACGGAGCTTAGATTAATTAGCAGAGCCATCTTAAGTAGCTCATAATGTGTCTTTGCTTGTATGTTTCAGAATTTTATAGTTTTTGGTTATTCACGAACAAAAATGAGTGATGAAGAGCTGAGAAATATGATCAGTAAGACCTTAACTTGTAGAATTGATCAGAGGTATGTCATCATGTCAAGTCCCTTTAACATGCAAATATTTGCCGTGTTTATGGTTTTGGAGCTGATGGAATCTATGCAGAGAGAACTGCGAGGCCAAAATGGACCACTTTCTGGAAAGATGCTTTTATCATTCGGGTCAGTACAATTCTGAGGATGATTTTGCAGAACTGGATTACAAATTAAAGGAAAAAGAGGTAATGGATGTGTCTCTACTTATTGGTGTTCATACATTGTCGGATAACACATATCTACCTGAATGAGCATATAAATGATACTTTTCATAAGAACTTCCAAAACTTGGGGCGATAAATTTATGCAAGCATTTTTGTGATAACTTTCTGTGGAAGCCTGTACACTGTCAGCAGTCCATTTCTCCATGTCTAATAAGAAACTATGACAGTGAATTGAATGACATCTTTACCTCTTATCTGTATCAGTTATTAATCATCTTAATTAGTTTAATATTTTTCTAATACTGGGATTTTAATTCTTGACAAGTCTCCCACATCTTTAAAGTATTCTCTATGTCAGATAACGACATTGTCCATTAATTTGTGTGGCCACTGAATATCACCAACTGTGACCCCTTGAACGCAACTTCCTGTTGCTCCCAAGGAGTAAGGTACATACTTTCCAGATAAGAAACGGAAACATTTATAGGCATAATGTGACATTAGTGGTTTCTCTGATGTTTAAAATATTTTTGGCAAGATATTCGGAGTGATTAACTGGTGCATTGAAGTTTGAGGTAAATAATCCTTCGCTAAAGGTGGAGCTAGATATCATTGACTACAATATGCTATGGCATAAGCACATCTAGGTTTTGTTATGACATTGTATGTCAATGTAAAGTGATTATATGAAGGATTTATAATGATCTGATGCTAGTCAACTAAGTGGGAGATGTTAGGTGACTGAAAATACATGGATTAAGTGAAAGCTAAATCAGATGCAACAGTTAATGCACTCTCCCTTTATCACACATTTTGATTTAGGAGGAAAAGTAGGATGACTTTTTTATGTTCCAATTAAAGGTGACAAACGGGTGGGCCCGGCCGGGTTCCGGGTTATACCAACCGGGCTTAACGGGTCCGCCCCCATCCGGTCAAAAATTGAACCGGAACGGTTCCGGGCTTAAGGGGCCGGGCCGGGCCGATTTTTTTTTTTGTATAACTAAAGTAACAATATAAAACAAAAAAACTATCTTATAAAAAGAGTGTTTGAATAAAGGATGCAAAGACTTTAAAATTCTTATATTTGAATATTTCATTAAGAATTTAAGATAATAGAATACAATGAAGATAGAATAAAATTGCACTTTCAAACTTGCAAATTAAAGTTTACATTTAACAACAACTAAATTAATGAAAAAAGAGTAAATTCAAAGTTTAATTATTAAATATAAATGTATAACTTCAAAGGTTTTGCATTGACTTAGTAAGTTCTTCATAATCAATATGACCTTCTTGGCCATGTTCTGGAGTGTTAAATTCAAAGGCTTTCATAGTTTCATTTCAAATTTTCATTGCATAATAATACTTCAAATTAATCTAACAAACTAAAACATTAAGCATAATACGTCTAATAATTTTAAAATAACACAAATTGTCTCAAATCAACTTAAAATCTTAAATACGAATTTCTGGAGGACGCTCAAGGCAACTCTTCATATGCCTCCTTAAACAGCATGTGCCCTCCCACTTTCGACGAAGATTTAAGACTCGACCACAGTTCTTGCACTTTACTTTGTGAACTTTTTCATTTTCTTCTACCACCTCAAAGTGTTTCCAAACATATGAGTGCACTCTAGAATCACGGGGCATGATTTAACTTGAATTGAGAATTTGAGTTTGAGAAATGAAAGATGAGTGAAGAAATGAAGAAGAGGGAATGTATTTATACTTTATAGTTTTTCAAAGGGCTAAATTAGTAATTACTAAAAGTGTTATTTTTTAAAATAATTACCCAAAAAAGAGTTATTCTTGCAAAATATCCATGGGGCAACGGTCAAATTGGAAGCTGACCGTTACCAATGGTCAAATGAATTTAAAAAAAAAAATAAACAGAAAATCACTGTTGAACCGGGCCGGGCTGGGCCAGTTAACCGGTTCAACAGTGATTTTCCTTGACCGGGTTTGACCGGTCCGGTTAACCGGAATTGTTTTTTTTACACAGACCAACCCCCCTAACCCAGCCCACCCGGCCCCTTAACTGCCGGTCCGGGTTACTACCGGTTCGGGCCGGCCCGGAAACGGGTCAGCCCGGCCCGTTAAACAGGTTTAGTTCCAACAATGGAAAAGTCTGAACATGGAGAAATATGTGAAAAGTTTGACTCCGGGAAAATATGTATATGCATACATATGTACGAAATAAAAAAATAAAACCTTAGTTTCCTTGGTTGACTGATGCTAATTTTACAATACTTTTTAAGTTGAAGAATCTGGAATAACCTAAAACGAGACTATTTTCATCTAAAGAGGTGACAAGAGAGTTACAGGGGAACTTCCAGAACATTTCTTAGTTCAATATGCTAATCAACTATTAGTAAGAAGTACACAATTTGCATATGTTAGATGATTAATTTACTCATGCTACCATCCCTTTCATACGAGATCCTAGCATGCACACATCAAATATAGTAAATGAAGAAGATTTTGAGTAAGAAAGAGACTTAAAATTCAGCTTCAATAAGAACGTGAAGTAAAGGTAACGAACTTTATTCTTGCATTTTATTGAAAAGAATCTGGAATGGGAATCCATTGTAGAGTGGAATGGAATGGGAATGGGAACTTTATTCTTCAATTGCATTTCTCAAATCAGATATTCCAGTAAACTAGAAAGTGAGATATAACTCCTATGGCTGATAGAAACTATCATACCATTGTTTAACCAAAAATAAATTTCTCGGTCAAAGTCAATATCTAGAAGAAATCGGGTTACTAATAACCAAGACTTACTTCACTTTCCCAACAATTTTGGAAGAATAGATCAAAGAATGGAAATGATTGACAAAGGAAAATAAGAAATGAACTAATAATCACTCCCCAAATTAAGGCTTAAAGCTTGGAGAAATAAGCAAAGAATAATACTATAATAGTGTGGATTTCAATAATAATCGTCACCTGCCATTACAAATGAGATTTCTGTCCTTATATAGGAGCATACAATTATAACGGTTCCCATTCTTAATTTGGGCTCACTAATGGCATTAATTGTATTGATTGCCCATTACCATATATTACCGTAACAGATACATTTATGACTAAAGATTCCTTGTAACTGTACCGATTTCCCTTCCTTATTTACATCAAGTTCGTGTATCTTCTCTTCTTTGCATCCTTCATTCATTTCGCTCCTGTTTCTCTTTTAATAGCTGTCTGGTCTGGTTCTTTCCTTAATGCAACCCCGTGGGTGTTTCACTCGTGCCTTTTCTGCATTCTTTAATTCGTCTAATTAAGAGTGCCACTTGTCCTTACATCGATGTTTCATGTGTTATGCTCCATCAGCTTGTTGATAGTCTACGTGTCATGTCTTTTTTTCTACCAATACAACCATCACTGCTCATATGTAATGCCTATATTGGAGCAATGTTTAATCTAGCAGCGAAAGGCCCAGTATGTAACATATATCATAGTGATGCTCTGTTCAGATGAATGATACAAAGCTGATTGTGAATGCTGATCATGTGATCACATTTTAGGGTTGTAGGGTTGCTAATAGGTTGTTTTACTTATCAATACCTCCAAATATATTCGTGGATGTGGTGAGATGTGCAAGTCTTAAAGCTTCTTCAACAAGTGGGTGGACAAGGGTCATTGTTGAGAAACCGTTTGGTCGTGACTTAGAATCATCTAGCGAGCTGACCAGATGCCTAAAGAAGTACCTAACTGAGGAGCAAATATTCCGGTAAGATTAACTGCATTTTCTTTGTGGATAAACGTGGTTTGAAGTTTGATTATGTTGGTTTTCTTTCAGAATTGACCATTACTTGGGAAAGGAACTTGTTGAGAATCTCTCCGTTCTTCGTTTCTCGAATCTTGTCTTTGAGCCTCTGTGGTCCAGAAACTACATCCGCAATGTCCAATTCATATTTTCGGAGGATTTTGGTACCGAGGGACGAGGAGGGTGAGGTTCATTACTCTGCTACAGCTACTTAAAAATTCTGTTGGAGTTGGATCTCTAACTTATTGCTCTTTTGGCTCAGGTACTTTGACAATTACGGCATCATCCGAGATATAATGCAAAATCATCTCCTTCAAATATTAGCATTGTTTGCTATGGAAACACCGGTCAGCATGGATGCTGAGGACATCAGAAATGAAAAGGTATCCAGATGTTTGCCGCAAACCATTCTCATAATCCTGCATTACACAAAAACAGAGATCCTCCAAGTGAATATAAACAGAAATAATACTTTGCAAGATCATATAATAAACATGGTCCATAATTAGATCTGACTGTTTTGGTGGTTCAGGTTAAAGTTTTAAGGTCAATGAGGCCATTGCAACTTGAAGATGTGGTACTTGGCCAGTATAAAGGTCATAGCAAGGGTGGTAAGTTATATCCAGCTTATACAGACGATCCAACTGTGCCAAATGGTAGTGTCACTCCAACGTTTTCTGCTGCTGCACTCTTTATTAATAATGCACGCTGGGACGGGGTTCCTTTCCTCATGAAAGCTGGAAAAGCTCTCCATACTAGGAGGTTGGTGGATTGTCCTTTTATCCATAAATGATATTTTCAGCTATATATACAAAATGATCCTAAGTCTTGTAACATTGAAAATGCAGGGCGGAGATCAGGGTACAGTTCAGACATGTTCCTGGAAATTTGTACAAAAAGAACTTTGGAACTGATCTAGATAAGGCCACAAATGAGCTAGTTCTGCGCTTACAACCTGATGAAGCCATATATTTGAAAATTAACAACAAGGTTCCTGGTCTTGGAATGAGACTTGACCGGAGTGACCTTAATCTTCTTTACAAAGCAAAGTAAGAGAATACTGTTCGACTATTAGTTATTAAAACGTTATAACTGCTTAAGTTTTCTTGCACTTCACCATTTCCTGTTTGTTCTGTGAATATATGCTATAATGCTTTCAGGGATCGATGAAATACATCTGATATAGAACCAGGAATATACTTTGCAGCAGATTCTTTAATATAGAGCCAGGATTATAATTTGCAACAGATTTCTCAATGTTCTTTATTTCTGATGAATAACTTATAATGGCTGATTATTTTTAGATTACATGAGGCAGACATTTCAATTGACTTCAAAATTATCTTACTCCATATTTTTGGTCGTTTGTGAAGGTATCGAGGTGAAATACCAGATGCATATGAGCGGCTTCTGTTAGATGCAATAGAAGGAGAGCGAAGATTGTTCATTAGAAGTGATGAGCTGGATGCTGCATGGGCTCTATTTACACCATTGCTGAAGGAACTAGAAGAGAAGAAGATCGCGCCAGAGCTTTATCCGTATGGCAGTAGGGGTCCAGTAGGAGCACATTATCTAGCTGCAAAGCACAACGTTCGTTGGGGAGATCTGTCAGGTGATGATTGATTGTATCCGTCCACATCTTCTCCCCAAAATTGGAGCGCGAACTTTCAAAAATATTGACTATAAATGTATGAATATTGAGGAGCATGGCTAGAAGAAATAATCTTTCTTTCCTCTCAAAAGGGGGATAGTTGATTCATTTTGCAGATGATTAAATTGATCTACTTGCAGTTTCAGCTTCTCAAGAATGCTCAAAGTATGGACCAGTGTTTTAAAAGGCGTTTTCGGGGCGAGGCCAACCAAAAACGCCCTGAGGCGATGGCGTGGGGCGAAAGTCTAAAGGAGCGCCCAACAATTCGGGGCGTACGCCCGGATGTTTGAGGCGCGTTTTTTAGTGAGGCATAAGCTCCAAAGACTTTTTCAAATTAAAACAAAATTTGTTGAATAAGTCATTCATATAATACCTAAATTCTCAAAAGTCAGCTTGGTAATTATTCAAAATTTTTAAAAAAAGAAACTGAAATATATTAAATTTAAAAGTCAAGATCTTTTTATTGATTGACGCCCTAATTCATAGTCTTTCCCAATCCTTTATTCAACAAATATTCAATTTTTTTTTTATAAATACAAGGAGAACTATATTCTCTTTTATATCAGCAAGTTCAAAGTTTAAATTGCATGTTAGTCATTCTTTTTGTTCTTTCATGTAAAAAACTTAATTCTTTTCGATTCAAGTTACTTGTGCTTCCAAGTAGTGTATAATAGATTATTTTGACTAGCTTTTTGTGGGGATAGAGCACATTTGCCGGTTTCCCGTTGCGTAATAAAATATTGCTTCCAGGGGGAATCGAACCCCCATCTTTTCCAGCAAACCCACTACCCTTACCATTGAACCAAGACCCCTTTTGTTACTGGGTTCGGCAGTATATATTTATATAGATTTAGTAAATATTTCAATACAAATACAGGGTTCCGGAAAAAGTCACTGGGTTCGCCCGAACCCGCACCCACTACTGTAGCTCCGCCCCTGCCTTTTCCCAGTGCGCGGAGCCCCAACGAGGAAGGTGTTAGTGCTTTATCATTGGGTCAATAATGTTAATCCCTCTTTTTGTGCTACTCCTAGGGCGGGAAGTAGATAAGAAAACGCGAAGCGTTCTCTTGCTTTCCCAACCTGTTATTTCTAAAGACTGCCCTCTCTCGGCTGGATCTTGGTCCAGCCTACTACGAGGATCCTGTATCCAGCAACCCAACCTATACAAAGGGCATCAAAGCCCCTTGATTAGGTTGGAGCTATAAAGCTTACCTTATATTATTAAAAAGGGAAAGGGCCTTTTCAGCTGGTGCGCAGGAGCGCACTTCCAGTTTGCCTTTACTAGTAAGGGGTCCCGTGGTTCCTATGCCGCCGCGTTTCCCGGTCCTTTTCTTTTAGTGCTTCGACCCGCGGTTAACCATCAACTTGTTAACCGCAATTATTGTCATAATTTCTTCCTTCACCATCAGAAAGATGGACAGATACGAGAGAAGAAGAAATGGAGGCCAAACATATAGTAGGGTACCAAAACGGTTGTCACTTGCGGCACAAGAATTTGGTTCAGCTTCAAGGGTGGTGCTGTGAGGGACAAGGGTAGCAATATATATATTTTTCACATATTTATAGTTTTCTCAATTTTTATGCAATTTTACCTGTTTATAAATATTTATTATAATTATATTATTTTATAAAATATTAAAAATTAAATATCTATTGGCTTACGCCTCGCTGAGGCATATATAAAACACCTCGCTTTACACCCACGCCTTTTAAAATACTGGTATGGACAACTTGGAACTGATGTCAGCAATTAATGCTCAAATGGATAGTTAATCTTTCTTTCCCTTGTTTGGTTGGTGAGTGAAAAAATTTTTTCGGAAAATATTTTCTAGTGTTTGGTTAGAGAGTAGATTTTTTTTATTATAGAAAAATAGTTTTTTATGCTATTCTCCTCACCCCTTTCCCCTAAGTCCCCTAAGTCACTCATTTTGTTGAAACGAAAAAAAAAATACTTTTTACTACATCAATTACATCATTTTATTGAAATGAAAGAAACTACGTTTTCTACATCTTGAAAAAAAAATACTTTTTTTATTGAAATAAAAAAAATATTTTTTATTACATTATTTTTTTGAAATGAAAGAAAATATTTTTTTTTACATCATTAAAAGAAAGTACTTTTTTTGTTAAAATGAAAAAAATACTTTTTTATATCATGAAAAGAAAATACTCATTTGTTAAAATAAAAAATAAGCACTCTATTTATAACATGAAAAGAAAATACTATCAATAATATTTCTATTTAGGGTGTGGGTGGGGGTGTGGGTGGGGGTGGGGGTGGGGTGAGGGTGGGGGTTGGTGGGGATGGGGAATGTTGAAAAAGAGTTTTGAAAAATGTTTTCCCTTCTCTGGATAGAGTTCATGAGAAAAATATTTTTCAAAACATTTAAGCCAAGCAAACATAACAAAATTGAAAAATATTTTCCGAAAAATATTTTTGTTTGTACCAAACACACCTACTACCAACTGATATACTCAATAATTTGATTGGTTAAAACATCTTGCGTTGTAGAAGAAATCTGAAAAGCGGTTCTCATTTCCCATGTCTACATCACTTATAATTTTTTTTTTGGTTTTCTATTCAATATCCTATAGTCGTATTGGAGTTCGACAAAATTCGGATTCACGTTAGGAGAGTTCTATATTGGGGTAAAACTCTCACTAACAAAAGCGATTACATAGGGCTTGTATTTGAAATATTTAATTAATGATGAAAAAGTATTTACCACTCTATTATAATCCTTATTGGTACACTGCAATATATTATTTTTACCAATGTTAGGCATCATTTTTTTGTTATTCGCAGTTTCGCACTCCAAATTAAATGTCCAATCCAATGCGTGCATGGGGTATTTTTGGTTGGGAGAATGTAATTTTGTCTTTTTTTTTGGGTCTTTAACAGTTAACCCTAGAGTTATCACGAGTTAGTATTTTTGGTTTGAGTTAGACTCAGAATTACTTTTCTTACCCCTTGATTTATTAATGACAAGTACTTCAACTATCTTGTATTAAAAGAAGAGGAGAGGGTAGCGGATTTAGTAGGTTTGAACCTATAATATAAGGTCTAGGTTTGAACCTATAATATAAGGTCTACGGTCCACCTCTGTTCGAATTATAATCTTCTTTTTTTCGGAACAAGGGCAATTGAACTATATGGTAAACTATATTTTTAACTTTTTCAAACTCCTTTTTGCACGGGGTAAAATATGTTCATATTTAATGATCGTATGAGAAAGCGATATGTAGAATCGAAGGCAGAAGATAGCCAAACCCGAAGGCAATGATCTCGCTTGTCACCGGAGAGAATGATACTCATAACAACAAAATTAATGTCGTTGTCCGGTAGCATTCAATGAAAAATATTCTACAACATTAAGTGCATGATCCATTACAGAGAATATGACATTCACTGCCTACCGTTACACACCCTCCAATGTCCCTCATAATTGTCATTAAAGAAGAATTTAGTCCTAGGACTTTGTTTCTTAGATGCAGCTATAAATAGTGAGCTTTATCATCATTGTAAGGGACACGAATTTTCTGACAAGCGTACACTATATTCTATCAAAAGCTCAATAACATTTTACTTTCCTGCTTATTTATACTGTTCTTATTGCTCCCGGTAGCTCTGTGCTTGGAACCAAGATATCTGCCGTCTATTTTAATTTTAAGGCTAAGTCTTATATTTCTGTTTAATTCACTTATTATTTTTGGATCAAATTAATTTACTTCACTATAAATCACGTATAAATTCAACTGTACCGTTTTACAGGTAAATACTTTTCTAATTATTTGTTTACTATTCTTTCCAACTATCACTAATAACATATATAATCATCTCTTGACATCTGTTAAACACCATTCCATAAAATAAAATGAACAGAAGGAGTATCACTTTTCTTAACAAAAAAATGTGGACATGTATTAATAGTGACAAATATAGTTGGCAAGAATCTTTTTTCTCTTAATTAAATTATATTTTCTCTATTTTCATTTCCTCTCTGCTATTTTGTCTGCTTTCGTGGTTAATTTATATAAATAACAAAAATGGGACTCCACATTACGCACTCAAACAAAATACGTAATCGGAACTGAGAAGATGTCTTTTTCCGGCTCGCCGGAAACGTCCAATCTCCGGCTACTTCTTCTCCGTCACCTTCCTGATGGGTCCATTTCATAATTTAAAGAAGATAACTTTCTTCATTTGATAAAAACTTCTAAGTCTTTTTCTAAATTGGCGGCCACCGTTTTTTTTGAATTGTCAACATTGTAGGCGGGAGAGAAAAATGTCAAATATAGTAGGCGTGAGAGAGTGAGGCTCCGCGTATAAAAGGAGAGTTTCGACTCTCATCTCTACACACCAATTTGAGAGGAAAAATATATATGAGAGTTAGAAATAAAGAGTGAGGTTTCACAAACAGGGTATAAGAAAATAGTCTGTGAGAAAAATAGAGGGTGAACGATATTGTAGTGAGGTGGGAATATCAAAAGAGGGTTATTTCTTTTGAGTGTTGTAGTGATCTTTGGAGTATTTTACTCGGACCTACAAAGTGTAAAATTCCTTGCTATAGTGATATCAGTTGCTCCTCTCGGGGCCGTGGTTTTTTCTTTTATTCAAAAGAATTTTTCACGTAAAAATCTTGGCGGTGTTGTTACTCTTTTATTCTTGTTAATTACCGTATTTCGGTGCTACGTTATTATTCCACTTTTATTACCGTGAATATTAACAACTAGTATCAGAGCACAAGTTCTGTTCGTTCAGAGAAGTACTATTCACTGTCGGTAGTACTATACTCGGTGAAAAAAAATGTCCGGAGTAAAGTACGAGGTAGCAATAACGGAGATATCGGTTTCTCAACATGGCAAAGAAGGACGAGGGATCTGCTCATCCAACAAGGATTATACAAGGTATTAGATGCTGATGCCAAAAAGCCTAATACCATGAAAGCTGAAAATTGGGCTGACTTGGACGAAAGGGCTGCTAGTGCAATCAGGTTGCACTTATCAGGTGATGTGGTAAATAACATCATTGATGAAGACACAGCACGTGGCATTTGAACAAGGTTGGAAAGCCTATGCATGTCCACAACGGTGATAAATAAATTATACCTGAAGAAGCAGTTATACGCCCTACACATGGGTGAAGGTACGAGTGTTTTGTCACATTTAAATATGTTTAACGGACTAATCACACAGCTCGCCAACCTCGTAGTGAAAATCAAGGAAGAAGATAAAGTCATCTTGCTATTGAACTAGTTGCCATCTTCGTACGATAATTTGACAACAACCATCCTGCACAGTAAGACTACCATTGAGTTGAAAGACGTCACATCGGCTCTTCTATTCAATGAGAAGATGAGAAAGAGGCCTGAAAATCAAAGACAGACTCTCATCACATAAGGTAGAGGCAGGAGTTATCAAAGGAGTTCGAGCAACTATAGTAGATCCGGAGCTCGTAGGAAGTCCAAGAACCGATCCAAATCAAGAGTCAGAAATTGCTACAATTGTGATCAACCAGGTCACTTCAAAAGAGATTGCCCAAATCCAAGGAAAGGCAAAGGTGAAACCAGTGGCCAGAAGAATGACGACAACACAACCGCCATGGTGCAAAACAATGATAATATTGTCCTCTTTATAAATAAGGAAGAAGAATGCATGCACTTGTCAGATCCAGAGTCGGAATTGGTGGTTGATACAACATTTTACCATGCCACACCAGTAAGAGATCTTTTTTTGCAGATATATAGCAGGTGATTTTGGCACTATAAGAATGGGTAACACAAGTTATTCAAAGATTGCAGGGATTGGTGATATTTGTATCAAGACAAATGTCGGATGTACATTGGTTCTAAAGGACGTGTGGCATGTACTTGATTTGTGGATGAACTTGATCTTAGGAATTGCTTTAGACCGAGATGGATACGAGAACTATTTTGCAAATCAAAAGTGGAGACTCACCAATGGATCATTTGTGATTGCAAAGGGAGTTGCTCATGGCAGTTTGTACAGGACAAATGCAGAAATATGCCAAGGTGAATTGAACGCAACACAAGATGAGATTTCTGCAGATTTGTGGCACAAAAGGATGGGTCATATGAGCGAGAAGGGATTGCAGATTCTTACCAGGAAATCACTCATTTCTTATGACAAAGGTACAACGGTAAAACCTTGTGACTACTGTTTATTTGGTAAGCAACATAGAGTCTCATTTCAAACATCGTCTGAAAGAAAAATGAATATACTTGATTTGGTATATTCTGATGCTTGTGGTCCAATGGAAATTGAATCTATGAGCTGTAACAAATATTTTGTTACTTTTATTGATGATGCTTCACGAAAATTATGGGTTTATATTTTGAAAACCAAAGATCAGGTGTTTCAAGTTTTTCAGAAGTTTCATGCTCTGGTAGAAAGGGAGACAGGTCGAAAGCTAAAGTGTCTCCGAAGTGACAATGGAGGTGAGTACACTTCAAGGGAATTTGAAGAGTATTGTTCAAGTCATGGGATCAGACGTGAAAAGACAGTTCCTAAAACCCCACAGCATAATGTCGTAGTCGAGAGGATGAACCACACCATTGTTGAGAAGGTGAGAAGCATGCTCAGAATGACTAAACTGCCTAAGTCATTCTGGGGTGAAGCAGTTCAGACAGCCTGTTACCTGATCAATAGGAGTCCATCAGTTCCATTAGCGTTTGACATCCCAGAGAGAGTTTGGACCAACAAGGAGGTATCCTACTCGCATATGAAGGTGTTCGGTTGCAGAGCTTTTGCATATGTACCAAAAAAGCAGAGAACAAAGCTGGATGATAAATCTGTTCCCTGCATATTCATCGAATATGGAGATGAAGAGTTCGGGTACAGATTGTGGGATGTTGTAAAGAAGGTTATCAGAAGCAGAGCTATAGTCTTCTGAGAAAGTGAAGTTGGAACTACAGATCATATGTCAGAGAGGGACAAGAATGGTATAATTCCTAACCTTGTTACCATTTCTTCTTCTTCTAACTATCCCACAAGTGCAGAAAGTACGATCGACGAGTTTGCCGAGTAGGGGGCAACCTGGTGAGGTTATTAAGCAGGGGGAGCAACTTGATGATGATGTCGAGCAAGTGGAGTACCCCATTCAGGAAGAAGAACAACCTCAACCTCTGAGGAGATCAGAAAGGCCAAGGGTAGAGTCATGCAGGTACCCTTCCACGGAATATGTCCTCATCAGTGATAAGGGGGAGCCAGAAAGTCTTAAGGAGGTATTGTCCCATACAGTAAAGAACCAGTGGATGAAAGCCATGCAAGAAGAGATAGAATCACTGCAGAAAAATGGCACGTACAAGCTGGTTGAACTTCCAAAGGGTAAAAGACCACTCAAATGTAAGTGGGCCTTTAAACTCAAGAAAGATGAAAATGGCAAGCTAGTCAGATACAAAACCTGATTGGTGGTTAAAGGCTTCGAACAGAAGAAAGGTATTGATTTTGACAAAAGTTTCTCACCTGTTGTCAAAATGACTTCTATTCGAACAATTTTGAGCTTAGCAGCTAGCCTAAATCTTGAAGTGGAGCAGTTGGATGTGAAAACTACATTTCTTCATAGAGATTTGGAAGAGGAGATTCATATGGAGCAACCAGAAGGATTTGAAGTAGCTGGAAAGAAACACATGGTGTGCAAATTGAATAAGAGTTTTTATGGATTGAAGCAGGCACCAAGGTAGTGGTACATGAAGTTTGACTCATTCATGAAAAGTAAAACATACATAAAGACCTATTCTGATCCATGTGTATACTTCAAAAGATTTTTTGAGAATAACTTTATTATATTGTTGTTGTATGTGGATGACATATTAATTGTAGGAAAATACAAAGGGTTGATCGCAAAGTTGAAAGGAGATTTGTCCAAGTCATTTGATATGAAGGACTTGGGACCAGCACAACAAATTCTGGGTATGAAGATAGTTCGAGAGCGAACACGCAGAAAGTTATGGCTATCTCAGGAAAAATACATTGAACGTGTACTGGAATGCTTCAACATGAAGAATGCTAAGTCAGTCAGCACACCTCTTACTAGTCATCTAAAGTTGAGCAAGAAGATGTATCCTACAACAGTGGAGGAGACATGGAACATGGCTAGAGTTCCTTATTCTTCAACAGTCGAAAGCTTGATGTATGCAATGGTATGCACCAGACCTGATATTGCTCATGCAGTTGGTGTTGTTAGCAGATTTCTTGAAAATCCTGGAAAGGAACATTAGGAAGCAGTCAAGTGGATACTCAGGTACCTAAGAGGTACTGTAGGAGATTGTTTGTGTTTTGGAATATTTGATCTAATCTTGAAGGGCTACACATATGCTGTTATGGCAGGTGATCTTGATAATCGTAAATCTACTACAGGATACATGTTCACATTTTTAGGGGGAGCTATATCATGGCAGTCTAAGTTGCAGAAGTGTAACGACCCGGCCGGTCATTTTGAGTGTATTAGCCTCGATCCCCTATTAACTGCTTCCCCCGTATCGTTTTATGCTTATGTGACTTGCCGAGAGCTTGTTGTTATGGTTTCAGAGTGAATTGGGACACTTAGTCCCTAAAACGGAAGTTAAGCCTTAGGATTTTGACCGTAGTCAGAACTGTGTAAATACAACTCCGTAATGGCGTTTCGTTAGTTCTGTTAGCTCCGTTGGGTGATTTTGGACTTAGGCTTGAAATGGCAAAAGTTAATTTTTTAGAGATTTTGACCGGTAGTGAACCCTTTGATATTGGGGTCGGAATCCGATTCTGGAAGTTGGAATAGGTCCGTAATGTCGAAATTGACTTGTGTGCAAAATTTGAGGTCAATCAGACGTGATTTGTAGGTTTCGGCATCGGTTGTAGAAGTTTGAAGTTTCAAAGTTCATTAAGTTTGAATTGGAGGGCGATTTGTGTTTTTAGCATTGTTTGATGTGATTTGAGGGCTCGACTAAGTCCGTATGGTAATTTAGGACTAGTTGGTATGTTTGGTTGAGGTCCCGGGGGCCTCGGGTGTGTTTCAGATGCTTAACAGACTGAGTTTTGGACTTATTCAATTGCTGAAGCTATCTGAGCTCTGGTGTTTTTGCACCTGCGGTGGGGAGACCGCAGGTGCGGGATCGCACGTGCGGAGTGAAGGGTGCAAGTGCGCTTTTGGTCAAGAAGGTCTATGAGCGTAAGTGAGAGAAGGGAGCCACATCTGCGCATCCGCAGATGCGGAGTGATGGTCGCATGAGCGGTATGGGCGGCCTGGGTAAGGGTCGTAGATGCGGAAGTCAAACTGCAGGAGCGGGCTCGCAGGTACGGCCCAAAGCTCGCAGATGCGGTCCCAGCCATTTAAGTCATTTTCGCACCTGCGATAGTTTTCCCGCAGGTGCGGTTGAAGGCTCGCAGAAGCGAGTTTACTAGGCAGAAAATAGGATTTCGAGGGTTGATTTTCCATTTCGATTTTGGGAGTTTGAGAGCTCGGTGTGAAGTGCTTTTTCGAGATTTCTTCAAGGAGATTGTTGGGGTAAGTGGTTCTAACTCGGATTGGATTATATTTCATGAATCTATTACTATTTTCATCTTATAATTAGGGATTTGAGTAGGAAATTTGGGGGATAATGGTAGAAACTTCATAGGCTATAATTTCGCGATTTGAGGTCGGATTCGAGTAATTCTTATATGGTTAGACTCGTGAGTGAATGGGTGTTCGTATTTTGTGACTTACCCGATTCTGAGACGTGGGCCCGGGGAGACTTTTTGGGGCGATTTTCTAATTTCTCGCTTTAGCTTTGATTTCATTAACTAGATTAGTTTCTTATAGTTATATTTATGATATGTAATGCAAGCTCCAAAATGATAACACTCTGAAGTTAGAGAATTGATCGATCTGTGGCCGCACACACTTTTCTGCGGCCGCGGTTAAATTTTTGCGGACCGCACAATTTAGAGTGCGGTCCGCACAATCATTGCACAATATTTGCCCTAGCCTAATGATCTGTGGACCGCACAATTCCTTGTGCGGCCACACAATTCAAAAACAAACGGTAGTCACTTAGGGTTTTTCAATTCATGCACAATTTAGACATGGTATTGGCAATTTAGACATGATACACAGTTTACCCATCGCCCAATTAACAAATAGGAAGTTACCCATACAATTTTAAGCTCACATGATGATGAATTTTGACATTAGGGCTAAAAATAACTAAACTAATTATGAACAAAATTAAGCAAATTGAAAATTTTAATGATGAATTGAACACACCAGTAATGTAGTGTCGCGCCCCCTTTTTCTCGCGAAATCGGGTTTCGATATGTGACAACTCTTTTAAGGGGGTATTAAAAGAGGAGAGTCGCCACCCAACGGTTTAAGGTGCATTAGGACACCTATTATGCAAATGACTCTGTTTGACTAGTCAAAGCTACCAAAGATCGGGTAAGGGCTCAAGTTACCTCAAAGAGAAGGTGTTAGGCACTCCTCGAGGTTCACAATTGTGGGTCCCGACTGAGCTTAAGATTATGTGGATTACGATTAAGCTAGGTGATCAAATAAACAAAGGGAGTTCAGAAGTCACAGAACTGTATTACAACATGATTAATACAGATCTTGGTGCGAATATAAGGATACAACTATTTAGATCTAATAACCACATATAAAGAAGAAGGGGGGTCCTAAGTTTTTTAGTCTAAAGGATCACCCCGTGTAACATAAATAATACTTCGTAACTCCCTCAAGATGGGGTGTTACTCATATTATTCAACGGGCACAAACTATCATCTCCTGCTACTCGATTACTATGCTAAAGTTGCTACCTAAAAGCATTCTAATTCAATTATAGGTCGTACCCTATGCGTGCATTACCCGTCCCCATACCTGTGGTCTAGGAGGTATTGGACCTCTATTTAGGGTGGTTCTAGACTTAAACTTAGGCTGCTCAAAATGATAAAACTAGGCGACATACAAAACACACTGGACTTCAAATATGGCAACAAGGGGAAAGGGGGGCTCAAGTTTGCCTCCGCACTTAAGCAATAAATGCACGCAAACACATATGCCAATCATGAATCTGCAGAATCCTATAGACATGCTTTCTAGGCGATCAAAGTATGCAGGTAATTTCATATACATGATATAGCTTATAGACAGAATCATGCGGGTATTATAAGCTAATTATTAAGAGTTTTAAGTTACCAATCCTATATGTATGATGCCTAGGTGATCTACGCAGTTGGGTATAACAGAATCTGCTGGGAAGAGCCCCAGAATTATCCAGATTTTCCTAACAGTGACGATCAGGAACATTGTTTAAGTAGTCTATATTAACCAATTAACAAGGAATTATTTCCTATAGGCAGGATCTCTAACAATTGATGATTAGAACTCATTTTATTTATACTTAGTCCTATAAACAAGATTTCTAGTGAACAATGTGATACAATAGCAAATGAAATGATCAAAATCCTATAGGTATGATTTCTAGTGAATTGAAGGAAAATTTATTAACATTTATTCCTATAGGCAGGTTTTCTAGTAACACGTAGCAGTGAGAATAATGGCAACATTTGAATTCTTATTTGCTAGCAGATAGCGTGTGTGTGTGTATGTGTACTTGTCCTAATGGCATGATTTCTAACAGTGCAACCAAGATTAAAGGCATATACATAGCAGGTTGGATAAGTCACATGAATCCTATAGGCATGTTGGCTACCATTTCATGCAAACTTAGACATACCTGTTTCCCCTTCTTACTAATTCCCCAAGTGTTTATACAAAGGTTATTACAGGCTCAAATAGGAGTAAAAATACAAATGTCACATAACAGCGATAAGAGGCCCACAACAAGCCCAAATAAAATAAATACCCAGTATTTCCTGGGCCTTCAATAGCTCTTACACAGCATACCCGGGCCTTCAACAAAGATCCACATTCAATACACGACTCAGGGATCCATAGAGAAGTCCAGAACTAGTTTACTCAACCATGGCACCAAGTGTTGCATCACTTGAACCAACCAATTCAGGTACACAACACATAACAGGGTGAAGTAGAGTGAATAGGAACAATTTTGAGATTGAGGGAGTGACTAAAGACTAAGCCTTGGTGTGTCAGAGTTTATAAGGGTCTCAATTGGACCCCGAGCAGTGCTCACACTAGGGAGGCCAATAATAGAACCTAGGTAGCCTTGGCTTTCAGCCGGCTAGAATAAAGAGTTCAGAATAGCATAAGTTGCCAGTGAGAAAAATGGACAGAAGTTAGGAGATACATTCATATCCTAAAGTAGACATAGCCAAATTGAGCATATAGAGTAATTAATCAAATAGGCCAGTAGGTTCAGCAGGACAGCAAAGCACCACATAGATAGCCTCATATTGAAAGAAATTGGGGAAGAAACAGGTTTGCAAGATATACATAGATTATCACTCATGACATTAAACCAATTGAGACCTAAGAGGTTCGGATTAAGCTAAGCATGTATCTTAGTATAATAAAAAAAATATGTTAATTCTCATCAGGAGGCAAGATTGCATTGGAACATGATAGGGAGCACACATTACGATAGTCCAAGCAATCACTGAAGAAACAGGGGATTAAGACATACTGGGGGGCATATTAGCAGGGAAGCAAGATCATAGTTGAGGGAAAAGGGTCTTATAACATTAAAACACATTATGTATGCAAGACAAGCATCATAGAGATTCAGTACAAAGTGAAGAGTAAGCTCATGTTAAATAGCACATGTAGGTATTCTAGCATCGACACAGTAGACTATTTACCTAAAGAAGGTTCAGATTGTGCTAAGTATAGGTCTTGATGTTATGAAACAATCATGCTAATTTGGCAATAGGGCATCATTTAGACATGAGAAAGGCAGATTATAACTACTGGTGAATCAAGGAGGAGGTTAAACATGCTAAAGGCATATTGATAGAGAGCAGGGTCAAACATGTTAGATAAGCAAGCTACCACAGAAATTCAGAATATGATGGGAAACAGGCTTGTGCCATATACTGGGTGTGCATATCCATGCTTTTGAACTCACTACACTAGTCGACTAAAGAAGTACAAATTATGCGAGTAAGGCATATTCAAGTAATAAGATTGATAGCAAAAGACTAAATTAAACACCAGAAGATGCTAACAAGTGTAAGAGTCCCAAACAGTAATAATTTCTAACACATTGACTGGTCAGAACTTAATAGAACCCGGTGTAGGCATGCTTGAAGCTAAAGGCTAAAGAAACCTAAAGAGTTGAGGAAAGCAAACGGAATTACGCAAAAGCAATCCAGAAAACATACTGAACTGACCAATCTCAGAAATGAAAATGTATACAAACCATAGATGCCTAGGAACAAAATTGCAAAGTATAGTGACTCACCAGTTAAGCGAAGAACAGTAAAGAATAGGTTTTCACAGAAAACTCAGGATCCCTAATGCGTCAAAGTTCCTAAGAGTTTTGATGAACTCAGGGCAGCGCTCGCACCAAGAACGGGTTAAGTAACAAGATGCTAATGGCCTTGTCTTTTAGCCGGACAATACAAAATACCAAGAAAGAGAGTAGCTAAAACCTCAAAATTTTAGTGAAGAAATCGATTTTTTCAAAAGTCTCCCCTAAAGAAGGGAAAATGAGGGGGTTTATATAGCAGTCAATATCGAACAAACACATAATATGAAAATACTATCAATAATATTTCTATTTAGGGTGTGGGTGGGGGTGTGGGTGGGGGTGGGGGTGGGGGTGGGGTGAGGGTGGGGGTTGGTGGGGATGGGGAATGTTGAAAAAGAGTTTTGAAAAATATTTTCCCTTCTCTGGATAGAGTTCATGAGAAAAATATTTTTCAAAATATTTAAGCCAAGCAAACATAACAAAATTGAAAAATATTTTCCGAAAAATATTTTTGTTTGTACCAAACACACCTACTACCAACTGATATACTCAATAATTTGATTGGTTAAAACATCTTGCGTTGTAGAAGAAATCTGAAAAGCGGTTCTCATTTCCCATGTCTACATCACTTATAATTTTTTTTTTGGTTTTCTATTCAATATCCTATAGTCGTATTGGAGTTCGACAAAATTCGGATTCACGTTAGGAGAGTTCTATATTGGGGTAAAACTCTCACTAACAAAAGCGATTACATAGGGCTTGTATTTGAAATATTTAATTAATGATGAAAAAGTATTTACCACTCTATTATAATCCTTATTGGTACACTGCAATATATTATTTTTACCAATGTTAGGCATCATTTTTTTTGTTATTCGCAGTTTCGCACTCCAAATTAAATGTCCAATCCAATGCATGCATGGGGTATTTTTGGTTGGGAGAATGTAATTTTGTCTTTTTTTTTTGGGTCTTTAACAGTTAACCCTAGAGTTATCACGAGTTAGTATTTTTGGTTTGAGTTAGACTCAGAATTACTTTTCTTACCCCTTGATTTATTAATGACAAGTACTTCAACTATCTTGTATTAAAAGAAGAGGAGAGGGTAGCGGATTTAGTAGGTTTGAACCTATAATATAAGGTCTAGGTTTGAACCTATAATATAAGGTCTACGGTCCACCTCTGTTCGAATTATAATCTTCTTCTTTTCGGAACAAGGGCAATTGAACTATATGGTAAACTATATTTTTAACTTTTCCAAACTCCTTTTTGCACGGGGTAAAATATGTTCATATTTAATGATCGTATGAGAAAGCGATATGTAGAATCGAAGGCAGAAGATAGCCAAACCCGAAGGCAATGATCTCGCTTGTCACCGGAGAGAATGATACTCATAACAACAAAATTAATGTCGTTGTCCGGTAGCATTCAATGAAAAATATTCTACAATATTAAGTGCATGATCCATTACAGAGAATATGACATTCACTGCCTACCGTTACACACCCTCCAATGTCCCTCATAATTGTCATTAAAGAAGAATTTAGTCCTAGGACTTTGTTTCTTAGATGCAGCTATAAATAGTGAGCTTTATCATCATTGTAAGGGACACGAATTTTCTGACAAGCGTACACTATATTCTATCAAAAGCTCAATAACATTTTACTTTCCTGCTTATTTGTACTGTTCTTATTGCTCCCGGTAGCTCTGTGCTTGGAACCAAGATATCTGCCGTCTATTTTAATTTTAAGGCTAAGTCTTATATTTCTGTTTAATTCACTTATTATTTTTGGATCAAATTAATTTACTTCACTATAAATCACGTATAAATTCAACTGTACCGTTTTACAGGTAAATACTTTTCTAATTATTTGTTTACTATTCTTTCCAACTATCACTAATAACATATATAATCATCTCTTGACATCTGTTAAACACCATTCCATAAAATAAAATGAACAGAAGGAGTATCATTTTTCTTAACAAAAAATGTGGACATGCATTAATAGTGACAAATATAGTTGGCAAGAATCTTTTTTCTCTTAATTAAATTATATTTTCTCTATTTTCATTTCCTCTCTGCTATTTTGTCTGCTTTCGTGGTTAATTTATATAAATAACAAAAATGGGACTCCACATTACGCACTCAAACAAAATACGTAATCGGAACTGAGAAGATGTCTTTTTCCGGCTCGCCGGAAACGTCCAATCTCCGGCTACTTCTTCTCCGTCACCTTCCTGATGGGTCCATTTCATAATTTAAAGAAGATAACTTTCTTCATTTGATAAAAACTTCTAAGTCTTTTTCTAAATTGGCGGCCACCGTTTCTTTTGAATTGTCAACATTGTAGGCGGGAGAGAAAAATGTCAAATATAGTAGGCGTGAGAGAGTGAGGCTCCGCGTATAAAAGGAGAGTTTCGACTCTCATCTCTACACACCAATTTGAGAGGAAAAATATATATGAGAGTTAGAAATAAAGAGTGAGGTTTCACAAACAGGGTATAAGAAAATAGTCTGTGAGAAAAATAGAGGGTGAACGATATTGTAGTGAGGTGGGAATATCAAAAGAGGGTTATTTCTTTTGAGTGTTGTAGTGATCTTTGGAGTATTTTACTCGGACCTACAAAGTGTAAAATTTCTTGCTATAGTGATATCAGTTGCTCCTCTCGGGGCCGTGGTTTTTTCTTTTATTCAAAAGGATTTTTCACGTAAAAATCTTGGCGGTGTTGTTACTCTTTTATTCTTGTTAATTACCGTATTTCGGTGCTACGTTGTTATTCCACTTTTATTACCGTGAATATTAACAACTAGTATCAGAGCACAAGTTCTGTTCGTTCAGAGAAATACTATTCACTGTCGGTAGTACTATACTCGGTGAAAAAAAATGTCCGGAGTAAAGTACGAGGTAGCAATAACGGAGATATCGGTTTCTCAACATGGCAAAGAAGGACGAGGGATCTGCTCATCCAACAAGGATTATACAAGGTATTAGATGCTGATGCCAAAAAGCCTAATACCATGAAAGCTGAAAATTGGGCTGACTTGGACGAAAGGGCTG
Organism: Nicotiana tomentosiformis; assembly: GCF_000390325.3. Lineage (NCBI taxonomy): Eukaryota > Viridiplantae > Streptophyta > Magnoliopsida > Solanales > Solanaceae > Nicotiana > Nicotiana tomentosiformis. Next base: position 10,333,146 of record NC_090818.1, read on the forward strand.
CTAGTGCAATCAGGTTGCACTTATCAGGTGATGTGGTAAATAACATCATTGATGAAGACACCGCACGTGGCATTTGAACAAGGTTGGAAAGCCTATGCATGTCCACAACGGTGATAAATAAATTATACCTGAAGAAGCAGTTATACGCCCTACACATGGGTGAAGGTACGAGTGTTTTGTCACATTTAAATATGTTTAACGGACTAATCACACAGCTCGCCAACCTCGTAGTGAAAATCGAGGAAGAAGATAAAGTCATCTTGCTATTGAACTAGTTGCCATCTTCGTACGATAATTTGGCAACAACCATCCTGCACAGTAAGACTACCATTGAGTTGAAAGACGTCACATCGGCTCTTCTACTCAATGAGAAGATGAGAAAGAGGCAGGAGTTATCAAAGGAGTTCGAGCAACTATAGTAGATCCGGAGCTCGTAGGAAGTCCAAGAACCGATCCAAATCAAGAGTCAGAAATTGCTACAATTGTGATCAACCGGGTCACTTCAAAAGAGATTGCCCAAATCCAAGGAAAGGCAAAGGTGAAACCAGTGGCCAGAAGAATGACGACAACACAACCGCCATGGTGCAAAACAATGATAATATTGTCCTCTTTATAAATAAGGAAGAAGAATGCATGCACTTGTCAGATCCAGAGTCGGAATTGGTGGTTGATACAACATTTTACCATGCCACACCAGTAAGAGATCTTTTTTTGCAGATATATAGCAGGTGATTTTGGCACTATAAGAATGGGTAACACAAGTTATTCAAAGATTGCAGGGATTGGTGATATTTGTATCAAGACAAATGTCGGATGTACATTGGTTCTAAAGGACGTGTGGCATGTACTTGATTTGTGGATGAACTTGATCTTAGGAATTGCTTTAGACCAAGATGGATACGAGAACTATTTTGCAAATCAAAAGTGGAGACTCACCAATGGATCATTTGTGATTGCAAAGGGAGTTGCTCATGGCAGTTTGTACAGGACAAATGCAGAAATATGCCAAGGTGAATTGAACGCAACACAAGATGAGATTTCTGCAGATTTGTGGCACAAATGGATGGGTCATATGAGCGAGAAGGGATTGCAGATTCTTACCAGGAAATCACTCATTTCTTATGACAAAGGTACAACGGTAAAACCTTGTGACTACTGTTTATTTGGTAAGCAACATAGAGTCTCATTTCAAACATCGTCTGAAAGAAAAATGAATATACTTGATTTGGTATATTCTGATGCTTGTGGTCCAATGAAAATTGAATCTATGAGCTGTAACAAATATTTTGTTACTTTTATTGATGATGCTTCACGAAAATTATGGGTTTATATTTTGAAAACCAAAGATCAGGTGTTTCAAGTTTTTCAGAAGTTTCATGCTCTGGTAGAAAGGGAGACAGGTCGAAAGCTAAAGTGTCTCCGAAGTGACAATGGAGGTGAGTACACTTCAAGGGAATTTGAAGAGTATTGTTCAAGTCATGGGATCAGACGTGAAAAGACAGTTCCTAAAACCCCACAGCACAATGTCGTAGCCGAGAGGATGAACCGCACCATTGTTGTGAAGGTGAGAAGCATGCTCAGAATGACTAAACTGCCTAAGTCATTCTGGCGTGAAGCAGTTCAGACAGCCTGTTACCTGATCAATAGGAGTCAATCAGTTCCATTAGCGTTTGACATCCCAGAGAGAGTTTGGACCAACAAGGAGGTATCCTACTCGCATATGAAGGTGTTCGGTTGCAGAGCTTTTGCATATGTACCAAAAAAGCAGAGAACAAAGCTGGATGATAAATCTGTTCCCTGCATATTCATCGAATATGGAGATGAAGAGTTCGGGTACAGATTGTGGGATGTTGTAAAGAAGGTTATCAGAAGCAGAGATATAGTCTTCTGAGAAAGTGAAGTTGGAACTACAGATCATATGTCAGAGAGGGACAAGAATGGTACAATTCCTAACCTTGTTACCATTTCTTCTTCTTCTAACTATCCCATAAGTGCAGAAAGTACGATCGACGAGTTTGCCGAGTAGGGGGCAACCTGGTGAGGTTATTAAGCAGGGGGAGCAACTTGATGATGATGTCGAGCAAGTGGAGTACCCCATTCAGGAAGAAGAACAACCTCAACCTCTGAGGAGATCAGAAAGGCCAAGGGTAGAGTCATGCAGGTACCCTTCCACGGAATATGTCCTCATCAGTGATAAGGGGGAGCCAGAAAGTCTTAAGGAGGTATTGTCCCATACAGTAAAGAACCAGTGGATGAAAGCCATGCAAGAAGAGATAGAATCACTGCAGAAAAATGGCACGTACAAGCTGGTTGAACTTCCAAAGGGTAAAAGACCACTCAAATGTAAGTGGGCCTTTAAACTCAAGAAAGATGAAAATGGCAAGCTAGTCAGATACAAAACCTGATTGGTGGTTAAAGGCTTCGAACAGAAGAAAGGTATTGATTTTGACAAAAGTTTCTCACCTGTTGTCAAAATGACTTCTATTCGAACAATTTTGAGCTTAGCAGCTAGCCTAAATCTTGAAGTGGAGCAGTTGGATGTGAAAACTACATTTCTTCATAGAGATTTGGAAGAGGAGATTCATATGGAGCAACCAGAAGGATTTGAAGTAGCTGGAAAGAAACACATGGTGTGCAAATTGAATAAGAGTTTTTATGGATTGAAGCAGGCACCAAGGTAGTGGTACATGAAGTTTGACTCATTCATGAAAAGTAAAACATACATAAAGACCTATTCTGATCCATGTGTATACTTCAAAAGATTTTTTGAGAATAACTTTATTATATTGTTGTTGTATGTGGATGACATATTAATTGTAGGAAAATACAAAGGGTTGATCGCAAAGTTGAAAGGAGATCTGTCCAAGTCATTTGATATGAAGGACTTGGGACCAGCACAACAAATTCTGGGTATGAAGATAGTTCGAGAGCGAACACGCAGAAAGTTATGGCTATCTCAGGAAAAATACATTGAACGTGTACTGGAATGCTTCAACATGAAGAATGCTAAGTCAGTCAGCACACCTCTTACTAGTCATCTAAAGTTGAGCAAGAAGATGTATCCTACAACAGTGGAGGAGACATGGAACATGGCTAGAGTTCCTTATTCTTCAACAGTCGAAAGCTTGATGTATGCAATGGTATGCACCAGACCTGATATTGCTCATGCAGTTGGTGTTGTTAGCAGATTTCTTGAAAATCCTGGAAAGGAACATTAGGAAGCAGTCAAGTGGATACTCAGGTACCTAAGAGGTACTGTAGGAGATTGTTTGTGTTTTGGAATATTTGATCTAATCTTGAAGGGCTACACATATGCTGTTATGGCAGGTGATCTTGATAATCGTAAATCTACTACAGGATACATGTTCACATTTTTAGGGGGAGCTATATCATGGCAGTCTAAGTTGCAGAAGTGTAACGACCCGGCCGGTCATTTTGAGTGTATTAGCCTCGATCCCCTATTAACTGCTTCCCCCGTATCGTTTTATGCTTATGTGACTTGCCGAGAGCTTGTTGTTATGGTTTCAGAGTGAATTGGGACACTTAGTCCCTAAAACGGAAGTTAAGCCTTAGGATTTTGACCGTAGTCAGAACTGTGTAAATACAACTCCGTAATGGCGTTTCGTTAGTTCTGTTAGCTCCGTTGGGTGATTTTGGACTTAGGCTTGAAATGGCAAAAGTTAATTTTTTAGAGATTTTGACCGGTAGTGAACCCTTTGATATTGGGGTCAGAATCCGATTCTGGAAGTTGGAATAGGTCCGTAATGTCGAAATTGACTTGTGTGCAAAATTTGAGGTCAATCAGACGTGATTTGATAGGTTTCGGCATCGGTTGTAGAAGTTTGATGTTTCAAAGTTCATTAAGTTTGAATTGGAGGGTGATTTGTGTTTTTAGCATTGTTTGATGTGATTTGAGGGCTCGACTAAGTCCGTATGGTAATTTAGGACTAGTTGGTATGTTTGGTTGAGGTCCCGGGGGCCTCGGGTGTGTTTCAGATGCTTAACAGACTGAGTTTTGGACTTATTCAATTGCTGAAGCTATCTGAGCTCTGGTGTTTTTGCACCTGCGGTGGGGAGACCGCAGGTGCGGGATCGCACGTGCGGAGTGAAGGGTGCAAGTGCGCTTTTGGTCAAGAAGGTCTGTGAGCGTAAGTGAGAGAAGGGAGCCACATTTGCGCATCCGCAGATGCGGAGTGATGGTCGCATGAGCGGTATGGGCGGCCTGGGTAAGGGTCGTAGATGCGGAAGTCAAACCGCAGGAGCGGGCTCGTAGGTACGGCCCAAAGCTCGCAGATGCGGTCCCAGCCATTTAAGTCATTTTCGCACCTGCGATAGTTTTCCCGCAGGTGCGGTTGAAGGCTCGCAGAAGCGAGTTTACTAGGCAGAAAATAGGATTTCGAGGGTTGATTTTCCATTTCGATTTTGGGAGTTTGAGAGCTCGGTGTGAAGCGCTTTTTCGAGATTTCTTCAAGGAGATTGTTGGGGTAAGTGGTTCTAACTCGGATTGGATTATATTTCATGAATCTATTACTATTTTCATCTTATAATTAGGGATTTGAGTAGGAAATTTGGGGGATAATAGTAGAAACTTCATAGGCTATAATTTCGCGATTTGAGGTCGGATTCGAGTAATTCTTATATGGTTAGACTCGTGAGTGAATGGGTGTTCGTATTTTGTGACTTACCCGATTCTGAGACGTGGGCCCGAGGAGACTTTTTGGGGCGATTTTCTAATTTCTCGCTTTAGCTTTGATTTCATTAACTAGATTAGTTTCTTATAGTTATATTTATGATATGTAATTGATTTTGGCTAGATTTGGGCCATTTGGAGTCGAATATTCGTGAAAAAGTCATTGTTACCGATTGATTGAGCTTGGTTCGAGGTAAGTGTCTTGCCTAACCTTGTGTGGGGGAAATCCCCTTAGGATTTGGTACTGTCGTGATATGTGAGTGCCGTGTACGTGGGAGACAAGTACGTACATGGGCCATTTGTTGAAAAACCCCGATTTATTTTACTGAGTAACAATCTGTTTTTCCTTTAATTGGAGTTATACCGTTTAAATGAGTATTAGTCTATTTTTTATTCTTAATTGAGCTATTTCAACATGCATAGTTATCCTGTTTAGTATAATATCACATGTCTACGTACTTTAACTACTTATTTGAACTTTGTGAAGCATGCCTAGTTGATTTCCTGCTTTTCCTTGCTCTTTATCAGTCTTAACTGTAGAATTCTTGTTGTTAACTATGGTATTTATCGGTTGAGCTTTGTGTTTACTTTTGAGACTACGAGGCGGTTCCTTGGGAGTTCTCCCTGCATATTTACTTTTGAGACTACGAGGTGGTTCCTCGGGAGTTCTCCCTGCACATTTACTTTTGAGACTATGAGGTAGTTCCTCGGGAGTTCTCTCTGTATATTTACTTTTGAGACTACGAGGCGGTACCTCGGGAGTTCTCCCTGCATATTTATTTTGGGACTACGAGATGGTATCTCGGGAGATCCCCTGCTATTTATCCCTGTGTGTTGCATTGTTATATCGTTGTGTTTTCTTTTTTGTTAAATTCCAATCTCTTATTATACTGTTATATTTTCCTGCTGTATTTATTATATACAATGGGCCTGACCTGACCTCGTCACTACTCTACCGAGGTTAGGCTTGGCACTTACTGGGTACCATTGTGGTGTACTCATGCTACTCTTCTGCACATGTTTTTGTGTGCAGATCCATATGCTTCTTATCAGCCCCGCTACTAGCTGAGAGTGCTTGTTGTTGTACGGAGACTTCAAGGTATATCTGCCGCGTCCGCAGACCTCGGAGTCCCCCTCTATTCTCTCCTATGTCATTTACCTTCCATACTTCTTTTGTTAGACTCTGGTGTATAGAGATACTAGTTTCCTTCTGTAACTTGTGACTTTTGATGTTCCGGGTTTTGTAAAAAGCTATGTAAGTCTAGTGTTTTGGTTATTGTACATGTCGAGCGACATTGTTATTGGTTATTCAGTATCTATTGCAGTTAGTTGATAAGTTTTGTTTTCGTTTTGTTATTTTCCGCAATTTATTAGGCTTACCTAGTCGTAAAGACTAGGTGCCGTAACGACATTATATGTAGGGAGTTTGGGTCGTGACAAGAAGTGTGTTGCACTTTCTACAACTAAAGCAGAGTATATTGCCGCTACTGAAGCTGGCAAGGAGATGGTTTGGCTGAAACGGTTTCTTCGAGAGCTTAGACTACATCAAAACGAGTATATCGTCTATTGTGACAGTCAAAGTGCAATAGACCTGAGCAAAAATACCATATATCACGCAAGGACGAATCATATCGACGTGAGATATCACTGGATTCGAGAAAGAATAGAGGATGGATCTATACAGGTCAAGAAGATCCATACAAGTGAGAATCCTTCGGATATGCTAACAAAGGTGGTACCAAGAGACAAGTTCTAGCTATGCAAAGAACTTGTCGGCATGCACTCAAACTAGAAACTCCGTTGTTACCTCCTTCAGGTTAATGGGACTGGATGGGGAGATTTGATGGGTCCATCCCATATTTTAAGGAAGATAACTTTCTTCCTTTGATAAAGACTTCTAAGTCTTTTTCTAAATTGGCAGCCATCATTTCTTTTGAATTGTCAACATTGTAGGTGTGAGAGAAAAATGTCAAATATAGTAGGCATGAGAGAGTGAGGCTCCACGTATAAAATGAGAGCTTCGACTCTCATCTCTACACAATAATCTCAGAGGAAAAATATATCTGAGAGTTAGAAAGAAAGAGTGAGGTTTCACAAAGAGGGTATAAGAAAATAGTTTGTGAGAAAAATAGAGAGTGAGCGATATTGTAGTGAGGTGGGAATATCAAAAGAGGGTTATTTCTTTTGAGTGTTGTAGTAGTCTTTGGAGTATTTTACTCGGACCTACAAAATATAAAATTTCTTGCTATAGTGATATCAGCTACTACTCTCGGGGCTGTAGTTTTTTCCCTTATTCAAAAGGGTTTTCCATGTAAAAATTTTGGTGTCGTAGTTACTCTTTTATTCTTGTTAATTACCGTATCTCGGTGCTATGTTATTATTCCGCTTTTCTTGTCCAAGCTTCGAACCTGTTTGTGATGACCCAAAATGTCATCTTTAACTTTAATAATTAATTTTATGTTATAAGACCTCAAAAAGCACTATTTATCATTCCTCGACTTACGTGCGTAGTCCGTAAAATTTTTCGGAAAGTGTTCAGGTGAAAAATAGATTAAAATGTGAATTAGAGCTTTAAAACTCTATTGAGTTGACTTTGGTCAATATTTTAAGCAAACGGACTCGGATCAGTATTTTAACAGTTCCGGTAGGTCCGTATCATGATTTGAGACTTAGGCGTATGCCCGGAATCAAATTCCGAGGTCCCTAACCCGAGATATGGAATTTTGATGGAAAATTAAAAGTTTAAGTTCAAATAGTGACCGGATGTCAAATTATGTGCAAACGACCCCGGAATAGAATTTGATGATTTCGACAGCTGCGTATGATGATTTTGGACTTAGGAGCGTGATCGGAATTTTATTTGGAATTCCGTAGTGGAATCAGGCTTGAAATGCCAAAAGTTAACTTTTTGGGAAGTTTGACCGGGTGTTGACTTTTTGATATCGAGGCCGGAATCTGATTCTGAAAATTGGAATAGGTCTGTTATGTCATTTATGACTTGTGTGCAAAATTTGAAGTCATTCCGAATTGATTTGATGCGTTTCGGCACAAGATATAGAATTTAAAAGTTCAAAGTTCATAGATTTTGATTTGAGGTGCGATTCATCGTTTTGATGTTGTTTGATATTGTTTGAAGCCTCGACTAAGTTCGTATTGTAATTTGGTACATGTTGGAATAATTAGTTAAGGTCCCGAGGGTCTCGGGTGGATTTCGGACAAAGAGGGTTGCTGGAAATTTCTGTTGCAGATATTTCGCCAGAAATTTCAAGTACGTGAAGCCAACTTTGGAAGCTTATATCTCCCAATTCATAAGGAATCGTAAACTTTTCAAAACATGAAAGTTGTAGTCGTTTGATTCTAGTTTCCAGACAATTAAACTATTCATTATTTGGACATTTGTACAAAAGTTATGATGGATTGAATGAAGGCTGGTAGAGTAGTTTCGCCAAAAATTTCTTATGCGTGAAGCCGATTTTGGAAGCTTATATCTCACAATTCATAAGGAATAAGAAAATTTTCAAAACATGAAAGTTGTAGTCGTTTGATTCTAGTTTCCATAAAGTTAAACCATTCATCATTTGAACATTTGTACATTAAGTTATGGTCGATTGAAGTAAGGCTGGTACAAGCAGGTTTTGGTAGACTTTTAGTGACGGAAAATGGACTTTTAGTGACGGATGGGCAGAAACTTAAGGACCAAAAATGGTCATTTCCTTCATTTCGTTTTGGATTTTTGGAGCATGGTTCTTGGGCGATTTTTGGGCTATTTTTACGGAAAAATATTAGGGTAATATTCCTTATCCTATATTGATTATATTTCATGATTCCATACTCATTTACATCATGAATCTGTGAATTTATGGAAGAAAAATCAAGATTTTTGCAAAATCTTCAAAAAATAAAAATTTAAGATTTGAAGGTCGAGTTGTTATCGTAATTTGGTAAAATTGGTATGGGTGGACTCGTAATTGAATGTGTTGTCGGATTTTATAAGTTTCGCTGGATTTAGAGATGTGGGCCCCCACAGGAAGTTTGAGCTAATTTCGGATTTTATTGAAAATATATAATATTTTTTTATGAAATTGATTACTATAATTTTTGTTGACTGTATCGAATTAATTATGACTAGATAGAGTCGATCAGAGTCGAAAAATTGAGGAAAAAGCATAATACTTAGTTAAATTGGAGCAAGTCGAGGTAAGTGACTTGTCTAACCTTGTGTGGGGAAAATTTCCCCTAGGATTGATAATTGTAATGTGTGGAAAGTCGTATACACGAGGTGACGAGTGTGTACATAGACTAAATGTGAAAGATTATGTTTTATAATTATGTAGATCACTATTGCGCATTAATTAAATTATTTTATTTTATTTTATTCTTCATTATTGATTTAATGTTTATATTTTAAATTTGCTTGGCCTTTTCCTGCTAATTATTTTACCTGTTTAGTTGGAACTTGGTTTCTTTTATTCTGTGCATTATTTGAAGGTTGATTTTTTAAAATTAAATATTATTAATATGAAGTATTTGACATTTTTTAAACTTGATATTGAAGCAGCGTATTAATAATTTTGAAATATTATTTTTCTGAATTATTTACTCCTGAATATTTTTGTAAGATTTTTGTACTCATTGTGATGGAGAAGTGAGCTCTTTATTGTGGAAAAATATTATTGTTGAATTATTTTGACATGAACCGTGAGCTCTTTATTGTGAAAAAATATTATTGTTGAATTATTTGGCAAATTAAATTATTGGAGCACCTGAGGTGCAAATTGTGATATATTGTGATATTGATACGCATGCGGTGGTATAAGGTCTGGGTATTGAAACACATGCGGTGAGATAAGGGTGGCTTGATACGCGTGGCTAGTAGGAGAAACTACTAGAAGTCATGCGGTGTGATAAGGATGGCTAAAACGCGAGATGCTATTTCGGAAAAAATATTTTCTTTAAAATAAATTATGAAGGCTCCCGCGGTGAGATAAGAAAATGAGATATTGTGAATTTGTTTATGATTTGGGACTACGAGACAGTACCTCGGGAGTGCCCTTGTTGATATTGATTTATGGCCGCAGTTGTCTTTGATTATTGTTGTGATTTTCTTAAAGTTGAAAAGAATTCTGTTTTGTTTCCACGAGGTATTATTTGCCATTATTTGATGTAATTAAATGTGACATACTACTTGATTCATTTCCATTGTCATTTTATCTTATAATATTGTTTAAATATTTTACCATGCCATTATTTATTTTCCAGTAGGGCCTGACATGACCTCGTCACTACTCTACCGAGGTTAGGCTTGGCACTTACTGAGTACCGCTGTGGTGTACTCATACTACGCTTCTGTACATCTTTTTGTGCAGATCCAGGTACATCTTATCAAACCACGCATCAGTAAACTAGCTGTACGAGGAGACTTCGAGGTATATCTGCCAGCGTCCGCAGACTCCGAAGTCCCCTTCTATCTTACTATGTTGTCTCCCTTATTTGATTTAGACTCTGATGTATAGAGACATGGAGAATAAATTCTTAGAAGCTTGTGACTTATTTCTACCAGGTTTTGGGAGTTGCAATTGTTTGAATTGTAATTTATTTATTTCAGATATTTATTATTATTCCGCATTAATAGACTTACCTAGTCTTAGAGACTAGGTGCCATCACGACATCCTACAGAGGGAATTTGGGGTCGTGACAAGTTGGTATCAGAGCTCTAGGTTCATAGGTGTTATGAGTCACAAGCAGGTTTAGTAGAGTCTTGTGGATCGGTACAGAGATGTCTGTACTTATCTTCGGGAGGCAATGGAATTATTAGGAAAATATTCACTTCTTTGATTCCTTATCGTGCGGCGTTGATTTAGCTTGAAATATATATCTCATATTCCTTTGTATCTACTCATTTATGACATTGCGCACTCGGTATTAGTTGTGTGTCGAAGGTTCGTGATGCCGTAGATGGACTACGAGGGAGCCACAGATGCTCAAACATTGCCTTAACGTGTGGTTCTGACTGAAGATGCGGGCATATTGAGAGATCACCTAGTGAATCATGTGCGGGGTGCAACGGACATTGGCGTCTGGTTGATTTATACGAGCTGTGAAGGTTATTATTATGGATCATCGGACGTTGTGACCTATGACTTCATGCCGTCCACTATCAATGGGTGGATTGCTGGGTCATGTATTATATCAGTTTTGGGCCTGAAATGTATATATGTGGTACTGAAAGATTCCCTAAAATTTACACATATTTACGGCCTGAGATTTTGTAGAGGATAAGGTTGGGACTTGCGGTATATCCGCCTCCTTAATAATCCTATACTTTAATACCAAAGGAGTTATAGAAACAACTCTAAATTTGTAAAAGGTCTACTCAGCGTGGACGTCACTGTTGCGGATTTTGGGGTGCTTCGGAGGAAGTACACTTGTTGACGAGAGTGTGGACGATGTGGTTCGTGACAAGATTTGTCTGTATGGAGCTTTACTTTTGTGATCGTTGTGTATAAATAGGGGTAAGGGTTACCCCAAAGAAGAATCGAAGAGTATGTTAAGAAATGGGTCAGCTCAACAGTGTTGAGTCAGCATAACAAAAGAAGAAATTTGCCTTGGGAGAGATAATTCTCCACCGGTGTTCATGGCAAGCCTATGAAGAGGGCATACCAGCCAATGCAACACCGCCCACTTGGCTCAGTTCTCAGAAATGCTTTTGAAAGAGTTTGTTTCCCGGACTCTCCGTAATACGTGGCACATAGGGTTTGAACGGTTGCGTCAGGTCACCATTGACGGTGTCAGAATATGCCATCAGGTTCAATACGTTAGCCCGTCATAAACGTTAGCCCGTCATACTCCTACTTTGCTTCCTACAGCCAGAGGGCGAGTCCACAAACTCATTAAAGGACTCAATTATGATCGTAAAATTTTGTACGACTCGGGAGCTACAAGCTGATACTTCATTTATGCTAGTTGTATAAATTGCCAAGATATTAGAATGTGTTCGGGGTGAGGAAAAAAGGAAACTAAGGAGACCAAGACGTCTCGAGGTTATGAGGATTCAGTGGATTCTACTTTGCAAGTATAAATCATTATGGAGGGGGCTCGGGCAGTCGGGCAGCCAAGTCCGCATATCGGATTACTCGGGGTGCTCCAGTAAGTTCTATTAATGCACCACCGACATGAGTTCCTACAATAGTTATTCCAGTTATCTGGTACAGACTCAATATGAGCAGCCTAACCCGCAAAGGGGTTGTTATGAATACGGTGATACTAGGCACATCATGAGAAAATTGTCCCAAACTTGGGAGAGACTTATTTCATCAAAGCACTCAGGTACGTGCCCCATTGCAGTTACTACACCGCCCACACGACCAGATAGGGGTGGAGGACAGATGGGTAGAAGGCGTCCTAGAGGTGGAAACCTAGCCGTTGATATATTTGTTTTATGGTATGGCGGAGGTCGCTACATCAGTTAGTGTCGTTACATGTACGACCTTGATCTAATATAATGGAATAATTTCCTTTACTTGATTCGGTTCTGAGTATCGAGACGAGTCCTCCTATTGTGCTCCACTTATGAGTGAGTCTCATAATTCTATAATCTACTTATGTGTTTACTCCTGTTGGGAGATTCCATGGAGATAACTACACCTATCATTCCATGTTGGTCACTAATAAGACTTGTGAGGCTAAATGTTGCTTTCTGTTACTCATTTCGGTAAGTTTTGATGTAATTTACGGATAATTAATTACAAATTGTGAATTATATGCCCTACCGATGTGGGGTTCATTATGTGTTGTGATTTTGTTTAACAAAAATTATTTAGAAGGAGCAAATGAAAAGTTTCGATTGGCACGATGTGCATATTACTTGTGATTCAGAACCTAGGACGAGATCCTCGCATTTTAATATAAACTGATATGTTTAAATCGTGCTTCGAGCTGCGGTGGAAGTTATATAAGGACGAGATCCTTGTGAGGAAAATTCTTGTGTTTAAGTTCTCCCTTGTGAATTTTAATCTGTACTATAGTACTAATAAGGAGTCATGCCTGTAGGCTTATTTGAAAATTCTATATGAAATTCTCTGTGCATACTTGACAATTTTGTGTTGTAATTATTGAGTTTTAACCTACGAGGTAGGTTCCCGCCTAGGTGACGTTAAATGTGACTCATTAATTCGGGTAAATAATTATGAGGTCTTCATGCCTCGTATCTTGTTATCAGTATTGTGAAGGTTTGAAATGAGATTTTTGTTAACATGAAGTTAATTGACGATTTTGTACTTGATTATGAACAACTATTAAGACCAGATTGACCCAGAAGGGTGCTTGGACCGAGGAATGTGAGGAGCGCTTCCAAAAGCTCAAGACAGCTTTGACTACAGCCCCAATGTTAGTATTACCTACAGGTTCAGGGTCTTATATTGTGTATTGTGATGCGTCGCGTATTGACCTCGGCGCAGTGTTGATGCAATACGGTAAGGTGATTGCCTACGCATCCAGACAGTTAAAGGTGCATGAGAAGAATTATCCTGTACACAACCTTGAGTTAGAAGCTATTGTTCACGCCTTAAAGATTTGGTGGCATTATTTGTACGGTGTCCGTTGCGAGGTCTACACCGATCACCGAAGTCTACAACATCTATTTAAACAGAAGGATCTTAATTTGCGGCAGCGGAGATGGTTGGAGTTGCTTAAGGATTATGATATCACCATTCTCTATCATCCTGGGAAGGCCAATGCAGTGGCCGATGCCTTGAGTCGTAAGGCGGAGAGTTTGGACAGCTTAGCATATTTATCGGTAGCAGAGAGGCCTTTAGCCTTGGATGTTCAGGCCTTGGCCAACTAGTTTGTTAGAGTATATGTTTCCGAGCCTAGCCGAGTTTTGGCTTGTGTGATTTCTCAGTCTTCTCTTTAAGACCGTATCAGGGAACATCAGTATGATGACCCTTATCTGCTTGTCCTTAAGGACACAGTTCAGCATGGTGATGCCAAGGAAGTCACTATTGGAGATGAAGATGTATTACGGATGCAGGGCAGGCTATGTGTGTCAAATGTAGATGGTTTGTGCGACTTGATTTTCCAGGAGGCTCACAGTTTGTGGTACTCCATTCATCCGGGTGTTGCAAAGATGTATCAAGACTTAATACAACACTATTGGTGGAGGCAGATGAAGAAAGACATAGTAGAATATGTAGCTCGGTGCCTAAATTGTCAGCAGGTGAAATATGAGCATCAACGACCGGGTGGATTGCTCCAGAAGTTGGAAATTCCAGAATAGAAATGGGAGCGGATCACTATGGATTTCGTTGTTGGGCTCCCACAGACTCGGAGGAAGTTCGATGTAGTTTGGGTGATTGTGGATAGATTGACCAAGTCAGCTCATTTCATTCCTGTGATTACTACTTACTCTTCAGAGTAGCTGGCTCAGGTATATATTTGCGAGATTGTCAGACTTCATAGTATACCAGTATCTATCATCTTTGACATACAGTTTACCTCACAGTTTTGGAGGGTTGTACATCGAGAGTTGGGTACTCGTGTGGAGTTGAGTACAACATTTCACCCTCAGACGGACGGGCAGTCCGAACGCACTATTCAGATACTGGAGGATATTCTTTGTGTGTGTGTGATAGATTTTGGGGGTGCTTGGGACCAGTTCTTACCACTTGCGGAGTTTGCTTACAACAACAGTTGCCAGTCAAGAATTCAGATGGCTCCGTATGAGGCCTTGTATGATAGGCGGTGCCGGTCCCCAGTGAGTTGGTTCGAACCGGGCGAGGCTAGGCTATTGGGTACAGACTTGGTTCAAGATGCCTTGAAAAAGGTTAACTTGATTCAGGATTGACTTCATACAGCCCAATCTAGACAGAAGAGTTATGCGAATCGAAAGATTCGTGATATTGCATTCATGGTTGGTGAGCGGGTATTGCTCTGGGTTTCGCCTATGAAGGGTGTGATGAGGTTCAGGAAGAAGTGCAAGTTGAGCCCTAGATATATTGGGCCTTTTGATATTCTTGAGAGAGTTGGAGAGGTGGCTTACAAACTTGCACTACCACCTAGTCTCTCTGCGGTTCATCCGGTATTCCATGTTTTCATGCTTCGAAAATATCACGGCTATCCGTCTCATGTGTTAGACTTCAGTTCGATTTAGTTGGACAAGGATCTATCTGATGTTGAGGAACCAGTGGCTATTTTGGATAGGCAGGTTCAAAAGCTGAGGTCAAAGAACCTTGCTTCCGTGAAGGTTCAGTGGAGGGGTCATCTAGTCGAAGAGGCGAGTTGGGAGATCGAGCATGATATGCACAGCTGTTATCCACACTTATTCACCAGCTCAGGTACTTTTGCTAACTCCGTTGAGGACGAACGTTTGTTTTAGAAGTGGAGAATGTGATGACCCAAAATGTCATCTTTAACTTTAATACATAATTTTGTGTTCTAAGACCTCGAAAAGCACTATTTATCATTTCTCGACTTGCGTGCATAGTCCGTAAAATTTTCTGGAAAGTTTTCAGGTGAAAAATGGATTAAAATGTGAATTAGAGCTTTAAAACTCAACTGAGTTGACTTTGATTAACATTTTGAGCAAACGGACTCGGATCAGTGTTTTGATAGTTCCGATAGGTCCGTATCGTGATTTGGGACTTAGGCGTATGCCCGGAATCAAATTCTGAGGTCCCTAACCCGAGATATGGAATTTTGATGAAAAATTAAAAGTTTAAGTTCAAATAGTGATCGGATGTCAAATTATGTGCAAACGACCCCGGAATAGAATTTTGATAATTCCAACAGCTCTGTATGGTGATTTTAGACTTAGGAGCGTGATCGGAATTTTATTTGAAAGTCGTAGTGGAATTAGGCTTGAAATACCAAAAGTTAAATTTTTGGGAAGTTTGACCGGGGGTTGACTTTTTGATATCGAGGTTAGAATCCGATTCTGGAAATTGAAATAGGTCTGCTATGTCATTTATGACTTGTGTGCAAAATTTGAAGTCATTCCTAATTGATTTGATGTGTTTCGACACAAGATATAGAATTTGAAAGTTCAAAGTTCATAGATTTTGATTTGAGGTGTGATTCATCGTTTTGATGTGGTTTGAAGCCTCGACTAAGTTCGTATTGTATTTTGGGACATGTTAGAATAATTGGTTAAGGTCCCGAGGGTCTCGGGTGGATTTCGGAAGGTAAACGGAATGGATTTCGGACAAAGAGGGTTGCTGGAAATTTCTGTTGCAGAAATTTCGCCAGAAATTTTTGGTGCATGGAGCCAACTTTGGAAGCTTATATCTCCCAATTCATAAGGAATCGGAAACTTCTCAAAACATGAAAGTTGTATTCATTTGATTCTAGTTTCCAGACAATTATACCATTCATTATTTGGACATTTGTACAGAAAGTTATGATGGATTGAATGAAGGCTGGTAGAGCAGTTTTGCTAGAAATTTCTGATGCGTGAAGCCGAATTTGGAAGCTTATATCTCACAATTCAAAAAGAATCAGAACATTTTCAAAATATAAAAGTTGTAGTATTTGACATTTTTTAAACTTGATATTGAAGCAATATATTAAAGATTTTGAAATATTATTTTCCTGAATTATTTACTCCTGAATATTTTTGTAAGATTTTCGTACTCATTGTGATGGAGAAGTGAGCTCTTTATTGTGGAAAAATATTATTGTTGAATTATTTTAACATGAGCCGTGAGCTCTTTATTGTGGAAAAATATTATTGTTGAATTACTTTGGCAAGTTAAATTATTGGAGCACCTGAGGTGCAAATTATGATATATTGTGATATTGATACGCATGCGGTGGTATAAGGTCTGGGTATTGAAACGCATGCGATGAGATAAGGGTAGCTTGATACGCGTGGCTAGTAGGAGGAACTACTAGAAGTCATGTTGTGTGATAAGGATGGCTAAAACGCGGGATGCTATTTCGGGAAAAATATTTTCTTTAAAATAAATTATGAAGGCTCCCGCGGTGAGATAAGGAAATGAGATATTGTGAATTTATTTATAATTTGGGACTACGAGGCGGTTCCTCGGGAGTGCCCTTGTTGATATTAATTTATGGCCGCAGTTGCTTTTGATTATTGTTGTGATTTTCATAAAGTTGAAAAGAATTCTGTTTTGTTCCCACGAGGTATTATTTGCCATTATTTGATGTAACTAAATGTGACATACTACTTGATTCATTTCCATTGTCATTTTATCTTATAATATTATTTATACATTTTACCATGCCATTATTTATTCTCCAGTAGGACCTGAACTGACCTCGTCACTACTCTACCGAGGTTAGGCTTGGCACTTACTGGGTACCAGTGTGGTGTACTCATACTACGCTTCTGCACATCTTTTTGTGCAGATCCAGGTACATCTTATCAGACCACACATCAGTAAACTAGCTGTACGAGGAGACTTCGAGGTATATCTGCCAGCGTCCGCAGACTCCGGAGTCCCCTTCTATCTTACTATGTTGTCTTCCTTGTTTGCTTTAGACTCTGATGTATAGAGATATAGAGAATAAATTCTAAGAAGCTTGTGACTTATTTCTACCGGGTTTTGGGAGTTGAAATTGTTTGAATTGTAATTTATTTATTTCAGATATTTATTATTATTCTGCATTGATAGGCTTACCTAGTCTTAGAAACTAGGTATCATCACGACATCCTACGGAGGGAATTTGGGATCGTGACACCATTACTAGATTCTCGACCCGTTCCACGAATCCGACCCATCATTTCTCCACATCTCCAACTCGGTTTGTCTCATGCTCTGTGTGGGTCCCAGTCCGGTCACTTTCTAAAACCTTGGATGATTACCCTTCCTTAGAGTACATCGTGGGCACTAGCGCCGGCTTTGACCACTTTGACCTCGCCGAGTGTCACCGTCGTACCATCCGTGTTACCACCGATGGAGATTCATTCTCCGATGATTTCACCGTCGGCCTCTTGACTGATGTCCTACATGGCGTCTCTGCTGCTAACCGGTTTGTTCGTGCCAGTTCTTGGCCTGTCATAGGAGAGTTGAGTCCTCTCATTTATAAGGTCGGTATTGTCTTTCTGCATGCTGGAACATCTTCATGATTCATGATTAGGTCCCATTTCTCTTTATTTTTAATTAAAAACTTAGATTCTCTATTTCTCCAATGAGTTTTAATGTTTTATACTCCATTGATTTGATTATGGTCAAGATTGAACCTTTTCCAATGTATCAACTTAGTTGAAAAGTGTGCCAGTCTTATGTTTCTTTTAAAAAATTAAGCAGGTTGACAATATTTGAAATTGACGGAGAGCTGGTGATATGAAGATATCATCTCCAAATTCCTTATAGATGGTAAGATATAAGCTTTTAAAGTCGGGTTAGTGATAACAGAATTTTCTTCAACGCGATCGCGAAGAGGCTTTCGCGATCGCGATTCGCACTGCCCAAAACAATAATTTGTTCTTCGCGAACACGACCCAAAGTCAGCGATCGCGATGCACACCCCTATGGACAAAAGCAACTAAAAATGGCCTAGAAATAGTCCGAAACCACCCTCGAAACTCATCCGCGCCCATCGGGATCCCGTCGAAACATACCAACTAGTCCCAACACATATTACGGACCTACTCGAGGCCTCAAATCACACATGATAACATCAAAACCACGAATCTTCGATCAATCTCTTAAGTTCATAAATTTCAAACTTCGAACCAAGCGTCCCATTCAAGCACAACCAATCCGGAATGAATCTAAATTTTGCATACAAGTTCCAAATGATATATCGAACCTATCCCAACCGAGCCAGACCTCGCAGGCTGGTGCAAGCCTGTAATCTATTTTTTTCGAATTTTTCCCAAAAATTTCTTGCGATGTTTTAATATTTCGTGCAAAAACATTTGCAGGTAATTTACATGCGGGTAAAAAATTCCTAGGCAATGTACTTGGGAATTTTAAACTTCGCATGTAGTAATTACCTATGAAGGTTTTTCCATCTGATTATTTTTAGTAGGAAAATCTGTAGAAAACTAAATTATCTGCGAATTTTCCTCCAGGAAAATCTCCATGTAATTCATGCTTTTCTTATAGTGTTATTCCAAAACTCTAGAACACAATATTTAATACTAAAACAATTGATTAAATCTATGGATGATATTCCAAAAACAAAATAGTTATGGAATTTCAATAGGGGTTACACTGAGAAAAATTCAAATTAACTTGAGATAAGCTTATAAATTGGAGATTTGAGGCAGATTAGGAAAAGGAAGACAAAAGGGGACTGGCAGTATGCTGAAACAGAACCGTAAAGATGGTGAGAGAACCTAAGGACACCTATAAAAAGGACAAAAAATAAAAAGTAACCTGCAAGGATTTGGAGGGGTAAGACCGTCAATTTTATCTACTGCAATTGTAATTTAAGCTCTCCCCTTAAAAAACTTCTAAGTTGGAGTAATAGTCTTCAAAGCTTGTATAAGTGGTTTTACTTCAATTTTTCTCCAAAATAGTCAACCCCAGTCACACTCTTCTCACCAGTGCCGCTCTCGTCCTCTGAAGCTAAGGTAATATCTCATCACCCTTCTCTTCTATTCTCACTTGAGATGTGAAGAGTTAAATTTTTTTTCCAGTTTCACGTTTAATTATTTTTTATATATTGGAAGATTAGGAGAAGGTATTTTATCGTCCCTGGTGTATGATGCATGTGGTTGCAAAGAGTGTTAAAAAACACTCTCAACATAGGGTTAAAAATATTATTTGCAATCACATGCATCATACACGGAGGACGATAAAATACCTTCTCCTAATCTTCCAATATAAAAAAATTAAACGTGAAACTGGAAAAAAAATTAACTCTTCACATCTCAAGTGAGAATAGAATAGAAGAATGATAAGATATTACCTTAGCTCCAGAGGACGAGAGCGGCACTAGTGAGAAAAGTGTGACTGGGTGACTATTTTGGAGAAAATTTGAAGTGAAACCACTTTTACAAGCTTTGAAGACTATTACTCTAACTCAGAAGTTTTCTAGAGGGAGAACTTAAATTACAATTGCAATAGATCAAATTGAGGGTCTTATCCCTCCAAATCCTTGCAGGTTACTTTTTATTTTTTGTCCTTTTTATAGGTGTCCTTAGGTTCTCTCACCACCTTTACGGTTTTGTTTCAGCATATTGTCAGTCCCCTTTTGTCGTCCTTTTCCCAATCTGCCTCAAATCTCCAATTTATAAGCTTATCTCAAGTTAATTTGAATTTTTTTCAGTGTAACCCCTATCGAAATTCCATAACTATTTTATTTTTGGAATATCATCTAGTGTTTTAAAAGGCGTTCGCGTAGAAGAAAATTCTGTTGTCACTGACCCGACTTTGAAAACTTATATCTTGCGAATTATTTAATATTCATATTGCCATATTATATTCAATTAGCTTCTGCTGCAACTATAGACTTCGCTTAAGTACTTTTGGATCATAGCTAATTAACCACTATAGTACTTAGTGCAGAATATGTTTATTGCAGATTATTTGATATTGTCATGGTAAAATTCTTATTACGTTCCATATTGTAACGACCAGACTAGTCGTTTTGAGCATTTGCACTTTTTCTCGGTAGTTTGAGGGTTCAAGTATCTCCGCATGATGTATTATGATTTGCGTAAATCATCGGTGTTGGTTTCCAAGTTATGTGGAATCGATTTGGAAGAATGAACTTCAAGATTTAAGGTCTAAGTTGAAAGAGTTAACCAACTTTGACCTTTTAGCATTGGATCTCGAAATAGAGTTTCGTTAGTTTCGTTGGGTGATTTTGGACATAAAAGCACGTTCGGATTATAATTTGGAGGTCCGTAGTCGAATTAGTCTTGAAATGGCATAAGTTGGATTTTTTGGGAAGTTTGACCGGAAGTGGACTTTTTGATATCGAGGTCGAATTCTGATTTCTAAAGTTGGAGTAGGTCCGTAATGTCAAATGTGACGTGTCTGCAAAATTTGGTGCCATTTGGATTTGATTTGGTATGGTTCGGGCGCTCGGTTGCGAGTCTAGAGGTTCTTGAAGTTTACTTTGATCTTCATGCATTTTGGTGTCCGATTCGTGATTCTAGAGGTTATTTTTGATGTTTTGATCGCTCGATCGAGTTCGTGTTATGTTTTTAGACTTGTGTGGGTATTTGGTTTGGAGCCTAGGGGGCTCAGGTGAGTTTCGGATTAGCTTCAGAGTGTTTTGGTAAGAACCTTGAGTGTTGTTCTGGTTTCATCGCATTTGCGATGTTTTGGTCGCAAATGTGACTACCGCATTTGCGAGGTAGTGTTCGCATTTGCAAACCTGGACTGCTGGGGACTGGATCACATTTGCGATGAAGTTATCATTTTTGTGAAGCCTGAAGAGTTTCGCATTTACGAACTCTATATCGCATTTGCGATGAAGGCGTGGTCTGTCAGGGGTCGCATTTGCGATGTTTTTTCCGCATTTGCGGAGGTCGCATTTGCGAACCCCTTGTCGCGAATGCGACATCTGCAGCCTGCTAAATGCTGAGAATTCTGAGACTTAGCTTCATTTTGTTTTATTTTGAACTCTAGCTTCGATGGGAGGCGATTTTGTGAAGGAATTTTCATACCAAATCATTGGGTAAGTACCTCTAATCAATTGTCAACTACATTTCATGATTTTACATAAGATTTAACATCAAATTCATGAGAATCTAGGGAAAAATTTGGAGATTTTGTCAAAACTTTAAAAAATGAAAATTTAGGATTTGAGAGTCGAATATGTCTCGGATTTGGAAACAAAAGACGTATTTGCACTCGTGAGGCTATAGGTAGTCAAGACCTACCCTTGGACCCGGGGGTTGATTTTTGTTGACTTTTTAGAAATTGTATAAAAAATTATAGTTTTATTAATTAAAATTATTTTCCCTTGCATTGTGTGATGTATTTAAGTCGTCTTTGGCTAGATTGAGCCGAGCGGAGGTGAATTTGTAAAGGAAAAGCTAAATTGAGTATTGAGTTAGCCGAATTGAGATAAGTGCCTTGCCTAACTTTGTTGAGGGAATTTTTCTACTATTTGACATTGTTTGCTACATGCGGGGGTGATACATATATGAGGTGACAAGAATATATGTATGTGCCATGGTTAACTATGCTCGGGGGTAAATTATGTTATAAATTGTGTCTTGTAGAATCACGTGACCCTCTTGACTCATGCCTTAATTGACTCCTAGATACTAAGTACATAGTATTTAATGTTAGAACTACGACTTAGCTTATTATAACTTACTCAAATTTGATGAAATTCCGAGAATACATTGGTGTGTTTAATTCGGTCATCAATATGCATAATCATTAATACATTGCTACGACCGATATTCTTGAGATACTAGATTCTATACTTGTGTTGTAGATCATTTGTGAGATTTGTTGATATACTTGAATAATAAGGTTCTTGCGGGTTTATTGAACTATTGTTGGCTTGGAAAGTTGTGATTGGGATTCATTTGGAATATTCGTTTAAACACTCTCCTTGACGTTATTTATGCTTCCTGCCTTGTTTGTCATTGATATACATATGCTTGGTAAGGAAGAGTATAAAGCACGAAGGGTGATGCCATGCCTTTATTTATACATTATCATTCGAGGGAGAGTATAAAGCATGAAGGGTGATGCCATTCCATATTATTGAGAGTAAAATCACGAAGGGTGATGCCGTACCATATTATTGAGAGTAAAAGCATGAAGGGTGATGATGTACCATATTATTGAGAGTAAAAGCACGAAGGGTGATGCCATGCCATATCATTTGTGAGTAAAAGCACGAAGGGTGATGCCGTACCAAGTTATGCGAGTGTAAAGAATGAAGGGTGATACCGTGCCATTTTATTTATATTATCATGATTTAAATTATCATGAGTTCATGGCACGATGGGTGTTTCTGTGCAAGTGAGGACAAGGGACATGCATTATGTTGTGATATATTTCCTATGTGTATACGTTCATGTCGTTACATTGAGCTGTTATTTTTGTATTTATGGTTCTTATGTGACTTGTCGTCAATGCCATGTTCTTGTTCTTTACCTTATTTGTTATTGTGTCACTCATGCCTTCTACTTGCTGAACTTGCAAATACCATGCCTACTTACTACTGTCATAATTATATCTTTGTCGTATCTATTTTGGTTGCACTTAGTACATGCCTTCTACCGTGTTAATCATCTATGCTTCTACTTGTTAACGCATAAAGATCATGTGTTCCCCTCTTATTCGTTATATTTGTATTTATGCCTCCACCATGCTAGTTAGTTGAAGTTACATTCCTTTTCTTGATTGTTGTCATCACCTCTATGCTTTCCGCCTAGTCTGTTACTGATGCCCTTATGTACATTCTCGTTCATTATTGCTACTTGCGTATTTCCTACTTTGTCGTTACTGTTATCGGCATTTCTGCCATCCGGTTGGTACTGTTGTATGCATATTTGGTGAGGATGAGATAAATGCACGAAGGGTGTTGCCGTGCAATTGACTTGATATCAAAGTATATTCCTCACGTTATGAAAGTTATAGGGTGACTATTGTGGTTTATTGGTTTCGCTCTAAGGAAAAGATTGGTTGAGATATTGGAAACTGTTGAATTATGATCTCTTCTAGTACTCTGTTATTGTTTTGTACATTCGTTTCGTGTACTCTATATTGTTATACTATAGTATAGTTCTATTGCTAGATTTCAGTACAGATTTTGTTTTAGTGAACATGTTTTTACTAAAAAGCCTCGTTACTACTTCGACGAGGTTATACAAAATACTTACTAGGTACATGGGTTCGGTTGTACTCATACTACACTTCTGGACCTTGCTTGCAGACTTTTGGAGCGGAGCTGCTGGTGATGTCTGGAGCTGACCTTGAAGATGTTCGTGCATTCCGGATATAGCTGCCACTTGTCCTTGGTGGCTTTATATTTTGTTAATCTATTTATGTAGCTTTCAAACAGGTCGTGTAATTATTTGTATCAGCTTTGTAAATTCTAAGTCTTAGAAGCTCATGATTTATACCACCAGTTCTTGGGTTAATTTGTAAAAGTTCAAATAATTCTTCATTATTTTCCTATAGTTTCATTTAGATAGTATTGACTGTTAGTTGGCTTACCTAGTGGGTCGAGTTAGGTGCCATCCCGACTAGTGATTTTGGGTCGTGACAAGTTGGTATCAAAGCTCTAGGTTCATAGGTTCTACGAGTCATGAGCAAGTGTCTAGTAGAGTCTTGCGGATCGGTGTGATGACGTCCATACCTATCTTCGAGAGGTTGCAGGACATTTAGGATAAACTTTCCATCTTTCTTTCCTTATCGTGCGGCATTGATTCGGCTTGAAGCATAACTCTTTGAATTCCTTCCACGCATTCGTATGGGCATGTGAGTGCTCGGTATCGGCTGAGCATCGACGGCTTTTGATTCCACGGATGAGGTACGAGATGTGATTTCTGTGTGCTGATGATGGGTCAATCTGGAGGACTTGAGGCCGTTTTTTTACTGTGGCTTGAGCACGGAAATTTCGGTTATGTGTGCATGTGCTTTTGGACTTATACGTTCGATAGTGTCCCTATGAGTGGAACTTATGGTCGGCGAGTGGTTGGATGACTAAATGATGAGTATGATGTGACTGCGGGCTATGTTCAGATGACTTGAATGTGAAGAGAAGAGTCTGCTTGAGGTGTAAAAAGGACTGATGGGTGCTTGATTTCTTTCTCAATGTGACGTGTAGTCCCGAGTTATGAGTGTGTTGGAAGGTTTTCCATGTTGTTTAATTGTGGAACAAATTTGATTCTCATGCCTTATTGATGAGTTTAGACTCAGGAAGATTAAGTGGTGGCATAGTAGTTGTGGCTAGAGTTTAAGATTTACATTGTATGGTGTCGAAGCTCGCGGTATTTCTATATCATTGTGGATTATGCATTTCAGTATCAGGAAGACTAAGTGGTGGAGGAAACGAATTTAGATTCATAGAAGGTCTATTCAGAGTGGGTGTGTCGGTTGTGGTACTTTGGGGTGCTAAGATAGAATGCAGCGACTTATGGGCCTTTGGGCGGTGTGGTTTTTATGCTATAATCTCTTATGGCGAGCTTTGGGGTAAGGATCATGGTGTTCTCGCAAGGAGGGGTATCAACTTGAGGGTAATTTGAAAGGAACTCAGAGGAAACAGGGCGGTTTGATAGTAAATTAGATCAACACGGTAATGATATGATCGGTTCTTTGGGTACTTATGATGTGGTAGGTCTCCACAGGTATTTTGTGGCAATGCGCATGGGTTTTGGGCAACTGCGTGGCTTGGTTGAGTTAGAGGGATTCGGTTCTGATAGCTTGGTTATGTGCAAACAGATTCCAAGGGGTTCTCGATGATTTCTATCACGGTTTGAGGTGAATATTTCCTACTAGTGTGAGGAATATGTTGCGTATTGGGATTTCCTCCTAGATGATATCAAATAGAAGGTTTCTGACTGATCGGGATTGAGTTTTGCATGTGCAGGGTCACGGTTCAGTTTTGAAGGGAAGGTCATGAATTCGTAGACAGCACGGACGATTTCAGATGTCTAGATGGATGATATCGCTACTTGGTGTTGCCTGAGAAGGGTGTGCATTTCAGAAGATGCATTGTGTTTTGACTTATAGATGCAATATTGATATTGCAGTGCTCGCCTGGTTAGTTGATTGATGAGATTCAGATTTTGTTATGTGGCATCGAAGAATTATAGAAGTATTTCTCGTGGGATGATTGTATACGAGAGATGTGTTAGACATTTGGGCGGTGTAGTTGGGATCGGGTAGGATGATTCGTGTGTTCTATGGATTTGGAGACTGGAGTCTCAGAAGCAGATTGTTTCGTGGTTGTGGTTTTTTGGAGGGCTATTTGTCCGTTCGGGGATGACCATAGTTGATTTGGGGGCCCATTGGTAGGACCAATGAAGATGTGTATTCTGTATCGGATCGGATTTGATTGCTCATGTGCAGCTTTTACCACAGGTATATCACCGGGCGGAATAGATGCTATTCGCGCCTTGGTCTGTGTTATGTGCTCCTCTCTTATGCTATGACGGGTTGTGAGGGTTACATGGTTCTTCGTACGCATATTGTAATTCAGTTTAGGCCTCATGGAGCTATGGGCGAGATGGCCTTCGTGATGTTGATTTGCTTATTGTACCATAGTTGTGCTTGTCATGTGTTCCTAATATTTTTCCCACAATTATATTTTATGCACTCTATTATGTTTGATATTGACGCACATGTGATCAGTGAGCCCGAGTATTATGGCTCGATGGGTACCCTATGTGGATTGATATGATGGGATTGGGTTGCACGCCGCAATGGCACTGTGATAAAATGTAATTCCTGATGCTTACTTCGTGTAGTTTTGCTTCCACCTTGTTGCAAATAGTTCATACTAAAATGCTAAAATTTCCCTGTCTGCTTAACTTGTTTAGTAGTCTTGTTATTTAACTCTCTTACTGTTATCTATCATGTCCGAATTATTACTTGGTGTTCAGGACCGTGTTGTGTGGGGTTCCATATGATTATTGTTGATACTTGTCGGTGGGGCTGCTTGTATTGGCTGAGATGAGGTTTCTAGACTTGAGATCTACGCTATTGTATTGGGATGAGGAAGGTTTGGAAGAATAATACCATATTTTGCTGAGGATTTAGGCAATGGACCTGGTCAGACGAGTAAGTTTCTTGGCTTATTGATTAGAAGAGTGGTTAAGAGGTTATGTGTGTTTCTTTCATCATCGGCAGGGTATGAAGGTTTTGAACGAGGCTCTAATCGATATGAGATTTGCCACCGGCACCGGATTTGTTTTTGGGCAGTAATGGTGGTCAACAACTCCTGCTGTGAGTGTCTGAGTAATGGGGTGTACCGTGTGATTACATCTTGGGGTTATGGTTATGACCTAATGCAGCTTGTTTAGGCTAATATAGTGTGTAGATATGAAATTCGAGTCTTGTAATGAATTCAGGATGTTAGGGATTGGGTTCTAAGGTTTAAGGACCAAGGTTGAAGTAAGGATCTCTAGTTATGTTGTGTTGGCAGGCTTATATGGAGCAGGGTGACATGGGATCACCCCCGGGTATCTGCATAGTAAGGTTACACCGTGATTTGATAGCTTTGGAATGACTCTTGGCACGTTCGAGGACGAACGTATGATTAAGTGGTGGAGAATGTAACGACCCGACTAGTTGTTTTAAGCATTTGCACTTTTTCTCGGTAGTTTGAGGGCTCGAGTATCTCCGCATGATGTATTAAGATTTGCATAAATCGACGGTGTTGGTTTCCAAGTTATCCAGAATCGATTTGGAAGAATGAACTTCAAGATTTAAGCTCTAAGTTGGAAGAGTTGACAAAGTTTGACCTTTTAGCATTGGATCTCGGAATAGAGTTTCGTTAATTCTGTTAGCTCCGTTGGGTAATTTTGGACTTAGGAGCGCATCCAGATTGTAATTTGGAGGTCCGTAGTCGAATTAGTCTTGAAATGGCGGAAGTTGGATTTTTTGGGAAGTTTGATCGGGAGTGGACTTTTTGATATTGGGGTTGGATTCCGATTTCGGAAGTTGGAGTAGGTCCGTAATATCAAATGTGACGTGTCTGCAAAATTTGGCGCCATT
The DNA here is from genome assembly GCF_000390325.3 of Nicotiana tomentosiformis. Lineage (NCBI taxonomy): Eukaryota > Viridiplantae > Streptophyta > Magnoliopsida > Solanales > Solanaceae > Nicotiana > Nicotiana tomentosiformis. The sequence goes on from NC_090818.1 coordinate 10,360,444, forward strand.
TGGAGTTGATTTGTTATGGTTCGAACGCTCGGTTGCGATTCTAGAGGTTCTTGAAGTTTACTTTGATCTTCATGCGTTTTGGCATCCGGTTCGTGATTCTAGAGGTTATTTTTGATGTTTTGATCATTCGAGCGAGTTTGTGTTATGTTTTTAGACTTGTGTGGGTATTTGATTTGGAGCCTCGGGGCTCGGGTGAGTTTCGGATTAGCTTCAGAGTGTTTTGGTAAGAACCTTAAGTGTTGTTCTGGTTTCATCGCATTTGCGATGTTTTGGTCGCAAATGTGACTACCGCATTTGCGAGTTAGTGTTCGCATTTGCGAACCTGGGCTGCTGGGGACTGGATCGCATTTGCGATGAAGTTATCGCTTTTGCGAAGCCTGAAAAGTTTCGCATTTGCGAACTCTGTATCGCATTTGCGATGAAGGCCTGTTCTATTAGGGGTCGCATTTGCGGTGTTTTTGTCTGCATTTGCTAAGGTCGCATTTGCGAACCCCTTGTCGCAAATGCGACATCTGCAACCTGCTAAATGCTCAGAATTCCGAGACTTAGCTTCATTTTGTTATATTTTGAACTCTAGTTTCGATGGGAGGCGATTTTGTGAAGGGAGTTTCATACCAAATCATTGGGTAAGTACCTCTAATCAATTCTCAACTACATTTTCATGATTTTACATAAGATTTAACATCAAATTCATGAGAATCTAGGGAAAAATTTGGGGATTTTGTCAAAACTTTGAAAAATGAAAATTTAGGATTTGAGAGTCGAATAAGACTCGGATTTGGAAACAAAAGGCATATTTGAAATTGTTTTCCCTTGCATTGTGTGATGTATTTAAGTTGTCTTTGGCTAGTTTGAGCCGATCGGAGGTGAATTTGTAAAGGAAAAAGCTAAATTGAGTATAGAGTTAGCCAAATTGAGGTAAGTGTGTTGCCTAACTTTGTTGAGGGAATTTTTCCTACTATTTGATATTGTTTGCTAAATGCGGGTGTAATACATATATGAGGTGACGAGAATATATGCATGTGCCCAGAGTTAACCATGCTCGGGGGTAAATTATGTTATAAATTGTGTCTTGTAGAATCACATGACCCTCTTGCCTCATGCCTTACATGACTCCTAGATACTAAGAACATAGTAATAAATGTTAGAACTACGACTTAGCTTATTATAACTTGGTCAAATTTGACGGAATTCTGAGAATACATTGATGTGTTTAATTCGGTCATCAATATGCATAATCATTAATACATTGCTAGGACCGATATTTATCACGACCCAAACAAATGGGAGGTGACGGGCACCCGGTACCTTACTCAACCGAGTACCAACGTAACGTATCTTTCGTATAATACTATCATAGGTAAATGAGCCAGAGAGGCTGTCGTGAGATAAGTAGAATAAAACATGAGGAAATACTCAATATAGGATGACCTAACTTGATATACTGACTTATACATATGACGTACTGGCCTATAAGGCCATACCGGTATCCATATACATTACATATGTCTACAAGCCTCTAAGAGTACATAAATATCATAAAGGTCGGGACAGAGCCCCGCCATACCAATCAATACATATTCAAATCATAATGATCAAATAGGCAACTCTGGAGCAAGTGGAGTGCACAAACACCTCCTGCTGAGCTGATAGCCTACTAGGAGAACTCTCAACCTGTTTATCGGGACCTGCGGGCATAAAACACAGCATCCCCAGGCAAAAGGGACGTCAGTACAAATAAAGTACCAAGTATGTAAGGCATGACAGTAGTATATAAAAGACATGAAAGAAACATGGAGTAAAGAACTCAATCTGAAATTCTGAATAGCTTTATGAAACATGAAAATTTATAATGTCATGCATGTGCGTATAAATTCCATACCATGCATAGGTATATGCATACATAACATCATCAAGCCTCTGAGGGCATCCCATCATATCATCTCAGCCACTGTGAGAAAAATCATCAACGTATATCAGCTGACCAGGTGGTGGTGCGTATATAACGCCATAACCTTTTCTCATATCCCATATATATATAATATATGCGTCTATAACGCTATCTTGTCATGGGTCAATGTACATGTATAAATGAATGCAATGCATAATGAAGTAAGTCAGTAAGATTTCTCAGAATGTCATAAGATCAATATTCCTTCGGATAAACTTTAGCAACTTACGTATTTTTCTGAGACCCATGAATAGAAGATATAATAATAGGACACATGGGGAATCAAGAACATAGGCACCCCTAATACTTCTATGAATAGAGTCATTTATAAAAGTTCAGCGTTTGCACGTTTCGTTTGTTTCATATGGATCATGCCAAAAGGAAAGAATGGATAGCCTTAACATACCTTAACTCCGTTGAGTCCTTAATACCTTCCAAGAAATTCTTCAAACAACTCAATTCAATTTACCACATCATAAGGAGATTCAAAATCAGTGCTGAATAAAGGATAAGTCCGCAACTTAAACTAGTAGCTCGTTTACGTAAATTTGGGCAGCATCTCCCCTATAACTAGGCTCTCCTCCAATACCATATACCAACAACAACAAGAACACAACAATAATAACATGTAAGCATCATTTTCCAACCTTATCTCCATCACAATATACCACAAAATAGCCCACACACCCTAATCACTTCATACATAAAACCACAACTAAAGTAGTGTCAAACAACTTAAAAAATGTAACGACGAACGACCAGCTCACCATTCCGTCATTATGTGGTATTTCTCCACACCATTTGTACTCCAAAACTCCATTAAATAGTAGAAAAATATACATCCCAAAGGCAACACGAAACACCCCACAAAACATTCCACTACAAGTCAAATAACTCGAACTCACGGCTTCCGATCACCGTCCTGTGAGTTCTAACTATTAGGAAACGAATTTATCAATATTCCTTGATATTTAAACACTTAAATACAGAAATTACATGTTTTCTTAACTTTGAAGTACCTTCCAAAATTCAAACTATAAAGAAAAAGAGAGGCGATATAGCGATACTTACGTCGTAGGGATCGTTTTAATGTTATCGCTTCTTGATTCTGTGCCCGGGATGATAATATTCTTTGAAACACTATTAGAGAGCTCAAAGACAGGTTATATGGTGTTCTCTGATCAGGTTATATGTAAAAATGAAGAGAAAGACGAGTTAAGACATATATATCAACTTTTGAAAAGTCAAAGAGGTGCTAGCTTGGCACCCTCTCATTCGCCCATTTTCTGATGCTTATATCTTTTTATCCGGATGTCATATGAATGAATGGTTAAGAGCACTGGAAACTACATTCCAAGACCTTCAATTTTGTATATAATATGTCCCAAAAAGACCTCATATAGCACATGAAATGTATTTTTCAAAAAGCTCTATTACAAGACAAATTCTTAGTCGGTTTTTCCGCAACTTAAATTCGATTTTTCCCAAACTTCATATTTTCTATCCAAATATCATATATAGCCATAGTATGACTTTCAAATCATTTAAATCATGATTAACAAGTCTCATATTTATTACGTCACCTTGGGACGCACAAGGTGTAACAATCTCCCCCCTTAGAAACATTCGTCCTCGAATGTTAAACTCCCAGAAATCTATAGAAATTTTGGCAGAGTCTCCTCTGTAACGATACTACATCCAACTTGTCACACAGCAAACCCAACAATACAAAGCCACACAGGTCCACAATCATCAATAACACAATGGCCTCACACGACCAATAACAGTAACTAACATAAGAATCAAGTACCATATACGTACCTAAAGGTTGTGATGTCTCAGTATGATCCTCCTCCGGAAGTGGAAACAAGTGAGTATACCTAGTCTTCATTTCTTCTTCAGCTGCCCGAGTCATCTCCTCCACATTATTATTAATCCAAAGTACTTTAACCGAAGCTATATCCTTAGTTCTTAATCTCTGAACTTGTCTATCTAGTATAGCAATGAGAGCTTACTTATATGATAGATGCTCTGTAACCTGAACATCATCAACTTGAATTACTTTAAAGGGATCTCCAATACACCTACGGAGCATAGACACATGAAATATTGGATGTACAGACTCCAATTTGGAAGGCAAGTCTAATTCATATGCTACTTGGCCTACTCAGCGTATAATCTTATAAGGTCCAATGTACCGAGGGATAAGCTTTCCTTTCTTACCGAATCTCATAACGCCTTTCATCGGTGATACCTTTAGGAATACCCAGTCATCTACCTGAAACTCCAAGTCTCGTCGTCGATTATCTACATAGGACTTCTGATGACTCTGTGATGCTAATAGTCTTTTCCTTAATTGCCTGTTGTACCAACTCTGGTCCTACTAACTTAGTTTCCCTAATCTTGAACCATCCTATGGGAGACCTACACTTTCGTCCGTAAAGAGTTTCATATGGAGCCATCTGAATGCTGGAATGATAACTATTATTATATGCAAACTCAATAGGTGGAAGATGATCATCCCAGCTACTCCTGAAGTCTATCACACAAGCCCATAGCATATCCTCCAGTGTCTGAATAGTACGTTCAGCCTGACCGTCTATCTGGGGATGAAATGTTGTACTAAGACTTACCTGAGTCCCCAATCCTTTTTGGAAGGACCTCCAGAAATTAGCTGTAAACTGAGCACCTCTATCTGAGATAATAGATATAGGGACACCATGAAGTCGTAATATCTCCCTAATGTAAAGCCTTGCATAATTCTCTGCTGAGTAAGTAGTCCTGACAGACAGAAAATGGCTACATTTGTAAGTCTAGTGACAATAACCCATATAGAATCGAACTTACGCTGGGTACGAGGTAAGCCTATGATGAAATCCATATTAATCACTTCCCATTTCCAAGTCGGAATCTCTATAGCCTATAATAATCCATCGGGTTTCTGATGCTCAATCTTAACCTGCTGACAATTTGGGCACTAAGCAACAAACACTGCTATATCCTTCTTTATTCCGTCCCACCAGTATATTCCCCTGATATCATGATACATCTTAGTCGCTCCTGGATGAATAGGATAACGAGAATAGTGAGATTCTCTCAAAACCTGCTGGCGCAACCCTGCCACATTAGGAACACATAATCGACCTCGATATTTGAGGACTCCATCTCCTGTAATTTCAAATGGTGTATTCTCCTTTTGAGGGGATGTATCTCTGTAATGAGCTAGCACAGGATCCTCATACTGGCGTTCCTTCACATTAGTTACTAAAGAGAATGTTGTTGTGTCCTGAATAGTAACTCCGGTATCACCTGAGTCCAGTAATCGAACTCCAAGACTAGCTAGCTGATGAATCTCATGGGCTATCCCACACTTCTCTGGCTGTAAATATGACAGGCTACCCATAGATATACGGCTGAGGGCGTCGACTACTACATTCGCCTTCCACGGATGGTATAAAATATCAACGTCGCAGTCTTTCAGTAGCTTCAACCATCTCCTTTGGCGTAAATTCAATTCCTTTTGATTGAAGATATATTGAAGGTTATTATGATCCGTATAGATATCAACATGAATGCCATACAAATAGTGCATCCACATCTTTAGTGCATGAATCACCGCTAACTCTAAATCGTGGGTCGGATAATTCTTCTTATGCTTTCTTAGTTCTCTTTAAACATAAGCAATTACTTTTCATGGTCGTTCTGCCACTTGTTGCATGAATACATGACTTATCTCATTGCCCACAAATACTAGAATTTCCTGTAACTCATATGATCTCAAATATCATCTTTTAATTTTTTTTCCTTCTCTTTCATTAGCCACGATAGGTGCCACTTTCTTATGGAGTGCATACAATGTTGTTGTGAGACTATTGTTATAAGACCATTTCTTCCTTATGTCACTATGCTTAAGTTGAAGCCTTCTTCCTTATTCCCTCAGCTAGTCTTTCTTTGTAGTACTTAAGAGAGACCCTTTAACTTCTATAAAGCTGTGAGCTTATTACATCGTATACCCGAGAGAATTTTTGATGTTCTTACTCACCTATAATTATCCGTAATTACTTACCTCCATGCCCTTGTGCTCGTAAGGTTGATTCTGAACTAAAAATTTTTGGCTGTCTTCTCAGTGGCACCATTTTTTTCGTAACATTTATGCGGTACCTTTAACAACCCCAACTCCTATCTGAATATTTCTCAAGGATTACGATGTCATCATATTTGCGAGACTGAATTCCCTATGTTGGGTTTCACTATGTTTATCTTGCACAACCTGCTGATTTGTTGGTACCCTCTTATTTAGCCATGACTAGGCTCTTCCTGAATCAACTACTAACTACACGTTAGTCCATTATCATATCTATATTCTGCGTAATCTCTCGTGGGTTATATCTTTTGTCTTAACTTATCCCGCACACTGGCTCCTTACGTATCCAGTGTTCATTTGTACTTATTTATCAATAACATCTAGTGATGGAACCCTTACTGCCTCTCCCCGTCGTCATGCTTACATAATGTTCTGGAGTCGTATCATATCCGTAGGATCTAAATAAATGCAATCTCATTCCTTTTGCCTTTCTACCACCTTCTTCCTCTACTATTCTATAGTTACCTTAACCACATAACTCTGACTTAATACCATATCACACCATCTTTCCCCCTTTAGGGGAGTACTAACATTTATTGCTATGAAGATTTACCTATAAATGTTTTACCTCTTCATATTTGGCGTCTTTTCACATTTTTACGGACTCTTACTTGCCTTGTGGTAACCCTTCTGTACCAGGGATAATTTAATTTCTTACACACAAAGGTGACACCTAGTGTAACTGGCACACTTAGTCCTTTAAGCTTAACTCTGCTCACAACGCTTGTTTTAGGGAAACGTCTTCTTGAATGACCTTTAAAAGTTATTCTTCTGTTGTCCATTCAATTATTGCCCAGAACGCGATCTCTGAAATTCTCACGATGTCAACTATTATCAAATCCTTCGGTCTCGGATTCATGTTTATTTTATGTTATTCACTAGCCCATACTAATTTTTATTACTCTGGGGGTCTAACTTTTCCTTCTGGTAATCACGTATAAGTCACCAACTCACTCATTTCTCGAAATGGGGACATGACTTTATGGTTTAATGAATTACCGTTATCATCCATTTATCACATCTTACTCATAATGTTTCATTTACTTTCTTCTTATTCTCCTGCTAATATTTCTGTCTATCATCTTATTATGAAAACTTCTTCAAAACATTCTTTCACTTTTAGCCCCCCTTGATTCAACTCACTGGCTCTTCAGGTCGCCTAACACTCTCTCTTTACTAGGGACGAGAGCCATACAAAGGTAAATATTTATCCCTTCTAGGATTCCAATGCCAATCTTCTCAAATTTTTGAACATTCTAGTATTCATATCTGATTGTACTATTCTAGAGTGAACCATCTAGGTGTCTCACAAAGAGAACCATTACCACGTTTGCAATATCCCTCGGAAATGTGAGCTAATGATAACAATCCATCCACAATTTTGGGTTACTCTAACCCCAGCTGGATGCTGATATCCTACCCTTCTCTTAAATTATATATGTTAGCTCCCACAGGGCATAACTGAAATGGGTGTTGTCAAGTGAATATATCTTTGTTATTGTTGAAAGTAACTCAGAATGCTTATATTTCTCTGCCTGAATTGTAAATACAAATAATCTTCACTAACCGGGTGCCTCGTATCCTTCTTCACCTAGCTTCTTTTACTTGTTGAAACTTGTATCTATCTTCTGATTCTCTCGTTGCTTTTTACCATAGGAATAAATAGATATTCATGCCTTAGGGCTCCTTATCAAGAGGCTCACACGTCGTAGTACACACATATCTACTAAAGGCCTTACATTTACTCATCATAAGCATGACGCAAAATCGAGTTTTACTCAACTCTTTCACAACCACATTCAATCTCTTACCAACTGTCTTTCTGGATGTAGATGTCGTTGTATAACGAATAAAATAGAATTTAGGAATTTGAATTTCTTACAACTGAGCTCTTACACACGATCTAGAGTAAGAAGAAAGAGTGACAGTCCTAAATGCCCTGTGGCCTCCTGCTTATAAGTGTGGTGCACAACACACCCATAAACAAGACTCTACTAGACACGGCTTGTAGACTCCCTAGGACAGAACTGCTCTGATACCACTTTTGTCACGACCCAAACCAATGGGAGGCGATGGGCACCCGGTACCTTACTCAAATGAGTACCAACGTAACGTAGCTTTCATATCATACTATCATAGGTAAATGAACCAGAGAGGCTGTCGTGAGATAAATAGAATAAAACATGAGGAAATACTCAATATAGGGTGACCCAACTTGATATACCGACTTATACATATGACGTACTGGCCTATAAGGCCATACCAGTATCCGTATATATGAAATATGTCTACAAGCCTCTAAGAGTACATAAATATCATAAAGGTCGGGATAGAGCCTCGCCATACCAATCAATACATATTCAAATCATACTGACCAAATAGGCAACTCTGGAGCAAGTGGAGTGCACAAACACCTTCTTCTGAGCTGATAGCCTACTAGGAGAACTCTCAACCTATTTATAGGGACCTGCGGGCATGAAACGCAATATCCCCGGGCAAAAGGGACGTCAGTACAAATAAAGTACCGAGTATGTAAGGCATGACAGTAGTATATAAAAGATATGAAAGAAACATGAAGTAAAGAACTCAATCTGAAATTCTGAATAGCTCTATGAATCATGAAAATTTATAATGTCATGCATGTGCGTATAAATGCCATACCATGCATAGGTATATACGTACATAACATCATCAAGCCTCTGAGGGAATCCCATCATATCATCTCAGCCACTGCGGGCAAAATCGTCAACGTATACTAGCTAATCAGGTGGTGGTGCGTATATAACGCCATAACCTTTTCCCATATCCCATATACATGTAATATATGCGTATATAACGACATCTAGTCAAGGGTCAATGTACATGTATAAATGAATGCAATGCATAATGAAGTAAGTCAGTAAGATTTCTCGGAATGTCATAAGATCAATATTCCTTCGAATAAACTTTAGCAACTTACGTATTTTTCTGAGACCCATGAACAGAAGATATAATAATAGGACACATGGGGAATCAAGAACATAGGCACTCCTAATACTTCTATGAATAGAGTCATTTATGAAAGTTCAGCATTTGCAAGTTTCGTTTGTTTCATATGGATCATGCCAAAAGGAAAGAATGGATAGCCTTAACATACCTTAACTCCGTTGAGTCCTTAATACCTTCCAAGAAATTTTTCAAACAACTCAATTCAATCTACCACATCATAAGGAGATTCAAAATCAGTACTGAGTAAAGGATAAGTCCGCAACTTAAACTAGTAGCTCGTTTACGTAAATTTGTGCAGCATCTCTCCTGTAACTAGTCTCTCCTCCAATACCATATACCAAAAACAACAAGAACACAACAATAACAACATGTAAGTATTATTTTACAACATTATCTCCATCACAATATACCACAAAATAGCCCACACACCCTAATCACTTCATACATAAAACGACAACCAAAGTAGTGTCAAACAACTTAAAGAAATGTAACGACGAACGACCAGCTCACCATTCCGTCATTATGTGGTATTTCTCCACACCATTTGTCCTCCAAAACTCCATTAAACAGTAGAAGGTGTAACAATATTCTTGAGATACTAGATTATATACTTGTGTTGTAGATCAATTGTGAGATTTGTTGGAATACTTGAATAATAAAGTTCTTCCGAGTTTATTAAACTATTATTGGCTTGGAAAGTTGTGATTGGGATTCATTTGAAATATTCGTTTAAACACTCTCCTTGACATTATTTATGTTTCATGCCTTGTTTGTCATTGATATACATATGCTTGGTAAGGAAGAGTGTAAAGCACGAAGGGTGATGTCGTGCCTTTGTTTATACATTATCATATGAGGGAGAGTGTAAAGCACGAAGGGTGATGCCGTGCCATATTATTGAGATTAAAAGCACGAAGGGTGATGTCGTACCATATTATTGAGAGTAAAAGCACGAAGGGTAATGCTGTGCCATATTATTGAGAGTAAAATCACGAAGGGTGATGTCGTGCCATATTATTTGTGAGTAAAAGCACGAAGGGTGATGCCATGCCATGTTATGTGAGTGTAAAGCACGAAGGGTGATGCCGTATTCATTTATATTATCATGCTTTAAATTATCATGAGTTCATGGCACGATGGGTGTTTCCGTACAGGTGAGGACGAGGGACATGCATTATGTTGTGATATCTTTCCTTTGTGTATACGTTCATGCCGTTACATTGAGTTGTTATTGTTGTATTTATGGTTCTTATGTGACTTATCGTTAATGCCATGTTCTTGTTCTTTACCTTATTTTTTATTGTGTCACTCATGCCTTCTACTTGCTAAACTTGCAAATACCATGCCTACTTCCTGCTGACATAATTATATCTTTGTCGTATCTATTTTGGTTGCACTTAGTACATGCTTTCTACCGTGTTAGTCATTCATGCTTCTACTTGTTAACGCATAAAGATCGTGTGTTCCCCTCTTATTTGTTATATTTGTATTTATGCCTCCACCATGCTAGTTAGTTAAAGTTACATTCCTTTTTCTGATTGTTGTCATCACCTCTATGCTTTCCACCTACTCTGTTATTGATGCCCTTATGTACATTCTCGTTCATTATTGCTACTTGTGTATTTCCTACTTTGTCATTATTGTTATCGGTATTTCTGCCATCCGGTTGGTGCTGTTGTATGCATATTTGGTGAGGATGAGATAAATGCACGAAGGGTGTTGCCGTGCAATTGACTTGATATCAAAGTATATTCCTCACATTATGAAAGTTATGGGGTGACTATTGTGGTTTATTGGTTTCGCTCTAAGGAAATAATTGGTTGAGATATTGGAAACTGTTGAATTGTGATCTCTTCTAGTACTCTGTTATTGTTTTGTATATTCGTTTCGTGTACTCTATACTGTTATATTGTAGTATAGTTCTATTGCTAGATTTTGGTACAGATATTTATTAGTGAAAATCTTTTTACTAAAAAACATCGTCACTACTTCGACAAGGTTAGACAAAATACTTACTGGGTACGTTGGTTCGGTTGTACTCATACTACACTTCTGCACCTTGCGTGCAGACTTTTGGAGCGGAGCTGCTGGTGATGTCAGGAGCTGACCCTGAAGATGTTCGTGCATTCCGGATATAGCTGTCACTTGTCCTTGGTGGCTTTAGATTTTGTTAATATGTTTATGTAGCTTTCAAACAGATCGTGTAATTATTTGTATCAACTTTGTAAATTCTAAGTCTTAGAAGCTGATGATTTGTACCACCACTTCTTGGTTTAATTTGTAAAAGTTCAGATAATTTTTTATTATTTTCCTACAATTTCATTTGGATTGTATTGAATGTTAGTTGGCTTACCTAGCGGGTCGAGTTAGGTGCCATCACGACTAGTGATTTTGGGTCGTGACACATATAGTCGTAGATTAGTTACTCCAAATAGAAAACACATCAAATAATTTGTTTGTCCTAATTTCAATGCCTTATTATTTAGTATGAGTGTTAAATTCATTATCTGCATTAAAACTTAATTTTGATGTTAACGATGATTGTGTATGTACTGTTTAAGTATTATTCATAGCTATATCCTTCTTGTGAGACAGTATGTCATAATAGATAATACAATCCTTTTTTTTTCTTTCTTTTTTGTTGTAGTGTTGTTATTATTTGCTTGTTTGATTATGATTTTGGTGACTTTGTAGCATGTCAATTTTGTATGTTTAATTTTCTTAGTTATTTAACTTTGACTGTTTATTTCTTTCATCTTCAACAGTTATAATATTTTTCCATTATAGTTTTTTTGATAATCTTCATTATACTCCATAAAAGTGCACAATAAAGTATCTATGGTGGCAAACTTGAGCACACACAAAATATGTATGGTTCCTACTTTCGTGTTGTTGTTACATACTTTATTCATAAATTTTATCATCTTTTATATTTTCTTCAATATGAAATTTTTTACTTGAAAACTTATGAGATAATATTTAAATTCTCATCAAAAGATTAATTTGCGTGAACCATTTTCTAATCTATATAAGTGGTAAATATTTTGTGAAGTACGACTAATCAAAACATCAAACTATCAACATTGATATGCGATTGTTGTGCTAAAATTACTGATACTATTATATTTATGCAATTCAACTAATATTCTTCTATTAAATTCACATATGAAATGGCTCATAATTTTGAATCAGACAAAGGGTACATGTACTTGCAATTATGATTTATAAGTATGAGTCAAATTTATTAATTTCAACAATTATTATCTATTTCTATCACAATTAACTACTATTTCTATGCAGCTGTACACCATAAAATTGACATTGATTTTCCAGACATATTAAGGAAGAAATATGTTGATCGAATTTCTCTACAGCTTCTACAAAATTATACTTTCATTAGACAACTTCTTGACATGTACGCGACTCTAAAAAAGAGTAGGTTACAATTTCTTAACACAAGGCACAAAGTTTAAGACGGGTAACACTTGAAACTAAACCTGTTTAACGGGCCGGGTTAATCCGTTTTCGGACCGGCCCAGATCAGTAGTAACCCGGACCGGTGGTAGGGGGCCGGGTAGGGCTGGGTTAAGGGGTTGGTCCATATAAAAAAAATTTACCGGTTAACCAGACCGGCTCGGACCGGTTCAACGGCTATTTCGGAATTTTTATTTATTTTTTAAAAAAAAATGTATTTGACCGTTGGCAACTGTCATCTTCAAATTTGATCGTTGCCCAACGGAATTATTGTAAGAATGGCCCTTTTTTGGGTAATTTTTTTTAAAAATAACACTTTTAGTAATTATTAATTTAGCCCTTTGAAAACTATAAATACACCCCCTCTCTTCTTCATTTCTTCACTCATCTCTCATTTCTCAAACTCAAATTCTCAAATCTCAATTGTCATTCTCTCATTCTTCACCTAAATTGCAATCAACTATTTGGCTCTCATTTTTTTTGAAATTTAATTTATCGTATTATTTGAAGTTTGAAGTTTGAACAATTGATGTTTCTTCGTGGTAACATTGGAGTTGCGAAAATCATGAAGTGTTCAATTTATTGCAGAATTCGGTGCACTCCATCCAACTCTTTCTCTTATTTACTATTTTATTTATATATTTAATTTTTGTTAGTAGTTAAATTTTCACAATATGTTTAATGCTGCAAAAAGAGTTTATAATAAGGTTGCTAATCGGGAAAATAGAAAAAAAGGTACTACTTCAACATCTAGTAGTAATTTAAATAACTCTACACATATTTTTAAAACATAACCTGATAATAATATAGATTATGAACAATTATAGGAAGATTTCGGTATAGAAGATAATGAATTAGAAATTGAAGATGAGACTACACCTAGCAGTGTTGGAGTTGGTAGCATGGGTGGTGGTCGTGGCGCTAGTAGTAGACTACCTGTGGCCCCGATTACTAATCGGAGGAAAAAAAGTAAAGTTTAAAAATATTTTGACGAAATAGAGAATTCTGATAGAGTTAGATGCAAACTTTGTAAAGATGATTTTAAACATAAGACTGGAGGAAGTTTAGGGGGGGACTGGAACACTTAGTAGACATATGAAAATTACTCATCCTATAGAATGGGGCTCTGATTTAGATGAAAATCAAGGAACTCTAAACCCTAGTACTGGAGGACTTATGAAATATAATAAAATGAAGGATCGTGAGGAGTTAGCAAAAATAATTATTTTAGATTGTCTACCTTTTTCTGTTGCTTCTTCATCATATCTGACTATGTATATTCAAAGGATTTATAATCCCTTATTTAAAGGTATCCCTAGAAGTACTTGTAGATCTGATATCTTTAGACTTCATGGACAATACCAGGCATACATACGCTATTTGTTTGACCACCTTCCTTGTATTGGCCATGCTGTAAATGGAAATGATTATTTGACAATTACATGTCATTGGATAAATAATAATTATTGTATGCAAAAACGTATTATCGCTTTTAAATACGATGAAGATCAAAGCCATACTGCTATTTTTATAAGTACTACTATTTGCGAAGTTGATAAATTTTATAATCTTAATAAAATAGTATTGTGTATGTGTTTTGATAATACTTCTAACAATAATGCCGCTATTTCAATATTAAGACTGCATTTGAAACCACCACTAGACTAAAATTTTCATGTTAGGTCTGCATGTCATGTTTATAATTTAATCGTTAAAAGTGACTTTGATTTATTTTTGACTGGGATTACTCATGTTAGAAGAGCAGTGGGTGTTATTCAAGGAAATAATAGGCAATTTATAATTAGGGAATTTAAGACTAAGTGTACGGAGCATAACCTTAAACCCAGATTCATGCCACATGAAATTGTTACTAGATAGAATTATACATACTTATTTTAAAAATGTTGCTACAAATATAGATTGCCGATAACTGAAGTTGCTAATGCGCATTGTACTGATCCAAACTATATGTTAACAACTAATACTTGGAAGGCCATTAATGATGTTCAATTTTTACATAAATTTTATACAGCTACTAGTGAGTTTTCTGGAGCATATTACCCTATTGTTACTATGGCTTTCGTACATATAGCTGAAATTTTTTTTTCTACTCTCTGAATTTAAGAAGAAAGAAAAATATAAGGACGCTGTTGAAACAATGCAAGCCAAATTCAAAAAACATTTCTTTCTAATTTCTCTGATTTACTTTATTGGTGTTGTTTTAAATCCTTCTATAAAGATGTCTAATTGTCACCAATTAATCAATGCTTTATATAGTTATATGGAGATTGAACCAACTGAAACCCCAGATATGTATTATTGTATGAACAAGCTAAATAATTATTTACAATAATTATATAATTATTATGCAAATATAATTGATGATGTTGCTATTAATGAGGCAATGTTAATCCCACTATGCATTGTACTACTTCTACTGCATCTGCGAATATGGATGAAGATGAAGATCTTGATTATTATAATATTTGGGCTACTTTTACTTCCACTCAAACCAGTAGCAGGAACATTGATGAATTTCAGTTCTACTTGCAAAAGCAATCACAGCCTCGCAATAAGGATTTTTCACCGTTGGGATGGTGGCATGAGAATGAAAAGCAATTTTTTGGTCTTTCTGCTATGGCTCAGGACGTGCTGAATGTGCCAATTTCAACTGTTGCATCAGAGAGTGCATTTAGTCAATCAAGACAACAACTAGAAGACACCCGTCACTCATTGGGAAGCAATGATTTGAAAGTTTTAGTATGTTTCAGAGATTGGATTAGATCGGAACGAAGAAATCAGGGACGTGAAGATATTGATAAACCAGAAGACGAGGAACTTGGAGATATATTAACACATGGTCACCCATCTGAATTTAACACTCTAGAAGATGGCCAAGAAGTTCATATTAATTATGAAGAACTTACTAAGGCAATGCAAAACCTTTGAAGTTCTAGATTTATATTTAATAATTAAACTTTGAATTTACTCTTTTTCGTTAATTTAATTGTTGTTAAATGTAAACTTTAATTTGCAAGTTTGAAATAAAAAAAGAACTTGCAAATTATAAGTGTAATTTTTTTCCATTTTCAATGTATTATATTATCTTAAATTCTTAATGAAATATTCAAATATAAGAATTTTAAAGTCTTTGCATCCTTTATTCAAACGCTCTTTTTATAAGATTAATTTTTTGTTTTATATTTTTAATTTAGTTATAAATTTTTTTTACATAAACCCGGCCCGGCCCCTTAGGCCTAGAACCGTTCCGGTTCAATTTTTGACCGGATGGGGCCGAACCCGTTAAGCCCAATTTATAAAACCCGGAACCCGGCCCGAATTGGTGACCGGCCGATCACTATCTTTCTCGATCCGGACCGTCCCGGCCCACCCATTTGTCACTCATACTTGAAACCATAGCCAACATTGCTCATATTCATGTATAAAGTATGTATTGTTTAAGCATAGTAGGCTCACCATAAATTAGTTTTGAGCTTACATTTTTCTTCTTCAAAATTTGTCTTAACTCATTGCACGCTTATTCTAAAAATATTCATATCGCTTTAAAATATTTATACTAATTAGCATGGGATACACGTGCAACGCACGTGTCCAAGAACTAGTATATAAAAAATAAAAAAAAAATAAAAAAAAAAGAACATTAGTCGAATAAGCTAAAAACAAGAACAACTCAGCAGATGCTGAATTATATCTCCCATCAGACACAGAGAAAGTAGGTAGAAAATGATGAGAAAACTCAAAACTCCATGCATACATATAAGTTTTTAGTAGTTCTGGCTATTTGATATTTTAACTTATTTGTAAGAGTTTGATTCCTTACCTTATAATCTCATTCCCCTATTTTCCATTTTTCTACCCCCAATTTCTTTTATTAAAAAGAGTCCATAATATTGGACAGTACTCGTAGTTGTAATACTAACAACCAATCTTTCTAAGGAAGATCAGTACTATATTGTATTAATTATCGTATGAGAAAATCTCATAAATAGAATAGTTTGAATGATAAAATTCAACATGAAGCAATGATTTTTATGATAAGTTTAATTTCTTTTGCAGCTGTCCGATTTTAAAGATGAAAATACTACAATTCACTGTTAATCTTCACAGATGAGCATTCCAAACCTTAAGTAGCCCATTTTGTAGTAGTATTAACTTGGGCCTGAACAAAGCTGAGATGCTTTCTTACAGGTACCAAAAAGACACTATTTATCAATAATTCGCCATTTTAGTTATAATATCAAAAATAGCCAAAAAAGTACCAATGATATACAACATTCAAAAAATATAGGCATAAAAATATTTTTTTTTCAATGGATATTGTTGCAATTCGTTGAAAACATATAGATGAAACAATATAAAAAATTTGAGAAAATTTAAAGGTGAATTAGACTAGTTTGGAGTCAGAATTCATTATCAATGATATACAATAGTAAAACAATTTAGGCAAAAAGGGATTTGTTTCAATGGGTATGGTTGAAATTCATTGAAAACAAATAAATTAGGCAATATATAAGATTCGAGCAAGATTGGAGGTGATTTGAACCGGTTTGGTATCAAAATTTGTAGTTAAAATTGTGTTTACAAATTCTTTTGTGACACATGTATCACGTGTGTATCTCACACACAGGCAGTGGCAGATCCAAAATTTTATACAAGCGGGTTCAATCAAAAATCACGGTTAGTCAATTGTATAAGTGCAGCGGTAGAGGAAATTTGTGCACTGCTCTTTTTTGTTCATCCGATCACTTCAAAATGAAGACATTTGTTTTTTTTAAAAAGGTAGGGGAAATTTTAAAAAAATAACAAAGAAACTTTTGCCCTTTAATTTTTTAAAAAAATTATCTATATAAATTAACAAATTTTATTTCAAAAATTTAGCCAAAGAATATTTAACCTACTTACAAATCGTACTATAACTCTAAGAAATTTAACATACAAAGTTGTTAATTACAAAAGACACGGAAAAAGAAAAGTTATAAAATAAACTAATTTATACAAATTGTTAAAGAAAAAGATATTTTACACCAAACTAAACTTTTGAGTATAACACAAATTAACAATTTCAATATAAACTAAACTAAATTAAAAAAATACAAGTAATTTCGATAAAGCACCAAAATAAAAATTCGCTTTGTAGAAAAGATTACATGTTTTTGAAGTAAAATAAAGGAGTTTAATAAGAATAGATGTTATTGGATTTCAATAAAGAAAAAAATCATAAAGAAAAGTAAGAAAACAAAGACAAAATAGGAAACATCAAGGCCTAACAGCACACACCAACACCAATAACCCAGTATAATCTCACTAGTGGAGTCTGGGGAGGATAGTGTGTACGCAGACCTTACTCATACCCTGGGGTAGAGAGGCTGTTTTTGATAGACCCTCGGCTCCCCCCTCCAAGAAATCCCTACCTTGCTCTTGGGGTGATTCGAACTCACAATCTCTTGATTAGAATAATATATACGTTTAGGTAAAAGGCCACAGTTAATTCGTTGCTTTAGCAAAGGTCCGAACTTGCAACCCTAGCCTTACTTTGAACCCACTTGCCACCGCTCTACAACTTTTGTTAGTAACAAGTGGGTTCATGTATTATAATACTTAACAGTTTCATAATTTTTTGATAAAATTTCAAGGTAAAAATAATTAATTTTTTTAACGAATCGGGTTCAACTGAACCCCCTTCCTATAAGGTGGGTCTGCCCCTGCACACAGTTATACATAGATTCACATGATATACACAATTGATACACATATGACACATATGTGATACACAAATGATACACTGTGAGATACACATATCATGTCTTTTCATATTCATCTTCTACTTCAATTTTTCAATTCAAACCACCTCAAAACTCCACAAAATCATCCCAAAACTGAGATTCAAACTCCTTAAAATGTACCTAATCTATTTCAACAATATTCACTCAAAAAAGCACAAATTTGACCCTTTTTGGCTACAAATATCTAATTGACTAACATGGATAGAATTTTATATTGGTAATATTTTATGAATTGATCAATTTTTATATAATTGGCTTATGGGCAGACTTTTTTGGGTAAGTTACATATGTAGCCGTCGGGCACTAACTTAAGACAACCGCTTAGCCCATTAATTTTGATTACAAGTTATAGCCAAAGCATATTACATTTGCTAAAAATAAAAAAAGCCCAGACCCAGCTCACATCTTGCTTGTCTCTCCCTCTTACTGCTTAGTGCTTCCCATACTCCTCGGCAAATATTACATGCGGAAATGATACCAGGTAGTCACTTTTAAGCCTGTTATTTAAAATATATCCACAATATATTTAAAGATTAGCCAATTTCGTTCAAACATCAGGACACAACATCCTAGAATTTTAAACCTCAAAGTTCAAACGTCAGGACATCGTGTCCTAAAATTCAAAAATTATGTCCAGAAGTTCGAATCTTATGTCCTGAATTTTAAATTAATAGTTCAGAAATTCAGGACACTAGTCCTGAATTTCAAATTAGCAACTCAAAAATTTAGAATACTAAGTCCTGAATTTTCAAATTCAGGACACTTAGTCCTGGAGTTTGGGTGAATTGACTAATCTTTAAATATATTATAAATTATGAATATATTTTAAATAACAAGCTTAAAAGTGGCTATTGCTGCACTTCGCCCATATTACGCATGTTTGGGCCAAAAATTATCTTAGTTATGTTTAGACTATATCAGCATTAAGAGGGCCTTCGAGGGGTGCCACGTGCCACCAGTACGACTTCAACAAAAGACATATTCAAGGTCGAAGTGATCTAACAAGAGATGAAGGGCTGGGTTGGGGAATCAACAGAGATCAAGATCGAGGACGAGCACTCTTCTTAAACAGAGTAATAACGGCTAGTTTTAGGATAAGACTTTAAAGAGAATATTCACTAATATTCTCTAGATCATTACTGTTAGGGTTTTGTGGCACATGTCCCCTTATATATAGAAAGAGACATAGTTATAGGGGACATGGAACACTCATTTGTAAGACAACACATTGACATTCTCTGAAGATTCTTGCTTTATTATACACATACAAAATATATATTTTTCTTAAGATCCTTGTCTAACTTTTCTCCCACAATCCAAGGAGAATCCGAATATTCGAAGGCTCATCAATCATTCATCATTCTCAGAAAGAATACTAAAGAATCTTACCCTTTTCGGGTGACTCACATGCTTTTATTTACTTAAATGTCATCCATTGCTATTTATTGTTATTTAATGCTACCTCCTTCATTTTTGGATCATTGAATATAACAATGTTGTCACCATTTATTGCTACTTAGATAATACCTGTATCATCTTGCTACAAAATCGGTTAATATATCTTTTGGCTAAGATTAAGGGCCCGTTTGAATTGGCTTAAAAAAAGTGGCTTTTAAGTTAAGTGCTTAAAAGTACTTTATAAGTGCTGGAACTTATTTTATAAATAAGCAGTTACGTGTTTGGATAAAAGTACTGAAACTTAAAACAAGCTGATGAAGTGTTTGGTAAACAAGTGCTGGTAAGCACTTTTTCTTGTTAAAATGACTGAAATATCCTTAAAGTTGTTAAAATTATAAAGAAGATGATGACCATAATATTATATTTTCCGTTCATAGCTTCAAATTCAGGGGTAACACGTAAATTCATTGAATAATTTGATTTTAGAATATAGTTACACCAATTAAAAAAAAAAAGGAAGGATTCAACGACTAAAAAAATTAAATGTTATGGAACCAAAAAAAGAAGCCAAAAGAACAATATTTACAAAATATTGAAATGTATCAAACATTATTTAAAAAACTATTGTTTGCTTCACGTTAAGAACTTCAAAAAATTGACAAATATTGGAGAATGAAAAAAAAAATAGTATGTTGTAGGGTTTTTACTTAAGGGTAATTTCGGGATTAAGAAAAATTATAAGGGATAAGAATGTAATATCTTTGGTCAAAGCAATATGGCTTTTAAAGCCAAGTTAGAAAAAGTTGGGTTTGCCAACTTATTGGTTTTGGCTTTTTTTTAAAGCAGATTTTAACTTTTTTTAAGCCTATTTTTTTGTTGCCAAACACTTCCACAAGTTAAAAACGGCTCTAACTCTATTTTATCAGAAAATCTAAGTGTTTAAACCTATATCTAAAACAGTTTGGCACCGTCTGTGTTGATTTCTTAGCTAATCTTTTTGTTTTCATTAGATCTACAACTCACGGGATTTGCTAACCTAATGAGCCACAAAGTTTTTCTCCTTCTCTGCACGTATAGAAATTTCCATGGCAGGTAACCAAGGAAACAGAACTAGGGCGACATGTGACGTCCCCAGCAGCCTCATGAACGCTACCAACGAGAGTTATGAAACACTGGGCGATGATGTGACACCCATTGTTTCCCTCAGGCGCGAGAGGTCGTCTCCCCCTCATTGTAGCACAACGAAACCAAATGGGAAAGGGGCTTTCACGTCTACGGGAGAAGAGACGCCACCTGCCATGAAATACTATTGGTTCAAATATACCCCTTTATGTTAACACTACAAGAAAGGAGGTTTTCAGTGGCGACTACATTTGTTGCCACGGAAATAAGGGATTTGGAGGCGACTCCCTAAAGTCGCCACAGAAAATATATAGATTTCGTGGCGACTTATTTGTCGCTACAAAATATACGTTTTTATTAGCGACTTTACATAGGTCGCAACAAATATGTGCCACAAAAAGGCTGGAAAAAAATTCCCGCTCAAGAAAAGTTTGTCTCCAAAAGTTTTTGTGGCGATTTATATTTTGTCGCCTCTAAAAGGTCTATTGTGGGGACTTGGTCGCCACTATACGTTTATTTTGGTGAAAAACAAAAAGACTCCGGAAAAGGACAAAAAGTAAAATGAACAAAAAAGCAAATCTTACCTACGTTTTTGGGTCAGAGACTCAAAGGTACTCCTTTTCACTCTTTTAACTCATTTTCCCTCAAAAGCAACCCTAAGTATACCCAAAATTCAAGAAGTTAACAACGATTTCTTCCAAAAATTTCATTTCCGTCGAAGAACCCATGTCCTAGGCATGTTTCTCATTCTACTTGCACACCAAATTGGGTTAGTTTCTCTTTCTATTTCCTAAAATTTTGTGTTGTTTTGTGGGTTTATTGATTTTTTTTTTCTCTGTTTATTTTTTGATCCATCTCTATATATATGAATGGTTAATCGTGGGTATTTGAGTCCATATTTATTAGCGAGTTTGATTGTGTTCAAAGATGAATGTTTCGACTTTGCCAGTGGCAAAAGCTTCTACGGCTCAAGCTATGAGGCAAAAGCTTCTATTGCTTCTCTCACTTCTATGTTTACCTTATTTTCCTTTTTTCTTTATTTGGTTTCTCTGTTCCTGCTACTGCTAGGGTGTGTAGATTTTTTTTTATCATTGAATTTTGAATATTATTAATAAGTTAAAATTAAGCTAATAAAAGTAGTTTTGTGTAATTAAATTTTTGTCTAAACCTTTTAATAGGTAGTATCTTTTATTTTTTTGTATGTAACAGCTGAAATTATTTTATTTTGTAAAGCAACTACATAATTAATAGTAGCAGTTATT
Source organism: Nicotiana tomentosiformis (assembly GCF_000390325.3). Taxonomy (NCBI): domain Eukaryota; kingdom Viridiplantae; phylum Streptophyta; class Magnoliopsida; order Solanales; family Solanaceae; genus Nicotiana; species Nicotiana tomentosiformis. Next base: position 10,382,587 of record NC_090818.1, read on the forward strand.
GTTCCTTATATGAGATGTGGGTTGAGAGTCTTTGCATAGTTATATATGTGAACTGAAATTCTTTTTTACTAGAAGTATTTTTGCTAGTATTTGTACTCGGCCAGAATTGCATAGTTCAACACAGGGGCGGATCCAGGATTTGATGGCTACGGGTGTCACTATTTTAATGTAAAACGATCACTAGTGAAGAAGATTGAATTAGGGTGTACATTCAGTCGATTCGATCCGTTTTGGATTACTTTGGTTCGGTTCGATCCATTTTGAATTTATTCAATCCAATTTTAAAAAAAATTATGCATAAACGAATATGTGATACACCCCTTCCATCTACATGTAGCTGATTAATATTATATTATGTCTTTGATGCATCACTATAAAAAAAAATTGTAATTAATAAAATAACATTATATGGATAAAAAGAAAATGATTAGATTATATCCATCCAAATAAAATACGAACATCCAGGAAAAGACAAAGGAAGCAAATATATAATATAAATAAATAATAAAATTAGAATTGTATAAGAAAACTGAATATTTAAGATGAAAAAAATAAGAGAAATTGACAAAAGGAACATAAATAATAAAATTGGAACTGTATAAGAAAAGTGAATATTTAAGATGAAACAAATAAGAGAAATTAACAAAAAGAACATAAAAAAAATAAAGGCTAAAAGGGAACAACGAGAGCATCTGGAGTGTGGATCCCGGGTGTTGTGCATGGAATTTCAGAACTTCAACCATGGCACCTTCAGTCATTTTGTGACTTGGGGTGCCACTTGTTCCTTATGTAGGCGTTTTTGTGAAAAATACTAGTATGTATATAAAACTTTATCCGAACGACCGGGTGGCGTGCCACCCCCAATTCCTTACATAGATCCGCCCCTGGTTCAACACATGCCTATATAACTTTGTTTGTTCTGATTATTGATCACATTACACTTTTTACTTATTAATTGGTTGGATTTTTTATTGTAGAAAATAAAGATGGATAAAAGTTGGTTAAATATTAAGAATAGATGTGACATAAGGTATATTAAAGGGATGGACAGCTTTCTTGATTGGGCATACAGTCAACCAAATGTGAGTACCGTGATTCGTTGTCCTTGTAAAGGATGTAGAAATACCGTGTTCAAGGCAAGAATCCAAGTAAGAAGAGACTTGTTGGGTAAGGGCTTTTGGGAGAGTTACAAAGTGTGGGACTTGCATGGAGAAGTGTTAGTAAGAGTTGAAAATTCTAATGTTGCAAACAATAATGAAGTAGAGGATGAAAATGTTGAAGAGGATAATATTCCTGAAATGATTCATGATGTTTTTGGGTATACGAACATGGAGGATATGAATAGTCTTCCAAAGGACAGTGAAGAAAATGACATTGACATAGAGGACAATGACGTGGAGTGACCAAAAAATAGATTTCTTATGTCTTTCTGTGGTGTTTTCTTATATAACTTTTGGCTGCTCTTTTTTATGGGATTTAGATAAACAGTGGTTCTTATTTGGACATTTAAAGTGAGTCTTATGTGTAATATTTAGAACTTATTAAGTGGTTTGATTCTCTTTGCAAGAGAATAATTCTATTATTCTTTTCTATTTGGATTGTTATATCTTGCTGGTTTTGGTTCTCTTTGTAAGAGAATAATTCTATTATTCTTTTCTGTTTTGATTGATATATCTTGTTGATTTTCCTATGCAGATCCGATATTTGGCTTCTTTTTCTCAATATATTTTCACTCAATCTGAAATTTCTCTATAGTTCCTGGACTATGCATAGGTTATGCTAAAATATGAATCTTTATTCATACTTCTTATATGATGCTGCAGGAAATTAAATGACAGGAATTGGACGAGGTAGAGGTGGAAGGGATGGAAAGGGCCGTGGACGTGACAACATTGGAGGATTTCGGACACAAACGCAGCCACAAGTATCTCAGAGACAAATACTGCCACAAGTATCTCAGCGACAGTCACCGCCACAAGCATTTCAGTCGCAAATACAAGCTTCAATAGAATCTGGATCAAGTAACTCTCGCCATGGACTTCCGATTGAGTCACACTCATCACAGATTTTTGTTGAAAGTGCACATCCAACTCCGGAGATTGAAAATAGTGGCCCAGGTTAGTTCTCTATTGAAATCGAATTATGATTTCAGTTGGTATTTCAGGGAGCAATATGAAGATTTATAAAAATAATACATGTTGGCTATTACATGCTCAACATGTTGGTAACTGTTTGGCTTCCTGGAAACTAGCCTTTGAATATTCATCCATATTTATTGAGCAAAACTTCCTGAATCTAGCCTCTTATTTTCAACTACTTTATCTTCCCACTGAAACAAATATCTTACCATATGCTTTTTTGTAATGCTTAAAGTGATTCTATAAAGCAAAATAACAATGATAACAGTGAATTAACAACGGTTTATGTGGATCTTTTGCGTCACAGCTTCGTGCAACAAATCAAAGAAAGGCAGAGGAAAATATAAATCTTTACAAGTGGACATAAAAACGAAGCACGGAAGTAAAATTTCTATTGTCATTCCAGATGACATTATAAGAGCCGTGGGTCCTGGGTCTAGGGATATTGTTAACTATTGTGGCTTGATTAAGCGAAGCACTATCTCTTTTAGAGATGGTAATTAGCAGGCAATAATTGCAAAACATGGAGAAGCAATGTGATTGAAGGTTAAGGTAATAATTTACTTTCAATGTCAAATTGACTTTTGTGTCACACGTTATATTTACTTTCAATAGCTTTACATATTTATCTTAGGATAAATTTGAAGCTAGTGGTATGCGACAACATGTGTTGCAAGCTCTTGTGATCGACACTATGCAAAGGCTTTTTAGAGCATGGAAGACTCGACTGCATGCTGACTACTTCCTCTATGATACTGATGAAGAGAGATTGTCTCATAGGCCAGATGATATTACACCTGAAGATTGGGTGTCTCTGGCAGAACATTTTGGAAGTCTAGCATTCAAGGTAACTTGATAATAAAAATGCATAATAAATTACCATTTAAACGTTGGCTCTTAATGTATTTATTTAATTGCAGGCTGTGAGTGAGAGGAACAAACTAAACAGGGGGAAACAAACAACTAAGCACTCATGTGGCTCAAAGTCATTTGCCGAAGTGGAGGAATCGACGGTACAAATGCATTTACCCCTACCACTATATAATTATTTCTAATTCATTGTTGTTATTATGAGGTTATAAATGTAAACTATTTTCATTTGTTGTTATAAATCATAGAGAAATCCTGATAATAGAACAAATGCAGCACCAGATCGAGTTTGGGAACTCCAACACACTCGTAAAAATGACCGATGAAAATAGGTGTGGTCGGATCCACAGTCACAACAAATTCATGTAATTTCTTTACATCAGTATTTTATTTTTTGCAATGTGCTTCCTATTTTATAGTGTAAACTGTTATCCATAATTGTAGGGCCTACTCCAAGAAATTGTGGCTCAACAACAATCTGAAGAAAATGAGCTTCCAATTAGTGCAGATGAGATTTTAACCACTGTACTTGGTGAACGAACTGGCTATGTTCGTGGAAAAGGATACGGAAAGAGGCCTCCAAAAAAGAGTCGTATGCAGCAATTAGACTTAGAGGCAGGTATGTCTTCTGCCATGGAAAGTATGTGCCAACAGATGCAAGCGGAAATGGATAGAAAATTGCAAGAAGAACGTGAACAAATGGCTGTTGATTTGGAAAGAAAATTAGAAGAACAAGTGGCTTCTAAGTTGCAAAGGAAACTAGAAGAGGAGCGCTCACACATGGATATAAAATTTGACAAAATGATCTAAGTGAAGGTGGATGCGATGATGATAAGAATGCAACAGGTAAACATGTATTTTTTGGGTGTTCGGATATTTACAGTGAAATAATATGGACCTTTACTCTCCCTGTTCACTTTAATGCTAAGCATCTGATGCCTTTCTCCCTCATAGTTTTGGCAATCTAAAAGTATAGGCCATTTGGTCCTTTCCCTGTTTTGGTTTATTGTTGTTATAATGCATCGAGTTAGATTTGTCGAAGTGTGGTGCCATTAGATCCTATTATTATCTATTTTTTTTTGTAAAAAGACCTCTAGATTATCAATTGCAAACAAAATATGGTGGAGTTCAATTTCCATACATGGATATGAGTGGCCAATAATATTTTTGACGTTCATAGAAGTCAGATTCTTTAGTTGTTTATGGAAGACAAGATGAGGAATGAACTTGAAATTATGTTATAGAGATTTTAGTTTCCTTGCTAGGATTTTATCAAAGGTACTATAAGTTCCCTAGCATTCTGAGTCTTTTCTTCATGAGGTGCATAGCAGATTTATCATTTTTATCTTGTTGCTTCTTCCATACAAGTATAAGTTTGTAGATGATGTGCTATGTACCAATTAGTTTCTCCCTGAGTCTAAGGGATTCCAATAAACTAAGACAGCATAATTTTCTTCTCTAGATACTTTCAAATATTTAGTCCTTACGTTTTATTTTAATATCGATGTTGGTAGTAATGAGAAAATGCAATCAATCGTTTCATTTTTCATTTGTTCATTAATAATGAGAAACTACAATTAATTAGTTATTTAGTTTTCTAATTGTCGCTATGCATGAACCTTGAACTATGTTCTGTCAAGTGAGTATCCGACCTCCCCTCTAGTACTTGACTAAGAATTTGCATTCCTTTTACATGTTGCATATACTAATGTATCTTTTTATTTTTCTTAATAGCAAGGATGAAATATTCAACAATGGGGAAATGAAGTTGCTCAAGGAGTTTTTTGAAGATGTTGCGGTACTTTGAAGATATTGGACTAGTTTACTGATTATTCTTTTTGTATATGGTAGAATACATTGGCGTATATGAAAATTGTTTATGTGATTTGTTGTTTGTACGCACAATGATAATGTATTGACTACTTTATGTTGAGTTGACCTTGTAGCAATGAAAAGAATCTATTGTTCAGATTTCACAATATTAATGAATTGTATTATTGTTTGGCGTTTTAATATAAATATATGAAAAAACTGTGTATTACTTTTAGTTAAAAAAATGCTTTTCTAGTGATTAAATTTTCAAAGAAGCTTATTTGTGGCGACCTTTTGTTGACACAAAAATATCTTTTGGTGGCGATTCTTAGCTGCCATCAAAACCAAATAGCATCAGTGGCGACGCAAGTTGACACAAAAGGTGAGACTTTCTGTGACGACTAATATTGCCACTAAATTAATAATTTTCTGTGGCGACTATAGTTGCCACGAAATGCCTATACCGGCGATCTGAGTCGCCACCAATTGTAACATTCAGTGGCGATTATTTCTCAAAGTCAATATTTGGAGAGATCTTACCATACCATTTGTGGCGATATCTTATACCATTTGGAGAGATCTTACCATACCATGGTCGTCACAGATAAGTATCAACCACTTAGTATACTCAATGACCATAGAGTCGCCGCTAAAGATCATTTGTGGCGACGTTTTGACTTTCGGTGGCGACCTTTGTCGCCACTAATAAACTCATTTCTTGTACTGTAAGTTTGTCCAAAGTGGACATCCAATCCTACGTGACACTGATATTTGATGAGGTGGATGCCACATGACATGCCACCTCAGCGCCCCTAATCCATATATAAAAGACTAAAATTTGAAATATAATTTTTTTTATGGTAATGGTAATGGTGGCAATAGTGGTGGATGGAAAGGAAATTTTAGTGGTAGAAAAAAAATAGAAGAGAGGGGCAAAATGGGTTAGGGGCGCTGAGGTGGCAAGCCATGTGACATCCACCTCATCAAATGTCAGTATCACATAGTATTGGATGTCCACTTTGGACAAACTTAACGGAAAAGGGGTATATTTGAACTCAAAGTATAATGAAGAGTATATTTAAACCTTTTATGACAGCACATGAGTATATTTTCTGTTTCTGTAATAACATAAGTTGCCAACCAAATAGAAGAATCACATTTGAGCTTCAAATTGTTTCACTTCTACATAAAAAGAGAAGTCCTCATAACCCTAAATGTTTAAAACCTTTCCCTCCCTCTAACCCCCCCCCCCCCCCAAAGACGTCGTTACGCTCCTCATAAAAAATGTATAACAAAAACAATTAATCATGTCCAGTTTAATTGTTTTCTACTATACCAATTAGGAAAATGCAAAATGCTAATAACCCCCTCAACTGCTATTGAGCCCCAAAGTCCCACAAATGAATAGTACCATCACTAGAACAAGCTACTATATGCCTTTCATTTGCAAGTATAGCATTTACTTCCCCTATTCTCTCCCTTAAACTATAAAGATACGCCCCATTTTGTACCGCCCAAACCCTAATAACTCCTCCCACATACATTACTGCGTACCCACTACTATTCATGCATCCAACAACTCCACGTTGAGACGCTCCCCTCACGTTAAACCTGCATGCCTCCTCCAAATCCTCCACTTGGCGGACAGTGGCAACGCTCTGTCCGTCCACTGCCACGAGCAATTCGTTCGTGGCATCGAAAGATCCTACGATGAGTCCTTGTTGGAAGGATCGTTCTTGGATTATCAGGCCTTGGTTTCTTAAGTTGATTACAACAAGGCGTAGGCCAGTGCATGCCACGGCTGCGTCTTGAGTTGTGAGCCGGATACGGCTCACGAGCTCGGTTAACTCGGTGAGGAGGTGCCAACCCATTACTGCTTCTGGATCGGTTAAGTCACCGCCGACGAAGATTAGCTCCTCCGTTTCACTATTCCATATGTGAAATGCACGGCCCGGAACACCTGAAATATTATCCAAAAAAAAAGGAGACACTTTTACATATGATGAAAAGCTTGGATCACGCTACAAATAATCAAATTGAAAGTACTTATTGAGTTTAGCATTTACTGAAACGGTAGACTAATGATGAGAAATTAATAGGTGTAATTACTTAGGATAGTAATAGAGTCCAACTTTTACTTCAGGCATTGGCAAGTCGATAAAATTAAAAATTTTACTCTCATTTGCCTTGCTCCTTGCATGGAAAATGGAATAATTCTACTCTACATTTTGTCTCCTTGTCCATTTTAATTAGAACCACTACTTGGTTCAACGCGTGATAACGTAAATCAAGGCATTATTATAGTTAACCTGCTTTCATCTTTTTGTCGCTCCAACTTTAACAAATATGGTTTAATCTTTTATTTTGTTGGGACAGCAAGCTAAATAGGAAGATACTTTTTCTTTTGTTTTTTCCCTAACAGTCCCAAGGAAAAGAAAAAACATTGCTCAAGGAAAAGTTAATCAAGCTTCCTTTTGAAATCTTGCATCCCGACTCTGAAAAGTAAATTGTATTCAACAGAAAAACTTATTATAGTATAAATTTTAACACTATAATATCCTATATTCTCCATCACATTGCTTCATAATTAGTCATGATATTGTACAATTTAGTTGGACAGGAATTTTAATCTGTTTTTCTCTCTGTTTTAAATTTTTTGGATAAATTAATCCTAATACCCACAAAAATCAACTTTTAGCAGTACACTACGTACGGTAAAAAGAAAGCACATACAAACACAAATTAATTACGTGACCAAAAAAGAGAACAATAGACAAAGTTATGAATTCACCTGCATAGAGGCCAACCCACCACTGATCACAGCCGGCGAAGTCCACTAAAGCGCCGTCATTCACCACGTCTCCTAAGTGTGCACGGCGGGGCGGGGCGGCTCCGCCGATGACTGCCACATGTATATCACCATCTAGAGAAGCAAAAACAAGCTGGTTCTCATCCGACAAAATGATCCCGGAAACAGCTCTAGAGTACCGGCCAAGCCGGTCACGGAGTTGGGGATGAAACGTCGATAAATGAACCCTAGTAGGTAGATGAAACAACTGAACCGAACCGTCGGAGAACCCGACGGCTAAATGACGATCGGACAATGCGAGACGACGACAAGAAAGGCCGTCGTTGTTGTTGTCGTCGTTGTTGTTTGCAGGTACAAAATGGAGAGTGTGGTAAATGTACGTACGTTGGCGGAAATTGTTGGAAGTTTGGTGCCAGTATATGTATTCGTTGTGCCATGTTTGGCGGAGAAGATGGCGGCGGTTCCATATTTTGAGGGTTAAATTTTGCCAGAGAAGATCGGAACGTGACACTGCTCTCCATGTTGAACACACCTGAAAATATTATTAAGAAAATACAAAGTTCAGCAACTTCACTACAACTTATAAAAATTATGCACATGTTGCTTTTGATATCATATTCTTTTGCCAAGCTAATCTTTCATTTATTGTCTCAGTATTGTTTGCATCACTAACACAATATGTAAAAGTAAAATAAGTATTCTAAGTTTTGATAAATAAAGTTACTCGATTTTTTTGTGGATGAAAAATAACAAATGATGAAACAACGAATACACCACAATAATTACAATAACAATAAATTCAGTATAACGAGGGCACACTTTATTTCTACAAGATTGGAAAATTATTTCCTATAGAATATAGGTAAGGCAACAATGAAAGCACAAGCACCAACACACTGAGAACTGTAATGAGTGAAGCTAATGCATAGTCCATCTCAAATTATTAAATAGTTTGACCAAAATGTTTGTTTGGTTTCCAAAGAGTTCTCAAGTCGAGGCTTGCAGAAGCAGAGAGACAGTTGGAAAAGGCATCCAAAATCACAATCTGGAGAAATAAAAAAACAAAAAAAGGAGAATAATGGCACGCGCGTTTTGGGTACTTTTAACTAGAGGGTCGTTTGGCAAGATGTATAAGAATAATATTAAATATAATATATTAATAATATTAGAATTAATAAAAATAATTTTTTTATGTTGAAATTAGTTATGTTAAGATTGTTTCTTATCAATTGTTTGGTTCAGTATATTAAAGGTCTTGAAAGGATAATTCTGTCTTTATATATGCTTATCGATGTATAAAAAATTATGATATTGTTGGCACCATGATTTGCTATATATATATATATATATATATATATATATATATATATATATATATATATATATATATAGTACTGAATACGGTATATAACTAATACAAGTTAAGCAAAATTACCAAACAAGGGATTAATAACACAAAAGCTAATACATATGTAATATTTTTCCTAATACATCCTACAAAAAAATCCCATATTTCTTAGTTTTAATTTATACAAATTTATTATTTTAATCGGTCTTAAAAAGAAATAAATTTAAAAATAATTTAACCTAAATTTATTAATTTTATTCTTAATGGTAAACTTCTATAATATTACTATAATATATGTAAAATCATCAATTTCATAACTATATAAATGTATGACAACTTACAAACTCAATTAATATATTCACATAAGTTGAAGGGGAATCTAAACTCGCACTCGTTTATTATCCTTCAGTATAAATTTACTTATTATATTTTTATTTTAACACCTTAACTCAATCGTTTGTACATTAATAAATGCACAAATAAGTGCAAGTTTAGGTTTCCCTAACATATCCAAAACGATGGCTTCACGTGATGGCCATTTGGAGAGACATGGAAAAAAGCCTTTTTGCATGTTAATAGCCATGTGTGTGGCCGCAACTCCTACATATACTGATATACATTAGTATAATATAATATACTTCTCACGTTTTAATTTATGTAAACTTATTTCCTTTTTATTTTGTACTAAAAAAATGATCATTTTTCTTATTTGAAAATAATTTACATGTAATGATTTATACCCACATAAAATATATTTACCTCATTTTACACAATAAATTTAAATTTATTTTCTCTTTTATTAAATTTCGTGTCAGTTAAGTGAGTTAACCTAAATTGAAACAATGAGTAAAAATTTTCATACTATCTAATCATTCCTGGGATATATACAAGTCGTTTCTCGATCCACCACAGGTTGGATTAAGAGCCGTGTGATGACTATCTAACACGGTTCGAAAGTACTTTTAATCTTCATAATTATTTTTTTTTGAAAATAAAAGCAGGCTACTTTCTATAATAATTAAAACTATTTAATAATATAATTGTTTTATACTAACAATATATATAAATTAAACGTTAAGGAAAAAGAAAGAAGAGAAAATCCACGTACATAGTGTAAACAAAAGCAGCACATCAACAATTTTGTTTTATTCTCGTTTTCTTTTATATTAACTAAATAGAAAAACAAAATAAACAAAAACTAAGTTAGTCAGATTTTAGAAGGAAAAAAAAGAAAAAAAAAGATATATGTGCAGAAAATGGAAGATGCTTAAGTTATATTTTAATAACAAAATAATACTAGGTATAAAGGATTGATCGTTTGGCACAATAGTGAGATAAACCAGGATTCACCTTCTATATGTGATAGTTAATTCTATTATTTTAGTGTAAACTTTATTTCGAGCCTTGGAACAATGGTAAAGTTGTCTTCGTGAGACATATAGGTCACGAGTTCGAGCCATAGAAATAAGTGTTTGCATTAGGGTAGACTATCTATATCACACCCTTATGGATGCGTCCCTTCTCCGAACACAGCGTGGACGCAAGATACCTTGTGTAACAGGCTGTCCTTTATTTTAAAAGTAGCTATCTATAATCAAACTTAGGATAAATACATTTCAAAATTTATCACAGGATTACTATCTTTATCCCAAACGATCCCTAATAGGAGAAGGGCATATTTTAAGGAGAAAATAACTCGTTATGTTTTTAACCTATACTATATTACATGAAATGAGAGGAAGTAGAGGACGGTATGCAGGTAGTAGTCAGAAAAATAGTGTAAGTAGGGGTCTAAACATAGAGTATATATAGTAGTACTGTATTTGGTACATAATAATCCTACTATCAGGGGAGGGGAACAAGAAACACTGTCATTTCCCTTCTTTTTCTGTCACAAATCTGGCTAACAGCAAAACGGTCAGACATAAATATCTATCTGCCAATTAAACAATTTCTTTTAAGAAAATTAATGTTAGTACCAAGCACGATGCACGGATAATTTAACAGAATATTAATCTTATAAAGTTGTGATCTAATATATTATATTATTTTAATAAATATTAGTTATATTTTATTATTATTGTGTACAAAAATATGACAAAATTTATACAAACTCAAAGAATACATATCATATAGTAATAAATAGATTATTTGTTCCTTATTTATTCTTATTGTCAAATTAGCAAATAGTTAATATTATACATTTACTAAAGTGACTTTTTATTAACTTGTCAATTGGCTTAATATTTTGATACTACTTCTCTTTTAATATAACATAGATATATTTTTTTTTTGAGTGTTATTTATTTATCTTTTAATTTTAGTTAGTTCAAAATATAAATATCATAAACTTATCTTTATCTCCCTCTTTTCATACATTCTTTTGTTAGAAAGCTAGTTTATTTTATCTTTAATAATGTCACTTGGCTTTTTGTAGTTATGCCACTTGGTTTAATAAGATTATTTTTTCTTCTACTTTTAATTATAGATAGATATTAGGAAGAATACTATCCATTCAATTTGAATTTTTTTTTTTATATTTTAATTTTTTTTTAAATTTCAACTTGAATGTACTCCATAATTTGAAGGCGTAATTTTTTTTATATATATATACTTTCGTTTTTTATTATAAATAATTATAAAATATTTATATTTATTAATTCAAATAAATAACCAATTAATTCAAAATTTAAAATTCAAAATATTTTTTAGTTAAAAAGATAGTTTATTTTATTTTAACAATGACACTTGATTCAATGAGATTGCTTTTTCTTCTACTTTTAATTATAGATAGATAAGATGTACCTTGTTAAAGAAAGAAGATGACAGGAATTAAATATTAAAAGGATAATATAAGATATAATTATTTGTTTGTATGGATAAGGTTGGAGAAAGAGGGGAATATTGGGTTCATGAACTAGTGTAATAAAGGGGGAATGGGCAATCTTACTTCTTAGACATGCTTGGTTTTGGCCAAACTTTTAGTAGACATCTTCACAGGTATTATATAGTTCGTCCGTTTAAATTTAATGATTTAGCTTGACTTGATTTAGCTAACCTCCTCCCCCGAATAACAATTAGCTATATGCACTCTCTTTTTTTTTGGTCTTATCCGGTGTTCGATACTCGCATTGGAGTGTAATTATATCCGGATTCATGTTACGTAGAGCACCATTCGGGGGAAGCGCTCTTTATTAAAAAAAAATTCATATCCAAAGCTCGAACCCGAGAAATTTGACTAAGGGAAGAACAGTATCTGCACTGTCTCCTTTGGTGGTAGATATGCACTCTTTAAGAAAGGAGCTAGCTATATATGCAGTTTAGTTGTACGTACAATACAAATAAAGAATCTGCAACAGGGTCTTTATTTTAAAATCATACTTAACCTTACTAGATTTGCAAAATAGTTCTGATTTAACAGTTTTCCTGGAAACCAACAAAGGCGTAATGATTAAGAAAAACAAAATACTCCCATTAGTACAAAAAGAATCGGGAGCATATAATGCTTACATTTTTAGACTGCTACATTCAGAAAAAGTGAGCTTTATTTACTGTTATTTCTTAATTATCGTAAATCCCCCCACCTACCAAAGAGAGAGTAATGCCCAGAAAACATACTATGATTACCCAAAGGATAAATAAGGAAACGCGATCATTATTGTTCTTGTTAAATGCAAACTAGCTAGTAGTAAAAAAGAAAGTTCCTTTGGATATTTCTTTGTTCCTGTCTCCATATATTGGTTAGTGGAATCATATTAACTAAGCATCTTGGAAAATTAAAAGGAATTCTTTTTAATCATTTTGAGAATACGGGGTGGTTCATGCATTGAACAACCTTTTTTATTAAAAATGGGAATCGGTTGCCCCAATTATTTTCTTAAATACATTCTAAACAATGACAAAATACTTCTATTTTTAGAAAAAAATAACTTTAAACTTCTCATTTATCTTTATGAAAAACTTTATAACTATACAAGTAGCATGATATTGTCCATAAATTTCAAAAGAAAAATACTCTTAAATTTCAAGATGAGTCAAACTTAGTAGGCGTTTGGACATAAGAATTGTAAAATTCTCGAAAAAATGGTAAAAAAAATTTTCAAGTAAAAATGGTATTTAAAATTTAGAGTTGCGTTTGGATATAAATTTCAGTTTGGGTTGTTTTTGAAATTTTGTGAGTGATTTGAGTGAAAGTTTTAAAAAATAGATTTTTGTTGTTTTTTAAATTTTCGAAAGTTTCCAAAATGTATTTTCAAGTAAAAATTAAAAATTTTATGAACAAACGTTAATTTAGAAAAAAAGTGAATTTTTTTTAAAAAATCTTCCATCAAATTTTATGTCCAAAACGGGCCCTTAATTTTGAATATATAGGAGGGAGTACTTGTCAGTAGTTACGAGCTAGTATTACATTACAGGTGCAAAAAGAAGAAATAGGGGCGGAGCTAGAGTGTAGGGAGTTGGTTCGGCCGAACTCAATAATTTTGGTTCGAACCTTGTATTTGTCTTAAAAAATTTATCGACTATATATAAATTTTTAATTTAGAATCAGTAACTTAAAACGATTAGAATTACGAACCCATAAGCTTAAAATCCTGGATCGAGACTCCAAGGAGAAAAATCACACTTAATGAAGTGAGAGAATTATAGATATCTAAGAAAGGTGAGTCCACAAGCTAGGGAAATTCTAAAGCTTAAAATGGATGATGCAAAGAAAAGGAAAGGTTTTCAACAAACCAAAAGTACTATTTTTGATTCAATCGCAACAATATGTGCTAGAAAAGGACTGCCCAAGAGTGGAAAATAGAAAATAAAATCACTTTTATTTGTTGGCCTAATACTAGTCTGATATACAAGTACAACCTTCCTCTAAAGACTCTTTTTTCTGCCCAAATTTCGTCTTCTTAATGGCAGTAACCAGTTACTAGTACTTCCAACATTTTTTCTACGTTTTCAGAAAAAATTTCAATGCAAAATCTGCATTTTGTCACTATATTTCTAGTTACTAATTACAACTTCATGGGTTTGATTTGACCAAACTATCCTTACAACCTCTTAGCATAATGATTATCTCTAATATTTTCTGTTTATGGAAAGATGATTACGCCTGACTAATTACCATATTTATGTAGGTTCATTCACAATCCCAAACCAAAAAAAAAAAAGATAAAGAGAATTTTACATTATTAGGTATAAATTGTTGGCAAGACTATCCTTGTGAGTTAGTCAAGCAACTTCCTTTGTAGGAGAACTTTTGTTCCTATAATTTAATTTACTAGTATAATTTTTATTAATCTACGATTTCAGGTACTATACGTTCTTATGACTCTTATGAGTTACTATATTTTTTTTAATATACATAAGATCGAGTTGTTATAACAAACTAACAACGTCAGAGGGCAGATTGAGGATTTTTAGTCCACGAGTGCACTACTAAAATAAAGGGAAAAAAAGATACTAAGTAGGAATTGATCCCTTTCCTTATTAGTAAATAACTCAACGTTCAACAAAGTGCACCATTCAACCTTGAAGCTAAACTAATTTTAGAAAATATATACATAAAATATCTAATTATTTTGCGAAGAGATTATGAGTTCACGTGCCCCATAATTTCTCCTATAAATTCGCCCCTGAATAACATATCCAGTATGATCCCACAAATGAGATTTAGGGAGGGTGAGGTATATGTAAATCTTACTCCCACCGTGTATGAGATAAAAAAATTATTTTCGATATACCATCAGCTCAAGAATATCATGTTATAACTAAAATGATAACATATCATAATATTTCTGTGATACCTTAGAAAAACGAAGAGGGTCAAGGCGTATGTAGCATATACATGACGGGGTTCAATTGAATTCATAATTTTTGATGCGGGATATAAATTTATGTGTAAAATCTACTAAAATTATAATAAATAGTAGATTTGAACCCATAACTTTTAAAAATATAATGAGTTTAATATTAAAAATCTTAAAGGCTTAATACATAAAGTTTAAATCCTGAATCCGCATACGAATAAGTGGTTGCATACCTGAAAAAGACTGGAGAGTGCTTGGGCAGCAGCAAGGCGACCAATGGAACGAGAAGCATCAATGGCTATTTGTAAAGCCAAAGCCTCCAAAAATGGCTCCGGCCAAACACCATTTCCCCCACCTCTACGCCTCCGCGGTGAAGACGGTCTACCACCAGTTCCTCGTCCACCGTCTCCGCCTCCATTACCGCCATCTCCTCCTCCTACTTCTTCTGAAGACGACATATATATGAGCTAGTATAATAACAATAACAACTATGCCTCAGTTACAAACAAGTTAAATTCTGTTCGGAAGTTGGATATAAGCCAAAAAGGAAAGTGACTGTTGGGAAAGATCCTGCTACTGATGATTATATGTAGTAAGAAGTGATCAGAATATATAGAGAGAGAAAGTGGGATAATAGATAGAGGTGTTAGTCCTGCAATTTAAATATCACAAACTGCGTAAAATAAATGAAAATTGGGAGGTTTCTATTCGCTGGTAAAGGCGGCGGAGGAGAACATGGTTCGGACCACAGCAGAGGTTTCAAAAATGGAACAACAGCATGAGAAGAGACTGCTGGTCTGTTCCATTCTCCATAATCCTTTTCAGGTGTTCTTGACACGTCGATCTTGGCAGCGTGATGCACGAAGTATCGCGTATTCACCCAAATTTCAGGAAAAGATAGTAACCTAATGGGTACGATGTAAATAATTTATCCTAATACAAACACAGTGACACAGCCCCTTATGCCAAGGGTGATCAAGCGCATACACTTCACCGAAAATTTATAATACGTGTATAAGTTAAATAATATTTTATATAGTTATATATTATATTTTGAACACCCGTAATACAGTTGAGTACGACAGTCTAGTGGTTCAGGGTGTTTAAAGTGATGTATTGTTCACGTTTTCAAGTTTTGCCCATTTTGTTTGCCAAAATTAAAAAGAGACCATTATATGTGATCTATTTATTTCTTTTTCAATCTAAATAAATTCCTAATAAAATAACTTTTAAAGGTTAAAATTTATGTAGAAATAACCAACTAATCTTAAAAGTAATTTTTTTAACTAAAAGTTATTTCTTAAATAAATTTTATAATTTAAAAGTCAAGCTCTACAAAAATTTCTTCAACAAAAGCTTTCTACAAACTACAAATACTCTCCACTCTCTCTTTCCGTTGGTTTTATATTACTTTTATTAGTAAAATTTCTAACGTTGTCTTTTTATTATTTTAATTTTGATTTATAAAATTATAGTTCTATTAATTTTTTCTTTAATATTTTAGCTAAATATTGCGTAGTTTGATTTAAAAAAATTTAGTACACAATTCATTGACAAATAGGTATAGTGATTGCTTTCACGGTGCGAACCCTGATCGTATAGGTATAGCTTTGTTGTTGCTCTATGGTTCCCCTACATACTTTTTATTTTTCTATTGTTTTTCTTTTCCCCTCAAGAAATAGAACTCCTTTATTTTGCTTTAACTCAATTTTCTACGAGATTGAATCGTCAAAATGAAAGAAATTTATGAAAAAGTGTTCTTATAGGCGGATCTAGGATTTTAGTTCTATAGGTTCAGCATTTAAAGTTATAAATTCATATCTATTATTTATTGTAATTTTATATTTTTTTACACATAAATTTATATTCCGTGTCAAAAATACTGGGTTCAGTTGAACCCTGATAATTCTATAATGCATACGCCCCTGCTTATGGACCTTACCAATGGGAATATGAAATACTAAAAGGAAAGATTTTGTACTTTCTTTTATTGCTCTTTTGAGTATTGTACTTTGACATGTTTGAAATTGGAAATAGGACAATTCTTTTTTTACAACTACTATATGTCCTTGTGTACTAATGGAAAAAATCCATTTTCTTTTTCCTTTCAGTCTCTTTTTCCTGGATTTTATTGCTTTACTAACGGTGTACACGTAAAAGGAGCCCCCTTACACTTCCAATTAAACAAATGATTAATGTGAAGCATGCTCCCTTTCTACTTCAATAAGTATGTAAGTAACTTTTTCTATTAATAGAAAGATGGTAGTTTATATATAGATAAAAGTTGACACATAAAAGAAATAAGTATGATTTTGTGCTTGCATGGTCCGTGGGAACCAGATTTTTCATTAAGCATTTTCAAAATATAATAAAATAATCACACAAAAAAGTCAAAAACTAAAATTCAATATATATATATATATATATATATATATATATATATATATATATATATATATAATAAATGAATATAACCTATTTACACAATGTAATTTTTAAAATTGACACCCCCATAAGAGTAGCTCAGCGACCGCTCGTATATTTTTGGAAAATGTGCCTGCAGTGCAATTTGAGAAAATTGTTGGGGGTGAAATCCCAATTTACCGGAAAAGTATAATATACGCCCAAGTTAATGAAGTTGCCGAATTGAAGAAGTCAATCTTTATCACCAATAATAATAATTATAATTAAGTATAATAGCCTGTTTGGATTGATTTATTTTTAGTGCTTTTAAACCAAAATCTCTTTTAAGCCATTTTGTAGTATTTGAATAAAGTAAAAATTACTTTTAAGTATTTATTTTTAAGCTAAAGTTAGTATTAGTACCCGCGTGATACGCGAACACAAATCATGTCAATTTGGTTCAAATAATCTTAAAATATAAATCTCTCGGATAAAAATTATATAAATATTAGATATTAATTAAAAAGTAGGATATGAATTTATTGTTCAAATTTCGTAGTGGACAACCTATTTTTTTCTATATCTGTAACAACCTAACCCCTTGATTTTAGTACTTGTATTTTGTTTCGCTGTAATACTACATGTCATGTTGTGATATGTGAGCACATTAGATTATATTATTTTAACAAAATTTTTATTCACTTTATTTTTATCTGAATATCAAATATGTCTTATTCAACACATCATTTTTATGCAAATTCTTTTTTCTTTTTGTTCTTTACTTATAATCATTGTATTATTTAATATTATTATACTATTATATAATCTTTTATTAGCTTAACAATTAACTTAATCTTCAAATTTAATACATTTTTATGTTTGTATCCTCTTATTTAAAAATTTTTAATCATTTAAATCTATCAGTAATATTTTTAAATATAATTTAATTATTTAATTTATTTATTTTTAAATTAATTTAAACTATAAGTGCTCTCACACTATCTCTATTTTTCTTATACACTCTCTTCCCTACTATAAATTTTAATTAGTTTTTATATAAATTCTAATATATAGTCTTATTACGTTTTATGTGGCTTTTAATCAACTTGTAACTTTATTTAATATTATTATCAACTACTATGGTTTAATATAATATAGATAAATATATAATTTTTTTAATCATAAAATAAATATTTATTTTGTTTTAAAATATTGCTCGAAAGTTTTAAATTATTTAAATTTGTTAATAATATTTTTACGTATATTATATTTAATTTATTTTATTTTCTAAACTTATGATTTATATATCCTCACATTATCTCTAATTTATTTTTATTATTCAATATTTCTAGTTTTTATTTTATCTATTAGACTTGAGTTATGTGGAGTTACCCATATTATGACCTTTCTTATCATAATATAAAAATAATTCTCATCTCAAATTTAAATAAGTTTTACTCCATTTTTTTTATGATAAAAAATTTGAATTGTTATTTTTCTCTATTTATTCTTTATTTTTGCTATTATATTATTCAATACCTAATATTATTACATTGTCATGTGACTTTTTATTAGCTTGTTTAAATTTAATAGTTATTTCTACCATACTCATTCTAATATAATATAGATAAAAATTAAAAATTATTTTAATAGTAACTTTGACTTTATTGCTTATATTCCAAAATATGATTTTTCTTATTATATTTCAAAAAATAAATCTCATCTCAAATTAAGATAATTCTTATCATTTTATTTTCTAAATTGGACTGCATTTTCACAAAATTATGTTATGCTTTCAAACTTAAACTAACAGCACTCAATTCAGATATAAATCATACAAAAACATTTTCTTAATTATTTGATCACATTATATCTAAATGTTGTTGTAATATTTACATATAAAATATTCGTTTGACCGATTTATTAATATTAATATGACTTTATTATTTTTGTTATTAAATATTTTTTTCTGATTATTTAATTTTTTTCTTACCTTATAAATAATTTATATATTTTATGTAAAATCTTATTTTGCTGCTTGAATTTTTTTATTTCCTAAAGTCAATAAATCTTTAATATATTAAGTAAATTTTAGCTTTATTTTATATTTTAACTTACTCTAAAGTATAAATTGTCATAGATTATCTCAATTTACGTCTTTCTTTATTTTTTATCTTTATCTATTATAATTTTTTAATTTATTTTGTACCTCCATATTTCTAGCTAATATAGAAAAAAATCTATGAGTGGATTTAGATTTGTCTAAGATCTATTTAGATTATGTATAATATTCATTCAACTATTTTCATTAATTATGTTTCTATTTATAATTTTTAATTATTAATGTTGTCCTAAAATTGCCAAGTGGCTTCATTTTTGCTTGCCACTTGGTTTAACCACAATCAGTGGCGGACGCACGTGGTGGCAAGCGGGTTCAACTGAATCCGCTTCACAAAAAATAATATTATGTATATGTATAAATTAGGATAAAAGCTACGTAAATTTTGTATAAATATTTTATTTGAACCCACTTGACAACTACTATTTTACGACTAAAGTTATGTACTTCTAAGATTGAACCCTCTTGCACAAAATCCTGGGTCCACCACTGACCACAATGCATACCACCCTCCTTTTAATATAATATAGCTGACAAAAACAAGCCAAAAGCTAAAACTAAAATTCATAACTTATGACTTATGCTTAAAAGTCACTTAAAATAAGCTCATCCAAACGGACTCTAAATCTCAAATAAATTGGGATCGAGTATATAAATTTTCACTTTTTTCTTTCAGCTCATTTATATCATTATCATACAAAATAAAATAGAAGTGCATCCATCGTCGGATTATTCTGCTATTGACAAGATATTAACGAGGAAAAGACGAAAATCGATCCTTTCCCAACTCTGATCCTAGTTTAAAGCAATAATAAGCATCTCTTCAATGGGCAAAGTCCAATGTCATTTGTCTGTTAGTAGTTTTATTTTGACATGCAGACCAAATTACCATGTTTGTGTAAACAGTAGACAAAATTTGGGTATTTTCTAGATTGCTTCTAGTCTCTAATCATATTAGGTAGAAACATAATTTACAGAAAATTAAAACATAAATTTCGTTCATCATTTTAGATGTTGGATATAGAGGCAGCATTAAGCCACAGGTACTGAGAATTTGCTCGCAAAGCTGTAACCCCATAATTATTTGCCATGCCGCATTTGGCGCAACTTGCAGTAAGATTAAGAATATTTACAGTACTGCTAAAATCAAATAGTAAAACTTTGCGTAAATTCGAAGGTTCTTTTTTCACAATTATTTCTAAATATAGAAATATATTATTTTAAATTTGGAATAGACTGAAAAAAGGAAAGTGTATCTTAAAGTAGGATATAAAGGGGAGTATCATATATATAGACCCTACACTCCTTTTGGTGCTCCTTTTTTACTACGTGGTGTTGTAAGGGATATCATTTCAATGCTATTTTGAGTTAGCTTAAACAACCAACATATTATACTCTCTTTTCGTGTAACCAGATTTCATCTCTCGTCTATCTTTTAAAAGATTGTTGTTTTAATTACGACTAACTTGGATGAGTGATACACTCTTCTTCAACTATCCACAAACTTTAGTTTATTTTATGGCGAAGGATATGATTAATTCAGGGACTGATCCAAATTCACTCTGTGCAGCTATAACAACACGAACAAGCCCTCAAAAATCCCTAGTAAAATTTGGTAAGCTATATGATTTTCGCTGTTGATGTCGCTCTGTACAACTTATCTTTATTAATGATGTGAAACTTAGAACAAGAAACTTCTCATGAAGTCAAATTCCATAAATTTACTTGAATTTTAATCTAAAATGCACATTTTTTTTTAACTATCAAACTTACTTTTTAACCATTATTTTCAATAAGATTAAATTCATATGGAATATAGAAAAGCAAAGGGGCTTATAAAATCAAAACGTAGAAACCGATTAAGAATAAGTATAATGGCGTTCAAAGTGCAACAGTATGCTAACATCAGGCCTCAGGGTTAGCAAATGCAAAGAACACGGCATAAAATAGATACTCAATCCAACTGCACTGTTTTGAGGAAAAAAACATTACAAAAGACACATTTGTTAAAACTAGCTTTTAACCAGCAAATATTCTTAATCTAATTTTATGTATCAACTTCACGTATACGCATGCCTCAAACAACAGCAACATTAACAACACACTACTTTTCTTCAAAGCCATAATAACTACAATGCTAAGGGAACACTGTAAAAAACTAGTGTTACGACTCTCACATCTACAATGGTAACATTATAATGGATTTCTACTGCATGGCTTTTCTTCTCGTTACAAATACTTGATACCTTTGAACAGCAATATCTTCAGCAACCTTCA
Source organism: Nicotiana tomentosiformis (assembly GCF_000390325.3). Lineage (NCBI taxonomy): Eukaryota > Viridiplantae > Streptophyta > Magnoliopsida > Solanales > Solanaceae > Nicotiana > Nicotiana tomentosiformis. The sequence continues at coordinate 10,404,164 of NC_090818.1, forward strand.
TTCTAACGTAAAGCTTTAGATAATTTGGAAGAATTCAAGCAAAAAGGTTAGCCATCTTACATCATTTGCCACTTTGGTACAAAGTAGTGAAATCATGCTTGAACCTGAGAAGTAGCAATATTATGCTTGAGCAATGCCCTTTTTAACAAGCATCTCATACACTTTGTCCAACTTATTCGGATCAACATTGAACAGACCATGAGCATCAGACTTCTTGGTGATGTTGCCATTCAAGATCCCCATAGACATGGTCTGCAACATGTTTAGATAATGAGCCGGCAGGATCCTGATCTCATCACAAAGCTGTTTTTCCTGCATTTGCAATTGCCACAAATGCAGGTTAAGATTAAAAGGATGCAGCCATACGCTAATAACAAAAAAGTTTCGAAAATTATCGTCTTTCTGGGTCAGAATTGCCACATCAATCCCCATTCTGGTATATATAGTAAGTCAAATGAAATCGATTGCATGGTGAATGATCTGGCAGCAGAAACAGAAGATTCTTACAGCTTCTGAGAGTAACTCAGCCCCGAAAAAGCCACTGACATCCCAAACGTCTAAAGCACTTCCAACACCATGTGGTGCAGTGGTTGATGATAAGTCCTTGTAACAAGAATCCAGCATTTCAGGGCCTGTAGCAACTCCTCTGGGGCTGCTGTTATGCTCCACTTTAAAGTGACCTGCTCTTTGCAAATATTTGCCACTTGGGCCACTCTGGGAGTTCTCCTTTAGTCTAAGCAAATTTTCTTCAGTTTCCCGCTTTCTCTTTTGTTCAATATATCTTTCAGCCTCAGCTGAAGTTCGGCAACCAGCAGCTCGGGCATCCTGGGTGCAGGGACTGAATATTTCAATATTAACACTAACTTGAAAACTTAATAGACAAGACACTACATACAGTGTTTAAATTTGTCACATATGCCAGAAGTACGTGCTTGAGCCAACCTATGGGTCTTTAATTTTCACCAAAATTTATTTGCTTTAAGAATTGGAAATGCATACCATGCAACAACCACTACCTACAGCACCCCATGGTGTGACCGACTGTTACTTAAGCGGGATGAAAATCACAGGAGACCGGGGTTCAAACCCCAACAGACGCAAAATATGCTAGATTCTTTCTTGCCTAAATTTTGGTGGACAAAGTGACCGAATAGTTGTGTTGATGGGAGGAGTAGGCATCCTACGATAAGTTGAAGTGCGTTCAAGCTGGTCCGGACAACACCGTTACAAGAACAAAAGAAAAGAGACCACTACCTATGGTTGAGGAAAATAGCTTGCTTGTAGACTTTATGCATGGTAGTAACAAAAATAGGAGAAAATAAGTTGTAATTTTAATACAAAATGCTTAACGAGTATATCGTTAAATTATAAGATCAAGTGTTAAAAGTAATAAAACATTATTTTTAAAATTTTGCATATCATTGAGTTTGTGTTTTTCACATTCCCAATATATTAGTACTGGCACATGACGTTTTAATGTGTAACAAAACATGATTACGAGTTATTAATGTTCCAATATGTGTATACGTATTATATTCATTCCAAAGAGATTCCAAAGAGCCCAGAAAAGAGGATCATCATTCTGGAAGTATGCTATTAGCAAGACTTTTCATCTAACCTGAAGATCTTGTATTCGTTTTACCATCCGGTGCTCCTCAATGATGCTCCTCAGGAAATCCTCATGCTCCTCTTTTGAATTAAAACGCATGAACACCCTGTAGCAACGGCAGATGTCCTTCTCCTCCGGGGTGAGGTCTTTCTCGAAAGGGTCAGGATGAAGTAGATTTCTTTCCAAAATAAAGTCCTTCCTACGTTTCCTCTCATCAAGCCTGCAGAATATTAACATATTGAAGAATTTCACAAACTAACACGAATTAAGGGTCTCATGAGCCATTAATTAGCACATCAGAGCAACTAGCATAGACAATTGCTGATTGTACTATATAATTGCCTTCAATAGATACATTTTCTCATGAATACATAGTTCAAAAATCCATATCGACAACATGATGCACCAGAAGCACCTAACAGGGATTCGCTCCCCCCTCCCAAACCACAATCACGGGAAGATTATCAACCAGACCCAGTGAGATGTCAACAGGGTATTGAACTACCTTCAATCTGAGGACAACTGAAAATGCATACGGGCAGCAGAAACTTACATCGAATGGAATCTATTTTTCAGACAGAAGAGAAATGCATCACAGAAGGGGACAGTTAAAATTTTACAAAATTGCTATGTTGCTCAAGGCAAGTTGAAGTCCACTATTCATCCACAAGATCCCCGAGAAAACTAAAATAAAGGTGGTTCTACCAGCAAGCATCAGTTGCTTCAGCTGAATGAAGCATTCAATAAAACCACCTTAAAGTCAAGAGGCCAATTGACATTTTCAGATGTGGCAAAAAGTTAAAACTTTTAGAATCAGATAGCTCTCTTCTGCATTGATTCTCGCACTTGGAATAGAGGGGGGGAAAAAAGGAAAGGGTAACTGATAGAGTTAGCATTTAACGTTCAGTTTTTTGCATATGCTGGGGAAAAGGAGGAAAATAAGTACCAACATCACAGTTCTGTGAGGATTACTTACCTTTTATAGTATATACGCAATACCCGCAGTTTCAGTTCACGTTCAGCGTTGCTATCTGTCTCTTTAAATTCCATATCAGCCAGCATCTGCTCAGCATCATTATCGTATTCAATTTCAAACTCCTCTCTCTTGGAATTATAACCACTCAATTCTGTCATAGAAGGGCCCTCATCCATTGCAGTTCTAGGCTTTTTCTCTCCGACACTCCTGTCTGCAGGACAACCTAAAGTCGAACAACAAAAACCTCTTAGCATTTCTCTCTCAGATAAAAAAGTTACCATGTGTACTGTAAAGAAATTATCAAATCTAAGTTCTACAGCAATGATATGGAATCTCCCATTCACAATCAAGTAGAAATTTGGACTAAGCATATACTTGCAAAACTTTCTTTGCCATATTTGGCTTTCAAAATATTTATGAACAGCATCACGCAACAAGAAGTAGTACTAAATAATCATACTTTATAAGACTAGTACATGGATATCCGAATCTTAAAGTGAACACCCTAATGCATGATAGAGCAATGATGCACGAACAGTAAGCATCACTATTTTCTGCGCTCTAATGCTAGAGCAATTGATACCTTCCACTTTGATGCTATCATGGTTCTCCTTACTATGGAGTACGCCAGATGTCCTCTTTCCAGCTCCTGTCAATGTACCAGAAGCAGAACCTCCAACTGAAACCAAATCCGACATGATAGAGAAAGTAAGTGAACATATGCCAGCATAAACCGAAGGTATACTAATTTTCTCGCCATCTCTCTCTCCATACACACACACACATTATACATATATTACTGCCTCTGCAGGACATTGGGAGAAAATTTATTTCTACTTTATTCTTTTTTTAATGGGAGCCGAGTTGGGAATGATCCTAAGGGTAGCAACTTGTGCCAGACGCTAAACTACCTGAGGCAAGTCCAGCTGAATTTTCTTCCCGTTGATCTTCCATCCTGAAAATACGTGTCCAAATGTATGAGAACAGAGAAAACTATGAAACTTGCTTTTATTTGGAACAAACCCGACTATACTTGATTCTTGCAGAGAATGGAGACTCTTCTTTAACATTCACTTCCTGGGGAGCAGCATATCCTAACAAGAATAAACATTCAATTAGTAAGAGACAATGTGATTCTGAGAATGGCGGATATGCTTGTACTTCCTCCAATGCATCATTACTCCATTATCAAGAAATGATGATATCTGTTGACTACAAATGGAGCAGAGCAGACAGGCCTATGAAAGAATGCAGAAATCAGACATTTCTGGCTATCCCCCTTTTTTGTTATTTTTCTGATGCCATAAAGAGGGGGAGGGGGAGGGGGGGGTACAAATGATCTTGGTCTGCTATATAATTTTTATTCATCAAATGAAAAGGGAAAATTCAGGGTCCCAGAAAAACCTGCCAAAATTCTGTTTATAACCCAATACAGACACAATCTCTTGACTAATGGCCGAACCAGCCAATTGAAGTAAACATCATCCTGTCCAACGTGAGGTAGGAGGAAAGCACAGCTTGATTGTGTTATGCAGTGAACACAGTAAACTGATGCACTGACAAGAAAGCATACGAAGCAGATAACTAAGAGGCAAAACCATTGTAGTGTCAGTGCCCAGTCTATGGGTGTGCATCATTTAGCATATACCGAATTTCGGTATCCGGTATGGTATTTGGTTCAAGTGTTTAAAAAATTCGGTATTTGGTATGGCATTCGGTATTTCGAAAAAAAATACCAAAATACTGATACCATACTGAAATACATACTAACTTACACAATACACATATTTTAGATTATATATAAATATAAAAGCCCTAAAATTTTACTTCCTTTATCCTTATAGGGTTTACTTTTTTACCTTTCCCCCTTTTTCCTTTGTTACCTACTTACATTTCCAGCTTTCCCACCTAGGCTTTAGAAATCAGAAATCGGCAATTTCAGTTTCCCAGCTATATTTATTTCAAAACTGACGGTAGCAAACTGATGGTAGTCCAGTTCAAAAGTTCATATAAGATCACACATACCTTTCTTCTAACTCGCTCTTTCTAGAAATTGGAAGTTCTAGAAGACACTTTCTTTGATTTATTGTTTTATCCATGATTTTTTTTACCTCTTAAAGACAAAAAACGGAGTTACAATCCTCTATCCAAGCTGAACAAACCGAAATTAACAAACTGAAAGGAGAAAAGTCGAACCATACCGAATTTAATCAGGTATGGTATTGGTATAGCATTTTAAGAAACCGAATACCGAAAATATCGAACCAAAATGTCTAAAAACCAAGCTAAACCGAGGGACGAACACCCTTAGCTCCATTCATTCAAGTTAGTCCCAATCTGACTTTAAGCTTAAGACCTTGTTTACTGATAGTGGGTCCGGCCAGCTTCTGCATACCTCAACTAAGAGATATAAAAAGCAAAATGAAAATACGAGAAAGAAAAGCTCTAGAGTTTATCCATCTCGAACAAAAAAAGCTTTTGAGTTTACCTTGCTCCTTGGCCATGGCAAGAAGTTCCTCTCTGCTCTTTCCCATAACGTGAGACATGTCCTAGAGAGATTGAACGTAGATTCAGCTTTTCATATTGAAGCCTTTGATGTAATGCTGCACTGTGTTACGAGGATCTCTTACCGGAAGCGGAAAACAAGGAGAATTAATATATATGGTATTATAATGGTCAATACACTGCAATTTACTTTTTGTTCCAACATGTTCTGCAACTTCAGCCCAGTTTGCCAATCCGTACATTTCCATGCCCTGCAAAAGAAAAAGAGGACAGGTGATAAACTAAAAGCAAGAGATCTGCAATCCTCCAAAAATTATGTATAAGATCTAGATCATTAAGATACATTAAGAGAACTTGTAAACAAAATATAGAGTAGAGAAATAAATGATAATTGAAGTATTTAACACAAGCAGAAAGATGGAAAACTACCTCTAGAAGTAACATTTCCTCATCTGCATTCCAGTCAGCACATATAAGAGGAAATGACAGGTTATCCTGTTGATAGAAGAAGGCCTTGAGTACATAGCCCAGACATATATTTCAATAGAAAATAAGAGGTTATAAAAAGGGTGAGAATATAACTATGTAAAGTAGAAGCACAAAAGAGCCGGACCTCCTCCCACAAAGTAAACGTGTGAGAAAAATTGCTTCGGTTAAGATCATTGATCAGTTAAGACAGGAAGTTGATATCCACTGAACACACAACCACCTACTAATCCCATTATTTGTAATTAAGCATGATTATAAGCTGGCTTTTCACTCTTGAGCAACAGCTTCATAAGAACCTTGTTCCTATTTTGAGAGCACAATGGGCATATTAGCAAAACCCATGCTTTTAGGTTTGACAAGTTCAACAAAGTAACCATATCAATCTCTATTGCTTAGCATCCACATAAAAGGTGTAAACTTCAACTCTACCTCTCTAAACATAGAATCAAAAATCAATATGAGCATCCAACTTACTTCCATCACATGAAAATCATCTCCTGGACATAAGCATCTCATTATTGCAGTTAGAACAACCTTTTTCATGAGCATAATCATTACTATCTATTATCTTCCATCTCATTATGAATCCAACTTAGCCCACTATCGGTAACTAGGTAACGGATTATATCCAGAAGCTTGTAATGAAATCATGAATAGTGTTTCAACAGACAGCAGCACGCTTTGACGAACAGGATAAGATCAAAAGCCATCTTGTCTAGCAGATATGGAGATAATTAACTATTGATATCTTACGACTATGACTGACCATCAAGCGGCCAGGAAAACTGCACAACCCTTTCATATTAGCTGAGTGGTCAACTTTCAGATATAAAACCAGGTATAGAGTTCACCTTGCAAAATCTTTTTAATTTTTTTTCTTTTTAAAATGGTCTTTAAGATGTTATCTACTCAGCAGCTTCAACAACTTCCATAATATTTTCCAGAGCCTTGTCTAAAGCAATTAGGATATACACAAAATGATGATATCTGCTTCAGCAATGTGAGATCAATGAGGAGCATGAGCTTTGAACAAAATATACTCCGAATTAGCGCTGCAAATTAAAGACTGCTTCAAGCATTTTCACCGACTTAAATTATTTCTGTTCAGTTGATAGATACGAATAACACAATAAGAAAAGTACTTCACTGAAGTAGTCCACCATTTTGATGAGAAATTCAATTAGATGAAGTCACTAACCATAACCCTATACAGATGATTGCTTTTGTGAGGTTGCACTTCTGCTCCAACAGAAAAGCATTCCACACAAAGATCAAAGTCAGAGCACACAGCACATTTAATTCGAATCCTTCCAGAGATGTCTTTATTGCAATAATTGCAATGGTACAAGGCTTTTTTCCCGTCGCTCAATACTTGGCCTTCATATATAGAGACAAGACAAATTATAAGGTTCAACTTAAAACAGGAATTAATTCGTGATTAGCATCTGAGTAGAAAATCAGGCATAACAAACAAGGCTCCAGAAATTGGAGTAGTTACAATGCATGTCTATGTCGTGGGAGCACACTTACAGTGAAGACTCATAAATTGTTCTTTTTTTTTTCACAAGTAAGAAAAAGAAATAGAACAATTTATGGCACGGTCTGTTCCGCCATGAACAAGATTAAAATATGAAACATGAAATAGAAGGTAAAAATAAAATTTTGTTCCACAAACATGGTCACAAACTGTGATGAATAAAGAATTATGTACTCTCTCTCCATGTGAAATCTGACTTGGCACCTTAGTATGAGAAGAGTTAAATTTATAGTCTTAATTATTTATTTATGATAAACAGTTAAAATTTAAACAGTTTAGTGTTCGTTGCAGAAACATGATTGGTCTTATGTTGAATCTTGTGCTTCTTTGAGAGAGAAATAAAACAAAAAGTTTTATTGAAAAGAGAAAAAGAGAAAAAGGGAATTCCCCATGAATTAAAATTTGTGACACACAAATGTTGCAAGACTTTCCTCGGGAAGAGAAAAGGGGGTTCTATGAAAGTTTTTTGCTTCATACAAAATGTAGCAACACTTTCCTCTTAAAAGTAAGACTTTCTTTTTTAGATAGACGGAGTAAATAGTTTGAATGTGTCTAGTTTACAAGTCAAATGATGTTTGTTTAAACTGAGGGGAGATCCTGCTTTTGTAAATTTTTCATTCCCCAGGATGCTAAATTGCTAATTACCCATGTATAATCTCAAAGACCATACCAGCAGCTGCAGTATCAAAATTCTCCACATTTGGTACTGTCCTTTTTCTCTTTGACCTACCAAAGAGTTAAAGGGGCAAGGGAAAAGTAAGTTATGAGATCAGGCCAATAAACCATAGAATCGAATTAAATACAGCTCTGTATGAAGCAATGATAAGTACAGAACTACGTTTACATAGACACATATCCGTACATGATATGTAATGCAAGAAAATTTACTGTCTATGCACTTGTGAAAAGCAATGTTCTAGACCAGAAGGTAAGGATCTATATCCGAGCAAAAGGTTAAGTAAGCCATTTGGCAATGGAGCCCAAGCATCGGCTATCACCGCTGCTGCTCTGTAATACTCCCTCCATTTCAGTTTATGTGAACCTATTACTATCCAAGGAGTCAAACAAGATTTTCTTTGACCATGGTTTTTGTAAATACTTTTTAATTTGATCTGTTAACTATTGTGACTTATATCATTTTTTATGTAGTTTCTAAGTATGTAAATTTTATTTCAAAAAGATTGAAAATTCTATGTTCGAATTCACACAAAAAAATTAGTCAGGAGAAGAAAAGGAAAACAAAAGAAAAAGTAATGTGCTTAATAGCTTGGTTAACTTTTTAAAGTTTAACTCTAAGATGTTAAGAAACAAAACACTAATGCAAGTGAGAATGACACGTCTAAAAGGGCAGCTCGGTGCACTAAGCTCCCGCTATGCGCGGGGTCCGGGGAAGAGACGGACCACAAGGGTCTATTGTATCTCATTAAAAACAATTTCCTTTTTTCTAACAACTAGGATCACATTGGCAAGGTGCAAGTAGCAAGCATTGAGAATAAAATGAGATAAGGTCGCTTAAAATGGTCTGGTCGTGTTCTGGGTCGACCTCTAGATGCATCAGTATTTAGGTGTGAAATCATGGTGGGTGAAGGTGCTAAAATGGGACGAGGTAGACCTAAAATCATTTGGAAGGAAGTTATTTCGAAACACCTACAATTTCTTGGAATCCATGTATCAGTAATAGCACTTAGTAGGAAAATGTATTAGTCATGTTAGTACATTATTTAGGTCTGATGCTTTTCTAGAAGCATCTTTATCATAGGTTTATATGGCAATAAAAATATAGAAAACTTCTAATATTATTTTTTACTATTATTTATATATATTTAACTTATTTTTTTACTTGTACTTTTATGAATGATTATGGCATGAATGAGTTTAAATGGAGAAACATGGTCAGTCAGGATTCAGATAGCCGATCCCTACTTGTTTGGGACTGAGACATAGCTGTTGTTTAGGAATCGCATTGGCAAACAAATCATGGGACTATCCTCTCAAGAAAACGCAATTTGAATAGCAGCTAATACACGCTTTTATATCAAAAGTAACAAAAAATGTAAGGAAAAGGAAAACCTCAAATAGATATTAAATTATCAATCAAGGGCTTTTTATTGGGTTCTGCTAGAGCTAAAGAAATTTAAACTTGATTCTTCTGCTGAGTTAGAACATGCCACTACATCCTATGCAATTTGAGTAAGCTCCTTCTCATATTAACAGAGATTGAGAAACAAGACCCTCGTATTCCATATCAAAAACCTGCAACTCAACCTCTCTTTTCCCCTCATAAAATCAGTATCTAATATTATAATTCAACAATGCTATATCATCATTGATTAATCGAGCCAATTCAAAGTTCAAACTAAGACTTCCAGCCTATCTCTCATTTTCCTTTGTATCTCCAACTCTTCTCTTGTTATATAACCTAACAACGATAACTTTCTTCTTTGCTTTTTCACTTAGTCAGTATCCTACTCTTAGGTTGCTCAATATACTAACATAAATAATGGAGTTGTAGCTTAACCATGTTCAAGTATCATGCACAAAACATCAGAACTATTTGGAAATACCTAAATATGGTGCAAATACTATAAAAGCAGAGTAAAATTTAAAAAAGAAATCGTTAATCAAATTGAATAAGCAAATTATAGTTTAACTGACCTCTGACTTGGATCATCATCGGCGGACTGATGTACGGCCCGAGAACGACCCATATTTTCCTAATTGGAGCTCCGAATTTGAAAAATAGAGCTTCAATTGACTTGCTGATAGAACTAAGAGGTAGAGATCCAGTCGTCACTGTACTCTAGTGTGTCACAACTCCGGCTATCGGACAGATAAGTGCGATAGATTATTGGGAAAATTCCCAGATTTGGGGAATAAAGTATACTTATTTAATGTTTATATAGTTGGTTGAAATTAAGAAAATGTTTTTATCCTATAAAAAATGATTAATTCCGATTATAAGGGTCAAAACATTTAATTTATTTGTATGAACTAGTACATTGATCCCTTAACATTGTCCTTAATTTTTCTGCCAATCTAATTTTGATGTGAATTTGTTGATGTACGACTGTTGCCTTTAATTTATTTTTATTCCTATGTTTGGATTTTTGACTTCTGATAATTAAAAGGTACGACATATTATATTTGTGTAGTATCATATATATTCGTTAAGTAGTTTATATCAACCTTTGATTTAGTTAAAGTATCGATTATTTAGTTATTTTCCTAATGGCTCATTAGCATAAAACTAAGTCATCTACTAAAATCATTTTGCCATGGTGTATTAATAAATTCTTCGTTATTAGCACACATTTGCCTATTGATCCGTCTTAACGGATTCTAATATTTCTTAGTTACCAATTCAACAATTTTTTTTATAGCAAGTTTTTTAAACCGTTAATAAATTCCTTAATGGGAATAGTAGATTAACTAGTTAGATTAACAGACAAATTATTTACGAATTTCCATTTTCAGAAACTTGATAACTTTCTCTCCTTCAATATCTTTGAAATTTTATTTTATCCTCGCATATAGAAGTAGAAATCAAGATCAACACTTCTGCGTTAAAATTATTACTCCATCCATTTTATTTTATTTAATGGTGTTTGACTAGCCACAAAGTTATCTAATAAAATAATTTTATAAAAAAAAACTCAAAGAAAAGAAGCAAGGCTGAACTATTGATTAACGTCCTTCAAAGAAAAGAGTGTATTCTATTCGTTGCATGAAGAGTTCGATCCAGGCTCAGCATGAAAAGCTGGCGGCATGTTTCACACATCCAGTTCAGACTATGTTTTCGATCAATCTCATTCTCGTCTCATACTCAAGTCTGACTTCGATCATTATCTCTCGTCTGCGCAAGATAGATTCGGCTTCGGTGATTCACCATTTGAAAGGCGGGTGAACGCTATCGGTACATAACTAACAAAGTTCGGTTCTGTTTCGATCGTAGGTATTAGTGAATGAATAAAGAAAGTAGTTATATGATAGATTTTTTCTTTTTGGAACTTGTGATCTTAAACTAATCATGAAATTTTTGCGGCTTTAAAAATATATCATTAAAGGTAGAATGAATGCTTAAATTTAAAATATTTTCAAATATAAAATTATGCAATATTCTTTTTAAACAGAACAGAGGGAGTAAAATTGAAATACTCCAATTACAAAAGCACCTCAAAATATTCAATGTGACAACTAACAACCAACTATAAAATTAAACCAGAATGATTCAGATTTACTACAGCAGCTTCGTGAAAAAAAGTTACTTGAATCTCGTTATCATTTCGACATGTCTCTAAATCAGCATCAAAAGTTTCAGATATAGGATACAATAATGATGCACTCAAATAAGTGAGGCAACACCAATTTAGCAAATGGTCAAACGAGTAAAACAGCTGCAGTTAATTTATGTTGAGCTCTCAGAAATCAGGACAAGGCAAAATTTGGAATATATTAATCCTTATTATAATATCCAACTTTGCTTCCTAAGATAAAACAAAGTGTTTGTGCCAAGCTTGTGTGTGTATCGATTAATCCGCTAGATACCTACTATCTCCAACCAACACAGGTACAGGATATCATACCAAGACTTAGGTAGATGTAAGATCTCGTCTAGTGCTGCCTCAGTTGGGATTCAAATGTTGGTTCCGAGGTTGTTGACTTGTTGCTTCAACTATCGACCGCTAGGCCACCCCTGGGGGAAACTTATAGACCATAAATATGTCAATGCTCGACTTAAAACAGAGAACGGGAGAAAGGGAAACAAATTACATACACGTCTCAAACAACCCTCATCGAAAAGCTGCTGAGACTTTGAGCTACATATGACATATAAATGGAAATAGATGAAACCAAGTTGAACTTTTCGTTGCCAAAAACTAGGGATCAGGACATGAAATAATTTCCAAAATAAGCTGACTAACTTTTGATCAAACAGCAGATAAAATAACACGTTGGCTACTGGCAAAAATCCTGCCCAAGCTTTCTCAGAAAGGCACCTACTACAAAAACTAGTAAACTACAACATGGTATGCCAAGCCCCTAAATGACCACCAAAACAGAACATAATAAAACACTAAAAAATCATTAACCATGGAGAAGCAAAGGGAAGATGTGAAAACGATCGAGATATCCAACGAAACAAGGCTATAGTTGAGGTTCCGAAAATAGGAGGCGGCCCAAAATGCTAGAGAAATGCTGAATACTGGGAATCGGAAATGTTTCCTTGTTCCTGTACAGACTAAGAGAGTCAAGCTCAGAGCTCATCTTGTGGATAGAGTTACCTAGTACCTGTTGCTGCTAGGAAGTAGCAGGTATCCCATGGAATTAGTCAAGATGCGCGTAAGCTGGCCCACACACCAAATAAAAAGAAAATGGGAGAAGAACACCTCCAGGAATGGAAAATACTGAAACCATATTTCCAGTTCCTATTACAATTCAAGACTTCTCAAGGAAATAAAAGGAAGCTGCTACGTAAATGCAAGTGGAAATCAAAGACAACAAAATCAAATATTTTGAGCACAATAACATTTGCTGGACATGAGACAGGAGATAAAATGAGTTGCGAAGCTTAACACCTTGTATGTCTTTGAAAACAGCAAGAAGGCACTAGAAGTTTGACTCCTAGAGGTATCCCAACTCTCTATCAGATGTTCATTATCCAGGTAACATTTCAGAAGTACAGCATTATTTAACAGCTGAGAGTAATCTTTGAAAAAAAAAAGCTTCAATTATCTGATATGGCAAACTATTTTGCTCATGAAATAAAAGCATGTTGGTACGCGAGCAATTGATTTTTTTTAGAAATTAAGGGCAAGTTACAGATGTTAGGAATAATGAGAACAAAGTTTTGTACAACTTACATTCTATCTTCTCGTAGAACTAATCACTGTTGCTATATCAAAACCTTTGTCCGTGAGGCGTCTAGCTTCTATTTCTTGTAAAAAATTTACATTATATCTTCAGTCCATAGAACTAATTATTGTTGTTTTATCAAAACCTTCAGGCATGAGGCGTCTAGCTTCTAGTTCTTGTAAAAGTTTTATGATCGTTCCTTCTCTGCCGCATCTGAGAAGTGAGTTGCATAGTTCAGTTAACATACCCAAATCAGGGGTAATAGATATTTCTACCATCTCTTTCAAGACTTTCAACGCTCCATCATAATCCTCATTCTTGACGAAGGTGGACGTTAATAGAGTCAAAGTTGGCTTATTCGGGTGACAACCTCCTCTGACCATGCTTTTATAGAGTTGAAAGGCACGGTCAGGATTCCTTCTTGCACATTGTCCACTAATCAAAGCAGAGAAAGTAGAGGAATTAGGAACCAAGTTTGCCTTATCAAGTTCTTTGACCAAAAATGCAGCTTTCTTTGTCTTCCCCTCTTTGCAAAGTCCCAAAATCAATGCATTGTAAGTCAAGATATCACCCTTCAATCCATTGTTCGCCATCTCCTCAAAAAGCCGACTTCCCATTTCAGAATTACCAACCTGGCTATATGCATTTATCAATGTATTATACGTGACAACATTAGGAGCCACACTGATTCTCTTCATCTCACTAAAAAGTCTGCTTGCTTCATGTAATTTCCCTTCCTTACATAAACCGTGAATAAGAGCATTATAAGTAACACTATCTGGACATACCCCATTCTTCTCCATCGAGCTCTTAAGTTTCAACGCAACACTCAAGAGGCCGCGGTTACAGTGTCCAGCAATCAAAGTATTATAAGACACAACAGTCGGTTTCAAGCTTATGTTCTCCATTTCCCTTAAGACCTCAACAGCCTTTTCTAGTTTTCCCAATTTGCAAAAAGCACTCATAACCATGTTAAAGGTATAAATATTAGGCGAAATCCTTGACCGACGCATCTCCTTATAAAAACCTAATGCAACATCTGTCCTATCCAAACTAAGCAATGAGCTCATAAAAGCATTGCAAGACTCAACAGTAGGAACAAAACCATATTGCTTCATACTACAAAATGTATCACTGGCATTCCTAAACTTCTTCAAATGAGCATGACACTTAAACAATGAGTCAAAAACACGTGGCGAAGAATCACACATTCGATACGATAAAAGTACAGCTTCAAATAATTTAGCAGGAAAATCAACAGAACCTGATTTAAGAAGCTTCCTCAAAATTGATTCAGCTGATTTAAACTTCTTATTCTTAGTAAGAACATGAAGAACAATGGAATGATTCTCAAGGGTATTTGAATTAGGGTTTTTAACCTCAACCCAATTGAAGAATTCAAGGGACAAAACATAATCTTTTTGAATTTTCAATAAAATGTGCTTTACTCTAAATGGGGTTAAACCAGAAGCTAAAATCTCAAGCTTAGACCAATCAGAATGTATAAGGTGACTATGTGCTACATTAATAAAATCAAGATCTTGACCTTTAGGCTCAGAAATAGTTCTATGAGGCAATGGAATTGGGTCCAATTTTTTTCTTTGGTGGGTATTTTTGGGTAATTCAAGAAAGGTTGAAAATTTACGAAAATGTTTTAGACACTTCATTTCAAGAATTTTCTTGAGTTACCCAATTGAAATTTCATTGAGGGGGAACTAACCTTGTATAAAAAGAGAAATCTTTTTGCTTATTAATTGAAGGTGGACTTCAGTGTTTGAGCTGCGATTGCAGGGTACCCATTTTCAGGTACGAAAGGGGGTGATTTGATTTCTTACATTTAAATATTTGCCCACAATTTGTTACTTAATAGAAAATGTGTCCCCGGTATTTTTTTGAAATTATATTTACCTTCCGTATCACCCTTGGTGGGATTTAATCTTTATTTTTGTAACTAATTGGTGATATTTAATCTAGTAGGAAGAAAGTATGAGAATTCACTGATTTTTAAGTTTGTGGAAAAGGAGGACTGTGGTAAAGCAAGCAAAAATGCCAAATCCTTAAAGCTGAAGAATATTTTCTTGCTATTTCTTCTTTCTTTTATTATTGTTTAAGTTTTTTTATTGTTTCTAAATTTCACTTTTCTATTATATCCAAATGATGTCATTACTAAAAGTCTCGAGATATTAGTCATCCTTTTATTCACTCAGAAATGTATTTTTATTTTCTTTAATTTTTTGCACATTTTTTCCCTAATAAATTAGGAAAAATTATGCGATACATCAAATATTACATCGTATTTATCATTCATAATTATACTTACAGCAAATTTATCATTCATAGCTATATTTGAATTTAATAGTAAATCCATAAAATAAGGAAATAATTATTTTGAAATGAAACAAGAGAGCAACAAGCTCTTGTAGCTTAGTTAGTTAAAGCGCCAATTTAGTTAGTGGAGGTCTTGAGTTCAACTCTCAAAAATAAGAGAGCAACAAGTTCTTGTAACTTAGTTGGTTAAAGTATCCACTTAGTTAGTGGAGGTCTTGAGTTCTTGTAGCTAAAGCACTCATGAGTTCTTGTAGCTTAGTTGGTTAAAGCGCCAATTTAGTTAGTGGAGGTCTTGAGTTCAACTCTCAAAAACAAGAGAGCAACAAGTTCGTGTAGCTTAGTTGGTTAAAGCGTCCACTTAGTTAGTGGAGGTCTTGAGTTCTTGTAGCTAAAGCACTCATGAGTTCTTGTAGCTTAGTTGGTTAAAGCGCCAATTTAGTTAGTGGAGGTCTTGAGTTCAACTCTAAAAAATAAGAGAGCAACAAGTTCTTGTAGCTTAGTTGGTTAAAGCGTCCACTTAGTTAGTGGAGGTCTTGAGTTCTTGTAGCTTAGTTGGTTAAAGCACCCACTTAGTTAGTGGAGGTCTTAAGTTCTTGTAGCTTAGTTGGTTAAAGCGTCCACTTAGTTAGTGGAGGTCTTGAGTTCTTGTAGCTTAAAGCGTCCACTTAGTTAGTGGAGGTCTTGAGTTCTTGTAGCTTAGTTGGTTAAAGCGTCCACTTAGTTAGTGGAGGTCTTGAGTTCTTGTAGCTTAGTTGGTTAAAGCACTCACTTAGTTAGTGGAGGTCTTGAGTTCTTGTAGCTTAGTTGGTTAAAGCGTCCACTTAGTTAGTGGAGGTCTTGAGTTCTTGTAGCTTAGTTGGTTAAAGCGCTCACTTAGTTAGTGGAGGTCTTGAGTTCTTGTAGCTTATTTGGTTAAAGCACTCACTTAGTTAGTGGAGGTCTTGAGTTCTTGTAGCTTAGTTGGTTAAACTCTCAACAACAACATTTTATTTTTCTGTATTTCGCCTTAGTTATATTTGTTGCTTGTATCCTTTGTAAACACCCTTGTATTTCGCTTCGTTGCGCGTTTGAATACAAGTGATATGAAAATTTCTTAATAAATTATACTAGATGGATTTTAGGACTACTGTTTATTAAATTTTTGACCTTGTTAAGAAAAGTCTTGAGAAAATAACCTCAGGGCAGAATTTTGAAGTACGCTGGTAAGATTTTCAGGAAGTCATCCTGGCAATCGCCATAATTTTGAAGTACCTTAAATTCAGCCACAAAGCTAAAATATTTGGTGAACCGTCAAGATCTGTGACAAAATCCTGACGATCACTAGATTTTTTCAACATGAGCTAAAAAATTTGGTGATCATCGGGATTTTGCTACAAATTCTAACAATCACCATCACTTGCTGAAATGAAATCATAGTGAGCATACTAAAATTTGATGCTAAACTATTTTTTCAAAACTTCTGTTATCGGAGTCAAAAAATCAACAATGGCACAAAAGTATCATATATTTGACATTCTCCCTTTTTTCTCTTAAGTATTTGTCCACCAACATTTCTACTTGACCCAATCCAAAATTTTCTTTGGGCTTCCCCTGAAAACCTCAACCACAGTCCAAGTCTATTGTCTCTGCTAAAATCTTCAAGAAGTCCGTAGGTTAGGTGTGTGACCTCAACAACAAATGCCCCCAAGTTTTTACTAGGAGAATACTAGCTCGTCTTATAACTTTAAAACAATCTCATTGTACTTAAAATCCATGAAGTTGCCAAAAAGAAATGTTCAAATTTTATCGAGATTATTATAGTAGTGCCACAAAATTTGCTTTTAATTTGGAATTTCTACGAGTTCACAAACACAAGATATTTTATTTTTCCCACCAAACAAACACAATAGATTGAAAAAGATTAGAAATTTTCTGGAAAAAGACGTCAGAAATAATCAGTTCAAGCAATCGCGGAACTACAAATTTATGTGTTCAAGATTTAATATATTTGTACAAAAGTAATATTTGACTTCTTTATATAGAGTATAATTTTCCGACGAAAGATATTCAATCGATCATCCTTTGCAAGTTGTAGCTCTGTCAGTGGCGGATCTACTTAGGCATATGTGGGTGCTAAAGCGCCCATTACCTTTCACCATATTTAGTAAATTTACATAGGTAATTATAGAAATATTTACATAAAAATTGAGTGAGCACCCACAACTCAACTCTTTTTTTCTTTTCTTTTAGAATTTTAATCGACGAGCCCCCACGATTTTAAAATCCTGAATCTGCCACTGAGTTCTGCCGAGAGTCCGAGAGATTGGTAAGATCCATTAATTAAATAGTATTCTCTGGTTGCCTTCCAAAATTGCTGCATAAATAATGGGGATATCCAACTCTCTCCCACAAACCCACGTGGAAATATACATTTAGTACTAGTACATTATTTTATACTGTTGTTTTTTAAATCAGAATAATGTAGCTTTAGATTCCACAATGTAAGCATTGAGCTAAAAGAGCAGTTAAATTTAGATATGTCCCTTTCTTGCATTGATTGAAACACAGAGGCAGTTGCCATTTCTTTTAGTTTCTCTTCTTAAGTCTTTTTCTGTTTACCTTTCTTGTTTGTTCATTTTCTGCAAAGCTTTTATCACAATTGTACTGTTAAAGAAACTTCATTAATGTTTCTTACCTCTGTTAAGCTGAGCAAATGTTAGTGCATTGTTTGATTCTGCTTGGCTTTTTCACTATTAGTTGCTTACTTTTCCTCACAATATTATGATATTTCTCCCCTCTTTTTGAAGTTGATATCACTGTGTGATTATTAGAAGTGGTACTTTTTTATGAAAAATATTTACTCGCATTAAGTTTTTGTATTTAATCATGTTAATTTACTGCAGTTAAGTTAGTATAGTACTATAGTATAAGGTGCAAAAACATATGTTTACCCAAAAAACGAATGAGTTGAATTTGTACGTAGTTCTAAGAATACGTGGTATAACTTGACACAAATTCGTATGAGCAGAAGTGTCGAGTATTGACTGTCAAGAATGAAAATACAAGATGAAGGTTAAAATGGTAGGATAATTTATGAATAAACAAGATGAAAATAATGTATGAAGCCTAAAATGGTAATCTCTCAATATGGAGCATATGCACGGTATCTGAGTTATGGTGTCTTAATGCCTCAATGGTTCGATCCCTTACAGAGATAATAGTCATCCCTCTTATAGTGGGGAATCCTACTTTAAATATAATTAAAAATACATAGTGGGGAATCCTATTTTAAATATAATTAAAAATACATAGTGGGGAATCCATGATAAATCAAATTTTCTCTAGTTTCCGCCGAGATTCCCTCTCTTAGTGCGGTTGTAACGGCTCTTGTCTCTTGGCTCGATCTTGACCGGACTTGGTATCGGTCGATTTTCAGGTTTAGAGCTCGATGTGGGTTCAAGCTCGATATTGACTCAGGGTCGGTATTGGTTGGCCTCTAGCCCTTAAGCTCGATTCCATCGCTTCTCATCATAGTTCGATTTGGACTCGAGCTCGATAATGACTTCAAGCTCGGTATTTGACCTGTCCCTGAAACTCGAAGCTCGTTTGTGCCTTCTTCGGATTCCATCTCGATATTATGAAGACTCTCTTCGGTTCCTTATGTTCCCATCTCGACCAGTCGTACGAAGGCCGAAATCGATTTCGACCGAATACAGATAGTCCACTCGTTTCTCAGGAAGGATGTGGCGAGAAACGATATGATTTTCCAATGGCTCGATCAGATATACACTGACGTTTGCATCGAGCCCGACCATGACATATGTGATAGCTGTCCCGTCGGTTCAGTTTACCAAGGCATTAAATGTGTATCAGACGGTGGTCGGCCACTGTTGATATTGAACCGTCAATCCACAATCTATAAATAGCTTCTCTTTTTACCATTTATCACTTTTACATCTCCAGTTTACAAATTTTCTAAGCTCTTTCTCGCATCTTCTGAGTTTATATGCAAGCCTGTGATTTTTACTACAAAATCTTTCTTCTGTGATTTTTACCGCAAAATCTTTCTTCAAAACACCACATCTTTGTCATCTTCTTCTATTCTAGATCTTCAAAACTAAAATGGTGAAAACATCAAAAACCGTTCCTCGAAAAGAAAAAGCTTCTTCTTCACAGCCTGCCGCCGACAAAACACCGTTGGAGCCACGGCCTGAAGAGTGTGTTCCCTGGGCGTGTGTTCTTTCCTCCGATTTTAAGGTCGACAAAGGCTCGTCGGTTCCCGGCCGATGCGAGCCAGTATCGAGGTATATATGTTCGATAACTGAGGGGCATCTCGAAAAGATAAGGAAATATTGCAACAAGGAAAACAAAGGAGTGGTAATACCGTCTCCTAAAGAAGATATTACTATTCATGTGAAAGGGTTTTTAAGTATGTATACTTATCCTTTCACGTTAGGTCCTCTCGACCCCTGTTATCATTGATTTTTGCCGTCAATACCAAATAACCCTAGGCCAAATCCATCCTTCTTCTTGGCGGATCGTTATTTTGATCTGTTTTTTTGTGAACAAAATCGAGGGGATGTCTTTCACCCTCTACCACCTCATTTGATTGTACAGCCCCCGCCTCTTTCGAGGCGGGTTAATAAAACTTCAGCGCCGGGATACCAAGGTTCTGTTCTCGAGCATAGACGAGGACAATGATCGAGGCTGAATGGGCAGGTTCGTTCGGGTGAAGACTTCGGACCTAATACCGGCCGAGAAGATGCCATTTCCTGAGGAGTGGAACATGAAGTGTAAGTGTAACTCTGTTGTTTCCTCTTATTGTTTTTCCCCTTCGTTTCTTTCTCACTGATATCCCCTTTTGTGATGCAATGGTTCCTTCGATGCCCGGTGTAGTTCCTCACCTCAAGAACTGGGTACGGGACCTGGCTTCGACCTCTACATACGCCGAGCGCACATGGCGTGATTTGTCAAAGGGCTGATGGGAGGCCAAAAATCATGATAAGCCTCTTTCTCGTATCTTTGATAGTTCGAACGAGATATTTTTCATATACTTAATCAATTTTCTTGTATGTAGGCCTGGACAAGGATGCGGTTTTGAGGGGGGCGTCCGGCGAGGAAGAGGCTTCGACCTCTATTCCGAAGATCAAAAATCGAAGATGAGGATGGCTCGTAAGCCGAGGAAGAATACCATCCCTTTGACCGAAGAATCAGTTCGGCGTCTAAGGGATGAAAATGAGAAAGAAGAAGACAACCAGTCTGTACTGGTGGCCAGAGTGAAGAAAACCATTGATGCCTCAAAGGCAGCTGGATCGATGGTGGTTTGTGTGTCTCCGCCTCGGACTGAGGTAGTATTGGAGAAGGATTCGGGCAAAGTCCCCGAGTTAATGGAGGTCGTGGATGCCTCCCACTGAAGTCAACAACCTGTGGGTATATCTGAAAGGGTCGATCCTGAAGCTCTCCGAACTGAGGAGAACGCCTTAAGCGAGTCGCTTGGGGCAATAGTAATCGGAGACTCGCCTACTCTCCCTGCATTTTTTGAAAGTGTAATTCGGGAAGCCCAAGCTTTGGGGGCCCTCGAGATAAATCGGTCTCATGAAGGCGAGGACCCCTTTTGTGATTTGTTTAATGGTGTCGAGGATATTGCTGGCCCTAGTGATGTGTCGGGCCTTTTCTGTGAAGTGCAACAAGCTCTGAATCGACTAAGCTCTAACTCCCTTCGTTGATACCACTTTTATGTTTGCTATTCTTTTCTAACTTCTTTTCTTCTTTCTTTGTAGGTCACAGCGGTTCATCGAGAAGCATGTTCTTGGTCTCGAGCTGAGCTGCGTCGGTACAAGGCCGACCTCCGACGGGTCACGGAGGAGAGGAACGCCCTTAGACTCCTCTTCGGGCAAAGGGAAGAAGAAATCAAGGACCTCCGAGCTAAGTTGTCCAAGGCTCATCAAGACCATACCGACCTAACCGGGCAGGTAATGATAATCTTAAAAATCCATGGGCTCGATCCTGGAACGGTCGCTAATATTTCGATCTCACAGTTGCAGCAAAAGCTTGAGGTGATTGGGAAGCTTCGTGAGGAAGTCGATATGATAAGGGCGGAGGCCTTGGGATGGAAAGATGGTAACCATCTCGCCGCAGAAAAAGAAACTGCTCGAGCCCAATTATCATCGGCGAAAAACCAACTTCAAGGCATGGAGGAGAAGAGGTTGGTTTCAAGCAAGAAAAATAGAGGAGCTCGAGGCTCGGTTGGCCTCCGAACTTTCCAAGTCCAAATCTGACACCGAAAAAACAAAGGCTAATGCGGATGCATTCGTGGCCGTCTATCGGGCCGATGCTGAAGCTGCTCAGGTACAGGCAAGAGAGGCAGCCGAGATTACTAAAACTCGAGCACATTGGGTTGCTTAACTTGTTAAATGCCAATCTCGGAGGGAGACCCTCGAAGAGATCCATGCTCGAGGTTTCGATCTCACCGAAGAGATAAAAGGGGCTAAAGAGCTCTAAGCCGATGTTGAAGCCTTGGCTTCCGATAATGATGGCGATGATGATGATGATGATGATGATGATGATGATGATGATTATGATGATGATGATGATGATAATGATGATGATGGTGATGGTGGTGGTAGTGGTGGTGGTGGTGGTGGTGATGATGGGAGCAAGAGTAGGTCCGAGAGCGTTGAGGAGCCCGATGGAGAAGAGACCGCCCCCGGAGATAACCAAGAAACTTAGCCCTTAGTTTCCATTTTGGTTTTTTTGTGTAGGGTCCTGTTGGGACGTTGTAAACACTCTTGTGTATATATATATATATATATATATATATATATATATATATATATATATATATATATAACGATCTTTTCTTTTCCCGACTTGTCTCTGTTTTATTCTCTGCCTTGTTTCATTCATGCCTTATGAAAGTTTTCATAAGTTTGAGGTTTTAGGCAATTTGATCGAATTTAGACCTTGTGGTCTTTATAACCGAATGAGTGCTTGCCATAGGCTTAGTGGTCGAGTAAGTGATCACTCAAACTTAGAGGTCGAGTGAGTGAGCTCGAACTCGAAGCAAGGTAGCCCTAAGGCTTTATTGGTCGAGTGAGTGATTACTCGAACTCGAAATAAGGTAGCCCATAGGCTTTATAGTAGAGTGAGTGCCTGCTCGAAGTAATGTTAGCCTGTAGGTTGTAATAGTCGAGTGAGTGATTACTCGAACTCGAAGTAAGGTAGTCCGTAGGCTTTAAAGTCGAGTGAGTGCTTTGCTCAAACTCGAAATAAGGTTAGCTCGTAGGCTTAGTAGTCGAGTGAGTGATTGCTCGAACTCGAAATAATGCTAGCTAGCCCGTAGGCTGTAGTAGTCGAGTGAGTGATTACTCAAACTCGAAGTAAGGTAGCCCGTAGGCTTTATAGTCGAGTGACTGCTTTGCTCGAACTCGAAATAAGGTTAGCCCGTAGGCTTAGTAGTCGAGTGAGTGATTGCTCGAACTCGAAGTAATGTTAGCACGTAGGTTGTAGTAGTCGAGTGAGTGATTACTCGAACTCGAAGTAAGGTAGCCCGTAGGCTTAGTAGTCGAGTGAGTGATTGCTCGAACTAGAAGTAATGTTAGCCCGTAGGCTGTAGTAGTCGAGTGAGTGATTACTCAAACTCGAAGTAAGGTAACCCATAGGCATTATAGTCGAGTGAGTGCTTTGCTCGAACTCGAAATAAGGTTAGCCCGTAGGCTTAGAAATCGAGTGAGTGCTTGCTCGAACTCGAAGTGATGTAGCCCGTAGGCTTAGTGGTCGAGTGAGTGATTGCTTGAACTCGAAATAAGAGTAGCCCGTAGGCTTAGTAGTCGAGTGAGTGCTTGCTCGAACTCGAAGTGATATAGCCCTTGGACTTCGTAGATAGTCCCCGAGTGAGAATGGTTACTCGAACTCGTTGATTTTTCGATTGGTAGTCCCCGATTTATGGGGTAATGATCGGCCCTTAAGCCTATTCGCATAATAGATCTCGAAATAGAGAAATCTTTTCTTGGATATAAGATATCGGTAAAGAAGAAATTTTTTCTTTGTAAGTCATTATACATGTGTTCATGTTTTGTGCCAAGGCTCGGGCCAACTACATGAGCATGGTTCGTTTTGACCATTTAGCTCTTACAATTTTTCCTATCGGAACCCTGTTGTTATGAAGTAACTTTCTTGCATCGAACTTGATAATCGAGCATCGAACTTGATAATCGAACATCGAACTTGATATATTTGAGGGTAATGCCCCCCCCCTACGCCCCCCAGTATTCGAGGTTGATTGTAAAGAGGCTTCGGATACTGTTGAATTGTTCTAAGTTAGCACGATCAATAGTTGCCTCATTAAAAACCTTGCCGAAAAACCCATTTGGGATAAAACTGGTCTAAGGGAAAAAGAGTGCAATGCGTGCTTTTAGGCTTAAGGCTATGTTGAACAACCCATCCTTGTTCCTGGCCGAACTCCTGCAAGGGTTAGTTCCGAAATATAAACGAACATGGGAGGGTCATACCTTAGCAGTAGTATCATTTTAGGTACGACACGATCCAATTGCATGGTAGTTGTTTGTCATTTATAACACCGAGCTTGTAGGATCATTTACCGACGATTTCGAGTACCTGATACGGTCCTTCCCTTCATTTGGATTTCTGGTGTTAAGGGTGACTTTCCTTAGCGCTAAGTCCCTGATTTTAAAATGGTGAAGATTGGTTCTTCGATTATAGTATCTTTTGATCCGTTGTTTTTAGGCGGCCAATCGGATGAGATCGGCTTCTCGTTTTTCATCCAATAATTCGAGACTAGTATTCATAGCCTCGTGATTTGACTCTTTTGTTGTATGTCGAAACTTGGCACTGGGTTCCCCGACTTCGAGTGGAATCAAGGCCTCAGAGCCATATACTAAGGAGAACGGGGTTGCCCTCATACTGGATTTTGATGTTGTTCGATATGCCCCAAGGACTTCGGGTAAAATTTCTCTCCATTTCCCCTTAGCGTCGTTCAACCTTTTCTTTATGTTTTGAATGATAGTCTTGTTCGTCGATTTGGCCTGTCAGTTCCCACTAGGGTGATACAACATTGTTAATATCCTTTTTATTTTATGGCCTTTGAGGAATTTCGTCACCTTGCTGCCGATAAATTTTTTTCCATTCACATACTATTTCGGCGGGTATCCCAAATTGACATACGATGTGATCCCAGATGAAGTCTATAACTTCTTTCTCTCTCACTTTCTCGAACGCCTGTACTTCAACCCATTTAGAGAAATAGTCAGTCATAAATAAAATGAACTTAGCTTTACCTGCGGCCGATGGCAGAGGGCCGACGATGTTCATCCCCCATTTCATGAATGGCTATGGGGATAGGACTGAATGAAGTTGTTCTTCGGGCTGATGGATCATCGGTGCAAACCTTTGACATTTATCACATTTTCGAACAAACTCCTTGGTATTTTTTTCCATGCTATCCCAGTAGTATCCTACTCTAATAATTTTGTGTACCAGTGATTCAGCGCCAGAGTGGTTCCCACAAGTGCCTTCATGGACCTCGCGTCAAACATAATCGGTGTCTCCTGGTCCTAAGCATACTGCCAATGGTCCATCGAATGTCCTTCTGTATAATGTTCCATCTTCAGCCAATGTGAATCGAGCAGCTTTGATTTGTAGGGTCCTCGACTCTTTAGGGTCTGATAGGAGCTTTCCGTTCTTCAAGTATTCAATATATTTATTCCTCCAATCTCAGGTTAAGCTTGTATAGTTTATCTCGGCATGACCTTCCTCGATCATGGATCTCGAGAGTTAGACGGCAGTCCCAGAGCTGATCTCGTCTTCCTCGACTGATGACCCCAAATTTGCAAGTACATCGGCCTCACTGTTTTGTTCTCGAGGTACATGCTGTAAAGTCCATTCTTTGAAACGGTGCAAAGTTACCTACAGTTTGTCCAAATACCTTTGCATTCTATCCTCTCGAACTTCTGCTCCCAAGCTTTTAGCTAGCTCGAGACCGCTATTTCCGATATTGCCAAGTACAAGTAAAGTTTCTCATCTGCCTTCGGAGTGTGAAGCAGCGGTGGGCTTGATAGGTATCGCTTCAATCCCTCTAATGCCTGTTGGCATTCCGGGGTCCAGGCAAAATCGTTCTTCTTTTTGAGTAGAGAGAAAAATTGGTGGCTTCGATCCGACGACCTCGAAATGAATCGGCCTAAGGTAGTTATCCATCCGGTTAGTTTCTGTACGGCTTTTACACTGTCCACGACGGTGATGTCTTCGATCGCCTTGATTTTATCGGGGTTGATCTTGATCCCCCGATTCGATACCATGAAGCCAAGGAACTTGCCCGATCCGACCCCAAAAGCACATTTCTCGGGGTTGAGCTTCATGTTGTATTTCCTTAAAATCTCGAACATTTACTACAAATGAACCAAATAGTCCTCTGCGCGCAGGGACTTAACTAGCATGTTATCAATATAAACTTCCATTAATTTACCTATTTGTTCTTCGAACATTTTATTTACTAGGCGTTGGTAAGTAGCTCCTGCATTTTTTTTAGCCCGAAGGGCATTACATTATAACAATATGTTCCATACTTGGTGATAAATGAAGTATTTTCTCGGTCCTCCGGTTTATTTGGATTTGATTGTACCCGGAATAGGCATCGAGAAAAGTAAGGATCCCGTGGATGGCTGTGGCATCGATCATGCGATCGATGTTAGGCAGTGAAAAAGAATCTTTGGGGTACGCCTTGTTTAAATCCTTATAATCTACACATATTCTAAGTTTGTTCCCTTTTTAGGGACTACAACTACATTGGCTAACCATTCGGGTATTTCACCTCCCGAATGGACCCTATTTTGAGAAGTTTAGTTACCTCGTCCTTTATGAATGCGTGCTTTATCTCGGACTGGGGTCTCCTCTTTTGTTTTACCGATTTGAACCCGGGGTCCAGGCTTAGCCGATGTGTTGTTATCTCCGATGGGATCCCTGTCATGTCTAAATGGGACCAAGAAAAATAATCTATGTTATCAATAAGAAATTGAATAAGCCTGTTCCTGAGTTCGAGGGTTAACCCCGTTCCTAGGTATACCTTTAGCTAGGGTAGGTACTCGATCAATATAACCTGTTCCAGCTCTTCAACCGTTGCTTCATTGGCGTCGGAATTTTCGGGAACAATAAAAGTTTGAGGGGTCAGAAAATCCTCTTCTTCTTTTTCTATCTCCTGCTTCCCCGATTTGGTCAAGGCTGATGGATGTGATTGCTATTTGACTTCCTATTTACCTTTGATGCTCAACCTTTCCGAGGTTGATAGTGCCGATATTGGTGTTACCTCATCGACCGCAAACATTTCTCTTGCAGCATGCTACTCCCCGTATACTTTTTTTACACCGTCCGACGTCGGGAATTTCATCACTTGGTGGAGGGTCGAAGGGACTGCCCTCATATTATGGATCCAAGGCCTTCCGAGTAGGGCATTGTACCTCATGTCACCCTCGATTACGTGGAACTTGGTATCTTGAATTGTTCCAACCAAATTCACCGGTAGAATAATCTCCCCTTTAGTTGTTTCACTGGCCATATTGAAGCCGTTTAAAACCCGAGCTGCGGGCACGATTTGATTATGCAGGCCGAGCTGTTCCACGACCCTCGACCGGATGATATTCGCCGAACTACCTGGATCCACTAAAACACGCTTAACTTGAACTTTATTTAATAAGATAGAAATTAACAGAGCGTCATTATGTGGCTGAGAAATGTCTTCTGCTTCTTCGTTGTTGAATGACAAAGTGCCTTCGGGCACATAATCTCGGGTTCGTTTTTCCATAGTGGTTGATACCTTAGTGTGTTTGAACATGGGTCATTGTGGAATGTCGACCCCACCTACGATCGTATGAATGACGTGTTGGGGTTCCTCCTGTTCATTTTTCCTATTGGCGTCCCTTTCTCTGAAATGATTCTTGGCTCGATCGCTTAGGAACTCTCGAAGGTGGCCCTCGTTGAATAGACGGGCTACCTCATCCATTAATTGTCTATAATACTCGGTCTTGTGGCCATGCGTGCCATGATACTTGCACAACAAATTTGGGTTTCTTTGGGAAGGATCGGTCTGTATGGGTCTGGGCCACCTAGTATCTTTGATCCTTCCGATTGCCGATACAATGCCCGATGCATCGATGCTAAAGCTATATTCCGATAATTGAGGTGCCTCTGTTGGATCGACATGCTTGTCAAAACTACTTTTTCTCATAAATCCCCGAGAACTCTGTCCTCGATCACTTCTTCGATTGTTCCGGGCGGAATTACGTCCTGAACCATCGTTCCTTTGATCTGCGGTATATGGTTGATATCGGTCTCTATTCGACCTTGGCTCCCTGTCGATATCCCTCTAGTTTTTAACTATCGACCTGTTCGGATGTACTGAACCAGAAGGAGCTCCTAGTTGGTCATCCTCGACCCTGATCTTCGATTGATATCGATTGTGCACATCTGCCCAGGTTACGGTAGGATACTCGATCAAACTTTGTTTCAACTGACGTGATGTTATCGAGCTCCGCTCGTTCAACCCTTGGGTGAAAGCTTGAACGGCCCAATCATATGTGACCGGTGGCAATTCCATGCGTTCTATTTGAAATCGGGGCACGAACTCCCTCAACATTTCATTACCCCTTTGTCTTACCTTAAAAATGTCTGATTTCCTCGTTGCGACCTTTATGGACCCTGCGTGTGCCTTTATGAAAGAATCTACTAACATGGCGAATGAGTCGATGGATTTTGGTGGCAGTTTGTGATACCAAATCATTGCTCCCTTCGAAAGGGTCTCTCCGAATTTTTTCAACAGTACATATTCGATTTCATCATCTTCTAGGTCATTCCCTTTAATGGCACATGTATAATAGGTGGCATGTTCGTTGGGGTCAGTCGTTCCATTATATTTAGGAATCTCGGGCATGCATAATTTTTTGGGGATTGGTTTTGGAGCTGCACTTAGAGGAAAAGGCTTTTGCACGAATCTTTTGGAATCCAAACCTTTCAACACTGGTGGTGCCCCCGGGATCTGATCGACCCTGGAGTTGTACGTTTCCACCTTTTTGTCGTTTGCCACGATCCTCCTTTCTCCTGACTCTATTCGTTTGGTTAGTTCTTCGAACATCTTAGTAATTTCGGGATTAGTCCCCGATTCTTGCTCATATGACCTTACTATAGCTGGCTCCGTTCTGTGGGTGACTTCTCGGGGTGGACTGGACTCCGGCCTGTTCGGTATCTGGGTTTGACTCTACAACTGTGCTATCGCTACCTGTTGAGCTTGCAACATTTTAAAAATCTTACGCAAGCTAATTTCGTTTTCCTCAATGTTATGGGTGTCTCGAGCTGCAAATCGAGTACCACCATGAATGTTATTTTCAGGTTCAGAACGTTGGTTTGTATCAATGGCCACATGCGAATTAACTTCTAATGGTACTTCGGCTTGAGCCCTAACAACATCGATAAGCGGCCTTTCGGCCCTTGGCGTCAAGTTGTTGTTCTCACCTTGAAGGCCAACTTCATTATCGATAGGTAAGGCCATTAATTTAGAGTTCATCGTTGCTAATCCGAAATCAAATACACTTTCAACCACAAGCGTAAAATGGTGTGTTTTACAGATTCGTATCAAATAACCACTGTTATCCTTAGCCCCATGGTGGGCGCCAAACTGTTTACCCGAAAAATAGATGAGTTTGAATTTGTACGTAGTTTTAAGGGTACGTGATATAACTTGACACAAATTCGTATGAGCGGAAATATCGAGTATTGACTGTCAAGAATGAAAATACAAACAAAGTTGAAGGAAGGATAATTTATGAATAAATAAGATGAAAATAATGTATGAAGCTTAAAATCATAATCTCTCAATATGGAGCATATGCACAGTATCTGAGTTATGGTGTCTTAATGCCTCAATGGTTCGATCCTTTACAGATATAATAGCCATCCTTCTTATAGTGGAGAATCCCACTTTAAATATAATTAAAAATACATAGTGGGGAACTCATGATAAATCAGTTTTTTCTAGTTTCCGCCGAGATTCCTTCCCTTAGCGCGGTTGTAACGGCTCTTGTCTCCTAGCTCGATCTTGACTGGACTTGGTATCGGTCGGTTTCCAGGTTCGAGCTCGATATGGGTTCGAGCTCGATATTGAATCGGGGCCCAGTATTGACTCGGGGTCGGTATTGGTTAGCGTCTGGCCCTTAAGCTCGATTCAATCGCTTCTCATCATAGTTCGATTTGGACTCGAGCTCGATAATGACTTCGACCTCGGTATTTGACATGTCCCTGAAACTCGAAACTCGTTTGTGCCTTCTTCGGATCCCATCTCGATATTATGAAGACTCTCTTCGGTTCCTTATGTTCCCATCTCGACCAGTCGTACGAATGCCGAAATCGGTTTCGACCGTATACAACATATTAATCAACCATGATTAAATGATCAATGTCAATACTAAGACAACTAGTATGCATTTATTTATTTGACAAAGGGTCTGAAACAGTCTTTCTACCTGCACAAGGCAGGGTAGCGGCGTAGTCACATACATTGAAGGTTGGTCAACCGAACATCCTTCATGGAAGAATTATATTGTATATATAGAAACTTATATTGTGTATATAGGTTAAAATTTATTTTTTATGAGTATATTAAATTGTAACCACCCTTAGCAAAATTTTCGATTTCACCACTGGATAGGAGTAAGGTTTGCGTACACACTACCCTCTGCATATTCACTTGTGGGATTACACTAAGTATATTAGCGGCGGTGGTGGTGTGAAAATCAACTTTATCAATAACCTTCCCCTCTTTCCCTTATTTACTTTTATCAATCACATGGGAATATAACATTTAATAGCTAGTTAATACTGCCAACTACTGAAAATTAACACTATTTAACATATAAATTAAGCTCATTTAATTTGCAATATGTCGTCATATGAATGACTACTACACAAGTGAAACTGAGAATTTCTTCGTTATATGTTCGTCTCCGTCTGCACAAGTGAAAACATACATTTGTGTATGGATTGGTGGCATATTAAAAAACGACAATGATATGATTTCAGCAATTTTAAATTATAAAATTTGATTAATATTAATTTGGACATTATTTTAACCATGTTTGACTTGTTTGCTTAGAGCAGATATCTTACAAAAACAAAGTACATAAGAGAGAAGTTGACGGAGTGAGTGAAAAATGTGAATATTTTTTGCGGACTTTGCGGGTTTTCCCTTTGTAAGTTTGCTATTATCAAATTCCTCTTACCAAGAATCCATATTTGTTCTTCTCATATATGTCCAAGAGGCAAGTCCAACACAATAAAAACAATTTTCCATGACAAGTTTCTTTCCTCCTATTACCCCCTACCCACACAACCTTTCCCTATCCCTCATCCTATCTTAGAAATTTAATCTATATACACTAAAGGGAAGCACGATACACGAATCATCTTGCATTTACGTATGGTCGGGGAAAGGGTCGTACCCTAGAGTATGATATAGACATCCTATCTTATAGGTTGATTTCACATGACTCGAATCCGTGACCTATATAAATCACACAAAAATAACTTTACGGTTGCTCCAGGGCTTTTTAATCAATATATACTGATGGTGTAGAATTCTTTTACATATCAACATAGTTTAACCTATAATAATATGTAATCTGCTTTATTTTTATTACCAATCATATATTTTATGAACTGTTGATTATAATGCTATCTTTTAAATGATCGGACCAGAGACGGATATAGAATTTTTAGAATATGTGTGCACCACCAAAGAAAGGAGGGGAAAAAAGTATTAAGTAGGAAATGATCTTTGCTTCTTCGAGTAAATAATTAAGTATTACACTAAGTGCATCATTCAACCTTTATGGAGCATGAGTGCCAATACATAATATTGGACCAACTCTAGAAAATACGTACATAAAATACTTAATTTGACGGATGAACCAAGGTTCACATGCCCCATAATTTAAGTTATAGATTTGCCATCTAAATAATTACTACTTTAATTATACGGCCAAAGGGCCAAATATACACCTCTACTTTCGAAAATGGTCTAAGAATACTCACCGTTATACTATTGAGTTATCTATACCCTGCACTCATACTTTAGGTTTAAATATACCCCTAATTTAAACAGAGGGACATGTGTCATCGTCCTGTTGGTCAAATCTAAATATCTTCTAATTAATTAAAAAGATCCATTAATCATACTCAAAAAGTAATTTTTTAAAGAATTTTTTTTGTAAAAACTGGAAAAAAATAGAAATTATTTTTACTAAAAACTAAAAAAAATGAAAATATTTTTTTTTCAATTTTTACAAAAAAAACTGCTTTAGAAAAACTGAAAAATATTTTCTAAAACAATGTTTTTGAAAAAAATGAAAAGAAAGCGGAAAATTAATTTTCTAAAGCAATTTTTTTTGTAAAAACTGAATTGTTTTTACTAAAAACTAAAAAAAAAATGAATTTTTTTTTTCTTCAGTTTTTACAAAAAAAGCTGCTTTAAAAAAGGCTGAAAAATATTTTCTAAAATAATATTTTTGTAAAAACTGAAAAAAAATAAAAAGCAAATTTCTAAAGTAGTATTTTTGTAAAAACTGAAAAAACAAATATTTTCTACTTTTTTTCAGTTTTTTGTTAAAAATATTTTAGTTTTTTTTAGTTTTTAATTGCTTTAGAAAATTATTTTTCAGTTTTATTTTTCCAGTTTTTACAAAAATATTGTTTTAGAAAATATTTTTCAGCTTTTTTAAAGCAGTTTTTTGTAAAAACTAGAAAAAAATATTTTCATTTTTTTCAGTTTTTAGTAAAAAATATTTTTTTAGTTTTTTTCCAATTTTTACAAAAAAATTTTTATTTTTCGGGTATGGATAATGAGTCTTTTTAATTAATTAGGAGATATTTAGAATTGACCAACAGGACGGTGACACGTGTCCCTCCGTTTAAATAAGGGATATATTTGAACTCAAAGTATGACTGCAAGGGTATAGATAACCCAATAGTATAATGAAGGATATTATTAGACCATTTTCAAAAGTAAAGAGTTATATTTGTCCATTTGACGTTAACGTTAATTATATAGAATTAAACTTTCTTAGAAAGCCCAAAATAGTAGGGTGGGGTGGGTGGGGTGGGGGTGTCGGTTGACACATTGATATATGCACACTTGTGTTTAACTGTTTATAAAGAACTAATGTCAATTCAAGATTCTGTTTAGAAGTGATATTTTAAATATATCCATTCTGTCTCATAGGAATTTGGGGCTTTCCTTTCTATACCAAAATCCTAACACCAAAAGACAATCATATAGGTGCCACTGACCAATATCTTAAGTTCTTCCTTTTGGTTTGATTGGATTGGACTTTCAAAAGATACATCTGTTTATTTTTTCCCTTTTCTGCTCTTTCTTTTTCTTTTTTGTGTAATAAAGAGAAGAAAAGCATGCATAAAATCCTATGATATGACTTTTGACTGTGGCAGTAGCTACTGTTTATCGCTTTGTTTAGTGAGATCGTAGGAGCAATTTTATACTATCATAACAACTTAATCTATTTATCTAAAGAAATTCTTACCTCCTTTTACTACTATACTTAATTTTTCTTCGTATCAAAGGGATTCAACATTACAAAAAAAACTATTTTTACTTTATTTGCACAGTATAACTTTCCAACAAAGGATATTCGGTTGAACCCCTTTGATCTAAAAATATATTCAATAAATACATTCCATTATTATTTAACATTCATATTATAATTCCTGCATTATAATACGAACGAAGACGAATGTATGTAGTGAAATAAAGTAGTACACGGTATTTGTAATTAGCTACACAAAGTTACTAAGTACGACCTCTAAATGTAAACCCACACGCCCCAATATCTCAAATTCCACACTTACTCCTCACAACTCACGAGAAATAAAAAAGAGCTACAAATAAAACCGAGGTCCCTATATCTAGACCTAGGACTAGGATTCTAATTTGGTCTGAAATTCACATCCATGTTTTCATATAGATTGCATTTATCGATGTAGAGGTTTATTTAATTAGTTTTACCGATTTTTAAGACAAAGATAGAAAAGACTAATTATTGTGTATCCTCATGACAGCACAGGACATAGAGAGGTACATGAGTTTAGTTCAGAATTCAGATTATTGACTTTGGAGCAAGCGTTTACTAATACTAACAATACTTAAATTTATATAATCATGGATATTTTGAAATGAAAAAAATTAATTGCTATCGCAAAAATATATAAAAAATAATTTTATCGATGAATCTTTGTGGGTATAATTCCGTATGATTTTTCTTTCCGAATTGTTCTCTAATATTCGAGGGCTTAAGTTTTTTAATATAGGATAATGCGAAATTTCTTGGAATGTATTAGATCTCCATGAAAAGGAAAAACGCTTGTTGATCACTTTGGTGCATTTGAGGAAGATAATATTTGATGTCTTTTCTCTCTTTGTTTGTGAATATTCTATGAATTTATAAAATTTCGAAATAAACAAAGTCTATTGAAAGTTACTCTTCCAAAGTAATTTTAGGAGATGTAATAATAATGTTTTACTAGTTATTAACTCATGAATGGTTAATGTCAATTTATAAAGAAACGGGATTTTCACAATCTCCATATTCATGCATTGAAGGAGCATACAAACTAAAACATTAACATCAAAACAACACATCTTACGCTACGCAACACAATAACGTTCACATCTGACTTCACTCACAAAATAATGGACCCAAAAAAAAGTCTGTCATTTGGAGATTCAACTATACAAACAACAAAAACAACAAACAACATTTTTCTCCCTATCACCCCAGCTAGCTATATATACATCACCCCACCCCTATAACCAGAGGCGGAGCTAGCCCTTCGGACCCAGTAATTTTTATCCAAACTTTGTATTTGTCTTAAAAAATTATTAAATTATACGCAAATTATTAATTTAGAATTCACTAGCTTAAAAAAATTATAATATTAAACCCATATATTTCAAATCATGACTCCACCTATGCCTTAAACTCCCAATATCTAACATCACCTAACCTATGCCTTAAACTCCCAATATCTAACATCACCTTCAATCTAATAATTCAGAAGCTACTCTTGGATTCTTGGTTCTAGCTCTTTTGCCCCTTGGCACTTTTCCTTTTGGCTTCTTCTCTTCTCTCCCTGATACCTACCAACCTCCCTAGCTACCCTTACCAAAAAAATTAAATACTTCTTCTATTTCAATTTATGTGAATGTAGCTATTACTATTTGGAAAGTCAAATAATAGTTTTAATTGTTGCTTTTTATAAATAATTTTTAAAAATTTTAAATTATTAACTATTATGGTTTATCGTATTTTTATGTACTAGTTTCTACAACGACAACAACATATTCAGTGTGTTTCCATAAGTGGGATATAAAGAGTGTGAGGTGTACGCATACCTTACCCCTATCTTGTGAAAGACAGAGGAGAGGTTTTCGATAGGCTTTCGGCTTAAAGAAAAATATTTTCAAAACAGATTTTCTTAATGATGTTTCTAAATATATAAATTTTATTTCAAAAAATTTTAAAATTCTTATTCGAATTTATAACGAAAATTAGTTAGTTTGGCCCGGGTACTTTAAAAAGGTTTACATAAATTAAAACAACTAGAGTAATATATATCGATAGTACAAAAAGATTCTTCTATACTATAATAATTGCATATTAGTTATCATTTTTATTAGATTATCGGTTCTTCTTATAAACAGATGATTGCATAAACAGTGGCAGAGCTAGCATGCTAGTCTAAACGTTTTATTTATCTTAATTTTTTTAAAAATATATATAAATTATTAATTTAGAACTCAATAACTTATTAAACAAACTTGCAATCTCAAACCCATAAACCTGCCTCTTTGTATAAATACATTTTGCACTGTAAGGCCAAAAACATCCATATACTTTTCTTGTAAGTCAAAACCCTTTAATTTCTTCTCTGCAAATATCCCTTTTAACTTCTTTTACTCATTTATCTCATCAACCCCTAGCTATTTCTATATATTCTTGAGATTAGAGCTTTGTGTAAGACAGAAAATGGGAAGCAAGTTTTTTATCAATGATAATCAAGATTTGCTGATAGAGATATTGAAGAGGCTCGACGGTCGTTCCTTAGGAGTTGCTGCATGTGTATGTAAACAATGGTGCGCCATCACTCGAGACGATTCCCTGTGGGAGCACCTCTGCTTTCGCCACGTGTCGCCGCCGCCGGACGGTGTGAGGACGGTGGTTTTGGCGCTCGGTGGGTACCGGCGGCTGTACATGGTGTGTGTTAGACCAGTGTTGAATCGATTGCGAAAGTGGAAACCAATAGGAATGGAGTCAGCTTCTGATTCGGAGGTTGGGAGGCGACTTTATTGGACGCGCCATGAAGTGGAGTTGTCGTTATCGTTGTTTTGTGTGGATTATTATGAAAGGGTGTTGTTGGGCGGCGGCGGTGGTGGTGGTGGAGGAGGAAGACACGGCGACGCTGCGTGTACGTCGTCGCTTATGTTCCTTTGCAACGCCGTCAATGTTTGAAATGGTTCAAATTTGGAGATGAATGAAGATTATTGAAGCCTAGCCTCATTATTATTCTTTTATGTTAATTATCTTTTCTTCTTCTTCTTGTTTGGTAATTGTAACTTCTGCCATATGGTGATATTTAATATAATTACTCCTAATTAATATTGCGTCGGGACTAATATTCTTTCATTTTATTTTCTTCTTGGCCAAAACGGCCCCTTAAACTTGGTTCTAGTTTTCATTTTAACATTTTAATTTAGATCTTTTCCTATTGAACATTTTAACTGTACTTTGGATTATACCATTTAAACACAATGCATGACCGGGCTGTAAAAACTTAAGCGCGTGTTTTTAAACGCTTCCCACGTGGAAAAACATACCAATAATAGTCTGACACGTGTTTATTTATCCAGGTCGGATAAAAAACCTCGTTTTTACCTTACCCATATACCTCGCCTCACTTAATCGATCTTCCACCCCAAATTCCCTTTCTTTAGCCTAATAAACCCTAATAAACTACATTGAGACCGATTTCCCGTGGAATCTCCATCGATTTTGAGTTAGATTCAACTGTCCGTCAACTATTTGGCCATTATATTACTAATACGGGTAATCATTTGCTTCTTTTGACCGTGGTGGTGAGTGGAGTTGGTCGTAACTGGAGCTGGTCGTGACTGGAGTTTCGAGGGTTTAGATATGTTTGCAGATGAATATATTCTTGTCGATTTTTACCATGGTGGACATATTGTCGAGGATCCTGTCCCGAGATATATAGGAGAGAGGGGTGAGGATGGTCACATGATAGACAAGGACCACTTTTCTCTTTTTGAGCTTCCGTCATACACAAAGGATATGGATTATGCTGAGGTAGAGGGTTTTTATTTATTTAATCATAAATCTAATGACTTTGTCTTGATTGAAAATGATGAACAACTATATAATATAGTTTTTCATCTTAATCATCTTGATCATTTAGATTTGTATATTAAGCATGTAGTTAATGAGCTTGTGTTGCTTGATGAGGCTGTCCCATGTGGCCTTTTATGTGGGCCAGAAGTTATTGAACCAAGTAAAAATATATTAAATAAAGAGGCTAGGGCAACATCTACTGTTCCAGAGGATATAAATGTCCAAGAAAGTGCTACAGATAATACATCAGTGCCTGAGGAAAATCTAGCTGATGTTGGGGTTGCAGGTGAGAATTTACAAAGGGCTGAAGAAACAACAAACATTGATGCTAGTTTAGCATTAGGTCTGTCAAGTAGTGAGTCTGAATTAGATAATATTCCCGATGAAGATGATAGTGATGTGAATGAAGAGCTCACTTCATTAAGGCATGAAAGAAGAAAGAAGAAAAAACAGAAGAAACAAAGAAAGAAACATACTCCAACTGAAGAGATTATTCTAGGAGAAGTTGGAATAGATAAAGGCTATGAGGATATTGGCAGACCATCTAAGAAGGACAGGTTTGCTGGAAAATTAGGAGGGGATGAAGACTACTACACCAGTTCTGATATTGGAAGTGATGATGCTGGAAAATTAGGAGGGGATGAAGACTACTATACCAGTTCTGATATTGGAAGTGATGATAGCACATATGAGTTAGATGTTTTAGCTGAAAGGGGTATTGACTTACCTCCTAGAAGGAGAAGTAAAAAGGTAAAGTTTGACCCTGACTGTTATCTTGCTATTTTTGAGCTTGGTATGGTATTTGAAAATGCTATAGAGTTTAGAAAAGCAGTAGCCTCATATGTTGTGGAGAACAAAGTGTAACTAACAATTACGCCTAATGAAAAAGATATGGTTAGAGTTAAGTGTAAAGGAGCCAAGTGTAACTTGGAATTGTATGCAAGCAATTATGGAGATTCATGTGACTTTACTGTGAAGAAATACCATCCAACTCATAAGTGCAACACCAAAAATAAGAATAAATTATGTACTTCTAAGTACATTGCTAATAAGTATAAAGATAGGATTATTTTCCAGCCAAATATTAAGTTGTGGGAGATTCAGAATTTGGTCAGGGATAAGTTAGGTTTGTATGTTGGAAGGACTGTTTGTTACAGGGCTAAGTGTAGGGTGATAAGTCAATTCATGGGTGACTGGAGGATGAAATTTAACAGACTTGCTGATTATGCTAATATTATTAAGCAAACAAATCCTGGGAGTTCATGCTGGATCAGAACAGATAGTGAGACTATTCCTGGCAAGAATCTGTTTGTCTATTTCTATCTATAATTAGATGCTTTGAAAAGAGGATGGTTAGAATGGTGCAGAATGATTATATGATTTGATGGCTGTTTTCTAAAGGGAATCTGCAAGGGTGAGTTACTTGTTGCAGTTGGTAGAAATGGGAACAATCAAATATTTTCTATTGCATAGGCTATAGTTGATCAAGAGACAAAACACTCATGGAGCTCGTTCATCACATATTTGATTGCAGATTTACAGTTGGGAGATGGTGTTGGCTTAACTGTTATGTCAGATATGCAAAAGGTAAAGTTACAATCAACTTTTAATTTTTTTTCCTGCTTTATATATACTGTCCACTAACAATTATTACTATTTTTTGTAGGGACTAGTACCAACTATAAGGAAATTACTACCAATGGCAGAACACAGAATGTGTGCTAGACATATTTGGTCTAACTGGTCCAAGAACTGGAGAGGTGAAGAAAGGAGGAAATAATTCTGGAGATGTGCCAAAGCATCTGATGAAGTAAAATTCAAGGAAGAACTGGAAGCAATGAATAAGCTTGGTTATAAGATATGTGAAGACTTGTTGAAGTATGATAAAGAGTATTGGTGTAGGGCATACTTTAGAGATGATTCAAAGTGTGAAGTCATTGAGAATAACATGTGTGAAACATTCAATTCTTGGATAATAGGTCCTAGGCACAAGTATGTTATAACTATATTGGAAGAAATTAGACATAAAATGAAATGAGGAAGTTTGGTGAGACTTGGGTTACTGACATTGCACCAATGACTAGGATGATACTGGAAGAGAACAAATCCCTTTCCACGAGGTGTAAGGTTATGTGGAATGCAGAACATGGGTTTGAAGTTGATGAAGGTGTGTACAGATTCATTGTTGATTTTAGGACCATGTCATGTACTTGTAGATCATGGATGTTGAGGGGCATTCCATATCAACATGCAGTATGTGCAGTCTATGATAGAGAAATGGACCCAGATGATTATGTTACCCACTGGTATAGGAAGGAAACTTTCCTTAAATCTTACCAGCATTTCATTCAACCAATTCCCAACATGAAGATGTGGTCGGATTCAACAAATCCATCTATAGAGCATCCGGAACCTAAACTTATGCCAGGTAGACCAAAGAGATGTAGGAGATAAACCAAGGATGAACCAAGAAAAAAGTATGGTAAACTATCAAAGAAATGGGTAAAGATGACTTGTTCAAACTGCCAACAAACAAGACACAACAAATTTGGATGCAGGAAAGGGGTAAGTTCTGATATTTGTAATTCTGTCTTTTACGTTCTTTTTTTTGCAATTCTGATATTCTTTTCTTTTACTTCTGTCAGCATGTTCCAAGAAGTGCTACTCAACAAAGTCAAAATATGCCACCACCTCCACCAAGATCATCTCAAGAAATACGATCTCAACAAAGCAATCCATAATCTATATGTGAGGATACGAGTGTTGTCAAAAAACAAAGCAACAACCAATCAACTAGCCTTGGTAGAGGAAGAGGAAGAGGAAGAGGCCATGGACTAGGTAGGGAAAAAGAAAGAGGAACTACACTAGGAGGAGGCTCGGCTAATGCAGCAACCATTGGACATAAAAGGCCAAGGTATACTGATTTTGGAATTTTCACTGACTGGAACTACTATCCTGAATGTAAGGGTGTATAGT
This sequence comes from Nicotiana tomentosiformis, assembly GCF_000390325.3. Classification (NCBI taxonomy): domain Eukaryota; kingdom Viridiplantae; phylum Streptophyta; class Magnoliopsida; order Solanales; family Solanaceae; genus Nicotiana; species Nicotiana tomentosiformis. Next base: position 10,443,889 of record NC_090818.1, read on the forward strand.
TTATTATAATGCAGTTTTGTAGGCTGGAATTATTCTGTTTTTTACTAATTCATTGTATTTTACATCCTGATATATCATTTGAGAGAGTCATATCAGCTGGGACATTCAAGGATACATTTGCAACTAACATAGACATTGGATTTAAGCCCCCCGGATTGAATTTTAAAGGAAGAAATGCAGTGATAAGGTCACAACTTCAGCAAATGAGTGCAGCAAGAAAAAAAAGTTCTTCAAGTCAAACAAGTTCAGCTGCATCTACACTGTGAAGCAGACCAATTTTTATTTATGTTATCTAAGATGTCACTACCAATTTTTTGTTTGGGCAGTTATACTCTATTAGAGTTTACTAGTTTGGACAGTTATATGTTTGGAAAAATAATGCTCTATTTTTTGTAATTTGTAGACCAAAATAATGCTCTATTTTTGAGCTTGGATGTAATGCTAGTCCATCACATTATGCAATGGAATGTTTAGGTAGTTATGTTTTTAATTCATGAATATGAATTTGCATTTCATTCATAACGCATTATGGAAGTGCAGCTGAACTTCAATTTGCATTAAAAATTGGTCATTTCCATTTCATTCATAACAAAATAGTGTACATTAACAAAAGGCCAAATTCCTAGTTCCTACTTCCAACATACTACATTTTTCTTGAACTAATAACAACAACTATAACACTATTAACACCAGCATATCATAAAAATACTACATTGTTCTACAAACCACCAGCATCACCAAAGCCAAATTCATAGAAACACCACCACCACCACAACAAATAATCACTTCAATCGCGCAACTGTTTTCTTAGTTCTTTCAACTCTCTTCAACAGACCCCGTATAACCTTCTTAGCTTGATCGGGCATTTCATCATCATGCCATCTGAAATATTTGCAGCCACCTCGACCCTACAAAATTCAAAAAGAAATGCGGCCAAAAAAATTAAAAATAAATTTCTTTATTAAAAAATTCAAGAGTCTAACAAAAACAATACGATCGACTTACCAATTTACAACCATAAAATCGGCGACCTGGGTTTGCAGATGACCATGATATAGTCAGTGGCGCATTAAATCCACTGTGAAAAATTTTCATTCCATTGCGAGAAGTTGTTGATTTTTGTGACATGGAACTGATAAACGAGAAAGATGAGGAAGAAATCAGATCAAGATTCAAGCTTGGGCACCTAATCTTCAGTAGAAGGGAAAAATGGCGAATTTGCAAGGGAAGAAGATGAAAGAGGAATTAGGGCATTCTTGAGAGAAAAAAATAGAAAAATCAGGTGTTTTAAAGTGGGTCTAACGGGTGGATTTTATTTTTACCGTTGGAATATCCACCTAAGCAAATATTAATAATATTCACGCGCTTATCATGTGTGGACATAACGCTCCTTTGGCCGGATGTGCGTTGTGTTTAAATGGCATACACCAAAATAGAATTAAAGTGTTCAATAGAAAAAGTGCTAAATTAAGATGTCAAAATAGAAACTGGAGCTAAATTTAAGGGGTCGTCTATATATTTGCCCTTTCTTCTTCTTTCTTCATACAAGGTGAGAGGTTTTTCCTAGACGAAGTAAATTTAGAAGGAAGAAAAAACACCCCACTATAAATGTTACGAAGTGCTAGTATTAATCAGATAAATATATATTTTCCCGTTTTAAAAAATAACAATCGATAAAATGTATATTTTTATAATATACGATATACATTTATATATATTTTTTGGCTTACGAATGTAATTATCGACCGGTCAATTTTGTTTTTTCCCTATTAATTAACACAATGTTTGCGTTCCGTGATAGTAAAATATTATTGCAACGCTTTTTTCTTCTACTTTATGTTACAAAAGCTAAATAAAACAAACAAACAAACAAAAAATTTTTAATTACTTCCACAAGTATTTTAGTTTCCAACTATTCTCTTAACTAGTTTAGTGTAAGTGCGTTGCACGTGTGTCTCACGTCAATATATGTGCAAGATGTTTGACTAAGATGTTTCATCCCGATTTTATATATTTTTCTCATCAATTTAGCATTGATATATTTGTGATAATTTTCATATATACTAACCTTAACTTGTATTACACTTTCAATTGTTGTAATTCAAGGGGCAAAAATTTAGAAAACAATCTAGAAAAATTAGAGTTTATGAAAAAGAAAAATGAATCTTGGGGGCAAAAGATTTAGGGTTATTCTCACCATTTCAATCTCATTTTATTTTCTTCTTTGAGTCGTCTGCTTATTCTGATCTCAAAAAAGTTTATTCAACCCAAACTGGCATGAAAATAATATATAAATAAATATCAAATACGTGAATAGAGTTACAGACGAACATAAAAAATACTAAGCAACATGGAGTTTAAATCAATAATTAAAGCTTAGATTATAAGTTAATAGGATTATGTTATCATGCCAATAAAAATTTACAAGAACTATGAAGTACATGGAACATTAACAACAATCTAAAACAACAACAACAACAACAACAACATCAACAACAATAACAAACTCAGTATCCCACAAGTATGGTCTGCAAAGGGTAGTGTACGCAGACCTTACCCCTACCTAGAAAGTAAAGAGGTTGTTTTCGATAAACTTTCGACTCAACAAAGGATGAAAAGAAAGTAAGAAAAAAAAAATATATTCATCAGATAAATAAATATCAAATACAAAAATATAATAGAAGAAAATCGAACTTTTCTATAAAAACCTATCAGAATAATAACTAAATAACTTTCAAAAGCCTATCCAAAAATTAATAACTAACCATGAAATCTTACAAATAGACAAAATATTGTAATAGCAATACATGTGTAGAGATAATTAAAAGTTTTAAACGAAAAAGAGAAAAAATAGACTTCTGAACGTGAAATCAATGGGTAATTTGTCCTGATGACTTCAATATCTTAAATAAATTATTGATATTGACTTCAATATACATATCAATAACTTTATGCATTGTAACTAATAAAAAAATTATAACTAAAGTTTTAGTTAAGTGCAAAATCTTAAAATTTTAAGAAAAGTAATTTAATATAATTTTGTCCAATATAAGTACTATTAAAACCTGTTAAAAGCGGAGAAAAAGATCCAATAAGAGCACAAAAAAATAGTAGAAGAAATAACTTGACAAAAGGTTAAAGCATATAGTCGAATACAAAAAGGATACTATTCAACCAAGCTTTACAATCAAGAACATCAAAATAAGATGTATCTATTAAATACGTGCATGCAAAATTTAACTGCTAATACAAATACATGAATGCAAAATTTAACTACTAATATAAAAAAAATGTTCAAAGAAAGAGAACCTGAAACCCTTAATTTTGTAGTTGTTGCTCGAATAAGGCAAAATTATGATGATGAAAAGGTGAAATTGTAACTTCTTTTATAGAATTGCATGCGTATTTAAAATTGTGTAAAATTTTTATTAGAAAAAGACTCTAATAAATTCTCAAAGAGCTCGTCTTCATCTAATATAATTTATAAAAAAATTCAATGTCAAAAATTTATATCAAAACTTTCTTAGTTGAAATTTTAATACCCTTAAATTTAAATATAGTTGAAAGTATCATAAGTTTCCTAGTAGGTGAATTAGTTAAAATTTTATTAACTAAAGAAAAACGGAAACCTTCCTATTTTGTGTGAATTAGACTAAATTTATTAACTAAAAAAGATCCTCCTAAATTAGAAAGAAAAATTTAATAATACTCCTAAATATGGAGTTGAACGAAAACTTCCTATTGTGTAGAGAACGAAAATGTTTCCTAGTATGTGTGTCAATATTATAAATATTAAAAGAGTAATTAAATAACTATTCTTAAATAGTAGGGAATTAATTAAATATTTATTTATAAATATTAGAAAAATAATCAAATGACTATTTTGTCTAATATGGAGTTGAACGAAAACTTCCTATTGTGTAGAGAACGAAAATGTTTCCTAGTATGTGTGTCAATATTATAAATATTAAAAGAGTAATTAAATAACTATTCCTAAATAGTAGGGAATTAATTAAATATTTATTTATAAATATTAGGAAAACAATCAAATGACTATTTTGTCTAATGTGAACTCTATTTTAAAAAGGGTAAAAAAAGGTGAATGACATTTCGCTAAGGGGTTTCGTGCTTTTAATATAGTATATAGATAGGTTCGGAATAAGATCTAATCAATACAGATAGTTTTAAAGTGTAAAATATTCTTTATGCTAAAAATTAGAATTTGCTTCGGAGAAAGTTCGGAAGTGCGGTGGAAATGTTGAAAGAACATTAGACGATATGCTTGTCATTTCATTTTACGATGGTGTTTGAATAAACGAGAAGTTTCAGAAAAGAATAGTGCTAATACTTTTGACATTGGAAATATAAGAACAAAATATATACTCTATTACATTCTAAATAAAAAAAATAAAATAATTAATGGTTGTTTTCACGATTCGAACATGTGACATATAGATCAAACGAAGATAACTTTACCGTGTTCCGACGCTCTCCTTCGATAGAGATCAACAAATCTCAACACAGTAAAACAGCCTATCAGCTTGAACACTTATTTCTTCTTTGAAAGAAGTATAACGTGTATCAACACAAAACTACAACGTACTATCTAAACAAACGTAAGATATGGTATGTTATACAAAGTTAACCATATATTTATGCTCGTAAATTAATCTGAATTGATAGTCCAAATATACCTTGAATCTTAAAAACCAATAGCAAGGTGCAACCATTGCATACGTAAAAAGATTGTAGATAACATGCTTGGCTTTTAAAAGGAATAAATATATCAGAAAAAAGGAATGAATTTACAAAGAGAATCATCATTGAATTACATACTAAACACTCAAAATGTTTGTGGGTAGAGCTGAGAAACTGTCAAGCAATCAATCGTGTTCCATAAATATCATGATAATACTATAACATGAATAAGATCTCCAATTGTCCATATTATGATAACACTTGGAATCCAACATTAATTAGTATATGGTTTATGCTTATTTCTAGTGTCCACTTACTCTAATTGCCACATTTGACACTACGAAAAGTATTGGTAAAAGTTTATATGTTGCAACTTGGTAACTTAGACAAATGCATTTAGTTATGTTCCCTCAGAAACAGATAAAAGTACAAGCCATTTAAATTTGTTGTCTGCTTTTGTACTAATGAATTCCAGTTCGTTTTTCACTTCATCATTAATGGAAAATGTAAAAAAATAATAACATACCCAGTTTAATTTCATAAGTAAGGTATGGAAAATATGTTGCATATATAGTGAGTACACAGATCTTAGCAGATAGAGATGTTATTTTTCCGATAGACCTCGGCTCATATGTATACAAAGACTAAAATGTATACTAATTCGCCAAAGTGTTTCTCTTCAACTTTTACAATATTTCAATTATGGGATATTTGAACTTCACTGATCCAACATTAATATGAATTTAAACTCACTAATAAGCGTGTAAAGTGTCCCTACGGAAACGTTCTTGAATTCGATACTTGATTCAGAAAAGGGAGATTTTAGCCATCTCATTACACTCCTCGATCGATAGTGTTTAGTTTATAGTACTATTCGTTTTCTTCCTAATCTATCTTTGTGTGAATTAGATATTTCTCTTTATGCCTGTCAAAAGAGTAAAGAGTAACTCGATGCAAAAAAAATAATTCCGTATTTATAAAGGATCCGAGAAAGTACCACACCCCAAGGCATACATGATGATTTGCAATTCAGTTTTGTCTTTTCTTCTATTGTAGACATAATACATTTGTAAATAAACGGAAAAAGAAAAATAGGAAGGAAATATATTATTCCAACTAAAGTGTGACAAACAATAAAAAGTATTCAATGCCTCTTTCCCTCTCTTGGAATCTCTACTTTTACTCTACAAAACTCCTTTTTGAGTCATGGGAATCAATAATTAAAGAGAAGAAAATATAAAAGATTCATTTTTCTCATATAATTGCGTACAAGTAAGTTTAATTCTATAAATAATTATATTTGCTATAAATTTTAACTAAAAGAGCAAATAAGGTGAGGCCAAGTGGCAGACAACTTGTGATTCCTTTATATAATAAGTTTTCCACTATCTTAACCAAACATTTTAGTTTAGGTCACCCCAAGAAAAATGATTTTCCATCTTAATTTTTCCTACTAGAAAATGTTGTTATAAATAAATTTCTGAAAATTTTGAACAAGAAATATTCGATTTGGGACCTAAGAATCCAAAACCCAATCCCTATGGACAGGGTTAATTCTTTTTACAGATTATTTTTAAAAGAATGACTGTATTCAAAGTACAAAAATTAATATGTATACATAATTTTTCTATATAAAATTTAGATTTAAAGAAATGATTAGATTCAAGGTACAAAGTTGACTTTTTTTTAATGTGTGATCAAATCCTAATATCTTATAGTACATAAAAAAATATACTCCAATAATTAAGTACCAATTTTACACTGTAGTTAAAATAAGTTAAAAGAATTTGACATTTTAAATAAAAATAGAACTATTAACTTTTCAGAAATATTAACTGCTCCTAAACTTTCACTTTGTAATCATTTCATTATCAAATTATAAGTAGTACTACTATTTCTATTTTAATTTTTTAACTACAACCCACAGTATTGTTGCAGTTTAGTTGCAATAGTAAGTAAAAATAAAAAACCCTCTTCTACTCTTTGGTGTTTCCGGCAGTATCTTCCGCCGTTACGCCGCCGTCAACTACCATAGAACTTCCACTCAAAAAACTCAGTCATTTTCTTATAAATCATTTTGAACCTTAATTTTTGTAAAAGTTTAATTCTGTACTTGCTTTTGAGTTTGTCATTTCGCATGAGGTCAATATCCTGATTTTGACTTGGTCAAGATCTGCTTCAAATTTTGGGATCCACAGCTTTTTTGCTGATCTACGGCTGCTTCATATATCAGTCTGATTTTAGTCTCCGTAAGTTCACTTTAATTCGTATCTTAAGTTTATATCATTTGCTTCAGCTAAGTTTTGTGCTAAAATGATCTGTTGCTTTTGATGATTTTTTTGATCTTGTTGTGTTGTTTCTAGTTTAGATCTCACTAAATTAGTCAAAATTAGTCAAAAATTTTGACTTGAAACTGAACATGCTGAAGGAGTCGATGCCCTTGATTTTGACCGACTCAGTTGGTTTACTTGAACTGTTGTTCTTTCTGGTATGAAGTAAGGAGTATGTTTGAATATAGATTTAGATCTGTAGTTAAGAATTTACGGGTTCATCCGAATAGCTTTGGCTCGAACGCCGAGGCAGATCTAGAATTTGAACTCTACAGGTTCAACCTTTAATGTTCTTAGCATTGAATCTAAATATTTTTAAAATTATGAGTTTAGACCCACTGGGTACAGATAAACCTAGTGTTAATATGCTGCATTTGCCTTTGCTCGAACCCTGTGTATATGTGTTAAAAAAATCCACTTAATAAGTAATAGAGTTTGGACGCAGTAAATCAAATGGGCTGTGGTAGAATTCTGAACTTGAACCTATAATGTTCATATCCTGGATTTGCGTTTGCCCATATAACGGTTGATGGGTTAAGATTTGTTGGTTTTGTGAGTCATTCTTTTAAAGTTAGGATATTACTGAAATGTTGAGTACTGTTAAACGTCGATTAGTGGATCAATTTTAAAGGTAGAAATAATGACTTGTACTTGTATATTAAAGTGCTTCTTGTTTAATTGCAGGCCCTGTAAGAAAGCTTTTTCCATGAAATGGATTTCGGTTGTAAAATTTTGTGAGCTTCTGAGAAATTTCGTAGAGAAATAAGCTGATATTCTTGCTTTTTAGATGGAGTCGAACATGGAGGAAGCACTAAAAGCTAAAGCAAATGCTGAAAGGAGATTTGTGGAGAAAGACTTTGTGGGTGCAAAACATTATGCTTTAAAAGCTCAGATGATGTATCCCCATTTGGAAGGAATATCGCAAATGGTAGCAACATTTGGAGTGCATAGTGCTGCAGAGACGAAGGTTAATGGAGAATTTGATTTCTATGCAATACTGGGTTTAGATCCCTCTGCAGACAAGTCTAAGCTGAAGAAACAGTATAAGAAGATGGCTGTGTTGCTCCATCCAGATAAAAATAAAAGTGTTGGAGCTGATGTTGCATTTAGACTTGTTTCTGAAGCATGGACGGTGTTGTCCGATGGTGCCAAAAGAAGCTCTTACGATCACAGGAGAAGTTTGTTTACTCTGCATGCCGCTGGTGTTGGAAGCTATGACAGTTACTCCAATTCTTCAGTTTCTCATAACAGGCTTGATACATTTTGGACGGTTTGTACCTCTTGTCACGTTCAGTATGAATATCTTAGGAAGTACCTGAATAAAAGACTGTCCTGTAAGAATTGCCGTGGTGTTTTCATAGCTGTGGAAACAGGTTTGGCCCCAGTTAATGGTTCCTATCCCTATAGCTCTTGGTCTAATGGATATGGAAGCCATGGTTGCGGGGTTACATATGTCCCAACAACATCTGTTTATCCTGCAAATAATGGGGTCTCAGGACATCATTCTGGACATGGTTCTGAGCATGTCTCTAATTTGTCCTTTCAATGGAGCTCCAGCCCTGGAAATTCCGCTGCTGTTTTAGATCCCAATGGATCCACAGCTGTCAGTTTTTCGAACCAGGCAGGTAGGAAAATCACCAGAAGAAGAGGCAGGGGGAAGCAAGATATGAAAAAGGTGGTGAGCAATGTGGTTCTTAACGGGTATTCTGTGTGCAATGAACAAATACCCCGCAGGCCTGGTAGACCTGCTAAGAAGATAAAAATTGATCTTGAAGGTACATGTGGCTATAGTAATGGTGAAGTGGCTCCAAAAACTGCTGGAGAAGTTAAAATGGCTGATGGAAATGGGTACGGGAATTTGAAACAAAATGCTAAGCTTCCTACTCCCACTGAAGCTTCAATAAGAAGATTTTCAGCTGCTCCTGCATTTGATGCAAGACGGTTATTAATTGACAAGGCAAGAGCAGAAATCCGCAAGAAACTGGAAGAGATCAAGTTGGCTTCAGAAGCTGCTGTTGCAGAGGCCCAGAAGAAGAGAAAGGCGGATGCTGAGTTTGGTGAATCAAGTGAAAGACCTAAGATGGTCGCACAGGAAAATGCTGTTCATCAGTCAGAACTGAGGAAAACTGGGTCAATGACAATAATAGTCCCAGATTCTGACTTCCATGATTTTGACAAGGATAGATCAGAGGATAGCTTCAAACCTAAGCAGATATGGGCTTTATATGACGAGGAAGATGGTATGCCTCGCTTGTATTGCTTGATCCGCGAAATCATCTCTGTGAAGCCATTCAAAGTTCATATCAGCTACTTGAGTTCGAAATCAGATAGCGAATTTGGGCTGGTAAATTGGTTGGATTCTGGTTTTACCAAGTCTTGTGGAAATTTTAGGGCCTTTAACTCTGAAATCGTTGAGCATGTGAACATATTTTCTCACCTGCTAAGTAGGGAGAAAGCTGGAAGGGGTGGTTGTGTTAGAATCTACCCAAAAAGTGGAGACGTTTGGGCTGTATACCGAAATTGGTCACCGGATTGGAACAGAACAACCCCAGCTGAAGTAAGGCACCAGTATGAAATGGTTGAGGTTCTTGATGATTATTCTGAAGATATTGGTGTCTGCGTTACTCCTTTGATTAAATTAGATGGGTTCAAGACAGTATACCGTAGAAACACAAACAAGGATGCCATTCGATTGATTCGAAGAAGAGAGATGTTACGATTTTCACATCAGGTGCCATCTTGCTTACTGAAAGGTGAAGGAATGAACTTGCCTGAGGGGTGCTGGGATCTTGACCCTGCTGCAACTCCAGATGATTTGCTTCAGCGAGTAACTGACGAAGAGGAGGAAATACCTCGTGAAGCTGAAAGCTCAGCGAGATTTGATCTAAATGAGACATCTCAGGCTGAAACCAAAATGTTGATTGAAGAAAAGCTTAGACAACCAGAGTACTCTGGTGTTTCTAACGAGCTCCACAGCACTAGATGTGGTTTGCAGATTCAAGATATCTCAAATGAACCAGAAAACCTCTTCAGGCTTTCCACTGAGCTTCCTCAATCTATGAAGGAAGTTCATACTTGCGAAGAACCAACCATAACGGAAAATTTCTCTGACCAGGTGAGTATCTTCGGGCTGTAATGGAAGTATAAGTGAAGGAAAGGCCAAGGGAAAGAGAATAAAGATCATCGGTCCTTTTCATTAATCATTCTAACAGTATCGGGATTCTAAATGTATAGATTTAAACACAGCGAAGAGTGATTCTCAAAATATTAGATAGCTCGCAGGATCAAAGCGATCCTTAACACATGCCTCCATTGTTCTAGGTGGGCTATAGGTCTGATAATCGACATGTAATGGTAATTCTTCTTCTACTTTAGCTGTTTATTATGTCCCAGTTTAGTGACTAGAATGTTGATGCATTTACTTGATGTGCTACTTCTCAGGAACTGCAGTGTTATAAGCATCAGTCATTTCCTTGAAATACCCAACTGCCATTGTTTAAATTTCAATTCTATCTTTACATGGTTTCTCTTTAGTGGCAACTAATATTTCCTCCCAACCACATATGCCTTGTGATTGGTTTATGGGGCAAAAACATGTTTCTAAAACTACAAAAGAAGCTCATACCCTATTTTATGTAGTACTACAACAACATACCCAGTGTGGTCCCTCAAATGGAGTTTGGAGAGGGTAGAGTATATGCACACCTTACCCCTGCCTTTAAAAAGACAGAGAGGTTGTTTCCGGAAGACCCTATTTTATGTAGTACAAGGAGATAAAATATAGGTTCCTAAAACCATAAAAGTCCAATGTTTATTTTTGTCTAAGAAAAAACTAAAGAAAAGGAAGGATAGCGCATTACTCCTATTATTTTTATAATGGTTTATACCATTTAATAACTAGAGCAGTTTGAAAAATGGAATCACACAAGCTTAGGCCGAAATGAGGGATGCGATAAAAATTGGAACGGAGTATAATTTTTACACTACCGGTACATATAACTTGAACCTTTATGAGAATATAGACCAAGCTGTATTGTTTTTTTTCACAAAATATCGCTTTTGACAAATTTTGACAAGATAACCATAAACAAAATCTCCCTTTGAACAAATATCCTCTACTTTGCCGCATCAAACATTTACACTGCATTTATCATTCGTAGCTATACTTTCAGCAAATTTACCATTCGTAGCTATATTTGAATTTTATAGCAAATCGATGAAATCAGAGATTAATTGTTTTGAATTAAAATAAGAGAGCAATAAGCTTTCATAGCTCAATTGGTTAGAGCACCGGCTTAGTTAACGGAGATCTTGAGTTTGACTCTCAACAACAACAACAACAACAATCCAGTATAATCCCACTAGTGGAGTTTGGGGAGGGTAGTGTGTACGCATACCTTACCCCTACCCTGGGGTAGAGAGGCTGTTTCCGATAGACCATCGGCTTCCTCCCTCCAAGAACTCCCCACCTTGCTCTTGGGGTGACTCGAACTCACAATCTCTTGGTTGGAAGTGGAGGGTACTCACCACTAGAGTAACCCACTCTCAACAAAAATATTTTATTTTTCTGTATTTCTCTATTTCGCCTTAGTTGTATTCGTTGCGCGAACAAATACAGTCGATACAAGTTGTATCATTTGTATACACCCTTGTATTTCGCCGATACACATTGTATTTGTTGCGCGAATGAATACATTTGACACATTATGTATTCGTTGCGCGTTTGAATACAAGTGATACTGGTTAGTAGCAATTAAATAATAGCTACGTATGATAATTAGGTAAATTATAATTACTAGGCTCTAAATTAGATGGCCGGCTTGAGGCCGAAGAAAGTAAAGCATTGGCTTGAGGCCCTCAAATTCTAGGGCCCCCAAAATTTCTTATAGTTAGCTTTATGGTTTAAAGATATTTAGAAAATATTGAAATTTTTAGAGAAGAAAAGGTAAAAAGCATTTGTAAACTTTATAATTCATGTGGACCCTCCCCAGAAAAAGCTCAAAGAAAATGAGAGCATAGTGAACGATTACTGAAATGAAATGCATATAAAAATTTGATTTATTGGCAATACAAGTTTCCTTCTAATCTTGTCTTCCTAATTCATATTCATACTTATGCTCTTTCTTTTCTTTTATCGTAAGCATTTTTATATTGTGTCAAACAAAAAAGTACATTTATTAATTTGAATTGCATATTCCTTCCATCCTAATTTATGACAGGCTGTCCTTTAAAACTTGTTGTCTAGAAAATATGAGTCATGTTGTTAGAAATTTAAAAAAAAAATTGAAACTTTAATACAATCACAATCTCAAAAAGGCGCTCTTATTAAAGTATTACCAAGAGAGTGTTCTTTTCAATAGTGAAACTAATCAAAATCTTATATAAGATCAACATTGTTTCAAGAAAAATAAATGGATTAGCTTTATTATCAATTGAAAAATATTTATTGAAGAAATCAATTATAAGATATTAATTACTCATTTCAAAATCTAGAAAATAAAATTTACAAATAAAATATAAATGAAATTTTATTTAAAATATTTAAGGCCTTTTCTTAAAGCTTCGCTTTAGGCCCCCATTTATATTGAACCGCCCTTGCTAAACTATAGTTGTTTATAAAAATTCCTCGTCAAGTTACCTGATAGGCCTAGAGTTCAAAGCTCCCATTCATATTTTCCCCAAAAAAAAAAACCCTATAACCCGACTTGAAATATAATGGCACTGAAAATTTTATTCTTACTAATTCGAAAAACCAAAAGATGGTACTATAAGGGTGTTTGGCAAAACTTATAAGGTGAACTTTTGGCTTATATAAATATCCAAAATGCTTATAAGTCAAGTGTTTATAAGTTAAAATCAACCATAAATTATAAGTCGGTCACTCTCAACTTGTAAAGTTTTACTTATAAGCATTTTTAATTCAATTAAGACTTTTTATAATCAGCTAAAGGGTCTATGTTATGAATATATTATATTATGGATGTTCATTTAGTACTCCGTTGTAAATAAGCTTCCTGAAGAAGTTTATCCATATGAGACTCCGCCATAAATATGCTTATCTATTTAGTACTCTATTGGAAATAAGCCTCCTGAAGAAGCTTATCCTTTCGGTACTCCGCTATGGATAAATATTACCAATGATAGAAGATTATCTATATCTTACACAACAGCTTACAAGCAGCTTACACAGCAGCTTACAAGCAGCTTACACAGCAGCTTGCAGCAGCAGCTTACACAGAAGCTTGCAGTAGCAGCTTACACAGCAGCTTGCAGTAGCAGCTTACACAACAACTTCATTTCTTCTATAAATAGAGGAGAATTCAGTTCATTATGTACAGAAGTTTGAAGTTTGAATAATATATCAGTTTCTCTCTATACTTGTCTTTACTTTACAGTCTTTATTTTATAACACGTTATCAGCACGAGACTCTGCCATCTCGAAAAAATACTTTGAAAGTATCAGAGGTACGAACTTTCTTTTTCTAAATAATGTCAAATCTTTCTAAACTTGAGTTTGTATCCCTGGATATATCAGAAAAAAGCTACATGTCTTGGGTGCTTGATGCCGAAATTCATCTTGATGTGATGGGTCTGGCAGACACCATCAAAGATAAAAATCAGGCATCAAACCAAGACCGTGCCAAAGCAATGATATTCCTACGCCATCACCTTGATGAGGGCCTGAAAATGGAATATCTTACTGTTAAAGATCCAGTCATACTGTGGAGTAATTTGAAAGATAGATATGACCACCTGAAGATGGTCGTTCTTCCACATGCACGTTATGATTGGACTCATCTAAGGTTATAAAATTTTAAATCTATCAGTAAGTATAATTCTTCTATGTTCAGAATTATTTCCCAATTGAAACTATGTGGTGATAATATTACTGATCATGATATGTTGGAGAAAACTTTTACCACTTTTCATGCCTCGAATATGCTCCTGCAGCAGCAATATCGAGAGATGGGATTCAAAAAGTATTCTGAACTTATCTCACATCTTCTTGTGACCGAGCAATATAATGGGCTATTAATGAAAAATCATGAAAGCCGACCTACTGGTTCTTGTCCATTCCCTAAAGTGAATGAGACGAACTTCCACCAAGCTAAACGTGGAAGAGGACGTGGCCCCAGTCGTGGTCATGGCCGTGGTCGGGGAGAAAACTCTAATCGTGGTAATAATAATGCACCAAAGAACCCTCCTCACCACCAGCAGTGGAAAAGGAAGGAACAAAAGCATGAAGCGGTGCAAGCAGCAAAGCCAGAAAATGCATGCTATAGATGTGGAGAAAAAGGGCACTGGTCACGTACATGTCGTACGCCAAAGCACCTGGTTGAGCTATATCAAGCTTCCCTGAAGAAGACAGAGAAAAATGCTGAAACAAATTTTATTTCTGAAGATAATTTAGACTTCATGCATTTGGATGTAACTGATTACTTTGCACTCCCAGAAGGAGAAACAAGTCATGTGATTGGTAGTGAATCTGTAGAGATATAAATATTTTAATTTTTGTTATTTGTAGTAGATAGTATAGTTATGTAATTGTTGTACATAAATAAAAGTTATAATGTTTACTATCATATTTATTTTGTTTATGTCATTTTGAAGAATATGGATAATCCTCAAATCATGTTTGGATCAAATACCAATCATGAAGATATTTGTGTAGTTGATAGTGGAACAACTTATGCCATATTCAAAGATCAGAAATAACTTTCTTACTTGCATAAGGAAAAAGAAAATGTTTCTACAATTTCTGATAATATAAGTTTGATTGAAGGCTCCGGAAGAGCTATTGTATTTCTGTCTAAGGGAACAAAACTTATTATTGACAATGCATTGTACTCCTCCAAGTCCCGAAGAAACTTGTTGAGTTTTATAGATATCCGCCGAAATAGGTATCATATTGAGACAATAGATGAAATAAATGTGGAATATCTTTGTATTACAAAGAATATTTCTGGCCAGAAATGCATTGTAGAAAAGTTACCGACTTTATCTTCTGGCTTATATTATTCAAAGATTAGTACAGTTGAAGCACACTCTATCGTAAACCAGAAGTTTACTGATTCAAATACTTTTGTGCTTTGGCATGGCCGTTTGGGCCATCCTGGATTAATAATGATGAGGCGAATTACTAAAAATTTGAGTGGGCATCCATTAAAGAACCTGGAGATTCTTACAAATAATGAATTTTCTTGTGATGCTTGTTATCAAGGCAAAATGATCACTAGACCATCACCAATGAAGGTTGGCATTGAGTCCCCTACCTTCTTAGAACGTATACATGGGGATATATGTGGATCTATTCACCCACCAAGTGGGTTGTTTAGATATTTTATGGTCCTAATAGATACATCTTCAAGATGGTCTCATGTGTGCCTATTATTATCTCGCAACCTGGCGTTTGTAAAGTTATTAGCCCAAATAATTTGATTAAGGGCACAATTCCCAGATTATCCTATAAAGTCTATTCGCCTTGATAATGCTGGAGAATTCTCATCTCAAACTTTTGATGATTACTGTCTATCAGTTGGGATAAAAGTTGAACATCCGGTAGCTTATGTTCATACTCAAAATGGCCTTGCAGAGTCATTTATTAAACGACTGCAATTGATAGCAAGACCACTATTTATGAAAACAAAATTGCCCACTACTGTTTGGGGCCATGCTATCTTGCATGCAGCATCCCTTATCCGTCTCAGACTAACACATTATAATAAATATTCTCCGTCACAATTAGTTTTTGGTCATGAACCAAATATTGCCCATCTACAAATTTTTGAATGTGCTGTATATGTGCCAGTAGCACCACCACAGCGCAGTAAGATGGGCCTCCAAAGAAGGTTAAAAATATATATTGGGTTTGAATCACCCTCTATTATTCGCTATCTTGCACCATTGACGGGAGATTTATTTACTGCTCGATTTACAGATTGTCGATTTGATGAAACAAATTTCCCACAATTAGGGGGAGAGAAAAAGGAAATCAAAAGAGAAATTGTGTGGAAAGTTTCATCATTATCTCGCTTTGTTCCACGTACCCATATATGTAATCAGGAGGTCCAGAAGATCATCCATTTACAGAATATAGCAAATTAAATGCGAGACGCATTTACTGATTTGAAAAGGATAACTAAGTCACATATCCCTGTAGAGAATGTGCCTATCCGAATTGATGTCCCAGCAGGACCATCTATTAGCATGAGAACTAGTGAACCTAAAGCACGCCTGAAGCGTGGTAGGCCTATGGGTTCTAAGGATCGAAATCCTAGAAAAAGAAAATCGATAAATAATCAAAATGATATTATGAAGGGATCTCCTGAAGATACCCAAGATCTGATTAGTTATGAGATTCCTGAAGAAATCAATAAACCCGAGACTCAAGTGAGCGAAGAACTTTTAATAAGTTCTACTGGTGATGAGATTAATTTAAATCGATCTGAAATAGTGGTGGATAATATTTTTGCATATAATGTTACACTTAACATTATGCAAGATAATGAGGATTTTGAACCCCGATCTGTTGAAGAATGTCAACAAAGATCTGATTGGCTAAAATGGCAAGGGGCAATTCAATCAGAATTGAACGCACTTGCTAAAAGAGAGGTCTTTGGACCAGTAGTCCAAACACCTGCTGGTATAAAACCAGTTGGTCATAAATGGGTTTTTGTGCGAAAAAGGAATGAGCAAAATGAAGTTGAAAGATACAAGGCTCGCCTTGTCGCACAAGGATTCTCACAACGACCTGGAGTCGATTATGAAGAAACATATTCACCCGTTATGGATGCCATAACATTTCGATATCTCATCAGTTTAGCCTTACGTGAAAGGCTTGAAATACATATGATGGATGTGGTTACAACTTATTTGTACGGGTCACTTGATAATGAGATTTACATGAAAATCCCTGAAGGATTTAAAATGCCTGAAGCATATTCAAAATCTCGGAAAATGTACTCAATCAGATTACAAAGATCTTTGTACGGTTTAAAGCAATCTAGGCGCATGTGGTATAATCGCCTCAGTGAATATTTGCTGAAAGAGGGTTACATAAATGATGTTATTTGTCCATATATTTTTATAAAGAAAATGGCTTCAGAATTTGTTATACTTGCTCTTTATGTTGATGACATAAATCTTGTTGGAACTTCAGAAGAGCTCCAAAAGGCAATTGAATATCTTAAGAAAGAATTTGAGATGAAAGATCTTGGAAAGACAAAACTTTGTCTTGGTCTGCAAATTGAATATTTAGCAGACGGGATCTTTATCCATCAATCTGCCTATACAGAAAGGGTCTTAAAACGCTTTTACATGGACAAAGCGCACCCATTGAGTACACCAATGGTTGTTCGATCACTTGAAGTAAATAAGGACCCGTTCTGACCTCCAGAAGAGGATGAGGAACTCCTGGGTCCTGAAACACCCTATCTCAGTGTAATTGGTACACTTATGTATCTTGCTAATGCTACAAGGCCTGACATAGCATTTTTTGTTAATTTACTAGCAAGATATAGCTCTTCTCCTACACAGAGACATTGGAATGAGATTAAGCATATATTGCGATATTTAAAGGGAACTCTTGATATGGGTTTGTTTTATGCTAACAAAGATAGTGCAGATCTTGTTGGTTATGCAGATACAGGTTATTTATCTGATCCCCATAAAGTTAGATCTCAAACAGGATACGTGTTTACATGTGGAGGTACTATCATATCATGGCGCTCCACAAAACAATCTATTATTGCTACTTCTTCAAATCATGCTAAAATAATAGCTATTCATGAAGCAAGTAGGGAATGCGTATGGTTGAGATCAATAATTCATTTTATTCGAGAAAAATGTGGTTTGGAATGTGAGAAAAGACCCACAGTTTTATACGAAGACAATGCTGCATGCATAGCCTAATTGAAGGGAGGATTTATAAAAGGAGATAGAATGAAGCACATTTCACCAAAATTATTCTACACACACGATCTTCGGAAAAATGGTGACATTGATGTGCAACAAATCCGTTCAAGTGACAATCCAGCAGATTTATTCACCAAATCTTTACCAACTTCAACTTTTGAGAAGATGGTATACAAGATTGGAATGCGGAGACTTAAATATTTGAAACAAGGTTTTCATCAGGGGAGTAAAATACGCGATGTACTCTTTTTTTCTTATTAATATTTTTTCCCACATGGTTTTCCTTATAAGGTTTTTAATGAGGTAGTTAGCAATGCGTATTACTAAATATGTGTACTCTTTTTCCTTCACTAGGATTTTTTTCCCACGGGATTTTTCCTAGTAAGGTTTTAACGAGGCACATTATCTTTTAATGAACATCCAAGGGGAGTGTTATGAATATATTATATTATGGATGTTCATTTAGTACTCCGTTGTAAATAAGCTTCCTGAAGAAGTTTATCCATATGAGACTCCGCCATAAATATGTTTATCTATTTAGTACTCTATTGGAAATAAGCCTCCTGAAGAAGCTTATCCTTTCGGTACTCCGCTATGGATAAATATTACCAATGATAGAAGATTATCTATATCTTACACATCAGCTTACAAGCAGCTTACACAGCAGCTTACACAGCAGCTTACAAGCAGCTTACACAGAAGCTTACAAGCAGCTTACACAGAAGCTTGCAGTAGCAACTTACACAATAGTTTGCAGTAGCAGCTTACACAGCAGCTTCCTTTCTTCTATAAATAGAGGAGAATTCAGTTCATTATATACAAAAGTTTGAAATTTAAATAATATATCAGTTTCTCTCTATACTTATCTTTACTTTACGGTCTTTATTTTATAACAGTCTATACTTTTTCTCTTACAATAATTACTTATTTGGGAGATAGTCAAATAGGTTTATTTTATTGCTGGTAGTACATAGTACGAATTACACCTTCGTAAAATGGGCTAGCGATATGTGAATTAAGGGAGGAATCAATAGAGGCAACGACTTTATGCTACGACGACCGAACTTGAAGAAAGTTGAGAAGATCAAAACCAGTTGGCGTGACAAAGAAAAACCAAAAATGAATCCTCAAATCTGGCACAAAGTTGCTGCTATTTCTGGTAAAACTACTTCTCTTTGGATACTCCACCATGTCAATTTCTTATGTTTTGCATTTGTCATAGCTCCTATCTTGAAAAATCTTTTTTGGGTTTAAAGAATTTTTAACTTAGAAAATTGTAAGCTGTGGAAAACAGGTGTAGCTGCTCTTGGGTTAGGAACTTATGGAGCTCATGTCTTCAAGCCCAAAAATCCCACTTACAAAGAGGTTCTTGTTTTCTTTTTACTCTTTTTTCCCAATTTTTTTAGATGAAAATTCTTTTTTCCATCATTTCGTGTAGGGAATTTTTTTTCTAATTTTTGGATTATTTTGTTGCAATTGGTAATTAAAGGTGTGGAATACTGCATCACTGTACCATTTGGTTCACACTGCTGCCCTTGTTTCTGCTCCTATCACTAAACATCCAAACATTGTGAGTTTCCTAACAGCATATTTATCTTTGTGACCTATTTAAAGCCTTCAACTTTGCTGGGTGATGGATATAATCTGTTTTTTTTCCCTCTTCCTCTTTTTGGTTGTAGTTTGGAGGACTGCTAACTGGTGGAATTATCGCTTTCTCTGGAACGTAAGGACTTCTAGTTCAGTGGTTTGATTTTGTCACATTGTCCAACTTCTATAATACGAATGCCAAAAGGATCTTTTTCTAGGTTTTATCTAGGTGAGAGTATCTGTGAATAAATCTATATGTGAATTTGTAAGATAGCAGCCCGGTGCACTAAGCTCCCGCTATGCGCGGGTCCGGAGAAGGGCCGGACCACAAGGGTCTATTGTACGCAGCCTTACCCTGCATTTCTGCAAGAGGCTGTTTCTACGGCTCGAATCCGTGACCACATGATAGCAACTTTACTAGTTACGCCAAGACTCCCCTGAATTTGTAAGATGATTGACACTAAATTGAGTGGAAGTCTAGTTAAATAAATTCATCCTGAAATTTGCAGTGTTATGCAAATTGAAGTACTCTCGCCTAACCAAATGAAGGGTGGTTTGGCATATAAAAGTCAAATTGTCCAATCTCTGGTTAAATTCGGACAAAGTATGGAGTTTTAAGAAAAAAATTCAAAACTATATAGTAAGAAATATAATAGATCATAGTTTTAAAAATTTTAAAGTATTCTGAAAATGTTTAAGCAAATCTTGGTCAAAGGAAAGCTTATATGACTCTCTAAATGGTAACAATAATGTCATAGAAGACGGAATGATAGAGTATAATTATCTTAGTTAGAATCTTCTTATTTAGGATAGAGACCGTATGCCCGTGTATGATATGTGAGGTTTAGAGATTTCTTGTTTCAAAGAAAATTTGTTTTAAAAGAAAAATTATTTAGTTTCAGAACGAACTCTGCCTGAATAGAGCAGAATGAATACAAAGGATTAATTTTTGCTTTTGGTTCCGGCGAACGAATAGTCATTGAGTCATCCTCCTTCAACACAACACATACAAAAAGACATCAAATAATTAGTGAACCTTAGAGATAGAGGGAGATATTTCTATAATTAGTTCATTACTCTTCTATTTTTCTATCTCCCATCTAAAAGCAAACACAACTAGTTTGGAATTGAAGGAGTAGTTGATTGAATGATTGCTCATAATTGGCATCCTTTGGTGTTTGCTGTTAATTAGCAATACTTGGTTTGTAGAAAATGTACATGAAAACATAATGTTCATGGTCTACTGATGGTGCCTGAATGATCATATCCACCATTTTTATTCATGAGATTTATTTTTTTGGGGTACCTGAATGTTGATAAAATATTGTAGTATGTATTTACTTGTGAATGAGGTATTTGGATCATATGTGATCTTAAACAAACTTTCAACATTTGGTGGTCAATACATCTTCACTTTAGTAACTGAGTGTTTCTTGACAAAACTAAAATGCTGGTTGGTCTGCAGGTGCTATGCAGTTGCACTTCTCGAAGACAGGAAATACTCAACCTTAGCTCCCTTCGGTGGCTTTGCGTTTATTGCTGCTTGGGCAAGTTTATTGTTTTAGGAGAATGAATGTCCAGACTTACCACATCGAACTTGAAGTTACTAAACTTGATTGATACTGCAGATTTAATGAGCGCGTTGTGAATCAGACTTGCTCGTGACACTTCCCTGTTTCACTTTCAATCAACAGGAATGAAACTGGTGGAAATTTCCTGTAAGCATCATTTGACAGTTCTTGAATGTGTAAAAGAGATATTAAGTTCAATATACTGTATGCTTCATATAGACTATTCGCTCATGTATGTTGGTATTAAGCACCAAAATTGATTTTGAAATTTCCTAATACGAAGTTAACAATAAATTCAGGCTTTGATATTGATTTATAATGGTGCATGAGCCTGAGTTTTATCTGTATAGCAAGCGGAGTCACCCGGGTCAATTAAGCCGAGGTATGACAGTTGAGTTCATTTAACTCGTATTTTGTTTTAAATATGAATTTTAGCTTGTTTACAAGGACAAGCTGAAATTGCATTGTATGAGTAAAGAAGCACCAAATAATGATAAATTAGTGCATGTCACTATTGCATGACAAGCAGCTGATATCTCAGACTTTCAGTAGCAAAAATGGGTACAACATATTGAATTCCAATTACTCAAAATCCAGAATATAGTCAGCTGGTTAATGCCCGGGACTATCTTTCTTGGCTTAAATGATGAACCTCAACTTGGCATTAACAGATTGAAAAGCAATAAGCACTAGGGCATATACTCGTAATGGCAAGAATTATAACCTGTAACCAAACAAAATGTAAAAGTTAGCTGATGTGGTTTTATACCAAGTATGGAATTAGTGAAAAAAATAAAAATAAAAAGCAATTACTAATAAAAGTAAAGTTACCTAATAACACAGGATAGTATATAAGATGATGCAGATCCATGCTGAGCTTAGCATAAAGGGTTTCACATGGGCTCATGGTCTCTTTTTCTCTTTAAACTTTAACATGGTTGGAGACTTGGAGTCTTTTTTTTAAAAAAATTATATATAGTGAAAACAGCCTCTTCCATAAATGACTGCGTACAATAGACCCTTATGGTCCAGCTCTTCTCCGGACCCCGCAGATAGCGGGAGCTTAGTGACCGGGCTGCCCTTTTATACATAAGGGAAGGGGAAATGGGGGAGAGGATTAGAAGGCGGAGAATCAAACTCCTCACCAACAAGGTGAAAGCTCACATGACAAACCAACTGAGCTACTGAGATTTCCCAGACTCTTCTACTTTTGGATACGCTTTCATGTGATAGCATGACCTAGACATTCCTTTAGACACAAGATAGGTTTTTCCTTTTACTTTGCTTTTTCAATTTATTCTAAACTAGATGTCATTGGTGTATTTGGATATTGAACTAAGAATTCCTCTTAGATATACTGTTTTAAATTTATAAAAGGCAACTCTGCAAAAGATGCTATGCATATTTTTTACGTTTGCAGAGAAGGAATGAAAACAGAATAAGGACTAAGATACTTACTAGGATCAACTTGAGTAATCATAGCAGCATTATTGAAGAAACAACTTCCACCTTTCTTCTTATACTTCTGAAAGTAATTATTAAAGGCATAAGAAGCATGGTCTTTCACAGTATTTGGGTAATAGCAAACTTGGTCCTTTTGAATCTTGCTACAATCTGCACCCCCTTTTCCACATGCCCAATCTAATGCCACCTGCAACTCATTGTCTGGTGTTTGCTCATCTGCTATGCACCATTCTTCTAGCTGTCCATTCACTATTTTCATCCATATTTGAAAATAAAAGAAAAGGCGAAAATAAAATGAGACTATCAATAATAACAAACTATTACATGCCCAGTGTGATACCACAGGTGGGATCTAGGGAGGGTAGCGTGTACGCATATTTTACTTCTATCTTGTGTGAGGTAGAGAGGTTGATTCCAATAGACCCTCATCTTAGGGCACAAAGAATCCCGCGTTCACGCAGGGTCGGTGGAAGTGCCGCACCCAAAGGGGTGTGATGTAGGCAGCCTACCTTGACGCAAGCATCAGTGATTGATTTCACGGCTCGAACCCCTGACCTATAGGTCACACGGAGACAACTTGACCGATAGACCCTTAGCTTAAGAAAACAAAATGAGACTATCAAAGGATACTAAATCTAAAACTTAATCTTCTGAATGCAAATAAGTTGAGTTTTACCTGAATTTTTTGTAACAAACATCAAAAGCAGTAGAGGAAGAAAAACTCTTGGGATAATTGACATACTTCTCCTCTGTAGCAAAGTAAGAGAGACTTGCTTTGGGGGTTTGGAGAGGGTGGTGGGGATAGTGGTGCTCACTGACAGTTATCTAGATTTATAATGTAAAATATGCACAATTTTTTGTAAAATATTTTGGTGTTATTTGATGAAGTGGGATGCTATCCAGGCTTCACATGATGGGTAAACCAATAAAATTTGTTTTTTACTAAAGTTGTTTTAATATTTTATTAGAAGAGATTCTAATTTTGAAACTTTAAAAATCTCACAGCTTTCCAATTGATAGCTAGAGTTGCCAACTTCAACATGGTAGCATATAAAAAGACTAAATGAATAACAAGACATCTTCACTTCTGCTGTTTTTGTACCAAGTAGAAAAGAGTGAAAATTGTATTCTTACAAAGATTTAGTAGGCGTCTGACATAAAAATTGTAATTTTTGGAAAAAAATAAGATTTGGAGTTAAGTTGAAAAATTGTATTTGAAATTTGAAATTATGTTTGGACATGCATTTCACTTGAAAAAATATTACAGATTTGTGAGTGGGGAAAGAGAAATTTTTGAAAAAGTAGTTTTTGAAAAACTCATTTTCGAATTTTTTTAAAAAACTTGCAAAATTTCATGGACAAACACATTTTTGAATTACTATTATTTTTTTGAAAAAAAAGGAAAAATTTCTGATGGACAAACGGGCATGTGTTATCTCAGTTGTTCATTGTATTACTTAAACAGATAAAAGCACTAGGCTAAATTCTAATTAAGATACGGAGGATTAAATTCAAAATAAAGAAGAGTGAAGCAACAAGAAAGAGATTTGATATTCTCCTAATTTAATACTTGCGTATGGTAGGAGTTGTCGTCGTTGTCTTACTAAAGGCGTCACGAGTTCAAATACATGAGAATATTACATAAATGCAAGGTAAACTAAAGTATGTGATACGATCCGATTTAATCCAGTTGTTTAACTCGACCGTGAATTCAGTGCTTGGGACTTGTTTGAGTTTTTCATTAGGCAAAAGAGATGATGTGATCATGGTGATTCGTATATTTGATAGTATTGCTTAGGTAAAAGAAAAAAAAAGAAGTAAAAATAACATCTATTCAAAGTGACCCATTGTAGCCATTTGAGCTTTTTCTCCGCATTCTTACTATCACGTGTTGTGCCCTTTATTATATTGTTTCTTACACATATGCATGAGTGAAAAGTGGTTATTGATGAAAGTTGATGATTTTAGCACTGCAGACACTTGAGCGGATATTATTGGATTGATGAGGTTATGATTTGGATCGGGTTCCACCACAGAACAATTGATTAATGATCATTATTTATATAATGATCGACGCTTGGATTATGGATTCGTCCCTCCGGAGTCAGGTAATTACCCATGTTACTTTGGGACTTGTGAGCGTAGCTGTGAGATTTGTTGAGAAAAGGATCCCGAGCTACTTTTGTTTAGATTCATGCTATGAATTATACTAAGTATTGTTGCCTGGTATTAGTTTGACCCGTGGATTGAGATAACTATGTATTTTATTTGATTCTCGAAAGCATGCCTAAATTCCGTATGAATTGTATTTTGCGCTTAATTAAGGGGTCGTTTGGTTGGTAGTTTGGAATAATTAATATCCAACATAAAATTTCGTATAAGATAATATAATAATTAGTTGATCACATAAGGAAAATAATATCACAACAAAATTTAGTACAACGTTTGATTATTAAATAATACTTGCAAGATGAAGTTTATGAATTCACCATTAAATATTTATAGTGTTTAATAAATTTCTTAATATAGAGGATACATATATTGAGTTCACATGAACTCGTATGTTGCATTATGAATCCGGCCCTTCATTTAGGTATTATTATAAGCGAGATAAATGTGGAGTAAGATTATAAGGATACTTATACTAATAATACAAAGATTTAAAGATCAAATCTTCCTTTTAGATTAATTAATTTATATATCTATATCTATTCTATATTTATCTATACTTTATTAAAAGCACGAATGCCCTTAGTGAAATGTCGTTCGCCTTTTTTACCCATTAAAAATAGATTTTACACTAGATAAAATAGTCATTTATTTATTTCTCTAATACTTAGAATTAAATATTTAATTATTTTTCTAATATTTAGGATTAGACATTTAATTATTTCCCTAATATTTATAACTTTTTTAGGTTTAGACATTTTGGAGTTTTTTTTTGGCAGCACAATAAATCCTTAACCAAAAATAATAAAATTCTACATAAATATTGCCTTTGTCAACAATTTAGTACAACAATAACTTCCATCAAGTAGTATCAACTAGAAAAAAAATACGATTGTTGAGTCCTCGTCAAAGTCTAGCATATAAAATTATTACATGTACTGGTATCGCAAGTTAAGTTGGTTTCCTCCAACCAAAACATCAGTACTAATCAATTGGTTCTTGATCTAAAGTTTGGATCTTTTTCTTTTTGGAATCTTTAGTTTTCCTTTGTTATGAAGTAAAAGTTGATCTTTTTGTCTATGTTAAACTCTTGTGTATCTTTCATATAGAATCTTTGTGTCTTCATAGTATTGATATGTAAAGAGGTATTGATTATAGAATCTATTTGTTGGTTGATTCTCTATTTGTTAAGGTTTATTAATTCATTAATAACGTCTATATGTTCTCCAGATTCTTTGAAGCACTAGAGTGAAGATAGTATGTGTATTTTTTGTTTCTTTTTCGTTTTTCTATTCTTTGCGTTTATTTTATTTTATTTTTGTATTGATCATGGAATTTTCTAATTCTGCATGTCATGCTTATTTTAGGCATGTTTTAACTTGATAAAAGATCCGGTCAAAAGACACACTCAATTATTAAATTTTCTTTCCTAAATTTGCTATACAGACTAAACTGTAAGAGGATAGTGATAGATTATATAACAATGTTTTATATGTAGTGAGAAATCAATAATTGCAAATATATTTAACCATATATTAACTATTTATTAAAGGAAGATAAACAAACTGATACTTCCATTCCATTGCCTAATGAATCAAAATTACAAAGATGAGAACGAAAGATATCTTTTATATAAATTTCACAATGAGAGTTGCCTAACCTGCTGATATTCCGGCGAAGAGAGTCATTATTTGTGTTGCGTCTTCGAATTCAAGAAAGGGCTTTCCTCTAATCTCTCAAATTATAGGCATTGAAGCGATCGAGAGAAAGTGAGAAAACTATTGCACACGCCCCCCATTCGCCCTTTACTAATATAATAGAAGGTAAGGCAAAAGTAAGAGTGAAACTACGAGCTAAAAGCAAGCGTGCCTGTATGATACCATCCCCACTTAATATGATACTAATTTATATCTATTTTATTATACAATAAAATTATAATATGCAATAATCTTTTAGTTAAATGTATTGACTGATGATTGGGAATTTTTCTTGTGGCAGTTTCTTCTTTATTAAGTGATGCCTATGAGATCAATATTCATCATTTTCAGGAATATGCACTTTTATTTTATAACTTAAAGCACAATATTTCAATACAATATTTTTATGTTTTTTTTAAAAGTCTTTACCACTTGAGATAGTATAGTGCGTATCATAATACTAGTAATAATTAAATATATCTTCAATATTAATTATGCATTTAAAAATTCTTGCATTATAACCTGCATAATTAGTACTGTGTGCGAAATTAGATTACCACCTTGTGAAGGCCTAATTTTGTATACCGAAAAATACATAAGGGTATTCTTCTATAATATTCTAAATTTACACCGAAATTCTCATCGATCTAAAGCTGAAGCTCTCAAAAGACACGTGAGAACCATGGCAATGGCGGTTGGGATCGGAGAAGGAAATTCGGTCGCCGGCGGTGGAAGTTTATCGGAACTTTACCAAAGCTCCAGGCGGCTCTTACTCAAGTCTCGAGATGGTTTAGAGAAGCTCGAGCGTTTCGAGTACACTTCTTCTTCTTCTTCATCTTCCATCCCATCGTCATCTTCGAGCACCGCTATAGTCGATCCTTCGGAACAATCATTTGACGCCGTAAGGAAAGATATCGCTCAGATCCAGTCTCTTTGCTCCGAAATGGAACTTCTCTGGCGATCTATACCTGCCAAATCCCAGCGTGATCTCTGGAAAAGGTACGCCTTTATTTTAATACTTTATCGTTGAATTTTGATCTCCGATATTGTGATTATTGGTTTGCTTAAAAATACAAATTATGTAGTAATGGAATGATATGAGCGGAATGTATACGAGGATTTATATTGCTGATACAACTAGGTTGGGATTGAAACGCAGTTGATTGATAAGTTGAATTTGATGTTCGACGTTTGTGCGATTTATGGTCTAGTGTGGTTGATTTCTTCGACTAAGGTGAAAATGTTTGAAAATCTAGCTTGTTGAATACTTATAAGATCTTATTATCAGATCGGAAAATCCAGTGCATTGTGGATGTATTGTGTAAAAGTTTAGTGCCAGAAGACTAGGTATTTTGTGATCAAATTAAAGCATTTGGATTGAGATCCCAAGGTAAAGCGTCAGTTAAGGAGAAAATTTAATTTGAGAGATACAGCAATGCAAGTTCTATATGTAATGCCAAATGGAGTAAATATGGTCAAAACTGAGAAACGAATGACAAAGAATCCCAACAAATTTATGGCAGCTGGATGAAACGAGGAGGAGAGGATGAGAATTGTTGAATGGAATGATCTTACCGCTTTCTTTAGCAATATGTAGATTTAAACTGAAAACATAAAAAGGTTATGACACTTGTAGCAATTTTTTTCTCTTCTCATAACAGAGTTAAGGCTCAGAACCGCCTTGAAAATTCAGCTAACTAAATTATGGATAAAGGAAACCAAATGATCTAAGAGTTGTGAATAGATGAATTCATAGAATTTAGACACTTGGTTACTATTTGATCTAAGCTATTTTAGCTTGTACTTTGACATTCTTTCGGGTTAATCCTTCAACTTAGTTAAGAATATGAAAATAAAGTATTCTACTCATTTTGCTGCTCTAATTTTTTCTCTTTTGTTTTCTCCCTCGAATTTTTGCTTCTGTTTTTTCCCTTTTGTTCTCCTTCTAAGTATACTCTAGCTTCGCTAGGTAGGGGTAAGGTCTGCGTACACACTGCCCTCCCCACCCCAGACCCCACATGTTGGAATATACTGGGTATGTTGTTGTTGTTGTTGTTCTCCTTCTAAGTATTAGGTTTCGTCTTTATTGTAAGAGTAGATAGAGCTAGCCGAAGTTATTTGTTTCACCGTTTGAGTTTGTTTAAATTTAGAAGCTGTTTTTTTACGGCTTCAAACTCTAGTTAAGATCATTTCCCGTGTAAAATTTGAGTCCTCACTGAGGGAAACTGGTAAAGAGGCTTACAGAGGAGCTGAATCTTAATTATTTTTAAGCTGACATAACTTCATATTCTCCAACTCTTCCTTTTCTTTAAATGCTGAATTTCACTTTACAGTTGTTAGTCTGCATCGCCCGGGTTATTTGGTTGTCCTTTCAGTTGATGAGGTACACTTTTTTATGTGGAATATGAATAGGTTTGACATTAGAAATGTAGTCTACAATGCCTGAGTTACTGTGTTTTTGTCTTAGTAAATGAGGCTTAAAATCTCATATAGGTTCCTTTTTGTAATGTTCAGTGAACAACTTCGCTTGGTGTCTACTTTTGTATAATTTGGTGATTCAAGTATAAAGAATCATTTTCCTAGATAAAGAACTGAAAAGCCACTTTGAAGGGACTTGAGAAAATTAATCAGTCCCCCACTGCTTTTCATCCTTTTAGGTGCCGTTGAACTAAATGAATTGGAAGAATGTGTATCCACCCAGTTAGCGCCTTTCGAAGGATGGCTGCAGATTTAGATGGGTGACTTTGGATATTCTATGTTAGTCTAGGTTTACAAAGCTCTTTGGCTATGATTAAATTAGTTGCAGGCCACTCCTTGAAAAAAAAAGAGAGGTTAATTTCATCCAAATAAAAGAAGAAGTCAAGTCACTGGATTGTTGGAATAGCTCTTCTAGGATGACGTAAGAGAAGCTATATATGCATATAACGGAGTTATGTGAAAATGGTCCAGAAGCAGTGTTATTAAAGGCGAAAAGCGCAAAAAAGCTCTAACGTCTGTTAGGGCTTTAAGCGCAAAGCACAAATAAAGTGTGGGTTTTAATGAAAAAAGGCGAAAATGGAGAAAAATAACAAATATGTATGTGTAGTCTACGACTAATATCTATAAGCATGAATACCAAATATATGGACAAAGAAATTGAAGAAAATTTATGATAAAGTGAAATATCAATTGTTTAGTGTCCCTCTTCAGGATTACGCTCATTGGCAAGGAAAAGTATGTCTTAGAGCCTTGATGACAACACTGAAGCGCCTGCTAAGCGAGGCGAAGCGCTTAACATGTTTTGAGCCTCGCTTCAGGGCTTAAGCGCGCTTTGTCGGGACGGTGAATAAGTCGATGTATATTAGCTTGCAATAATTGATGTGCCTGTTTGCTGAATTAAGGAGTGGCTGATTAAGTTGACTGTATAGTCTGGAAGTAAACAGAAGGTCATGCTTTTTTGGAGCTTCTTCAGTGCATGCTCAATGCTGTATTTATGTCTTCCTTGTGC
This sequence comes from Nicotiana tomentosiformis, assembly GCF_000390325.3. Lineage (NCBI taxonomy): Eukaryota > Viridiplantae > Streptophyta > Magnoliopsida > Solanales > Solanaceae > Nicotiana > Nicotiana tomentosiformis. The sequence goes on from NC_090818.1 coordinate 10,473,806, forward strand.
AGAAAAGTGGAACAAGTGGCTGAAGAAGCTGACTCTTTGAAAGCTAGTTTGGATAAATACAATTTAAGACATCAGCGGCGTATGCAAGAAGCCCGGGAAAGAGCAGAACTGATAGGGAGAGCTGTATGGCATTGTTTTCTTACAGGTGTTATAAAATTTTATTATGATACTCTGATGTTTCCTTCTAATGGATTATTTATTGTTTTAGAATGGTGATTCATCCCATGTTCTGAGGATTTTCGATGACGAAGCACAGGCGATGCAATCTGCTCGTAGGTCATCAAGAATGATGGAAGAAACGTTGGCAACAGGTGTGGCCATTCTGTCTAAATATAGTGAGCAAAGGGATCGTTTGAAGGTACTTTTCAACAGAGACTACTCCTTTACATACTGTATAGCATAGAAACTTGTTTTGTTTGTTACTTCCTTGATATGAGATTTAAATGCTGAAACATGCTGGGGATTCTTTTGCTTGGAAAGTGGGAAAATGATGCCTGTTTGGTGATGCCATTATGCTATCTTATTGTTCCAAATTATATAACTTTTCACTAGCTATATGTGGCTCAAAGACGGGACGGTGAATAAGTCGATGTATATTAGCTTGCAGAAGTATGATTCTTCCTCCATGTTTTGTTAATAGAATTTAGAGATCGATAAAAAAAGAATTTAGAGATTGAACGGAAATATGATATAGAGATTTTTTTCTATCCGGACTTGAAAATAATTAAAAGGGATGGTTAATCGAGTTTTGCTCCTTAGTACCGACTCTTTATAGCAAAAAGAAGAAATGTGGTGGCAAAGCAAAAGTGTAAAGTAAGGAGAGCTAAATGCTCCTCTTTGTTTTAGGTTTCTGTTGTTCAAGCTCTGGCTGCAAGAGTATTTTTCCAAAACTTTTGGGTCTGGATTCCTGGTTGAAAGGGGAAATTTGTTCATTTGAGTTTGGGCTGCATAGCTTTGCTTTTTAAATCAACAGGGCCGCAGAGGTAAAAATTGCACGGGACGCCCTATTTGGTCGCCCCCATTTAACCTATACCCACTTTTTAAAAAAGTTTTAACTTGTACCCACTTTTTAAACAACTTCAGGCCTCTTTCTCCTTCTCCTTCATTTTCTTCTCCTCCTCCTTCTTCTTCTTCGGGTGACAATGATTTTATATGGTGGTTGTGGACATATTTTAATGTTGTTTATGATGTTTTACAATGGCGAGCTGTTATGACGCTTTATTTTTTACTATTACTTAGGGTTTCTTCTTCTTCTTTTTCTTAATTGCAAAATGGGTTCATTAGATTTATTGGTGTTTTGACAAATTGATGATTGGAGTTTGTTCCTGATGATATTTGGAGGTTATGTTTCAAATTTGAGCTCATTTGGAGTAGATTTAGGTATTAAATCGTATATTGAATTGTTATAATTCGAAGAACAATTTTCTGTTTCTGGGCAATTTGCACTTGAGGCTTATTTGGCCTTGAGTGCATAAAAACGTTGGTTGCACTTCAAACCTTTTGGCCTTAAGTGCATCTGAAGTGCAATTTTTCACTTAAGACTTGTTGGCCTTAAGTGTAGCAAAGCGTTTGTTGCACTTTAGACCTTTTGGCCTTAAGTGCATCTGAATTGCAATTTTTCACTTCAGACTTATTGGCCTTAAGTGTAGCAAAATGTTTGTTGCACTTCAGACCTTTTGGCCTTAAGTGCATCTGAAGTGCAATTTTTCACTTAAGACTTATTGGCCTTGAGTGCATGAAATCATTGGTTACACTTCAGACCTATTTGGCGTTAAGTGCATCTGAAGTGCAAATTTTCACTTCAGACTTATTGGCCTTAAGTGAATGAAAACGTTTGTTGCACTTCAGACTTTTTAGCCTTAAGTACATGAAACCATTAGTTATACTTCAAACCTATTTGACCTTAAGTGCATCTGAAGTGTAAATTTTCACTTTAGACTTATTGGCCTTAAGTGAATGAAAACGTTTGTTGCACTTCAGACTTTTTGGCCTTGAGTGCATCTGAAGTGCAAATTTTCACTTCAGACTTATTGGCCTTAAGTGAATCTGAAGTGCAATTTTTCACTTCAGACTTATTAGTCTTAAGTGCATGAAACCATTGGTTGCACTTCAGACCTATTTGGCCTTAAGTGCATTTGAAGTGCAATTTTTTCACTTCAGACTAATTTTTTTTAACTTCAGGCCCGATAAGTCTGAAGTTGATCGTAAAGTGGGTACGCTTGCAAACTTTTTTGCAAAGTGGGTATAGGTTCAATTGTGACCCCAAAACCGGGTATAGATGCAAAAGCCCCGCCGCAGAATACCCCTTTGCTAAATATGGAAAAGTTGCATATGATATAAGATGGTCAACATTAGTTATTACTTTTGTTAAAACACTATTTTTGTCACTATAACTGTTATTACTTTCTAAAGTTTGTGTCAGTCTCGAGCATTATGGTTAAGCTGTTGGTCATTTTGTTAAACATTATTGCAGAGAGCTCAACGTAAAGCGCTGGATGTGCTTAACACTTTGGGGCTATCAAATTCTGTTATGAGACTCATTGAGAAGAGGAATCGTGCTGATCGATGGATCAAATATGCAGGGATGGTCGTAACAATCGTAATCCTGATTTTCATTTGGAGGTGGACAAGATGATAGGTGCTATATCATCAAGGGGACTATTAAAATTAGCACATTTTCTTGTGGTAGTACTGAGGGGCAATGAAATTGTGAGAGTGATTTGAAAGGAATCAGAGAGGAATCCGACTTGTGTAGCCATTTTAGCTAATGCGCAGATCTTGATAAGCATTGCAATGTAAATGTCAAAATGAACATCGTTTAAGCTACTGATTTTAAATCTTAGCTTGCTCCATTTTCTCATATTTGCTACGACACTGACAGAAAAATGAAAGATAAAATAAAACCATAAACTGCCTTTTCTGGTGAACTTTATAGTCCGATTCTTCCTTCCTTGTAGGTAGGTAATTATATTTTAGTTGCTACTCTGTCTATGCTCTGTTACGATTTGGGATAAACATAACCATCGAACTCCACATTCTTCCAATTCAGGAGTTTTAGCCTCTTGGAGGTTTAATAAGGCATTTATGTTAAAAAATGAAACTGCTAAAACCAAAGATAGCACAGGAATACAAAGAAGCTAAACAAAGGAAAGCTTAATGAAAGTTGAGAGAGGATAAAAGAAAAATATGGTTTTCTTTATTTCTTCAATGTGTCCATACAGCCAAAAGCTAAGGAAACATATAATACATAGAGAAAGGATAAGAATGGCCAGTTGACACACAACAAAATTCTCTGGCAAAAGGATTCAGAGACATTGTTTACCACTTCAAACTAAGTGGGGTTAGCTATCCAATTAAGGCTTCCAACATGAGCAACTGCTTGACAGTACTTGGGCATACCAGAAATGCTTATGATCTTCAAAATTTTCTCATGTATGCTATAGGCAATTAAAATCTCACCTTGACAATCTAGCAAGATGTCACCATTCTTAAGTATGCACACCACTTTAACAGTTCCCTTCTGCAAACTAGTCCTCCAAATGTCATATGATTGGGGTGACAAATCTTGACCAACAATTGTAGAAGCTCCAATATTGAACTGTTTCACCCAAGACTCTTTCTTGTTATATTCTTCCATGATCCAAATTTCCAAGTTGTCTCCATTAGAGGTTAATAAACACGCGCAAAGACACCCTCGGAGGGAAGCCAGATGATAACTACAATGAAATAAGTTGACATTGAAGTCAGGTCGTGGAACTTGTTGAAATGTATCATTAGATAGGTCAAAGGAAACGATAAGGCGATCAAGGTGCCAGTTAAATCTAGTCACCCAATGGAGTCTTCCACTGACAAAAATCCCAGGTGAATGATGAAGCTTGTAAGGTAATTCCCCTAAATTTCTCCAAGAATTGCTTCCTAGGCTGAACACATGAGCTTCTGATCGTGGAAGATCATAAACGTGTGTATTTCCCGGAGACCAAGTTGCATAATAGACATGAGGATAGTAGCCTATTTTAATAACCTTGTACTCGTTAGTAGCAGGATGAAATCCAAAACCATAAACCACCTCATTCACTTCAACCGCATGATTACAGTGTAGCAACTTCTTGTGTTCTGTGGTGAAAGGATTGTATATGTACACAGCTTGATGGTCATAGACACCAGATAGACATAGCAGGCCTTTACATGATCCTACTATTCGAAATATAGCCATGGATGTTGAAAAAGGAATCTGAATCTCTCTCAATGTGCGTTCATCATCATCATGATCAGACAGTTCAACAAAGAAAAGCTGATCTTTTTGAGGATGGTAAGTCTTAAAGATGATACATGGATTGATCTTCAATGCACGAGACAGGTGCAGATCGACAAGGCGTGAATCATGTGTTAACATGTTCCAGGTTTGGCATACAAACCTGAACTGAATGAGAGATGAAATAGGAAGCCTTGAAACTATGTCAAGTGCTATTTCATTTTGCAGACTATCAATCAGATTTCTGCTCTCATCTGCCGGCTTCCTTTGTCTTTCATGATTGGAGTCCATGAACAAAGTAAAATCAGAACTCACAAAGCACAGAAACCTTTATTAGGTATCCTCTCAAGACATCAGAACTGAAGATACTTAAGTAGTAACAAAGTAAGAAACTCAGAGATGAAGACTCTTTTGCAGGTATAAGGGGACAAGACTTGCATACAATTATCAATCATCAAAAACTGACAAGGTGATTGCGTTATTTTTGTCCGCCTGGGAATTGGTATTCTAATCATGTCCCCGTCAACAGTTAGCTGGACAATGAGTACATATATTACAACTTGCATCAGAATATTCCTCATTTAACACTGCTTGAGGTGTGAGAATCTGTTATCATGTAGCCCGAGAATTCTTTTGTTTCTTATAAATAACAAAAAGACCTACATGACCCATCATTGCAAAAAATATATTAGAAAACCCTTAAATTTCCTAGATATATACACTGAGCAAGTATGCAAATACATTTCACTAGTCATAAAAAGAAAATAGAAACATTGGATCAGGTGGCGATGCCAGAAGCTAGCATCACATGAGGACGCTTGACAATCCAAGGCGTGAACCAGTAAACCTCTCCGATAAAATCTTCATCCAACTGCTGTGTTGCTACAATCTAGTATTCCTGAGAACAGTTGCCTAAATGAGACAAAATGTTTACATCCTTGAGTGGACAACACATGATAGAGAGACAGAGAGAAAGATTTATGTCAATGTCAGGAGACAGGATGACCATTATCAAGGAGAACAAGCATAGACATAATAACACACGAACAAGAACTCCAAGCGGAGAAGGATATCATTGGCTCGTCAAGATACTGATTAGGCAGTTGCCCAACTTGTCTTGAATTTCCTTACATCTTATGAAGTCCAGAGGCTTATAGAAGATCTCAGCTGAGATATTAGTTCTTTGCCCACTTACTCCAATTTCTGAACGACATGTAATCCTCCCAACACTGCTTCCTTCGACATCTCCCCCAACTTCTCACCAGTTTCTTCAGCTCAGTCTACCCAAACGCCCAATGGAGGATTGGACGCAGCAGTACACTTCTTTGCGCAGGACTCCTCCAATTTCCGAACGACATGTAATCCACCCGATACTGCTTCCCTCGACATCTCCCCTAACTTCCCACCAGTTTCTTCAGCTCAGTTTACCCTAACACACAATGGAGGGATTGGACACAGCAGTACTTGGAGGGGATCAGGAAGAAAGGTTCCGCAATGGAGTTTCAGGGAAGAGGGGGTCATGGCATACGATGCTTAGAGAAGTGGGGCAGAAAAGGCAGATGGGTGAAGTTGCAGCAGGAGGAACCTCGGGAGTTTTTTGGATCACTAACATGCCTCCTTAGATTTAAAAACTGAAGTGTCCTTTATGTGACCTGCTACAATTGTTTGAAGCCACATGAGAGCCGCCATGAAATCCTTTTGATGTGAAGTCACCAAAAGTAGAATTTAGTCAATTTACTATATGAACCATTGACTTACAAGCGTTTTAAAGGCTCCCTCAGTATGCGACCTTCTCCGTATACAAAGTAGATCTGTAGAACCACAAAATATAAGTCCCTTTCAGTCTTGAAAGATCATTTCACACTAATAAAGAAATAAATATGCATACACCAGATAATAACATAATCATTTGCACAACCAAAGAAAGAAGCAAATATGCCAATATTTGGCAGACATAGGATGGCGGGAATATAATTTTTTGAGCATCGTGTCTTACAAGAAGAAATGTCCATTGACCAATTTCTAGACTACCTTCCTCTTAGGTAGGGACTATCCCTAAAAACCATGACAAATACAACGAACTGTCTAATACCCTTATTACAACTATTAGCGTTAACATGTACAGGAAAACATAATTATTTTCATATAAATCTCAGCTTACAGGAGTCCACATTGTATGAGATGGCAAGAACAACACCTCTAAAACGATCAATTAATCTAGAAAAATGTTTCATTAAGGTCACTTTACTCTTTGATATCACTATGACCACAGTTTACCTGGATCAACTATCACGTATGTTCCTCCGTAACATCTTCACCGCTATCCAGTACAGAACCAACTTCTTGAACGACAGCAGTAGTCGAATTTGCCTGCTCTACGAATCTATCTTCTTTCCCGACTAAAGCTAGGCTCTCGAAGAAAGGCTCACCGTGAAATGAGCGATTGGTGCCATGGACTCCAAGATAGCTTATGCTTCTCTTCTTGGGGTTGTATGAAACCATTCCTACCATTCTGGCAGAAATCAATAACTCGCCGTGAGTCCTAAATCCTACAACATTCCTGAAACCTCCTCTCAAATCAATATTATGAAGTCTACTCCAAGACTTCACCATGCCATATTCTTTCATCACCCATATCCAGCAATAATCACTCTGCCAAAACTTTTCATACTCAACTAGCGTGAGTGACATGCCCATAACCATCACATCCAATTTCATTACATTTCTCTCAGCGACACTATCTGGCAAACGTATTTCACTAAAATTTTCAGTTCCAACATTAAATGCTACAATAAAGCTATCATCTTTATTTTTACCACCACCGCTGCTGCTGCTACTACTACTACTACTGTTATTGTTATTGCTATTGCTACTATCACCATTACCACCACCACCATCATCATCATCACTCGAATTCGATGCAATCCAATGAACAGCGCCATTAAGATAAGCCGAAACAGAATGATTCTGATGCAAAATATACGAAGGACACACATCAGAAATGCTCCTCCAAACCCCACTATTCAAAGAATAAACCTCAATTCCAGGTGGAACCAAGAATTTAACTGCCCTCAATTTATCAAGAAACTCAATAGTTGGTGGAAACTGCAACCTATAATCCTCAGTAGCAGTACTATTATAAACAGCTCTAACAACTTTATAGTCATTCTTCGCAACATCAAATCCAAACCCATAAATACAAGACCCACGTCCATTATACCCTAAATTAGGCCTGGGCAACTTCAAATGTTTCCGAATTATAGGGTTCCATAAAACCACTGTATCCGTATATTTATCATAATCATCAGAAAGGCAAATAAGACCATTACAGCAACCGACGATTCTTAAATACTCACTACGACTCTTTTCAGGACATTTCAGCTCGAGATATTCAGCGAACGAATCAACATCCGAGGAATCATTTTCATCTTCATCGTCGAAGTGTAACGCGTAACGTTCGACTCTGTCAAACATGTTGTAGTGCCGAACGAATAATAAAGGTCGGCGATTGCTGTTGCTGATTATTTGGGTGTTGTGATGTACGGAAATGAAATTAGGGTTTGTGATTGTCGAATACCATGACTTGCATACGGTTGTGCAGTGAATTAGAGATTTTAAAGGTAGTTTTGATAGAATTTCTACAAGAACATCCTTCGGAAGATAGTCCGACATTTTTTTCCAGCTTACACAAATGTTAGAGTGATTGTATATGTGAGATTTTTGGGGCTAGGAAATGAGTGAATCTATTAATATATAATATATAAAAGGACGAAGCAAATCTATGATGTTATTTTGACAAGTGTCACAATAAAATTTTAAGACAAAACTCCGATAAATTTAGAGATTCAAAAAAAATTTATAAAATTTTAAAGAATTTAACGTTCCACCGATATTTTTGAAAATTGAACAGTAAAAAATTAAAATTACTCCAATACCAGAAAATGGACTCCCACGTTTTTTTTTCATTAGTTTTTTTATTTAACTGCATATCGTGAAAGTAAAATTCGGTAACCGTACAGCATAATCCAAGGCACGTTTTGGAAATTCTTTTTGTGAAAGTTATCACAGTTTATTGACAAAAACTTTACCCCATCATTTTGTATCTATCCTGTTCCATTTCTTCAATTTGCGAATGAAAGTTACAGAGTTGGGTTCACGATTAGAGTTAGGGTTTGACTTTGATATTCATGTATGGAGTTATTGTTGGGTTCCAGCAAGTGAAAGGAGAAAAGTGAATCTACCATTGTAGCTGCTTTCTCAAATTTCGATTCATATAGGTAGTTGCCATGGTAGAACATGCATTCAAAAGGTAAGATTTGAGATTATATATATTGATCTCTATTTTGTTTATTCTGAAAATTTTGGAGATCGTGGTTGCTAAAGTTTACTTATTTTCATCTGTTACTTACAAAGGCTGATGCAGAACAAACTTGATGTTTCGCCTTCACTGTGTGACCTACCGTCAAGTAAGTGGAACTACCCCTAACCCTAACCCTAACGGATGACCAATGTGGCAGCTGACCCACTCCATATTTTCCATGTCAGTTGTCAAGTCACTTATTTACTCAATTAAAAAAAAATTAAAACATATCTGAATACTCGAACTTCGGTCTGAAAAAGAAGAACTTAAGGAATCACTAACTAAGAAGATCGAGACGCTGTCAAAAGCCATAGAAGTCGAAGCAAGAAAACAAAAAGTTAAGCAACAAGGTCAGTGAGAACATCTTGACATGTAAAAAAGCAAAAAAAAGTGATCTTGGTTCATGAGTCATTGGTCTGAAAAAGAAGAACTTATGGGATTGTCGAGATAAGTTCTTAATCTGGACGGAATATGCGAACTCCAGTGACTGCTAAGTTTCCGACAACCCTGTTGTTTTGGACGTCGCTCGTTAGCCTACTGCTGTGATTTTTCTGTTGTGAAATTGGTATGCTTCGTCGATTGCTTGTAATTAACCGTGTTTTGGTGTCACAATTGGTATGCTTCGTCGATTGCTTGCGATTGACCATGATTTGGTGTCGCTCACATGTCACGACCCAAAATTCCACCACAGGCGTCGTGGTGGCACTTAGTCTCTAAGACTAGGTAAACCAATTACAATTACATTTCGAGCCATTTTTTTTAAACATATAATTTAATACAAGTGCTGAAACCAAAAGCGGAAACAAATATAAAAACTTCACATGACTGATAATACTGAGTCACGAACTCTAACTGAATACATGCAATGATCTCAAGGATCGAGTATACAATACTGTTCGGATAAGAGTTGACAGTACAATAAAAATGGAAAGACTCCAAGGGACTGCGACGGCCAAGAAACTCTACCTTAAATCCTTACGATCACACCCTAACCTCTGTCCGAGTCCGATATCTCCAATACCTATCTCTGCACAAAAATGTGCAGAAGTGTAGTATGAGTACACTACAGTCGGTACCCAGTAAGTATCAAGACTAACCTCGGTGGAGTAGTGACGAGGTAAAGTCAAGATATTCACTAGTCAAATAACCTGTGCAATATAACATACAAAATAATAGAAAGACAAATAGCAGTTATAGCGACAATAATCAACTAGTGATATAAACAGCAAGGCAGCAAGAACACCATAAATATTGCTCAAGCGAATAATGAACACAAGTATAACCAATTAATCAAGTCCTTCAAAATATACATCTTTCAAATGTAAGTCCTTCAAATATAAATCTTTCACATATAAGTTCTTCAAATAAAAATCTTTCGAATATAATTCTTTCAAATAAAAGTCACTATGTGACACCTCATTTCATAATCATAAAACACGGGTCTCAGCCCACTTTTATATTTTCACGGCACCTTGTGCCCATATCTCTATTACAACCGCACAGACAACTCACGTACTAAAATATCAATGTATATAAGATCCACATGATCAGTTTATTTTCAATAAAGTAAGCTTACAATTTTTAAACCAAGTAAGAAATCAACAAAGAAATGAGTTTATTTTTGAACTCGTTTGGGTGAAGAAAATGACATTTCAATTAAAATGAAGCATCTGATAGCTACTGATTTGGATGTAAAATTTATTAAATTAAAACATAATAGCAATTTCTTTTATTCAAAACAACTCAAACGTCGAAAACCAGTAAAAACCAGAAACACAAATCCTCAAAATCTCGTACGAAGAGCCAAAGCCAACACAATACAACAAGTAATACAAAACACATAATAAAATCAAATAATACATCACGGCAGAACACAAGAATTTACATATCACGAAAAAATAAAATAACCAAAGGTAAGTACAGCCATAGAGAAATATCAACAAAAAGGGCACTCCCGAGGTACCGCCTCATAATCCTAAATCATAAATAAATTTTAATCTTTCCTTATATCACTGCGGGAGCCTTCACATTTAGTTTTTAGAAATAATTTTTCCCGAAATAGCAATCCGTGTTTTAGCAACTCTTATCACACCGCGTGGCTTTTAGTAGTTCCCCTACTAGCCACGCGTATCAATCCCCCACTTATCTCACCGCATGCGTTTCAACACCTAGACCTTATACCACCGCATGCGTATCAATATCATAATATATCACAATTCGCACCTCAAGTGCCCGATTATCATAGCATAACACAACTTGCACCTCAAATATCACAACATATCACAAATTGCACCTCAAGTGCTCAAATATTACAACATATCACAAATTGCACATCAAGTGCTCAAATATCAAAACATATCACAAATTGCACCTCAAGTGCTTAAATATTATAATTTGCCACAGAAATCAACAATACATTATTTTTCACAATAAGATATCTGGGAGTGAACAACAACAAAATAATATTTCACAATTTAACACTTTGCCTCAATATGATTTACGACCTTTATAACTCAATACAAATTTCAACAACATGAACTGGAAAGTAATTCGTCAATAACACCACCTTCTTTAATCCAAAATTTTGACAAATAGATTAATTCCTCATTTTAAATTTATTTAATAAATTATTTACAAATTAATAATCCATAATGAAATTATCTCCAGGAAATATCAACTCAACAAAATACGTGATCCACATAAAAATCAAGGTGGCAATCACACCAAATTATCATATAAAAACAAATTCAACAAACAAGGATTTACTATGTTCCAACAATTTTTCAATTTAATACATAAGGGCGTCTACGAATTTCAACCAATGTAATTTGCACATATAAACCAAGTACATATTCGTCACCTCGCGTACATGGTTTTCAATTACACAATTTTCACATAAGACTCAATGCCTAAGGGGTAATTTTACCCACTCAAGGTTAGGCAAGATACTTACCTTTTTGAAGTTAGGCCGATATTCCAAAATAGCCTTCTTGCGTGAAATGACCTCCGGACGGCTCAAATCTAGCCAAATAAATTATATAACTTTATTAAAATTAATCGGAAATAATTCCGGATAATAAAACGTCGTCTTAAAAATTCACATTAAAAAGTCAGCCAAAAGTCAACGCAGGACCCGCCTCTCGAAACCCGACAGAATTTTTACGAAATCCGAACACTCATTCCGATACGAGTTCAACCATACCAATTTTATCACATTCCGATAATGAATCGACCTCCAAATCCTCAATTTAAAGTCTATAAAATTTCTACCATTTTCAACCCAAAACACTAATTTAATGATAAAAACAATAATAGATTCGGGTAATTTAACCAAAATTGAGTTAAGAACTCTTACCCCGATGTTTCCCTTGCAAATCTCCCAAAAATCGCCTAAAATATTGCTTCAATCCGAGCTTTATAGCTCTAAATATGTTAAAATAGCCTAAACCTCGAAATATAGCTTCTGTCTAGGCATTTACTCTTCGCGATCGCGAAGCACAAAATTTTCCAGCTCAAAATTTGCTCTTCGCGATCGCGAAGCACAAACTACCCAACTCTTCCATACAGCCTCTAGTATAATGGTCTTAACTTTTTGTACAAAACTCCAAATGACAAATTGTTTGACTTTTTGAAAACTAAACATCAAGGACTACAACTTTTATGTTTTTCTCATCTCCCAATTCCTTATAGCTTTCGAGATATAAGCTTCCAAAGTTAGCCCTATGCAACAACAATTTCTTCTTCGCGATTTCCAAACTCTTTCCAGACAGCCTGTAGTATATTCATTATAACCTTATGTACACAACTCCAAATACTAAACGATTTGATTTGCTGAACAATAGACATAAAGGGCTACAACTTTTATTTTAGATCATCTCCAAATTCCTTATAGATTGCGAGATATAAGCTTCCAAAATCAGGTCAGTGCAGCAGAATTTTCCTATACGCGATCGCAAAAAGGCTTCCGCGATCGCAATTCACAGTGTCCAAACAGCAAAATTGCTCTCTGCGATCACGACCGTTTGTCCGCGATCGCGATGCATACCTCTGTGGCCAAAAACCAGTAACTAAAAATGGCCTAGAAATTGTCCGAAACCACCCCGAAACTCACCCGAGCCCCTAGGGACCCCGTCCTAACATACCAACAAGTCCCATAACATAACGCGGACCTGCTCGAGACCTCAAATCACATCAAACAACGTCGAAATTATGAATCGCGCCTCGAATCGAATCATGAGTTTATGAATTTTCCAAATTCTGTAATTTACGCTGAAACGTATCAAATCAATCCGGAATGACTTCAAATTTTGCACACAAGTCTTAAATGAAATAATGGAGGTGTTTCAATTTATGGAATCGAATTTCGACCCCGATATCAATAAAGTCAACTCCCGGTCAAACTTTCTAAAAATCTTTCATTTTTCAACTTTCGCCAAAATGCGTCAAATTGTCCTACGGACTTCTAAATCCAAATCCGGACATACGCCTAAGTCTGAAATCACCATACGAAACTATTGATATCATCAAAATCCTATTCTGAGTCATTTTCTCAAAAGTCAAACTCCGGTCAACTCTTTTCATTTAAGCTTCAAAAATAAGGATTGTTCTTCCAATCTAATTCCGAACCTTCCAAAAACCTAACTCGACTGCATACGCAAGTCATAATACGTATTACGAAATTGCTCGGGGCCTTAAGTCGCTGAACGGGGCGTAAATTCTTAAAATGACAAGTTGGGTCGTTACATCACACTTTCACCGTTTCTCCATCTCTGGCCTATGATTTGGTGTGACCCTTTATGAAGTTGTTGGATTCACTAGTGCTATCACTCAACTCTGTTTCAAGTTTAAAAATTCAGTGGTGAGAATCTCGAAACCCACTATGGTGTGTTCTTTGGGTGTCGAAAAATTGAAGTTGACAATTCGATTTGTTGATTATATATGGAGGAAATCAGCTGAGTGTTTTTTTTGGAGCTTAAAATCGTAAATCAAACATTAATTTTATGGATTTAAGTGAAGAACAAATTTGTACTCCATTTTTTAGGTTGCCGAAATTTGAAGTTGAAAAAAGACTAAGAATCTAAAATTCTTGCTTGTTTCCTACTAAAATCGAGTGAAAAAAATAAAAATTGGAGCTTGAAACGGGAAGAATAACACTGATGTTTATAGATTTGGAAGAAAAAAAAATCGCATTGAAGGATTTATAAGAATGCTTGAGAACATAAAATGGGTATTCTAATTTGCTGAAGTTTAAGCATATTGCTAGCTAGAATTTGTTGAGAATATTAATGTCGAGAAGTTATTGTTGCAACTTGAGTCAGTTTGATGAAAAACTTGGCCTAGTTTGGATTGAAAAATTTGAAGCAAAGATGAAGGACTCATGGAAGAAAAAGAAGTAGGGAGCCTGGAGGGGGTGGGGTTGGGGGGATATATTTTTTTTTTATATTAATTGAGTAAATAAGTGACTTGGCATCTGACATGGAAAAAATGAAATGGGTCAGCTGCCACATTGGTCATCCGTTAGAGTTAGGGGCACTTCCACTTACTTTGTTAACGGTAGGGTGAGTTTTGGATGTAAAGTGAAACAGAGGACAAACATATACTATTTACAATAGTACATGGGATAATGAACTTTTTTCCAACTTTCTTTCACTTTTTTTGCATTTATGCCTTTCTTTCGAACATTTGATTGAATTGGATTATTGATGCAGTGGCACTACATTGGTGCTATTACTATGTTATACATATGTAGCATTATTATCCCTTACACCTTGATAGTAAAATATGCAGTTTAACTTGGTTCTAATTCTACTAAATATATTTATACTTTTATAATTTCATTGATATATAATTTATTTTTCATACATGCATATTACTTTAAAAAAAACTATCTATTCGATTGCAAATTTTTTTCCATTTTTGTATAGACAAAGTTCCATCTTAAAATCAGTGCGATATGTAAAATTAGTTTTTTGAATGGTAAGACAAAACTAACTAAAAGAAGTATCATATGTCTTTTACTATTTTTTTCCTTATAATATTTTTTGCCGTTTATTTTTTGAATATTATTCGCGCATCGCGTGGGTATGTATACTAATTAGAAGTAAAGTAACCCTGAGGTTACCGGTAACGTGCATAGCCGGTAGCTGGGAAATTGTTGATTGCTCATCTCAAATTTAGAAATCATTTACTTTTAGATTTTTTTTTGTTTTTTTATTTTAAATTTTGTTACGTAAATTAGGACGGAGAAGTTCTATTTTCTTTGAGAAAGAATTAAGACTTGTACTGTCACATGGATTATCCAGCATAATAACTATGGTTCTCGTGAACCCGGAAGTTTTTGTCTAGATCTGTATTTGTATTGAAAAATTCATTAAATGCCTAAGAATATATAACTTGGGACCCACTTCGTTAATGCAGTTAATATTATATATTAACTTCAGATTCTTTAGGAACCCATAAACTTAAAATTCTTGATCCGCCTCTCCCCAGTTCTACTTGGTGTTTGAGCATCATTAAAAGGCAGTCCACTGCACAAAATATATCACGTTTACGAAGGGCTAAATTGGAAAGTGTGATGTAAACATCTTATCTTAGTTCAAACTTTAGTCGCTATATTTATGATTCGAACCCGTTACTTATAAAATTATACAGAGACAACTTTATCGTAAGTTTTTAATAAACTTTCTTCCAAATGATTTTTAGACTAATTCCTTTATCCCATGTTATATAATCAAAAGTATATAGCATGGATAATGAGCCTGCCTTTATATTTTTACCACTTAAATACCGAGTTATTATCACTTTTAGCCCGCGCCAAAAACTATTTACATCTAGTAGCCAAAAAGTGTATCAAATTTGCATATTTTTTTGTATATAACATACAGAATGTATATATATACAAAAAATATATAAATTTTATACATTTTTTGGACTATTATATTTACAGTGTCATTTTTTCTTAAATAATACCTGACTTGATGCACGACATGATTTGAACTCGTGACGTGCGCCCAGCTACCACATATCTCCTGCTATAGTACTTCTGCTGTTGAGCCAAAGCAAATCTGTACTGGCTCTTACAATGCAAAGAATTCATATTCACACCAAAAGATATGGTTACATTTCAGTATTCAACAGTATAAACTATATCACTTACAACACCAAGCTCAACCTATTTTCAGCACCTTTATTTACAGAATATTACACAATCTATAGCTTTAACTATACTTGACTCACTACAGAAACACTTATACAAGAAGAAAAACCTAATCATCAACAAAGAATTTTCATTGTAGAGCCTATTCTAACCTGATCTCATAATACCCACAGTTAACTTCCTAAACTCAACCCCTACTCAAGTGAAATTAAAGGAAAAAATGGTTCAAAATGAAAAAACCAACTATACTGCACTCTCATGTCTACGCTATTTACATACTTCTTTTTCTATGAGATCACCCGAAATACAGGATACATCTCGGGACCTATAAATGAACATGAGCATTTTGGCACGAACCTGCTTCAACGGAGTTAGCAAACTGGCTTCAATTGACAGGAACTTCACAGAAAAAAGGTGTAATATACATATGCAGAATATAAGTTTCTTCTCTTATTGCCTTCATGTGGGATAGTCCTCGTCAGCGATTGGTTGCAGTCCAGGAGTATCCATGCATTATTTTCCGTACCTAGTGGTTGTTAGCCATCATTCCTGCAAATGAATGGACATCAGTACATGTGCATGGGTCGAGTAAGTATCACCGAAATATGCATACAAGCACACCATCAAATTCCTGTCTTTTTTTCATGCATTTCCAGAGTTGAAAGTTTTTGCATAACAAATCTATAAAGGAATGGGGTCCTAAACAGATGCTTACTTCAATATAAAGGTCTACAAATCAATCTTTATGAAGTAGAAAAGCTTCACTAAGGAAGAAAACATTTCATTTGATATGTTTAAGATGCAAAGGAAGAAAGTTCATCTATTTGATAAAGAGGCAGGTAGTTACCACAAAAGGGAAGAGTAGACGTTTTTCGGATGAGCTGCTAAATCATCCAGCAGCAACAGTGGGAATCGGCTGTCAGACATCTGACTGGCCAAAGCTCCGTCCTCCGCTACCAACAGAGGAATTCGTTAGATATCCAAATAACTTAGGCCCTTTATCCTGGAAACAAGTTAACTAAACCATCAGACTGGACCTCAAAAGACGTCGCTGCACGGTTAACAATGTCCTAATCAACCTGACTCAAAGAAGCGTGCCACTGCTGAATAAAGTTGTCCTTCTTCAAACGGTTTTGATACATAATCATCCATCCCACACTTCATGCACTCTTCATTTGTTGCTTGAATTACATCTGCTGTCATTGCTAATATTGGGGTGTACCAATGAGCCACTTTGGCAGACATGCTGGGAAGTAACTCACCAGAATCGACTTTTTCGTTGTATTTGTTTTCTAGACTGCGTATTTGTCTTGTCGCGTCAAACCTGATGCGGAGATAGAGATCATCAAAGATGTGCTCGTGAATTAGGTGATCAAATATTTACAGACTCGCTTTGGTGTTGGCAATTTTTTTTGGGGGGGGGGGGGGGTAAACTACAACTTGCTCAAGTTAAAGTACATTGTATGATCAAGACCTCTTCCAGAAAATGTTATAAGTAGATAAAAAGCATATGGAAATGTAGTTACAAATTAACCCAATCGAACCATTAAACTCATTCCCCAACGAAACTAGAGCTTAGTCCATTCAACTACCAACTTATCTATCTCAGCCATACAAGGACGCAGAAAATCCCGTGCACTTCTCAGTTCTCACACAGTGTTGGTGTCCTCCAAGTAGCTAATCATAAGCATTTCTTTAAGCTAACTCAAGGCAAACCCCCACCCCCACCCCACCCCACCCCTCACCCCACCCCAATATGTTCTTCACCTATACACTCAGCATCTGCATAACTTCGCAAGAAGGAAAAATAGAGACAGATTAAGTTACTTACCCACACATTTCAGGCATTTGGAGGTCCATAAAACAAGCATCAAACTTGTGTGGTGGATTAAGATGTGCTAGAGCAGCCTTTCCACTGTCTACACAGGTCACTATCGCCCCGTACTTCTTTAGAGCACCTTCTGCCACTCTTCTGTTTACCGCATTATCGTCTACCACCAATATATGCTTGCCCGTCAGTAGACTTCCAAGAGTTGAAGGTTTTCCTCGGGTTACTTGCTTCTTATTTTGGTAGCCAATGGCTTCTTGAAAGCATGTTATCAACCCACTCAACCGCACAGGCTTTGCTAACACGTGATCCACAATTCCAGCTGATTTGAGCTCATCTCTCTCCATAGTGCTCATACATAACAGACAGATTTTTGGACGCTTTTTCAAAGCAGTAGTTGAGCCATTTGGTCTGAGCTCTTTCAACATATTACAAAGTGTAAGAGAAGTTTCCTTATCCCAACTATCATTGTCAACAAAAACCACAGCTAAATGTCCCGATGCACTGCAAAACAAGCAAAAATTCAACTGAATGAATCAATAACGCCAACATCATTAAATAACAGCACTTTGAAGATCCACATCACTCATTTAGTCAGTTATGTTACAGACCAAAAACAAACAAATGAAAATGCTCCCTTTCAATGACTTAAAACTTTTAGATACACGCAGTTCATACAATTCAATTGGTTCCAAGTAAGCAGAAGTCCTAGGTTCGAGTCTTTCACTCATCAACAAAAAACTTCTACATGCTTGGCTCAAGCCAGCACATCAGGGGTTGTCTTGCAGATTTGAAATAACTAAATAAACATATCGACTCTCTGATAGCTTAGGCTTTTAGTCTAGGGAATTCACATAATTCAACAAGTTTCAAGTCGGACATCTTGCAGGTTATTTGACCTGAATTATGTTACAGATACTTAAGTATAATATACCCGACGTGCCTAACTTTCCAGAATAAGTAATCGGAGGTAAAAGAAACTCAAGATGGGTAGTGACAATGTTCTGATACAGTATAGACTATTTGTCCATTCTTTTAAAGTTAGAAAGTTTCGACACCATATTAACTGAAATGCATGGATGGAATTTAGAAAGGCATGTTAAGTAGAAGTTCTACTTTCTATCTACTTATGCATCTGATACTTCAGACCTCTATCAACTTTGCCTCTTATTACCTAGTATTAGAGTAACTAGAAAGATATGAGCATGCCGAACGCATCGTTGAAGTTATGTTGACGCATATTCCCAGTCTCTGCAGATGGTATCTTGTCACCTCTGCCCGAATGCTTTTATCATCAATCACCAATGCTCTTAAACCACGAAACTCTGAAACAGCTGGATCGTACTGTTGCCATTTACGCTCTAATGAACCTTCTTCTCCTCTTGCAAAGGAAGCAGTGAATGAAAATGTACTCCCTGTGCCAGATTCACTGAAAAACCCGATTTCTCCCCCCATGAGGTCCACCAAACGCTTGCTAATGCTCAATCCTATACCTGTTCCACCATATGTTCGAGATGTTGAACTGTCAGCCTGCATAAAAGGTGTGAAAATACGGTCTTGTGCTTCAACAGGAATTCCCACGCCAGTATCTTCTATGGTCACTAACAACTTGATCTTTCCCACTTCTTCCTCTGTGCTGCTCAGCCTATCAAACTTTTGCCAACTTTGCCATCTGTCAACTACAGGAAACCCACTTAAGGTATTCCAAGATGCATTTGACCTTTCTTGAACAACGGTTAAGCTTTGTTTCAAGACTTCATCCGTCACATCATGAGGGTTCCTCACTTCATCAGCTAAATGTACTGTGACAAATATGTGCCCTTTGTCATTTGTGAACTGCAATATGAACAAGATCTTAGTGAAGTAAAAGTGATGAAACAAACAACAAACAACTACTATTACGCCGCCTCAGTCACAAACAAAGTTGGGGTCGGCAATTTGAATTCTCATTTCTTTCATTAAGCTCAACTCATATCATCATCATGCCGAAATAAAACAAGAGTTGTAGTGAAAATAAGTTAAATATATATATATCAATAATAGTAATAATTTAAAAAATAGTAATAATGTTAAAAGTAATGAAATAAACATACTTATCAAAAAAGGTAATAAAACAAGCATTTCTTTCGTCAAGAATTAATAACTACGAACACAGAATTCTCAAAATAAGATTTTCTTTCCCTCCTAACTTCATTTTCCTTCACATCTTGTGGGTCCCTCAGTTTGGGACTGGATAAAACTCAATGTCATAGCTGTTTCATAAGATATGTAAGAACAAAATGTAGAAAAGGACTATTTGATAAAGCTGAAATCAGAAGACTGGCGTGAATTTTATACGTTTCAGTTAATGAACTTTAAATTCAGAAAACATTCACTTATATCACTGGTGAACTTAAATTTTTCCATACAATTATATAATTATACTAAGTTATTTTAAAATTATTTGTTAAAATACATCTATATAATCGTCCAAAAATGTTATTTAACTGATAAGTTCAACATGTTGCCTTAGCATTCTAGTTTATATATTATTCGAGAAATGATAATTGGCAACATTTGATGGATGGCCATTTTCAGATTCAGCGATTAGTAACAGATGATCTTCCTTAAAATTTGTAAAGCATTTTAAGTGGCACAGAATGAATAAAGTGATCTTCTGCTTCCATTATCAAACAAGTATGACATCTAATCATTTAAAACATTCAATATAGGTACTGAATTGGTGGATTATCAAACAGCCCCTACTCTTTCTTGTAGAGCCAATATCAGAAAAGGTTAACCAACCTTAATTGAGTTTCCAACTAGATTCGTAATTATCTGCCGGAACCGTCCTGGATCTCCGATGACAACTTCTGGGACTAGATCAGAAACATAAACTGCCAACTGTTTCCACGAAAATAACACAAAAACACAATGCATCAAGAACTAGCTAGAGCAAGGCCAGTAACAAAACAGGGAGAGAGAGAGAGGAGACTAAGAGAAGGGATGGAAAAATTATGTAGCTATAATACTGACTTATCAAAAAAAGAGTATGTAGTTATGATACTGTACCTCAATCCCTTTTTTATGAGATCTTCCTGAGAAGAGTGATGAAACATTATCAAGTACAGCACGGAGATCAAAAGGAACAGCCTCCAGTTCAAGCCTTCCCGATTCAATTTTAGCCTGATCAAGAACCTCATTAATCAAAGATATCAGATCTTTCCCGCTAGCATGAGCAGTTTGCGCATAATCCAGTTGCGTAGGGTCAAGGTTTGTGTCCATGAGCATTTGAAGCATGCCTGTACAAATTGAAGAACTTATTATCAATATCTGAGCATATATGTAACTAGAATATCCCTTTTCCAGCTCCCTTTCTGTTAATTAAGTGCAAAGTTGTAAAATTAAAGCATGTTAATTACCTAAAACACCATTCATCGGAGTCCTGATTTCATGAGAAACCGTTGCAAGAAACTGTAAAATGAAGGAAGGAGGTGAGTAGAAAAGAAAGGGTCTTCAGAAGATGAAAAAAAGAAATGGATCTATTTTAAGAGGATAGGAAATTACTTCAGAACTATGTTATCATGAAACGAGTAAACGCAATGAAATGACACCTAGAAAGTAAAACATAATCTGATTCATTAGGTAGATCAAACCTGAGATTTTGCTATATCGGCAGCCTCGGCACGATGTTTGAGTTCCATCATTTCCTGATACTGACCCTCAACTTCAACAATTCGGTTGATGGCAGCATGGAAGATGTGACCAACAAGCAGAGTGATAACGAGGACGCCAACAGATGCAGCTATTGCTGTCCAGGGTGGAGAAGGTTTCTGCTTGAACCTGTGATAAAAGTAAAGATAATTTTAAACTGGTAACACATTCATGGCGTTAAAGTTTACGTGTAAGTGGAGACTACAATTATGTGACCTGCAATGCATCTCGTGCTTCCTTGCTGGATCCCCAAAATCAAGGTTGCTAACATGCAGTAATCCAGTGTCGTTCTCATCCATGCCGTACATTTGAATTGGAGCAAACTTGTTAGTTGTATCATAAACATTTACCACAATAGTTTGCTTGCTTGCAAGCTGATGCAGAAGCTTTTCAACTAATGATGGAACATCATAGGAAGCACCAATGTACCTTTTCAAAGCAAAAGCAAAATGATTGAGAATTTAGGGATAAAAGACTTGAACACCCCAAGGACAACATCAAGTGCTGTACTAGTAAATCCCAACTTTCTGGCGTGGAACTTACCCAACAGTAGCATTGATGCGTTGCACTGGGGTAGCATAAGGAGGGAGATGAGTATTGTAGACCGCAAATGTAAGAACAACACCAAGGTGATTGGATTTCAATAGCTTAAAGGGTGACGTCAAAACCCCCTTGCCAGAAGCCCTCGCTCGCAAAATATTCTCACGGTCTTCCTATAAACAACAACAATATACTAGCCTCAAGAAATAGCAAGGTAAACATAAGCACATAAGGAAGTTGCCTACAACTTGCAGATTGAGAATATAGGCTTTTACACACAGACCAGAAGACACGGAAATATTGATACTTACACATGAACTTCACAAGAAGACAAAGGCAACATGTTCAAATGGAGATATTGATTTAGGGAAAATCCCAAACAGGACATCATAGATGCCTAAAGAGTTACACCTTTGATCAATGACATACAAGTTTGTCCAAAAGCATCACTACTAGAAATTTTCCCTTTTCCACCGGGGATGGCAATGGGCTGGACTAGGTGGGAAAATCCATTGAGGCAAGGTGGGGCCCAGAATTTTGTCAATTCATTGTTTTTTGACTTTTGGCATGACTATTTGCTTCCTTAAGCCTACCGAGGACATGACTTTGCTCCAACTTACCAAGGACATGACCCTCGATAGAAAGGTGTGGAGGTCGAGAATTAGGGTGGTGGGTTGATAAACAGTCTAGAGTTTAGCCTTGTCTTACCAAACACCAGTAGTAGTAGTACTAGTCGGGCATTTTCCTATTCCTAGTACCTTGTTTTTATACGGTGTGTCATTATTTTCAGTAGGATTGGCACTTTTCTTGTAGTTTCGTAACCCTGGATCTCTGTTATTACTCGTTGTATTATTTGCTTCCATTGTCTTATTACCTTGTTGTTGCTATTGTTTCCCTATTACTTCATTTTTACTGTACTTGGGTCAGGGGTCGTTCGGAAACAGCCTCTCTACCTTCATAAGGTAGGGGTAAGGTCTGCGTACACACTACCCTCCCCAGAACCCACTTGTGGGATTTCACTAGGCTTCTTGTTGTTGTTGTTGTTGTTGTAATAGTTGATGTTAAATAGTTTTTATTTAATAGAGTAAACTTTTACTTTCCTCCAAAGGATAGATGAACACAAGTAAAGGAAAAACAATATTATACAGTGGAAATATTACAAAAAGGTATAGTGAAAAACATATAACAAAAGAATTGGATTTTTTTTTTTTTTGGGCGGTGGGGTTGGCGGGTGGGTGTTAAGTATTAAGAAAATTAATGAAAAACATTAAAATGGCAAAAGGAGAAGAAAATCTAGCACAACGGGACATCGAAGGACGGGGTGATTGGTAGCAGGTGAAGCTTTCACCATCCAAAACCTCCTTCACCCATTGTCATCTGTATTTATAACCCACATACCATCTAAGCCAGTTTTACTACTAGAGTATGATATTCAATAAACTAGTAAAAGAGGAAGAAGAATTTTTAACTAAGAATGCACACCTTTCCTGACATCATATCAATCGAGACGATATGGGAAACAGTTTGTTGTGAAAATATGACAGGTGCATATTCATCTTGATCAGGAGCAGGATCCAAGTTTGCAGGGATATAATCTTGCGCTAAAGTTTGGTCCTCGGATTCCATTTTCTTGATTGTCCACCCATGCAGCTTCTCAAACACTTCTCTCTCTGAGTGACGAACCCTTAAAGCATAGGCAACACCACTTGTAAGTGGCCTCTCAAAAGCTGTTCTCTCGGTATATTCTTCAAAAGTTTTCTGTAGAACACAAGAATATAATATCATAGTTACTTTCAAAGTCCAAAGACAAACTCATACACTCTTCCAACTTCCCACTTTATCATGCTTTAACCTTTTCTCATTTTGTCATTTTTTGGCGGGGGGAGAGGGGGTGGTATAGAAACTTTGTCTAAATGATAGTTTCTGTTGATTTATTTCATTTATAAAAACTGCAAGTTGCAGTTCCTAGTATAACTATTCCAGTTCAATCATTTAGCACGAGTTCTCGAATCGGATAAACAGCATACCATATTGCTACAAAAAAGCCTAAGCCTGCTCCCACCGAAGAGGGAGGGGGGCAAGGAAGAACACATATAATAAGAGTCAAAGCTAAATGAAAGATATAATCGTACCTGGTCTATCGCAGAAGGTTGCTTTCCGTGGTGAAATGTGGAAACAAGAATAGCCAATGCATGAACATGGTTCATGCTTACGTTGAACTGGTCCTGCAACATTCGCGCTCGTTCGTCACACATGCTTGCCAGTGTTTCTTTCCTTCTCAATGCAATGTCTGCATTCATGTACCAATACAACCAGATGGCACTGATCACCCCAGCAGAGACAAAGATAACAAGAAGCTTTTTCCTCCACTTCCCACCAGTTCGAGAGGAAATCCAAGCTTGCTGCTGCTGCAACTGCTGTAGCGGATGAAGTTGTTGAGACAGTGGTTGCTGCTGAATGAAGCTGTGCTGTTGATTTTCCCCACATTTTGTACACAACTGAAGCATCTTCCAGCTGACCACAATCCCGAGAAGGACCCACCAGCATAGTTTTGTGAAACAGAAGGCAATACTATTACAATGATCTGCGTTATGATTCCCAACTTCTCTTATTTGTGATGCTTTCTGATATAAATGAACCACATAAAAACGGGGTGAGCGATCTAGATAATCACAGGGTTTACCAATCCAGCAAGCATTTCTTGAGGTTTAATATTCTCATTATTCAGACCACATGTTGAATACGCAAATTATTTACATGGAGAGGACAATTGACACATTAGAACAAAAGCATGTTGGAACTTCTTGCCATACATTGGTAGTAGTTAGAGTGCACGTGTACATACAAATATGTGTACTAAAATCCGGATAATTCCAATCAGCAAGTCGGCCTTTAAATGATACAACTACTACCTGGCCATAAAGTCCAATGTACAGAGAAGTAAGAATATACAGAGCCCCAATTAAGTAAACTATTCGTTTGTGCAAAGACTTCATGAACATAACCAACTAAAATCGAGATGGAATTTTCGTCAATCGCAAGGCAAAGATTTTAAAGATCAATTTCTAATCACTCATAAGGGCTCACCTTTTGAAAGAACTGAGGATCTGCTGAGACTAGTGAAGATAAACGATGTAAAACAAATGGCAACGACTTGTCATCTAGTGAAATGTCACTATTTCTCAGTGCATCCTCATCTGGAACTGGGCACTGGCCTTTTGCTTGAAAGTTCTCTACGGCCATCTCATATTGCTGCTCGTACTTCAGATTCTCTGAACCTAGCACCTTGAGAAGGCAAGTAATGGTAGTACTCATAGGCATTTCCTGCACAGGACCTTTTGAGCATTTCAAGGATGAAATCTACACAGTTAAGATCACTGAGGTCAATTACTATAAACAGAGATATCTAATCGCTAAGCATAAGAAAGGGAACAGCATGAAAAGATGACCTCTTTTTTCTTTTCCCTTCGACAACAATTTTCTTTTTGATAATTCAGAAATCAAATATTAGCAAAGTCTCTAAGGTAGTACCGAAAAAAGGGAGCAGTAAAAGTGACATTCAAGTAATACAACACGTCAAGCCACGCTTATCATGTTATTCCAGAACTTCAGGTTACATTTCTAAAGCTGCCATCCAAAGTAGAAAGCAATAGCTATATTTCCTATGGCAAAACTCCCTTCATTAATTTTGCCCATCTCTTTTCTACTCACTCATCTCTTCTCCCTTTCCCCCAGCCAAGCCTGAAACGTTTGTTTTGTACACGATGTTAAATTTACAGGAGGTAAGGTGAGTGCGCTTATGAGTTCCAAATTTACTCTACAAACTAGCTAACTTTAATGATAACTAGAGGAAGTTCTCAAAGATAATACCTTCTGAAGGTGTTTAAAATATTCGATTTTTTCTAATCAAGATGTTAAGTGAGGGATATTTATTTTGAATTTTAATTTCTGCCGACAATTTTTTGTTACATGTGGGAATAAGCAAACAATAGGTGGCTTCAGAAGGCAATGCAACAGTTGCAATAAATTTTGGTAGGTCATTAGAGATATGTTATTACCTAAGAACTAATTTTGGTTTTTCACCTTCTAAGGAAATCGCAATTCCAAACTGCTTTCCCATTTGCAAAAATGGGAATATAACCATAAGAGCCACACCATTACACATTAGCAATGTAGGAGGAGCAAATTCCAGCTGCATATTGATTTACGGAAGGAAGCTTTCTTCAATGATTGCAATGCCTATAATTGGACTAAATCTTTTACGAAGTATCAAACACTTCCAACCAAGTTCAAACATTCACCTTGCCTATCTGATCTACAGGGTGCTAACTGAAAAATGAAAATAAGTGAAATTTCAATGAAGAAAAGTTAGAGCGTCTATTTAACTCCACGTGAACAGTAACAAACAAAAGGCAAGAAGAAGGAACAAATTGTCGGAAGGGAAATGCTGGATGCCCACATCCACGATTATACCGGGAGAACTTAGGAACTCTTTTCCCAATTTGAAACCAGCACCTTAACAAATACCAGCACCTCAATAAATATGAATAGGTTGCGGGTTTCCTTAAAATGCCATAAGGTTTCACTCAGATGAAAGACTCTCAGCAGTTAAGATCAAACACAGAAAGTCTGCAACTTAACCCCATATAGCTAATTTTTTTAAATGTAATTGAAATAGCTCTAACTACCTTCTCACTACATCTGCAATCTTCTAAATTTTCCTTCTCCTTGCAGAAAATTTTACTAGTTGTGACAGAACAGAATATATACATAGCAGCAACTATTCAAAGGTCAAAAGAAAAAGACACCAAAAGCATTCAAAGTAACTGCAGGATACCTGATCTTTTTCAAAGAATAAGGTAGCTAAAGCTTGAATTTGCTGCTTGGTGACATTGAAATGTTCTAGAATAAAATCAGATTTATCTTCATTTGGTTCTGAACTCTCCTGCTTCCAACTATAAACCACACCATTTAAGCTAATAACCAACCAAACAAATCCAATACCAAAGAAAATGAGCCACAAAAACAAAAGCTTTCTTTGCAAACTCCACCCACAATTTGGTACTTGCAAAGACTCTTTGGCTTTCTTCAGCCTAAAACTTGAAGAGAAGCTTCCATTCATTCCCAACAATTTGCAATTTAGTGACATCTTTAATAAAATCCACCTACATATCTTCAGAAAATGCCTTGACAGCTTAAGAGCAAAGCCACTTAAAGCAGAAAAGCTCATTAAAAGTCAATGACCCCTTCAAGAACAACACTTTATCTTCAATAATTGAGCTGAATTTCAGTCAATTCTCTACAAACACAGCTCATAATTTCAAGGAAAAAAAAATGAAATTGATTATCTTCAAAACTCCTGTAAACCCCACCTCTGAAATTGATTAAAAACAGATTCTTGAACATAAAAAGATTGAATTTTGCTCACTCAAGAAGCAATAAAATCCCATCAAAAGACAAAGACAGCAAGTGGTTAAAAACCCCAGATGTTATTTTGGCAAACTGTAATGGAATCACTGAATGGAACAGAAAAAAGAAGTTTTTTTTTCTATATTCAGTTCCCTCTGGATTCTTTTCTATATCAAGCTCCTATTTTCACCCAACAGTAGAGCAGCAAACAGAAAAGCAAAAGAAGCTATCAAGATTAAAACTTTTTGCCAGAAAATCTCATAATGGATAGAAATGAGGTAAATCCCAGTTGTGTTTCACTGCAAAAACAACTGGAATGAATGATCAGTTTGTTTGTGGGATAAAAAGAAAGTACCTTTATTTTCTAAAAACACCCTCTCTCTCTCTCTCTCTCTCTCTCTCTCTCTCTTGAGTTTTTGGGTGTTGGAGCATATGCTGTTGAGGTTGGAGTACATCATTATCTCATCATCCAAGTGGGAAGGTTGAGAAGAAAAAGCATACAAAAGCTAAAGAAAAAAATCAAAATCATCTCATATTTATCATTTGCAATAAATTTATTCATAAAATTAAGCATTTCTCAGATGTTACACTTTACAATATACAAATTTGTTACATCATTTCTTGTCTAATAGTAATATCTTTGCTTCTATAAAGATTGAAAATGACTCAACCATTTACAGTGTTTTAAGATGCTTCATTTGTTCACTATCACTATGCAGTTATAATAATATAATGTAACCATAATTACAGTTACTTATTTTTAAATATGGAAAGATGTTATTTTTTTATGATAAAATAAAACTAAAATTGTGCCATATAAAATGAGACAAAAGAATACTACTTAAGATGGAGCTATAATATTAAGTACGGGTCCGACGAATTCAGTAAATTTTGCTTAGTCTTATTTGTGCATTTGTGCTATTTGTACACCATGCTTATTTACAATTTATAATTTAAGAAAATAATTTTTTTAGATCTCTTATGTGTAAAAGACAGATCTCTTACGTGTAAAAATAAATTTTTCATGTGTAAAAAAAGAGATAGGGTCATACTTATAACTAAAAATAAGTTTGTAAAGAGCCACAAAACCAATTGACTTTTAATTGTGCTATTTGTAAAAGTAAATCTCTTATTTTTATTAGAAAATTCATTATATTAATCTAATGTAACTAACATACAACTCATAAATTTTAAATTTTATATCCTTATTAGGTACTAGTTCTCTAGTTACATACTAGTAGTAGTAGTAGATATAGAGTGGAAAAGGAAAAAGAAAAGAAAAAGAATGGTTGTGGGAAATGCCAGTTGTTTTTGGTTCAGTTCACATGGAGAAGTAGGAAAAAAGAAGAAAAAGAAAAGGTATCTATGCTTTTGATAATACGGCCTACGAGCTAAAGGAAGCTAAGTAGGAAGATTGGCGATTAATCGGCGCGTAAAAAAGTAAAGGCTTGGTGCTAAAATGCGCCACTTACTTGACATGCTTATCCTACACTTTATTCTTTGGAAGATAATTGATGATGTGGGCATCCCATTAGTTGTGTAAAGTTGGGGGGCTATACACCTCACTTTTCCCAACCCCAAATATACTATTGTTGTCTATCTAAAATTTTAAAAAAAAAAAAAAAAAAATTAAAATGTTAAAATATTAAATGAATTGTATGCTAAATAGTGTTAAATAAAACTAATTAGTTATATTAAAAGCCATGATTAGTTTGACTATCATTAGACGATTCCTTGTGATATTAATAAATACACAAATATTATGCATGGTTTGTCTAATTTGGCTTAGGTGAGTTTTCCTCATTGAATTTGAACGAGTCATTTATAGTAGAAACTTTTCGGAATTGTTTATTATAATTGGTAGTCTAGTTGATGAATATAATCAAATTATTATAGCTTTCGATTAACGACACATTGTTAGTATAAAATTGGGTCGAAACCCTCAATTTTTGAATATTATCAACTCTCATTTGAAAATATAAATTAGAAAAGGATATGATGTGAGAAACTTATCCAGCTAAAATATTTCTTTGGACATAACATAGTGAAAGTGACAACGAAATTAGAACAATTAACAAAAAAAAATTTAAGAACGTGACTTAGTGATCAATAAATTAAAGTAAGAAATAATTTTAAAGAAAATAGTTCAAATGTTAGTAGAGACAAAAAAATACTAATTTTTTTTTTTGTCCAAGCCTTAGTATAGAGTTATGTGATACCTGTAATAATAGGAAATAAGAGGTACCGAATAAAATAATCAAAGTAAATACAAATTAAATAAAAATATCGCCATTATAAATAAAACAATCAACCAAAAAAAAAAAACTCAAGATCCTAGAGAAGCATAGTTTCGTTCCACTTACCAAACTAAACAATATAAATGGAGCATTGTTTTCTTTTTCTTTAAAAAGAAATGACAAAAATAGATGGGAATATTGATGTAACATCCTAATATCATGACATTAAAGTCGTCATCAAATGATGATTATAAGAGTTAGGCGAATTTTCTCAAGCAACAAGGATGATGAGCATCTATTCTGTTATAGAATTATAAGTTCACAAATAAATAATATTACGAAATTATACGCTTATTAATTCTCAAATTTGGGAAAGCTCTTCCAAAACAACTATTTTTTATTCAAAATTCTACTTATAATTTATTGTCTCTTTTGCGTATCTTCAAAGCTTAATAGTTTGTTTGGACACTGTTACATATTATTTCAAGTTATATTGTACTATATTATTTTAATAAATATAACATTTGAATAGAATTTATTATTTGTTGTCGTTTCATGATGTCACGCACCAGTAATATAAAGAACAAACTTACAATATTACAAATAAAAAGTAGGATACGATAAGGTAAGGTAAGGTAAGGTAAAGGATAAAATATAATTATTTAATAATAAGAAAGGGATGAAAAAAATAAGTTAACGATGCGACCATACCAAATTGACTGTTATGTAAAATGACACTTTTTAGCAATACGATACACAAGAATTTAAGTAACAATCAACATAAATATTTTATTTAAAGAAATAATACAACAGAATGAGTAAAGTATTACCAACGTAAGCTACGGATTGGTAAGTAGATGTCATTGGGCAACAACCCTTAAATGATTGAAAATACTTAGCCAAGTTTAGAATATCATCCACTTCACATAGTAATTGAAAGTTAATAAGCCAAAATAATTACTGTGCTATTATTATATTTCTTACGTAAACATGTTAGTTGTGATAATTTTTGCCACTTGGCAAATCTAAATAGACCAGCCAACTAAATGCAACTCCCTTAATTAACCCTTAATTTCATGATTAAACATTTAAAACATGGAACCATTATCTATTTGTCAATATTGGTGAAACAAGAGCATCTTTTTTTTTTATATAGTTGCTCACGTAAGACTTCAAGTATGGGTCCCACTCAGTGGCAATGGAAGTTCATCGGACCCCTTTGTCGGAAAATTATACCGTATATATAAGGTAAAAGGACTAGTTATGTGAATATATATATATATATATATATATATATATATATATATATATATATATATATATATATATATATAAAATCCGTTTGGCTTCTCCGTATTTTTTTATTTTTTAATCCCTTAATAAAAATCGTGACTCTGCCACCTTCATTGAGCCCATTTCTTACCATTTCATTGGAAGATATAAACTTGATTGTTACTTTTGTATAAAGTGGTGAAATAGTGGTAATACATTTGTTTTATCCTTTTGTTAATCAATGTAGTAATCTACTACTATATGTTTTCATTAATGGGCCATGTAAAGCTATTATTCCCTTAGCCTTAAAATTAAAAGATGTTGTTATGCTTATACTTGGACCCACCATTATAGTTATTCTTCCAAGAAAGATTGACACGTTAATTTTATTTTTATTTTTTAAAAAGGGTTTTGATTGCTATAGTTTTATAATTTGTAGTGACTTTAATTTTTTGCTTATGGTATCATTTGAAGTATGTTTTTATTTTTCTATTGATTTTTTCACTTTTTTCTTAATTACTAGAGAATGATAATTTTAGCGTGTAGAATTGGTGAAGATGGGGTTTAATATTTAGATTTTTTTAGTGACATTTTCTTGAATTTATGGATTGGATTAAAGAGTGATCAATGACTGATTAATTACAGACCCTACCATGTTAAGAATTTTTTTGGTGTATATAACCCCAACCAATCATAAAGTCCACTTGCCGTAATAAGAAATGTTACTAAAACTTGTATTCTTATCAACATAATTATGGATAGTATTATTATATATTACTAGATTATTCTATAAGTGAAGTTGTACGCAACAAAAGCTACAACTAGTTGAATCTTATTGAATACTTTTATCCAACAAGTTAAATCTAAGAAATTTGATGGGTAGTGTAAATTATGATTAATCAGATTAGTAAATATGAATATTCAAATGATTAAAAAAAAATTAAAAATATAGATACAATAAATATCGAAGAAAAAGCTTAAGTAACTTAACATATCAACAAGTAATTTTACTAAACACAATTATAATCCAACAAAATAAATAGGAGTATATAATAAATTTAATTTCTCGACTCTAACATATTATCCATTCTATTATTTAATTTCAATTTACATTATTTATTGATTGATCCAACTTGGAAAAGTCATAAACTCATTCATGATTAACCAAATATTTGTTATTGCCCCCCAAAAGATTTTATTTTACTCAACTCCATCCTAGATATTCAAATAAAAAAACAAGAAAAAAATGGAAAGCTACAACATAAAAATAATTCGAAATAAACAACATCCACTCAATGTTGAAATTTCGATTTTCCCCACAAACCCCTGCCAAAAAATCATTCCAAGGATAAATTGACACACTACCCTAGCCCCAAATAACAACTAACTGAAATACCAAAACTACCCCTCCTCCGCCGCACACAAAATCCAAATCGTAATTCGTAAAACTTGTCTTCACTTCCTCCGATTTATTAGATCTCCTCGTTAACCGTGTAACCAAAAACCATGAGGGTCCATTACAGCTATATCTGACAAGTTATTTTTTGTTTTCATATTATATTTATACAAATAATATGTACTACATTAATATATAAATAAATACGGAGTCATGTAAAAACGGTAAAGATATTTCCGTTCGACCTATAGTTCAAAGGTTCAAATCGTAAACTGTTTATATCATACCCTTTGGGTACGTCGCTTCCTCTAACCCTGTGTGAATACTAGCTTGTATTACGTTAGGCTGTTTATATCATATCCTTTGGGGGATGCGTGAATTCTACCTTGCATTATCAGTGCAAAGAGGTGTCCTGTGACATCGCGTGCAACAAGATACATATGTCCCTATTTGGAGTGTGGCTTTCTCCGTATCCTATGTGAATGTGTGATGCTTTCTGTACCGACCCCTTTAGTTATTATGCAAATAAATGAATAATAATAAAAAAAAATAAAAAACAACTGGTCGAAGCATTCAGAGAACGACACGTCAACATCGTCATGAAGTGGGTCCAACAGAAGCTTTTTTCTTACACAGTAGACTGTAACAAAATTGTTTCATGCGCGTGAAGGAGACACAGGCAAGAAGAAGACAGCAAAAGAAAGAAAAAGGAGTTGCTGGAACAGCAAAACTAAGAAACAGACTAATATAAGTAGTATACAGTGTTTAGAGTTGTAGGATGTAGCTCTGTGAGTTTGTCGTCGTAGGTTTCGATTTACTAAAACACCCTTTTTGTTTCTTTGATATTGGTTGACTTTACTCTATTTTTCTAGTTTAATCTCACCCCAATTAGAGGATCCTTCGGTTTAATTACTACTCCGTATATACTTGTAACACAGATTTTACCTCTATCTGACGAAGATAAAAATTATTTCTTTTAAACCCTCCGCTGATAGCATAATCACGAGAGTATTGAAATAGTGTAGAAGCCACAAAAAAAGAAACAGGAATAACAATAAGATAATAAAAGATAATTGGAGCAAAAAGAGTTGCTATAGCTGATCAAGTATTGCATTATCTTTAATATGTTACAAGTATTATATTTGTGTGATTATAAAATCACGTAGAAAAAGAATAAAATAAAAAATTTAAACATAAAAATTGTAATTTTTGAAAAAAAGTAGTATTTAAAGTTAAGTTGAAAAATGAAATTTAGAATTTGAAATTATGTTTGGACATACATTTCACCTGAAATAATGTTACAGTTTTGTGAGTGGGGGAAAAAACATTTCTCAAAATTTTGAAAAAGTGGTTTTTTGGTTTTTCAAAAACTCGAAATTTTTCAAAAACTTGCAAAATTTCCTGGACAAACACATATTTAGAAAAAAGGAATTTTATTTTATGGACATTGAAAGAGAAAGTTGCTCATTCATAAAACTCGTTTTTCATGGATACAATGTACTTAAGAAGTTGGGATATTACAATATTAACATTTTTATTCTCGACTTAAGTTCCCACGAAATTTAAAATATATATATATATATATATATATATATATATATATATATATATGTAGTTTCTTTACACACAGTGACATTTGAGCCGAATGTATACACAATAGTGACCTTTGCGTATACGAAGGAATTAAAGAGGATTTGTCCTTGGCACAATTCTAGAAATTATTCCAAAATATCTAACTCTGTGTGCCCCAATTTATTATTATTTTAATTTTAAAATTTCTCTTTCAGTCTGTGTCATAATAGCATTTCATTTTCCTTAATATCATATATATTTTTAAAAAATAATTTTAATCATTAAATATCATATATATTTGAAAAAATAATTTTCATTTTCAAAATTTGACCTCTCTTTTATGATATTTACTATAAATATGTCACACTAAACTAAATCATATAATTATAACAACAGGATTAAAGTATCTATTTTTCGTCTGAAATTCGATTGTTACAAATGAAAACAAAGACCATTTGATTGGATATATTTGTTTTTTCTTCTTCTTTCTTTTTTCCTTTTTTTTTCTTGGCTGTTTTTTTTTTTGGGTGGTGTTGGCTATAAGATAGGATTATTGATTGAGTCTTTGAAAAAGTTTCTTGTCATTTTCTTCCAAAGAGCATGAAATGGAACTTGTGGATAATGCTTTTCTTTCGAATATGACGAGGAAAGATTAAATATACTTATTTTCCTTTACTCTTTCTGTTTAAATTTTTGGCTTATATACGCGTTTGACATAAACTCAACTCATAAGTTGGCATATTGCGGGACACTGAAATTTTTTGCCTTATATACGCATTTGCATTAATTGATACAACTATTGAAATTATTCATTTCCGTTTTGGAGGTAATTTATATACACGAACATCGGTATAAATATTTTTTTATATTATCGATGATTCGTTGTAATATAATTTAATATATTATAACAAGTTAGTTCATGATATTACACAGTTGAGACAATATCCTTTTCGATATCACTTTAAGCACTAAAAACTTTCTTTGAGTAACTCAAAAAACAAACATGATTTGAGTTTCTAACTACCCCATCACGTAATTTTTGTACTCTAATAATAATATAATGATTATTAGTCATTATAAGCTGGCTTAAAATATTTCTGACTTGTATGTTTAAAATAGAGAATCGCCGTATCCTACTCTATAACCTTGGCTTGAACATGGTGAAACAAGGGTTCAGTGAGATCGACTCAAATTAGTGTGGTTAGATAATGAATTTATGTTGGCCAAGTTAAGTTTTGTTTTGAAGATTGACAAAGGAAGCTCATGAACCAGGTCCATCCCCTGTGTACACAGACACGGGCAGATTCGAGCATGAGGAATGCACGTGAAGGAGATAAGCTTAACTTGTTATATCTGATATCTCCTGATCGAAAAGATTACATAATTGTTAAGGAGAAGGATTCCTTACTCAAAGAGAACACTATCCAAGATAAGGGAGGAGTTAGAAGTTGAGGATAACTAGAACTCTTCCACCAAGGAAGAGTAGCATTAGAACTATAGTTATTTCTTATTCTACTAACTCTGTATATTGCAGGATGTTCTCATTCTATAGACACACACAAAAGCAGAAGTTAAACGTGAGTTGAGAGCAAAATAGTAAGGCATTTTGCAAGCTATTCTTGTGTGATTCAAGTGTGCGAACCTAAAGCTACATGAACCAGATAGAAGAATCAGTTCCAAGTGTTTGTCTTTTATTCTAGTTCAATTATAGTAGGTAGTTTTTAAATTGTACCTTTCAGCTTTATCCGGAAAAATTATAATAGGTACTCTGAGTATTCAAGTTAGAGTTAACTTGAAGTTGTCGCAACAGTTAGAGGCTGGATGTCACAACGGGATTAGAGGTAATCTTTAGGTTTACAAAGAGTTTTTGTAAATATTGTTTTGGCTAAGTGATTTAGCGAAGTATTGGAGAAAATCCTACTGAGTAGTAGGTCGTGATTTTTTCACCTTTTGAGCTGGGTATTTTCCACGTAAAAATACTTGTGTTCTTTACTTTTCGCATTTAATATTTCAGTAACAGTAGGTTAAGGAAAACTTAGAAGAACCAGGTCCTTCTATAATCAGTGCACGCGAAAATTGGATACCACACAAATCACTCCCTCCCATCCCCCCTTGTATGGCATTGACATATAAAATATCAATTGGTATCTGAGCAGGTTACCCTAAAAGAGGCTAATACCTTAGGAGAAGATCAAGATGAGTGTACCACCTGCAAAATTGGGAAGAGTAATCCACTGCTAGGCCATTACTCTTTAACGGCCAGTACTACTCCTAGTGAAAAAATAGGATGAGAGATCACATCATAGGAGAAAACTATGAACTATGGGACATTGTCACAAATGGCCCACTGGCTACCATGAAGATAAATGCTGAAGGAGTAGAGGTACCAAAGACAAGAGCAGATTGCACAACTGAGGACTTGAAGAAATGGGAGAAGAATGCCAAAGCCAAGAAATGGCTTGTTTGTGGACTTGGTCCAGATGAGTATAGCAGAATCCAAAGTTGTACCACTGCCAAGAAAATCTGAGACACTCTGCAAGTGGCTCACGACGGAACACCTCAGGTGAAAAGGTCCAGAGGAACTCTACTGTATTCTCAATATGAGAACTTTACTATGGAGGAAGGAGAAACCATTCAAGAGATATACACAAGGTTCACTACATTGACAAATGAACTAAAGTCTCTTGGAAGGATTATTTCTGAAGAAGATAGAGTCGAGAAAATATTGACAAGGGTTCTGCCTGTTACTTGGGAGAGCAAAATTACTGACATTCAGGAATCAAAGAACATTGCCAGCCTCCCACTGGATGAATTAATTGAAAATCTCACTGATTATGAACTTAGGAGACAAACCATGAAAATGGATGTACCTAAGAAGGAAAGGATCCTGGCACTCAGAATCACTGAAGGTTCTGATCTAGAAGATGATGAAATGACTATGATCACCAAGGATTTCAAGAAGTACTTGAGGAGAGGAAAGGGTCCTTCAAGAAGTAGAAGCTATAGTAAATCAAAAGTTCCTGAGAAGCAAACCAATTATAGATGCTACAAGTGTGGAAAGACTGATCACCACATCAAAAATTATCCCCAATGGGAAATTGAATGGAAGAAGGAAAGAGCTGAACGAAGGAACAGGAAGAAGGAACAGGTTCAACCCAAGAAAAGCAAAGGATCAACCAAGGCTATGGTCGCAGCTTGGGGAGAAAGCTCAGATGATAATGATGGGGATGAACAAGCACTTATGGCCATTGGAGAATCTGATGAGGAAACTGAGGTAAGTGTAGTTCATCTCAAAGACAAGATTAAATTGTTGTCTAAAGAAAGGTTATCTGAGTTACTTCTAGAACTAATTGATGAATCTGAGGATGTAAACAATGAAAAGGAACAGTTGTCTAAAGAATATGTGATTTTGAAGGCTAAGTGCAAAAATCTGGAACTTAGGGTTAGTGAAACTGTAAGTGAAAATATTGTCTTGAAAAACCAGGTTCATGCACTTGACTCAACTGTCCTAGAGTTTAGATCTGAAAATCTAAAACTGAAATTAGGAACAAGTAAAAAGACATCGGATCACACAACTCACCCTAGAAGAAAATATAGGAAAAATGAAAGATGAGTTGTATAAAAGAGATGAGCAGGTAAGAATCCTAAAAGAGGATTTAAGCAAGGTCAAGCATGAGCTAGACAGAACTTATAAATGGAACAGGTCCTCCGATGCACTTTCATGGCTATAGGAACATCATAGTAGCAACAGAAGAGGACTCGGCTTTGGGAACCTGATACCTAAATGGGATCCTAAAAGCAAGTACCTCACATTTTTTGAGAACAAGATTTGCACACACTATGGTAAAACATGTCACTATAAAAGTGAATGCACTGCAAAATAAAAGGCAAGTCAAAAGAACAAAGAATTTATTCAAGGGAAAAATAGGCTTGGGCTAAAAAGAATTTAACTCATCCTTTTGCCTATAGAAAGGGACCCAAACTAGTTTGAGTTCTTAAGACTAACCCCTGATTTCTTTTTGCAGGTCCAAGTCAAGGAGAGTAGTCAAATATGGTACATGGATAGTGGCTGCTCAAAGCATATGATAGGAAACAAGAACCAGTTCCTTTCACTTGAGGACCTTAAAGGAGGTAATGTCTCCTTTGGAAATAGGAAGAAAGGTGAGATCATTAATTGTTATTTGATTCAGAAAATGAACTCACTTGCTTAAGTGTGTTAGATAATGATCCCGTCCTTTGGCATAAGAGACTTGGGCTACTCTAAGTCAACTCAACAAACTTGTCTCCAAGGACTTGGTGACAGGACTCTCTAACATTAAGTTCAAGGAAGATAAGGTTTGTGAGGCTTGTGCAAGGGAGAAGCAGGTAAGATCCTCTTTTAAAATCAAGAAAGTGGTAAGCACCACCAGGACAATGGAACTGGTCCACATGGATCTTTGTGGACCAATGAGAACATTAAGCAGAGGTGGTAAGAGATATGTGATGGTGCTTGTTGATGATTACTCTAGGTTTACTTGGATATTGTTTTTAACATCTAAAGATGAAGCATTTGACATGTTCACTTTGTTTGTTAGAAAAACTCAGAAACAACTAGGTAATCAACTTGCATCAATTAGGTCTGATCATGGTACTGAATTTGAGAATACTAAATTTGCTGAATTTTGTGATGAACATGGCATAGATCATAACTTTTCTACTCCTAGGACTCCACAACAAAATAGAGTAGTTGAAAGAAAGAATAGGATACTTGAGGTTATGGCTAGGACTATGCTTCTTTCTAGTAAACCGCCTCATAGTTTCTGGGCAGAAGCTGTGAACACTGCATGTTACATCATAAATAGGTGCATGACTAGACCTCTTGTAGAGAAGACTCCCTATGAGTTACTTAAAAGGGAGAAAGCCAAACACATTCCATCTTAGGGCATTTGGATGCAAGTGCTTTGTGCACAATAATGGTAAAGAATCCCTAGGTAAGTTTGATCCCAGAAGTGATAAGGGGGTATTTTTGGGATATTCTTCACATAGTAAATCTTACAAGATTTATAACAAAAGAACTATATGTGTAGAAGAAAGTGTACATGTAGTTTTTGATGAAACTAACATTCTTTATGAGATACAGGAACATGATGATGAAGCAATTGGGCTGGTTAGAAACTCAAATGAAACCACAGCCCAGACTGAAGCTGCACCAAAGGAAGAAACAGGTGATGGAACAGGTCCTTCTACCCAAGGCAACCTAACAGGGGGAACTGAACAAAGAAGAACTGATCCTCAAACCCTGAGGGAACCTGTCCATGAACTTGTTCCTCAGTAACAAAACACTGAAGGAACATCTAAGGGAAACCAACTAGTTATGAAACCTTATAAGTACCAAAGTTCTCATCCCATTGAGAACATAATTACTGATCCAACCTCTGGAATCAAAACCAGTTCTTCTTTGAAGAATCTTTGTGCTTTTTATACTTTTCTATCTCTTATTGAACCTAAAAATATTGTTGAGGCTTTGCAGGATGCAGACTAGGTGAATGCAATGCAAGATGAACTCAACCAATTTGAGAGAAGTCAAGTTTGAAATCTGGTACCAAGACCCAAGGACAGATCAGTAATTGACACTAAATGGGTCTTCAGAAACAAACTTGATGAAGATGGAACAGTTACAAGGAACAAGGCAAGATTGGTGGTTCAAGGATATAGTCAAGAGGAGGGCATAAACTATGATGAAACTTTTACTCCAGCTGCAAGATTGAAAGCAATTAGACTCCTTATAGCCTTTGCTGCTTACATAGAATTCACTC
The DNA here is from genome assembly GCF_000390325.3 of Nicotiana tomentosiformis. Taxonomy (NCBI): domain Eukaryota; kingdom Viridiplantae; phylum Streptophyta; class Magnoliopsida; order Solanales; family Solanaceae; genus Nicotiana; species Nicotiana tomentosiformis. Next base: position 10,513,316 of record NC_090818.1, read on the forward strand.
TCCATCAAATGGATGTCAAGAGCGCCTTCCTCAATTGCTATCTAAAGGAAGAAGTGTTTGTCAAGCAACATCCGGTCTTTGAAAGCAAGGAATGTCCTGATCATGTGTACAAGCTTGACAAGGCACTTTATGGGATCAAGCAGGCTCCAAGAGCATGGTATGAAAGATTATCAAAAATTTTGCTTGAGCATGGCTACAAGAGAGGTAAAATTGACAATATTTTATTCTTGAAAGAAAAAGGTAAAGATCTTTTGGTAGTTCAGATATACGTTGATGATATAATCTTTGGAGCAACTACTGATAAGTTAAGTAAAGAATTTGCTAAACTAATGGGAAGTGAATTTGAAATGAGTATAATGGGTGAGCTTAATTTCTTTTTAGGCTTACAAATTAAACAGAACTCAAATGGAACTATGATCCATCAGTAGAAGTATGTGAACGAGTTGCTTAAAAGGTTTAAAATGGAAGATTCCAAAGAAATTGACACTCCTATAGCAACAACCACAAATTGGATATAGATGAACCTGGTTCATCTGTTGATCAGAAGTTGTATAGGGGAATGATTGGCTCTTTATTGTATCTCACTGCTAGCAGACCTGACATTATTTTCAGTGTAGGCCTTTATGCTAGATTTCAGGCAAATCCAAAGGAGTCTCACTTGACTGTTGTCAAGAGGATCTTGAGATACCTAAAAGGCACCATTGACCTGTGTCTATGGTATCCGAAAGGTAGTAATTTCAATCTAGTGGGATATGTTGATGCTGATTATGCAGGTTTTCTTGTGGATAGAAAGAGCATCTCAGGTATGTCACACTTTTTTGGCTCATGTCTTGTGTCTTGGGCCACCAAAAAGCAAAATTATGTGGCCTTATCTACTGATGAAGCTGAGTTTGTTGATGTTGTTTCATATTGTGCTCAATTGCTATGGATCAAACAACAATTAATGGACTTTGGGATTGATGTAGGTTGTATCCCCATCTTTTGTGATAACACTAGCGCAATTAGTATGACCAAGAACCCGGTTCATCACAAAATGACTAAGCACATAGATATGAGGCATCACTTTGATAACTATGAAAATGGTTTGATTTCTGTGGAGTTTTGTGCTACTGACAAGCAAATAGATGACATCTTCACAAAATCTCTAAGTAGAGATCACTTTGAAAGGAACATGTTAGAATTAGGGATGATTAAGATCACCTAAAAGGACCAGTTCAAATTCATAATGAAAAAAAAATAAAATTGGTTAGAAAATCTGTAAATTTTGTACATAATTAGATTAGATTTTGCTCAGTCTCATACTTTCATCAGTATACTCTTGTGCCATGTGCTAAAATAACTCATTAATCTCTAATGATATTATCTCTATTTTCTTGAAAAATTCAGACTTATACAAGAGATTTCTCAGTGAAGAACCTGGTTCATCAAGATTACTTGGTACGTATTCTCCACTCTGCATAATTTGTAATGATAATATTTGTATTTTGATCAAAAGGAGAGTCCCATTCAATCCTAAACCCCTCGATCTTATCAGTTACGAAATGGACCGGTTTCATTCAAACAGAGTCCAAACCACATTAAGTGCCTAAATTCTAGGGACACTCTTCAACGTCTTTTCAAACTGAATTTCAGTTTGATTAGACTTCTGTAAAGGCTGTCGTTACCCAATCAAAGACCTCCACTTTAAATTGATTAGGCCTCAGTTGCTTCCTCACTTCTCAATTCTCAAGCCGTCAAGAATTTCTCTCTTCTCTCATCTTCCAAAACACACACAAACCCATTTTTCCCAAAAATTCCCAAGCACAGAAATGGCTAACACCTCTGAGAATCCTTCATCACCACACAAGAAAATCACATCCACACCATCTATCAACCCTTCGCCAACCTCTAAGAAAAGTAGGGTAAAATGATAGCTCGCAAGGTTGTTGCTAGTGGAGAGCAGATCAAGAAAATAAATGAAAGATTAAAAGCGGGTAGGGAAGAAGAACCCCAGAAATCTGATGAATCATTCAAGTCTGCTACTGAGGGGGAAGAAACGGTTTCTTCTGAAACAGAGCAGGTAACTTCTGGCCCTAAAGTTACTCCTCAAATTATTTCTGAGATTGCTATAAATCTGGAGACTAGGTTTGTTCTGGTAGGAACTGTAGCAGGTGTTGAAACTACTGAGTCTAGAAAGGTTGGTGGTAAAAATAAAAATAGAAAAGAAAAAGAGAGTGAGGGTGCTCGAACTGCTGTGAGGGGTACGGGAAAAGGAGTGGTTGATTTTTCACCCACTCCTGTTAGCCTAACTAAAGAATTAGGTGTTATGGTAGTTTAAAGTGAGGAATCTGCTGGAGAAAAGGAAAGTGTGAGAGAAATAGGGGGAAGTGGGTCTGGAGAAGCTGCTGAGGGGTTGGTTCGAATAGGGAAGAATGTTGATGAACCTGTTCCATCTGAACAGGAAACCCTCGTATACCTACTGAAAAGGGTGACTGACAGTTACAATCCCAAGAAGAAAGGAAGTTCAGGAGTTAAAACCCCTAGCACTGCTAGGGAAAACAAGAAAAGAAAGGTTGCCTCTTCTATCCCTGTAGAAATTCCTCCCGCAAGAGGAATAGCTACAAGGAGTCAGAAGAAGCAGAGTGAGGCTGAACTGGAGAAGGCCTTAGAAGAAAGTAAGAGATAAGTTGCTGCTAAGGGAAAGAAGAAGGTGGTTGAGCCTATTGAGGCTGTGGAAATTGATGAGATGGACCTGGTCCTTCGGGATGAAGATGAGACAGAAGAAGTGGAGGTTATGACTCCTAAATCTAAGAAAGACAAGACTTCCACAAAGAAGTCTGTTTCAAAGTCAAAGTCCGCTGAACCATCCACTTTGGCTAAAAGAACCAGGTCTGTTGTGAAATCAAGAAAAGTAAAAATTGTGGAGGAAGAAGAATGGAGTGGAGAGGATAAAGAAGAAGAAGATTATGATGCTGAGAAGGATAAGATGGTTAAGTTTGGGAAGAGAACCATCTTGAAAGGCAGACTCCTCAGGGACTTGGAGGAGGAATGTATGTTACTGCTGCTGGAGAAGTTACAATTACAAGGATGGAAGGACATGGTTCTTCAGATGGATGGAAAGCTGGTCAGGACTAAAATTGTGGAGTTCATGGCAAATCGTGAGATCAAAAATGGTAGGGTCACCAGTGTGGTAAAGGGGGTGAAAGTGAGTTTTGATGACAAAGAATTTGGAGAGATCTTAGGTATACCTGCTCAATGGTATAATGATTATAAGAAGCCTAAATGGCCAAATCTAGAGAATCTCCCTACTGCCCTTGCCATTACTAGGAAGTTTGGTGACAATGAAGAGGATCTTGAACCCAAGGCTATTTACAAAAATGAGATGAAGCCACCCCACAAAGTGTCATTCAAATTTGTTAACAAATGTGTGTTGCCAAGGCAGGAAAGAAGGCACATTGCCACATTCATGGACCTGGTCCTCATGGAATGTTTAGACAGTAGGAGGCAAATCAATTGGCTTGGATTTATCATCCAGCTTCTTGACAGGGTTCTAAATGGCACCAAGACTCACGCCATACCATATGGCTTTATTCTCACGGCTGTATTTGCACACTTCAAGGTACCCATCAAGAAATGGAAAGTTGGTACAAGCAAGGATCATTTTGGGGCAAACACTCTAATTGCTTGTGACTATGAAGTCCAAACCACTCCCAAAGAACCTGGTTTATCCAAAAAGGTACCAGTGAACAGCAAAGTGCGAGCCTTGGTGCAAGAAAGTGGGTCTAAGGATGCTGAGATTAATAGGTTGAAGAAGAGGTTGGCAGAGGTGGAGACTGAGAGAGATACTCTCAGAGCTGAGCTGGCAAAAGAAAAGGAGAAGAATGATGGCATTCTTCAGGATATGCTAAAACTGCTCCAAACCAAAAATCAAGAACCTACTCCTTCCCAGCCTTAAGCTTCCTAGCCTAGTGTAGATCAACCAGTGACCCAATTTGGGATATTTCTTTGCTTCTTTTGCTCATGATCCAGTATTTTTATTTTTTCTTATGCTTTGTGGTAGGATCTTATCAATCAATGAATTCACTACTCTTGCTCTAACTGTTTGTTAATATTTCTTAGATGGCTAATATCCTTAGATTGATCGATGATATTTGACTCCATGATTGCATGTGAAGTAGCCCCACTGGCCATGAGTAATTTCTATTTAAAATCTGGTTATCTAAAATTATTATGCAACTTTTCGATGATGCCAAAAAGGGAAAAAAGGTTATGCTTTCACTTTGGACAGTGATGTTTATAACCTAATGAACCTGGTCCTTGATGATAAGTGACTTTAAAAAGATAAAATATTCTAACATTGTGTTGATGTTGAGATGAGTTGAAACAGGGCCTAAGCTGAAAAGTACAGAGTTTGTCATCATCAAAATAGGGGAATTTGTTGGCCCAGGTGAAGTTTTGTTTTGAAGATTGACAAAGGAAGCTCAGGCATGAACCGGGTCCATCCCCTGTGTACACAGATACGGACAGATTCGAGCATGAGGAAAGCACGTGAAGGAGATAAGCTTAACTTGTTATATTTGATATCTCCTGATCGAAAAGGTTGCATAATTGATAAGGAGAAGGTCTCCTTACTCAAAGAGAACACTATCCAAGATAAGGGAGGAGTTAGAATTTCAGGATAACTAGACCTCTTCCACCAAGGAAGAGTAGCATTAGAACTCTAGTTATTTCTTATTCTACGAACTCTATATATTGCAGGATGTTCTCATTCTACAGACATACACCAAAGCAGAAGTTATACGTGAGTTGGGAGCAAAATAGCAAGGTATTTTGCAAGCAATTCTTGTGTGATTCAAGTGTGCGAACCTGAAGCTACATGAACAAGATAAAAGAACCAATTCCAAGTGTCTGTCTTTTATTCTAGTTCAATTGTAGTAGGTGGTTTTCAAATTGTACCTTTCAGCTTTATCTAAAAGCAATTGTAATAGGTACTCGGAGTATTTTAGAGTTAACTTGAAGTTGTCGCAACAGTTAGAGGTTGGTTGCCACAACGGGATTAGAGGTAATCCTTAGGTTTACAAAGAGTTTTTGTAAATGCTATTTTGGCTCAGTGATTTAGTAAAGTGTTGGAAAAAATCCTACTGAGTAATAGGTCGTGGTTTTTTCACCTTTTGAGCCGGGTGTTTTCCACATAAAAATACTTGTGTTCTTTACTTTCCGCATTTACTATTTCAGCAATAGTAGGTTAAGGAACACTTAGAAGAATCAGGTACTTATATAATCAGTGCACGCAAAAATTGGATACCACACAAATCACCTCCCTCTTGTGTGGCATTGACATATAAAATATCAATTTACCTGCACCTGATGTTTATACTAAACCAACAATAATATGACATGTGTCTTTTGTTAGATGGTTCAAGAGGTAAGTTAGCACAACAACTGTTTAAGTTAGGGAAAATGACGTTGTATCGCCACTCTCAAATAATAGCCGGCAAATGTATATTTTTTGTATGTATATACATTCTGTATGTTATATACAAAAATTATACAAATTTTATTTACTATTTCGACTACCAAATATAAATAATTTTTGGCGCGGGCTAAAAGTGAAAAAGCCCTTTAAGTTAGGCTTAATGATTTTTTTCCTTGCAATATTGTTCTCTCCTCGAACGCCATTTAATTTAAATTAAGAAAAAAACATAAAGAAAGAACTAATGAAGGAGAAAATTACCTACTACTCTCTCCACTAATTATTACTTGTCCACTATACTAAAAATATATTTTCACTTTTACTTGTCCATTTTAGCAAATCAAGAGAAATGCAATTTTCTTTTCACGTTTTACTCTTATCATTAACTACTAATTCTCCGAATTATTTTTCAAGATTTTTTTAAATGCTATCATTATTATGGGTAAAATTAGAAGTAATAGAAAAGTGTACCGTATATAGGAACTAGAACAAGGAACTAATAAATTACTAGCTACTAAGTAAATAGAACAAATTAGAGTTCCCATACGTTGTTTTTCAAGGACCAAATGATTTTTTATGGTTAAAAACATCAATCATGTTGGGTTATCATATAAGGGTTAATGACTAATGACACAAGTCATGCGGATTAGGTCATTAATTGGGCCCTTCTTTAGGTAGATAATTAACCAAACAACTAAAGATTAGTGCTTGTGTTAAAGGTGACAACCTGTTAATTGGAAATTAATCATTTGACTAGAGAGACAAGAAAGCTCCAAGGACCTTCAAACTTTACTATGTTTGGTTGTATGGTTTGAAAATATTCTTTTGGCATGTGATTTTGAATGAAATTTTGTAGCCTTATTTTGACATTCAATAATAGGAAAGGTACACGAAATTAAGAATACATACTTTGACATTCTAATATTTTCTCATGTACTAATTCAATGTTATTACCACACACAAGGATTAGTTTGATGATGCGGATCTAGAGCATGTTCGACGGGTTCAATTAAATCCACCGTTTAAGTTTTTATTGTATGAAAGACTTCTACCAATATTGCTAGAGGATATGTTATGGCGGTTGTACCTATGGCTGTCCAACGGGACGGAATGGGACGGGACGATATTTAGCCGGGACGGTGGCGGGACGGGACGAAACGGGACGAAACGGTAGGCCCATCCCGTCCATCTAATAAATGGGACGAGACGGGATGGGACGGACGATAGGCTCATCCCGTCCCGCTAACAAACGGGACGAGACGGGACGGGTTCGCGGGCCTTAAGTGCCGTTTTAAGAAAAAATTATTTAAGCATTGAATTTGGAAACCGCTATTCTTTTGACAATGACTAAGTTTTTAAAGTTTGCAACAGCTAGTTTTTTGAGTTATTTAATAAACTTAAAAATTAAACGGAAATTAGGAAACTAAGTAAAGAATTATAAAATATTAAAATAAAAGACTTGTAATGAAATATTCTAGTAATTATAAATTTATAATAGAAATATAATTTATTTAATATAATTTCAAGCCATTAAGTAACTAAGTAAGAGTGTAAGACAATTCATAAAAATAATTCAAACGCTTAAAGCCTTTTATTTTATTAATAGAACTTTCAAATCTCACATACAAATATAATTCTTTTGAAGAGCACCTAATCTACGCAGCCACCTTTTAGGAAAGGTTCTGTTTAAACTATGCCTCTTAGTAGCCTTACAAATTATCATACTAATATTTGTAAGCTCCTATATAACTTCGTTGTAACTTATCTATATTTTCTCTCGGACATTGTTCTGAAATTGGCAATGTTGATTGATGTTCCATGAGTTCCATGCCGTCATAGCTCTCGGTGCTAAGTATCTCATTGTATTCTTCTTCTTCCCTAGTTTCACCACTTGTTGTTTCCATAGATTTATATTTATCAAACATTGATCTAACATAAGAATATATGTTAGCTTCGCAGTCTTCGAGAGATGGTTGTTCATTTTCTTGAATTGCTAAATTCTCATAAATTTTACGAACAAGTTCATTTGCACCTCTTAACTTTAAAGATGGGTTAAGTATAGTAGAAATTAAATAAACTTGGGGAATAGGGAAAAAATACTTTTTAAATTTTGCAATCATTTTATTAATGGCCGGTGCATAAGTTGGATTAATTTTGCAATTATTTCATTAAGCTAGTTGTTGCAGTTGTGTTAGCACTTAACAGAAGTATTATCTAAGGTGATAGTTAAAGCTTTATCAATTAGTCCATAAAAATCAACAATTTGTAGAACAATAGTTACAATATATGCTCCACTGTGTTTTGAATCAACAAATTTATAACCAATAATACGTTTTTGCATGTTCCAGTAATGATCAACCCAATGACATGTAACAGTTAAATAATCACAACAATTAGGACTACGACCTATATCAGATGTGATAGACACTTTACAATCTAAGTGAAACATTACACAGCGAATATGCTGAAAATATTCGGTTTGAAATTTAAAAATATCATTTCTAACCATGGTCTTAGGAAAACCTTGAAAAGCAGGATTACAAGTTTCTTGTATATAATGCACAAAAAAAATAGGACGCGAGACAGGCAGGACGGGACGGGACGGGACAGGATGGGACGGGATGGGACGGGACAAGATGGGACGAGACGGGACGAAATAGGACGAGACAAACGGGACGAAATGGCCATCCCGTCCCATCCCGTGTCCCGTTTAACATGGGCCCATCCCATTTAGAATTAAGTGGGACGGAACGGGACGGGACGGGACGGGACGGCCTGTCCCGTTGGACAGCCTTAGCTGTGCCATTCAAATGGAGGCGGATTTAGGATGATCTTGTAAGTTCAACTGAAAAAATATTTCAAATGTAAATATTTAACTAGATCATACTCATTCTGAACGCATTGACTTTAGATCTTGGATTCACTTTTGCTTTCAAAATCATACCATTTTGATTAGAATAAAATGCAGATAATTAATTGCGAGACTTTTAAAAAATAATTGAGAATCCAGAAGTTTCACGGATACTTTTTGAATATAATCATTTAAATGAAAAAAACTATGGTGATATCTGGAATTAAGGAGACAAAAGCCATTTTGCATGGTAGATTGCTTGCCTCTTATTGCTTCATGTGATGGCTATAAATTAATAAATCAGATCATAACCAAGATTTATTTTCTCCTACGCGCTATGTTTCATTTGGTCAACAAAAAAATGCCCACATTTTTTGCCTAGTTATTTTTGCTAAATATTGTCGCTACACCATAATTTTTGTCCCCTTATTTTTAGATAAAATATTATTTTGCCCTTTTTGGGAGACCACGAAGCAAAAGATATATGCAGTCAAAATTTGAAGTTCATGTGTTTTGAATTTATCATCGAATTCATAGTTAATTTTAGTTATTGTGTAAATATTTATACATATTTGATAAGTTTTTATAATATAAATAAGGATGCTAAGCAAAATATATTGGATTCATCCGAATCCGTTAATACTCTATCTAATTTCTAATTGAGAATCCTTAATAAAAAAAAGTTAACGTACCAAAAGCTAAAATGCACATTTATAGCATTTATTAGAAGGAACCAAATGGATTAAAGGCAAATAAAAAATAACATAAAATAGTGGTAGTAACAAAAGTTGGAAAAGCAAAATGAAATGAAAAATATTAAGCAATTGTTAGGAGAAAGAGACAAAATGTCAAATCAAAACTATAATAGTGGAGAGATAAAGCATAGAAACATTTTGTTTTTGTTCACCTAACAATTTCTCTCTTGCACCCTTCTTTCTTTACATTTCGTTTTCACTAGCTGTGTCTTTGTCTTTAATCTTCTTTGACTTGACCTTAACTAAAACAAATTTAATGACAATTTTAAATTTCATAACAAGGCAGAAATCCCGAGCCGACACTTGGTAGTTTTAAATGAAGAACAAAAATTGTTCCGCCATAGTAAACACCTATTCCTATTAAAAAGCTAAACTCTACTAAACAAGCAAGAAAAACTGTTTCTATCTTATTGATCAAGCGCTAACGAGTAAAAAGACGAACATGTTAAGAAGCAACTTCGTACAATTGATACGTCCTTACTTCTCGCACGAAAAAAGAAGAAGATGTTTACCTTATTTTTTTATGCTTCCTTTACCTATCAAAGATTCTGTTAACATTGCAGAAACTAAAACAAACTTAGGGTGTATTTGGTATAACGAAAAATATTTTTCGTGGTATGTGCAGAAAAACAAAAAAATAAAAATTTAAAATTACAAAAAAAAGGTTAAAAAAAACGTTTTTTTGTGCGGGTTGGGGGTGGGTGGGTGGTGCAGAAAAAAGAAAAAGCAAAAATTTGAAATTACAAAAAAAAGTAAAAAAAAAACTTTTTAAAAAACTTTTTTTTGTGCGGGGGGTTGGGTGGTGCAGAAAAACGAAAAAACAAAAATTTGAAAATACAAAAAAAAAAGTTTAAAAAATAATTTTTTTTGCGTTGGGTAGGAGGGTGGGTGGTGACGGAAAAAAAACTGAAATTTGAAGGGAAAAAAAAGCCTTTTTAGAGAGAGGGGGTGGGAGAGGTGGGGTAGGGAGAGAAGAGGGCGGGGTTGGGGTTAGATGTGAGGGTAAGTGGAGTTTTTGAAAAATATTTTTCTAACTTTTTCTAGCTACATCATTTTCCTCCAATTTCAGGAAAATGTGATAGCTAGGAATATATTTTTCAAACTATTTTGTGCAACCAAACAGTGAAAAATGGAAAATCCGTCATACCAAACACACCCTTAATGACAATTCAAATTTTTGTAGTTTCATGTTTTCACAAAATAATGTTAGCTTGTGAAGTAGTAGGAATTTACTGTCAAATGCATCTTTTGATTGTTATATGATTGCAGGAGCTCGATTGAACTCGAGGATCGTAATGCTGATTCAGGAAGAACTTCGAGAAATTCAGCTATGGTTAGAGTTATAGAAGAATATAATTGTTACAGAAGAATGTAACAGAAGAAGAGAAGAGGAGAGAAGAAAGGAGAGAGATTGAGATAGAAGAATGTAATTTCATATATGATTGTAATTGTTCATGATAATTGTATTTATATCTATTACAATTGAATGAATTCCCCTTCTATAGATTCTCTACTACTGACTTTGCTAACAGATCGTCTAACCAACAGTAGTTAATTATTCTAACTAACTCCAACTAACTTCTAACTAACTCTAATGACAATTTGAATTTATAACTACTGCTCATCTGCTTGACTCTTTATTCCAAAAACGTGTATCAATACTCCCCTCCAATAGAAGATCCTTACCCACAAGGATCAAAGAAAAGGAATCTGGTCTGTAAAATAGTAGCAATTTTCCACGTAGCAGCATCAGCATGCAATCCTTGCCATTTGACTAAAACATGTGCAACAGCCTTATTACCTCTTTTAATCATCCTCCTTTGCAAAATCAACTCAGAGTCAGGGCAGTAGGGGCTTGCCAAATCAACAACCGGGGGATAAGAGATTTGTGAGGGCATTTCATGGCACTTTCAGTAAGAAAACATGAATTGTAGGATGAATTTTCACCCCAGCAGGTAGCAATAGAGTATAGGCAACTGGACCAATTCTTTTAATCATCTGAAATGGACCATAAAATTTTATAGCTAATTTATGTGAGGAGTGATTTGAAATGGTTACTTGTTTGTATGGTTGGACCTTCAAATAAACCAAGTCTCAAACTTCAAATTGTCTATCACTTCTATGAGAGTCTGCTTGTTGCTTCATCCTAAGTTGTGCTCTTCTCAGATGATGTTTAAGCAGCTATAGTTTGAGCTCTCTATTGATCAATGTGTTGTCAACTTCAGCAGAAGTTGATTCTCTTGGTATATACGGTAAATGCAATGGGGGTGGTCTGCCATACAATGCTTCATAAGGAGTAGTTTGAATGGCAGAATGGAAGAAAGTGTTGTACCAATACTTAACCATTGGTAAATAGGAGAACCAGTTGGTAGCATCCTCACTACAGTAGCATCTCAAGTAAGTTTCAAGGCTTCTATTCAGAACCTCAGTCTCCCCATCAGATTGAGGGTGATAGGCTGATGAGGTGTGCAGTTGTACTCTTTGGAGTGTGAATAGCTCCTGCCAGAATGAACTCAAGAAAACAACATCTCTATCACTTGTAATAGCATCAGGCATCCCATGTAGCTTAACTATTATGTCAAGAAAAACCTTAGCAACTGACTGAGCAGTGTAGGGGTGTTTGAGTGGAATGAAGTGGCCACATTTGCTTAGTCTGTCTACTACTACTAGGATTACTTCACATCCATTTGACTTGGGCAAACCATCAATGAAGTTCATGCTGATCTGTGACCAAACTACATTTGGTATAGATAATGGTTGCAATAGGCCTCGATAAGCAGCCAAGTCTGATTTGTTCTTTTGACATACATCACATTTCTGGACAAATTCCTTTATGTCTTTCCTCATATTTTTCCAGTAGAACAATGCCACCAACCTCCTTAATGTAGCTTCAACACCTGAGTGACCACCTTGAGGACTAGCATACCAAGTTGTCATGATTGCCCTCCTTAGTTCTGAAACTTTCCTAATCACCAATCTCCCACTCTTCCGTAGTTGGTCTTGAGTCTAGGTGAACTGTTTATGAGCAGCAGGATTATGTTGAAGTTCTGCAATAAGTTGCTTAAGCTCAGAATCTGAATTCCAACTAGATACTATGTTTTGGAATAAATCAGTGTCATGAGGTGATAGCATTAGTGCTAATAGTTCAGCACCAGTGACCCTTGAAAGAGCATCAACTACTTTATTTTCTACTCCCTTTTTGTATTCTATAGAGTAGTCAAAAGGCATCAGTTTTGTTAACCATAACAGTTGAGAATTAGTGTGCAGTTTCTACTCCATAAGGAACTTCAGAGCCTTCTGATCAGTCCTTATGATAAACTTCTATCCCAGCAAGTATTGTGACTATTTGGAAACTGCATGAACAACAGCCAATAGCTCCCTATCATAGACAGATAAGGCAGCATATCTAGGTGATAGAGTTTTGCTAATAAAGGCTATTGGATGCCCTTCTTGCATGAGCACTGCCCCTATCCCAGAGCCACTTGCATCAGTCTCCACAATGAATGTCTTGCTGGCATCAGGTAAAGCTAAGACAGGGGCTTGAGTAAGTGCCACCTTCAATTCTGCAAAGGCTGCATCAGCTACTGGTGACCATTTGAAGTTGTTCTTCTTGGTCAATTCAGTTAATGGTTTGCAAATAACACCAAAGCCCTTGATAAACCTCATGTAGTAACCAGCTAGGCCTAAGAATCCTCTCAATTATTTGAGCGTGGTTGGTGTATGCCAATTCCTCACAGGTTCTATTTTGTGGGGATCAGTAGAGACTCCTTCAGTTGTAATAAAGTGGCCTAGATATTCAATTTTGTGGATTCTAAAGAAACACTTGCTCCTCTTAGCAAATAATTGATGCTTTATCATCTCCACAAAGACAGATCTTAAGTGGATCAAATGATCTTCCATAGTGTTGCTGTAGATTAGGATATCAACAAAGAAAACCAACATATGTTTCCTAAGAAACTTGTGAAAAATAGAGTTCATTAATCCTTAGAAAGTTGCAGGAGCATTTGAGAGGCCAAAAGGCATAACCAGGTACTCAAAATGACCCGAGTGAGTTTTGAAAACAGTTTTCCATGTACCATCCTTTTTCCCCCACCAAGACCACCGGAGATGCAAAGGGACTACAACTAGGTTGTATGATGCCTTGATCAAGCATCTGTTGTACTAGGCCCTCAATGATATCCTTTTTCACAGAAGGGTACCTATAGGGCCTTTTATTTACATGTTCAGTACCACTTTGCAGCATAATTCTATGCTCAAATACACCTCTAGAAGGAGGTAATTCAGTAGGTTCCTCAAACAGTTTAGAATACTCAGATAATAATTGATTTAGCCTAACATCTTTTTTAGGTTCTTCTTTAGCCTTAAGTGCATGCCATTATTCATCAGCACTCTCCATAGACACTACTTGAATCATGCATAACTGAGAAGTGTTACCTGTATGTTTGGCTATCTTTCGAGCTTCTTGAACCTTGACTTGGTTGCCAGCTCCTCTTAGAAGATGCTTTCTTCCCCTGTACCAAAATCCATAGTTAGCTTCCTGAAGCTCATTTTTATATCTCCCAGAGTTAGTAACCATTGTACCCCTAATACTACTCCACAGGAGCCTAGTGGTAGTAGTAAGAATTCTGCTGAAAACTCAGCACCTTGCAACAACCATGTGATGGTACACATTCTATCCACCATCATATTTCCATTAGCAGCAGCCACCATTTGAGGGGTAGTTGATCGGATCTTACATCCCAAGTGATGAACCAAATCAGAATCTATGAAATTATGTGAACTCTCAGTATCAATTAGTACGTTCAAGGCCTTTTTAGCATGATACCCGGTCACCTTCAGAGTTTTGTAGCCTAAAGAACCATTTAGAGCATGGATAGAAATCTCCATCTGCTCTATGGGCTGAGCTGGTTCTAGTTGCTTGAACTCTTCCTCCTGTAGTATCAGTTCACCCTCCTCCTCTGTGTCATGTCCCTCCTCTATTTCCTCTAACTCCAATACATATATTTGTTTGGCATTCTTACACTTATGCCCAAGTACATACTTCTCATTGCAGAAGTAGAACAACCCCTTACTAATGCTGGGACTTCTAATGCTGGTTGGTGCATAGCTGACTGAAGAAGGTTGTCTAATAGCAGCTAAATAAGCCTTTTGCATCCTAGTAGTTTTGTACACCTGGGATAAGGTAGTGGGATTGGTGAGTTTTACTGCAATATTCAACTCATGTTTCAGTCTACCAAGAAAATAACTGATGGCATTTTCTTGTGACAGGTTAACTCTTGTGAGATTTCTTTCAAAAACAACTTGGTATTCCTTGACAATACCTGTTTGCCTGATCTTCTTGATCTCTTCCATAGGATCATCAAAGTCAACTCCAAATCTTTCTACCATTTCCATCACATACTTAGTCCATGTAGCTGGTTGGAAATATTGTCTATACCTCATAAATGCTAAATGCCACTATATAGCTTTACCTTCTAACTGCATTGCAGCCAACTCCATCCTTTCTTCAGCAGGAACCTTCTCCATAGAGAAGAACTGCTCAATTTTGAATAGCCACGATTTCAGATCTTCCCCATTAGACCTCAAGAATTCCATCCTCGACCACCTCGAGAAATTGGAGTTGTGATGGTTATAATTGGCAGGACTCTTTTCTCTTGGTGACCTTTCATCAGATGGTTCGCCTTCATGTTGTATAAGAGTCTTATCCCTTTGATTTTCTCCAGAATGAGTCAACTATTCTTTTAGTTATAGAACAGTCTGGTCCAGACGTTTCAGATTTGAGACCTCTCTAGATAGAGCCCCAACATCTGCGATTAATTTCTGCATCAATTCACGCAGATCAGCTGGTTCTTCAGTTGAGTTACCCGTCGATCGTGTGCCTTTCGCCATGATTCCAAGGATCGAGAGCTCTTATACCATTAATACAACTCGGGAAGAACCACACCCCAAAAGCTAGTTATTAAGGTGGGAGAGCCCAAGGCTATATAAACCCCACATCAGCATATTGCAATACCGATGTGAGATCAAGTCTCATACCTTGCAATGTACCATAACAAACCACCACGCTCCGCATCCGTCGTCCCAACAGCTGTGCGCTAGACTTTTCTAGCCCCGGGCGAACACTGCAATATCGGCGTCACCACGGTGGGCACGGAAGGTGGTGGGTGGCTCTGATACCAATGTTATACGATTGCAGGAGCTCGATTGAACTCGAGGATCGTAATGCTGATTCAGGAAGAACTTCGAGAAATTCAGGTATGGTTAGAGTTACAGAGAGATTGAGATAGAAGAATGTAATTTCATATATGATTGTAATTGTTCATGACAATTGTATTTATATCTATTACAATTGAATGAATCCCCTTTCTATAGATTCTCTACTACTGACTTTGCTAACAGATCTTCTAACCAACAGTAGTTAGTTATTCTAACTAACTCCAACTAACTTCTAACTAACTCTAACGGCAATTTGAATTTCTAACTACTGCTCCTCTACTTGACTCTTTATTCAAAAAACGTGTATCATTGACCCAAGTTTATTGTTGTTGCATCTACTTCATTCGTGAACTTGTAAATGTTCATTAGGGTACCTTTTTTCAGAATCTTTTTTTTAAAAAAAAAAAATTCATGACTAAATTGTATTTCTATAAACTAAAAAACAGAAAAGCAAAAGGGCACGAATTTCTTTTTTGACTGAAGGGGGAAAAAAAGCAAGAAATCCCATGTTAAAAATTAAATCAGCAGACTTTATAAAAGATCATTTTACTCGTAGAAACGATTAATTTATAAAAGAAAAAAAAATTAAAAATTAAAAATGTTGAACTGTCAATCCATATATCACATGGCCATGAGGAAACTTGTTCAGGGTCGGTTTGTTTGGAGGTGGTTGTTAATGCCTCCCCATCAAATTATTAGGAATCTGAATTCTGGTCAAGTTTAACATTAGGCTACAAAAGTTTGTTCTATCCATTTCAGTTTTTGCAAGGTAGTGTTGTCACTAGTTAACCTGAGGTTTCGGACTCGAGACCTAATATCAAAAAATTTTGGTAAGAAGTATTTTTCCTTTAATGAGCCTTACACGACCCGAACCAGGGATAGTCGGTACACCAAAGCACATATCAGACACCGGTGAGAAACAGAAAAAAGGTAACTAATGGTCTAATACTATGTTAAAGGATGTCAACAAGTTGAGCCCAAATTTAGTTCTGCATATACGTAATAAGAATAGTTTATTTTTGTCTTATCCTGTCTGATAAATATGTCTTTACATCTTTAGCTTGTGGTAGCCCATAGCCCTATTAATAATTCTCAGTAATGTAGTGGAGTATTGTCAAAATGTTTGCAGGTCTAAATCCATACTTGATTTACTTCTATTATACAGTTAATAATAGGAGAGAGAGGAATGTCACAATAGGTCAATAAGAGCAGGAGTCCAGAACCAAAGTGCGGTTCTTTTGGACACAAAAGGCCGAAATAGGTGGAAAACAAAATTGGTAACCTTTCTATATATAACGCCCTTTTAAAGGACGCTATACTTTAACGTCAGTTTTGTCTGTTAAGGTATAGCGCGGTAAATAAATGCGTTATACCCGTGTTTGTATTTTAATGCATAGCGCTCTAAACAAAAGCATTATATCTGTTTGCATTTTCAGTAAGACCTGCTATGTGCCCTCTCTCTCTCCATTGATGGCACTAATTTTCTTTTTCTTTTTTCTTTTCTGGTTTTTTTAGTTCATTTTCTCCACTATGGCTACCCAAATCTATTTTTTTAATTTATTTTTACCATGCCCCACCTATGAGGAAATAATATTCCTTTTATTTCAAGTTGTATTGGAGATTTATTTCTTTTTAGTTTTCAAAACCTTTTTATACGAGTTATCCCTCTTTTAAATTCAAATTTAAAAAATATAATCAACTTTGAAAGATTTGAATTTTAGAAATCTCACCCACAACATGTTCAAAATATAATCCCTCTTTTATAGTTTTTTTTTTAATAAAAGTCTAATATGATGTGATCCGTTTAAGCGATACGGTTAATCTGATAAAATGAACTAAAAAGACAATCTTTTGAGGGACAGAGAGTATTTTATAATTTTTTTATTAAAAGATATATTATCCTCGACAGTTGGAGTGTTTATAAAATCAAACCAATTAAGTCAATTTATTAAATATATAAACCAAATCAAAGCAATTGAGTCGATTTTCATCGATTCGCTTTTTGTCGGTTTTATTGGGTTTTCGGTGTTTAAATTTTTTGTTAAATTTTCTTAAGGTATGTTAAATACATTGTCAAACACATATTCAACCGACTATAATCTAGCATAATACTACCATGCCAATTACTTTTTAAGAAAATCTATCATTTATCAAGATATATTGATGAGAATTTTGAATTAAAAACTAATGAATAATTTATGGATCCAATTAAAGATAAATTATTTTTAATATGAAATATATTCTTGAACTTATCAAAACAAAGACTACAAATCCAACTAGAAAGTAAGAGCAAATTTCTAAATTACTATTAAGACAAAGGACTAGATTACAAATCAATTGTACAAAAAAAAAATATATGTACTGTAAAAAAATTTATGATTTACACAAAATATATATATATATATATATATATATATATATATATAAATTATTATTTTTAGATATGTAATTATATAGTCAATTTAGTTTATTTTCAATTATTTTTTACTTAAAACCAAAATCAAATCAAAATTTATCGATTTTTAAAATTAAAATCATAACAAAATCAGTTTTCTTCTTTAGTTTGAGTTGATCTTCGGTTTGATTTGATTTTTTCATATTACCTGAACGCCTCAACTCAACAAGGAGGTTAAAATTTTCATGGTACTAGATCTACATTTTAAAAATTACAATAATAATGGAGTAAAGTATTCCTACAATGTTCAAATACTACTATGTAATGCTCAAAAAACTACAATTTCCTCATAGGTGGGGGCATGGTAAAAATGAATTAAAAAAAATAGATTGGGGTAGCCATAGTGGAGAAAATGAATTTAAAAAAAACAGAAAAGAAAAAAGAAAAAGAAAATTAGTGCCATCAATGGAGAGAGAGAGAGAGAGAGAGGGGGGGGGGGGGGGGGGGCACATAGCAGGTCTTACTGAAAATGCAAACAGATATAGCGCTTTTGTTTAGAGCGTTATACATTAAAATGCAAACACGGGTATAGCGCGCTATACCTTAACGGACAAAACTGACGTTAAAGTATAGCGCCCTTTAAAAGGGCGTTATATATAGAAAGGTTACCAATTTTCTTTCACCTATTTCGGTCTCTTGTGTCCAAAAGAATCACACTTTGGTTCTGGACTCTAAGAGCAGAGAGGTCAAACTCGTGACACTGTAATTCAAATTTTGAATTATGGTCCTTTTGACCAGTTACCTGTCGCATTGGACATCTGTGCTTGAATATACCAACTCAAGTAAGTTCTATTGAAATCTTGGAAATGAAAAACATGATTTTGTTGTGGCAACTTTGCTGCAACAGAATGAAGAAAAAAATGTACAGTTTTATTTAGTTAGAAAATCTCCATATTGATCCATACTAGTAATTTAGTGTTTCATTCAATCTTGAGTTGATATTGTATTCTTTCTGGCAACAGCCAGTTGATCAATTATATAGTGGTATCTTTTAGTCGATTTCACAAATTAACTCCATCAATAAAAGCAAACCAATCAATTATACAAGGTTTTAGCTAGGGCATTCGTCCTGCCAACGTCTTATTTAAAGAGTTTTAAGTTAAAATGACACAGGAATTTAATTTACAGTTTGCTCTGCAACACTATATTAAGTTACTGCAAGAAAAGCACACAAAACATGAATAATGATCAGGTCACTTACAAAGATGTTCATTAGGCTGGTCGTCTGGATTTACTGGGAGGCGGAGCTACACGCTCTTTAGGATCTCATGTATTTTAGTGTAAAGTGCTTGCGGAGGATCGCCCATGTCATTGCTTTGTGATGAACGAGAACCTTGATCTTGAAGTTTAATCTTCTCGAAAAGGAATTGCCTCTCAGCTTCAGCCTCACTAAGACGTTGTTTAAGGTAACTGCTAGCATAGTCTTCTTCTGATTTCGCTGATTTTGCAAGAGCAATCCTCTGTAATCTGTCAGCTTCTCGTCTTGCTTCATCGGCCTTAAGCTGGAACATATCTGCTTCTGCTTCTTTAAGCCTAACAACGCTCTCTAATTCGTCTATCTGTTGCCTTTTTCGCTGCCTCTCCAGCTTCAGTTCTGCAACTTCCTTAGCTTTTTCCTCCAGTTCATGATCACATGTCTCGAGAGCTTGGCGAGCTCTCTTTAGCATCCTCATTTTTTCGTCGGCTACTATTTCCATTTTCTGCACTGCTTCTTGTACCACTTCAGCAATTCGACTGCATGCCTCCTGTGGTGGCATCATCCTTCCATTAATTCCAGCCTCACTGCTCTTTGGGGAGTCCATCTCAAGCTCTTCATCAAAATGAGTACATAAATCGGTGATATTAAGAATAGTACTTCCAAGAAACTAACAAAGAGTTATGCCATGCATTTTAGGCCGTTGCTGTTTTCAACTTCTTAGGATCTAGGTGATAGCATGATGAGTAACTGAGAGAAGGAAAAAGATGAAAGGCGGATGTTCATCCCAAGAAGAATGAATTTTGTCCTATCAGATAAACCTTCTATTCGTGCCCTTGTGTGCAGCATTTCCACATTGTGAATTGTTTACATGCATGTATCAATATTTGGTCATCTTTTCCCTGTTTGCACCAAAACTTGGCAGGAAAATATATGACGGAAAATGATGGAATTCCCAAATTAATTCTATCTTTTGTTCCTTCAAAATAAGGACCAATCTGTACATATACAGCCTTAGAAAATGGGATGCATGTGGATCATAAAGGGAAGGTGAAGATAGTGTCAGAAGATCACAGAATTAGACTCAGAAGGAGAACCAAGCTATGTTGCTCGGACTCTTCGAAAATTTCACCAGGTGTAAGAGCTAGTGTATTTTTGGAGGATCCGACACGGGTGCGGCAGCATTTTGGAGAGTCCAAGCAACATAGGAATCAATCACTCAAAGGGATTTCACAACCGAGGCAGAAAAAAGAAAGAAACAGACAGTAAAAGGAGGCAGGAGAAAGTTACTCTTACGAGGTAGAACATGGAACCTTCAAACTGTTAAGGAAGCTATTGATGGTGATACATGCATCTCTACTAGTGCAAATGTAATTTTCAGGCATTTCTACTAGTGACAGGCATTTCTACTAGTGCAAATGTAAGAGTGACTAGATAGTTGCTCAATTTGCTTGATGTTCTTTCCGATTTCGTTTTCACCAGTTAACTAATAGAAGGTTCTGGAACTTGGATAATCCAAATTTATTTCCATGTAAAAAAAGGTAGCCCGGTACACTAAGCTCCCGCTATGCGCGGGGTCCGGGAAGGGCCAGACCACAAGGGTCTATTGTAAAAGATTTTGAATTCCTGGTTCTAACTTCTAACCTTAAAACCTTTACCTTGGGCTTCTCTTATTTGTAAACCAATGGTGTGTTTGGTACGAAGAAAATGTTTTTCAATTTTCCCATGTTTGGTTGGCTTATGTTTTGGAAAACATTTTCCTTCAACTATCAAGAGAAGGGAAAACATTTTCCAAAACTCTTCCTTCCCCACCCTATTCCCCATCCCCACCCTACCCCACCCACCCCCACCATACCCATCCACCCTCCCCCAACCCCTGCCCTACCTCCACCCTAAATAGAAATATTATTAAGAATACTTTCTTTTCATGTTGTAGATAGAGTACTTTCTTTTTCATTTCAACAAAATGAGTATTTTTTTCATGATATAAAAAAAGTATTTTGTTTCATTTCAACAAAAAAAGTACTTTCTTTTCATGATTTAGAAAAAGTATTTTCTTTCATTTCAACAAAATAATGTAGTAAAAAGTATCTTCTCTTATTTCAACAAAAAAGTACTTTCTTTTCATGATGTTGAAAAGTATTTTCTTTTATTTCGACAAAATGATGTAGTAAAAAATATCTTCTTTCATTTCAACAAAAAAGTACTTTCTTTTCATGATGTTGAAAAAGTATTTTCTTTCATTTCAACAAAATGATGTAGTAAAAAGTATTTTCTTTTATTTCAACAAAATGATATAGTAAAAAATATTTTCTTTCATTTCAACAAAATGAGTATTTTCCGTCAGGGGAGGTAGGGGGAGCACAGAAAATATGGGTATTTGGGGGAAGGGGGTAAGGAAAGTAGCATAAAAAATTATTTTTCTAAAAAATATTTTCTACTCTCTAAACAAACACTAGAAAATATTTTCCGGAAAAAGTTTTTCACTCACCAACCAAGCACGGGAAAATAAGTGATAAAACCACTCATTTTTTAGGAAAACATTTTCCTTCGTACCAAGCACACCCCAAAAGTTTCATCTGAGTTTAAGGCTCTCAAATGTTCTTTGGTTCTTCAGAAGCTAAAAAGGAATTACTTATTTGCTTACTATATAGGAAACCAGGAAAGATTCCTAACTCTCTTCTTACAGTGTTCCTTAGTTAATGAATATGGATGATGGTTTTATATTTGGTCATGTAGGAACTACTTATTTGCTTACTGGGTATGTTATAGACCAGACTTTTAAAGATTCGGGAGGAAGAAGGGAAAGCTTTGTGGCACATTGAGCTATAAAAGAAATACAAACATACTAGTAGAGAAAAAAGTAATTTTCCTGCATTTTTTTGGTCTAAGAAAAGTGGGGTCTTTGGCAGTCTAAACCTAATAATATGGGTTACAGATCGTAGTTGAAACACCTTGCTAGAATAGTCTTCAAAGTTTTTCAAGTTTCTTCCGTATTACAATTTCGCTACCAATTTAAGTTAGAAGAACCTGGTCCTCAACGATTGTACTGCTTCATGTCCCTTCTGTAAAAGTTAATTATCTATCTAAAGCAAAACAATAACTAAGAACTGGATAAAAAAGATGATGCGATCAACAAAGGAGGAGCATGAAAGGAATCCTTTATGTATCAATCATTTCTTCAATCTCTCTGTCAACACTCTGTCATGAGTTACTGTTACACATTTCATCCGATGGTACCTAGCCTAAAGACGGAAAGTATTGGATACAGCTTCAGATCCAAGGCATATCAATCAAACAACTACGCCTCAACATTTAGATATAAAGCATTTAGCAGTTTTAAATGCTTTTGATGGATACTTATGGGATTAAAGATGTCCACCAAGCAGATGTAGGATATTTCTAACTTCTCATAAGAGAAGCAAATGATTAATTGTTAGGTTCACCATTGATAGATTCTACCTTTTTATGCATCATTTCTAGAAGGTGCAGTAGCAATAGAGAGCAAGATACAAGATTTACCTTGGAGAAAAGATAATATACTCCTGCAAGCAGTTGTCTCAGCGACTCCACCCTTTAGTTTTTCAATGAGCTCCTCAGACTTCCAAAAAAGCTGCCTCCCTCTTGTGTTCTCACTCAGTCGAAATATCTTACTTACAACAGTTAGTTCTCTTAGAAAAGATTCCTTGTCCCACATTGGAGCACAGTGTTGGAATACATCATTCACCCAGCCTAAAAGCTCAGAAGTGCGGTTGCATGCTCTACACCTGAACTGCATTTCAGCAGACCCCAGCCCATTCACAGGAGAAGCACCTGTTCCAACTTGTTTATCACGAATTGCACAATCCGTGTGAGTCCAATGAGCGCAGGAGTCGCAACCGATCCACCGACATGTATTCACTTCAAAATCAAACTTGTTACAGATAACACACATGCAAAGGCTGCAGAATCCCTTTCTATTGGTGCATATCTCACAAAGGCAATCTTCTGCAGGCAACTGACTTTGGCATGCTATATTCCGACATCTCTTGTATACGAAAACCTCAATCAGGGCAGTCTGAGAAAGATTCATACTTTGATGCAGGAAAAATTGAATTCCACTTTTAATAGCAACAACAATTTCCAGCTGAACCCGATGAGCTTTAATCAATGTCTCTGCGGTCAAATCCGACCTCCTCTGAACAAGCCTCTGCAAAACCATAAATTCGTCTCTTTGTTGAGAACTCCCGTTCCCCTCAAGCATCGCTCGAAGCCTACCCTTTAGCTCTTCTAAATACTCATTAGGGAGCAAATGCATTTGCTCAGATATTATATCCACTCGCTCTCTTGCTATATCAAGAAGAGAGATCCTATTTGCACTAGAACGCCCGCGAGTGACAGACTGCTCGTAATAACCATCCTCAGCTTTCTGATTCTCAAGCTTCAGTTGGGCGGCAGCATCAATAGCGGGCCAGGAACTAGCACTCTCAGCAGGCGATTCACGAATCTGATCAGAGTTCATTCTTGGCTCATGATTATCAGAAGATGCAAGAAACAAGGACGGTTGTAACCCGTTGGGATGTGGAGGCAGCATATTTGATGAAGGTTGATAACTTATATATCAGCACCTGAAAGAAAAACATGTGAAGTAAACATCAATGTAATGTCAATGGAAATAATGAAAAATGGATAAAGCTAATTTAATAACATCTCAAACTAAGCCTCTAAAAATCATTTTATGTCTTTGTAAACAAGCAGCTTGACACCTTTTACCTATGGAAATGTAATTTAAAACATTTTCAAATGGATCCAAACTAAAACTAAGAGCTGCCTATTTCCACTATATATTAAAGATTACAACTTTATGAAGATCGGATATCTTTCTCCAACCTAAAGTGTGAGAAATCAATAATTAATTTTCACCAAACTCTAAGCATTACAAACAATTAATTCATGAGATAAAATCCAAATAATTAAACCAGACAAGTATTTGTATTAACTATCATTTCATTTTTTTGTAACAAAAATGAATTTCAAGAACATCAAGATGGTTATGGGACATCCTCAAATTCTCAGAATACTTGCAAAAGAAACAACAAATAAAAATAAAAATTGGAAATCAGCTGAAACCAATTTGAATACACTAAAGAAATTAAAGTAACATAAGTTGGGTCAACCAAAAAAATGCGGACAAACAGAATATTTATGGTTTCAGGAAAAGCTTAAATGAAAAATGGAAAGAGTTTTTCACTTACTAATTCAGGCACATTTCTGTAGAGGAAAGACTTGTGGATGAATTTGAGACTTCAACTACAGATTTTTGAAATAAAAAGATTCAGCCTTTATCTTTATGCATTTCGCTGGCAAAAAGAATAAGAAAAGTCAACTGCAGACGATGACCAAGAACCGGATCTGACACCGTTTTAGCCGGTTTTTAAGCCACTAAACCGGTTTTTTCTCCATTTCCTTTTGTTTTTATTGTCTAGAGTAAAGGTCCAATTTGTGTGTCTATAATATTCTAAATTGGTCTTGCACTTCTCATTTTTATTAACAGAGTTCCGGTCAGAAATGAGTGAACTCCACATACAAAATAGTTAAGGGTGGTTTGGTAAATGAAATAAGGATAATAGCTAATCGCAAGATAGATTTTTTACTAAATTGGTGGGATTAACTATCTCTCGTGGGATATCCCAGAATATCCCACCATTGTATCAAACGACTCTTAAGAGTAAAAACGTTCAAATTTACTTCTCCTATATTAACTACTATGGTTAATGAGTGTGAGGATATTAAATTCAAAATATAATTGAGAACAAAATTGCTCAATTTAAATTAGGGCATGAGCAAATTTGACCTTTTTACCTATCGTCTATTAGTATTATTATTGTTTATTTATTTATTGGTCAAGCCCTGTTGGAGTGAAAGACTAAGAGGATTGCAGAATCAGCGTTTGTTTCCATATCAAGTGGGGGAAAACAAAGATTTTAGACCAAATACCAATAGAGATATGGGGTATTAGGACAGTACAAATAACTACAAATGCAAAAGTAATTAATCATTTGAAGAAGAAAAATTTAAGGACAAAAAAGCACAGTAGAAGAATTAGAACTACTTCAACTCTTGGTACGCAACTAATTCTTTATTTAAAATCTTTAATGGGAAAAGTAGAATTCAGTAAGGAAAAACTACGCTCCATAGCTGCTCTTAAAAATAATAGCCAACAATATATATATATATATATATATATATATATATATTGTACAGATAAGGGTCTAATTTGCCCCTCTACTATCATAAATAGGCCTTATTTACCCTCTGTTTAATTTTTCTATCAAAAATATCCTTACCGTTATACATTAGGTTCATATTTACCCTTACACGTTAAAATGGGTTACATTTGCCCTTCGTTATATTTTAAGATCATATTTACCCCCTCTACTCTTCAAAAAAGGGTTACATTTGCCTTTCGTTATACTTTGTTGACATATTTATCCTTACAATTATGCCCTACATATACCCTCATCCGGTAGATCGCCATGTCCCACCTTTGTTTTCCTACATGTCGCCTATGCGGATTTCTTTTTCTTCCAATTTAAATATGGTCACCTATTTAAGATAATTTAGCCCGCCCACCCAATTTAAATAAGACTTCATTAGCTCTATTGTTGTGCAACTTCTTGTAATTTACTTTGGTTACTGCAATAATTGTGAGTTGTATTAGATTAGTGATTTTGAGTTCAAAGTTATTGTTTGTCAATATGTTGCCGCTGCTATAACTATTGTATTTCGCACAATCTTCATAAATGTTCTATCAGGAAATTGCTTTTCATGAATCAACCATGGTCAATTGACCCAGTTTAGACTTTACACAGTTGTATCTCTACAAACACTTCAAAACATCATTGAGTGATTCATGTCTCCTAACTCATAAGTATTAAAGGGAAACAAATTAACATAGACAAAGGTGAAATAATTAAATAAATCAATTAGAGATAACACTATAGTTTCGTTCACTCACTGTCCAAAATTTTTTCGCTCTCCGAAAAACATGGAGCTGACCCGGAGAAGAGAGATGGACGAGTGATTGATTGTGGGGGTGGGGATTGGGAATTATGATTTCCATTTATTTTAGTTAGTGTTTCTTATTTAAATTGGGTGGGCGGGGTTAAATTATCTTAAATAGGTGACCATATTTAAATTGGAAGAAAAATAAATCCACATAGGCGCCATATAAGAAAACAAAGGTGGGACATGGCGATCTAACGGGTGAGGGAAAAATATGATCCTAAAGTATAATTGTAAGGATAAATATGTCAAGAAAGTATAACGAAGGGCAAATGTAACCTTTTTTGAAGAGTAGAGGGGTAAATATGATCCTAAAGTATAACGAAAGGCAAATATAACCCTTTTTAACGTTGAAAGGGTAAATATGAACCTAATGTATAACGGTAAGGATATTTTTGATAGAAAAATTAAACGGAGGGTAAATAAGGCCTATTTATAATAGCAGAGGGGCAAATTAGACCCTTATCAGCTTTTTGTATATTAACATATAATACACATATAACATACATATTTTAAGCATACAACTCCTTGCTTGCAGAGGATTAGAATAAGTCCAAAAGACATGTAATCAGTTTGAAGACCAATTTTGCTCACTCGTTCCATATAATCCAAGCTTGACTAGAAAAGTGTCTTTCACACATTATTTAGAAAAACTAATTGAGATATCTAAATATGAATATATACATTCGACCAAGTGTTCAATATCAGTAATATCTCAATCCAAATTGGGCATAGGAAAGAAGATTAATATAAAATAAGATAGAGTTTGCTGCTCTTACAGGTCTCATATATCAGATTGCTTTTCAGAAAATTAAAAAGGAATTGAGTTTTCACCAAGACCTCCAGAAATACTTTAATTAGTCTGCACAAAACACAGTTCGAATGCCAAGTAATATTATCGAATTGGTAATCTTTTCTTGACGTAACAACTAATAAGACGAGTCAAAAACCAAATAGCATAAGATCAGAGCTAGAACTGGGAAGTTATTCGTAAACAAGATTATTGTTCTATTTTAAATTTTCAATTTAACTGCACAATAATGCTTATCAAGTCTTCTACTTCCGACGATTGATCTGCTCACCAATAGGGTACCAATATTATCTCTAACGAGCCTCAACTATTATATTACAAACTAATGGAAAGTTACATATTTTATTTCTGTCCACCAGCTTCAGCAGGCTCAACCACCTCAGCTTCGACTGTTTCTGGGATGTACGACTGCTGGTTTACTTGCTGCTGATACCCACCGACAGTTCCATATTTGCCAGCAAGAGCCATGTTCATCATCTCATATATCTTCCCTCCAAGTTGTGCCGGATTCTCAGGCTGCAACAATTGATGCAACATGCAAGAGATAAGAATCAAGGTCACTGCGCCTATGCAGCCAATATTTGTCATATAGTTCTATTTCCTCTGATATAATTGAATCTTTGTCCATATTATCATCACCTATTAGTTTCCCTTTTGTCCCTCAAAAAGAAAAACAACCGATGAACTCATCATCCCATACCAGTTTAAACCCCACATTAAAAAAGAATATCTATGAAATGGTGTATCTCATGAGAAATGAACCTTCTCTAGCATACCGCTGGTTAAAATCACCCTACCACTTACCAACTCTTCCACCTACTATACTCTTTTTCTTTCTAAATCTTACATGAGGTTCAAAAGTATTTCTAATATGTTATGGTACATCTTCAAGTTAATAAACTACATTCTTGGACCTCCTATAGTTATCTAAGCAAATATCAAGCACTACTGGCATAATTAAGAAGGGTCACTTGTGCCCAAAGTAATCCTAAAAATATAACCAAGTATGAATACTATATGCTAGCTTCACTGAGGTTAATTGTCTCAGGGACCAAATCCAGTTACCCGAATAAATAGGAATAAAGATATGAAGACTCACAGTGAAACCACTAGAAACCAATGCAGCATCATACAAAAGATCAATGGCCCTCAAGGCTTCTTCATCATCTGGAGTACTCCTGTAGGCTTCCTGCAGTATTAGACAAACAAGGATGTTAGTAAACACACAAGATTATATTACATAAGAAGGTGTAATCATTGGACAAAATCAGCTTACATTTAAGGTTCTAATGATCGGGTGTTCGGGATTGATCTCAAAGACTCTTCTGCTCCTCATGAAATCCAGGTTGGAGGTATCACCAACAGTTTGGGCCTTCATCAGCCTGCAAGAAAATCCAGGTATTTCATAAATGGCTACAGCTTGAAGCTCAAAACTGAACCATCTGCATCAGAAAAAATTCACTTCACCTCTCCATATTGGCTGACCAACCAAACTTTCCTGATACAAGAACACAAGGAGAACTGCTCAAACGATTTGAGATCTGCACGCTAGCAACCTTGTCTCCTAGCCGTTTCTTTATCCAATCGCAAGTTTGCCCAAACTCCTGTTTTATCTCCTTTTCCTTGTCTTCATTCTTATCACCTAGAACAATGGATAGCCAGCTTATTAGTATTGCAAAATATGTGGATCGGCTAAAAGGGAGAGGATATTATATAAAGGATAAACATCTCAAATCACTAACCCAAATCTAGGTCCTCTTTGCTAATGTCAACAAAGTTTTTCTCCTTGTATGATTTGAGATTTTGGATAGCAACCTCGTCAATAGGATCAACTAAGAACAGCACCTGGAAAAGGAATTAGACAATATCAGTGAAGCAAGCAAGAAGACAGCAGACAAGAAACCAACTAGAGTTAGTTCAAACAACTCATACTTCAAGATCCTTCTCAAGAAGTTTTTCCAGGAAAGGAGTGTTCTTTGCACTGGTTACACTATCAGAAGCAATATAGTAAATGTCCTTCTGGTCTGGTTTCATATTCTCAACATATTCATCCAAGCTGATCGTAAATTCATCACTTTGAGAAGAGAAAAATCGTAAAAGTGGAGCAAGACGCTTGTGGTTTTCACGATCTTCGATGCATCCCAACTTTAGGTGCTTTCCATAGTTCTCCCAAAACTTATCATAGTCCTGCATATAAAGAATAGCAGATGCCCAATGACATTCAGAAGAACTGGCCAGCTAATGCAAAAAACTGAAGATAACAAAAACTTTCAAAAAAAAAAAAGACAAACATTTTCACTGTATAAAAAATTGTTTCACAACAAATGTATAAGACTAATGCCATGGACACAAAGGCTTGAGAAGCAAATATACATACATCTTTGTTTTCGCTGAGGGAAATGCCCTGAATCATTTCAAATGCTTTCCGCACCAACCGCTTCCTCATGATGCGAACCTAACAGTCAACAAGACACAGTTCGTAAAATCAAGAGCTTAACAGCATGCAATTAAAAAATGCACCACCACTTGAACGTAAAGAGTATGCCTGAAGAACTTACAATGCGACTTTCTTGAAGAATCTCTCGTGATACATTAAGTGGAAGATCATTTGAGTCGACAATACCTTTGATAAAACTCAGGTAGCGTGGGAACTATACCAGACAAAAGGCATATCAATAAGCTCCTATGTTATAGCAATGAACTTCTCTCATAGAAAAAATAAAGCTTTCTCTCTTACCAGTTCACCGTCAAAGTCGTCAGATATGAACACGCGCTTTACGTAAAGCCTTATATTCTTCGTCTTGGGATTGACTATGTCATCCTTACCCATTGGAGATACAGATGGCACATAAAGTATAGAACGGAACTCCACTTCTCCCTGTCACAGCAAAAGCGAGGTAAAAATGACGTAACAGGCGGAAAACGAGAAAAGAAAAGAACCAGAATAACAAAATTGAAACTTAAACCTCCAAGATTACCATTAAAATAGAGGATATCATACTAGAATTATAATAATAGGATGAAGTAGTAGAATATGTTACTTAAAAGAATTTTGCATCAAAGAAGTCTTTAGTACCTCAGTTGTAAAATGTGAAGAAGCAAGAGGCTCCAAATATTCATTAAAAGTCTTCTTGTAGAACTCATTGTACTCCTCTTTACTTACTTCCTTAGGACTTCGAAGCTGGAAAAGGAAAGACAGTAACTCATTATATCAGTAAGAACAAACTTTTGAAGGACAGCAGCAGGAGATAGTAATCTGAAGACTAACCCATATTGGTTGAGTCTCATTGGTAAGCTCCCAGTCCCAATATTTCTCCACAATTTTTTTGGTCTTCTTCTTTTTCTGTTGCAGAGAGTTGGAAATTTCATCAGAAATGGAAAAAGACAACAGCAGAATCAACAAAGCTACCCCCAGAATAGGTACTACTCCTAGCTACCTCAGCTGTCGCATCTTCTCCATCGTTCTTGGCTTCTGCCGGATCCTTATCAACTTCAACCTGTAAAGAGACAATATCACGGAACCACAAGGCGATAAGGAGTTATATCCAGCTTACATAACGTGGAACGTCAAAAATGTAAGACCCCAAGCATGTTTTGTGGCTGTAGATAGAAAAAAAGTGAAGATTTATCTGCAAAAGTAATGCCTCACGAGTATACGGAAAAGCTTAAGGGTACGCACACACCTCTTTTGTATATCCCTTCTCTTGCCAAGTGTAAATAGGGAATGAAACAAACTGCGAGTAGTTTTTCACAAGCTTTTCAATTCTTTCCGGATGCGCAAATCCTTTGTCGTCCCTCTGCACATATACAGCAGAACATGGAGAAAACAACAGTAAGGTCCTCCTCGGGAACTAAGATAACTAGGATCAGAAGCCTGCCTTTGCAACAAATTGATTTACCAACCTTAAGATATAGTGTGAGACGGGTTCCCCTAGGAAGGAGTTTTGCAGGATCAGTCTCCTCTCTAATGGTATAGGTGCTAGAATTGGCCTCTCCAACCCAGACATATTGCTTGTCAGATTTTGGGCTTTTTGTCGAGACTTCAACCTTTCATTAGCAAATTATAAGAGTTAAAATTAAAATTATAAGAGAAATACAAATGTATCAAGGTTAATTTTTATTATCAAGAAGTGGAGGGGAAGTCTAATGTAGAACCCCTAGACAAAAAACATACTTGTTCAGAAACAAGGAAAGCTGAGTAGAATCCCACGCCGAATTGACCAATTAAATTGCTGTCAGCACCAGCATCCTTGCTGTCCTGTTATGTGGTAAAAACACATGTACAAAAATTATTAGGTTATATGAAGCAAACACAGAGAATAGAGTAATTATATCACAGGAATTCACCTTCAGGGCTTTCAGGAACTTTGCGGTCCCACTTTGTGCAATAGTACCAAGGCAGTCAACAAGTTCTTGGCGAGTCATACCAATTCCTGAGTCCCTGCATAGACCAAATACCTTGACAGCCTCAACAATCATGATGGGCAGACAAGACGAAAAAGACAAAAATGGTTAATAGGTTGTGATGCTCACGTTATGGTAATAACACCATTATCTTTATCGGTCTGAATGCGAATATCAAGATCAACTCCATCCTTCAAAATCTCAGGCTGAGTAACACCAAGAAACCTCAACTTATCCAAGGCGTCACTTGCATTGCTGTGTCATCAAATTGGAAAAATGTAAGTAGCAAATACAGATAGTTTAATTCATTGTAGTTTAGTGACTTCAGTCTAATACAAACATAGGGTCTCCAGAATTGACATAATATCAACCAACGGAGAGTGTTGGCAGATAATTGGTAGCATTTAAATGTACTAAGCCAGATATAATTCACCTTCTGCAGAAAAATCCACCGAAGTCATCACAATCAAATGAAATCATTCACATTACTTTTTGGTCCCTTAGTTACTGCTACCAAGTAGCTGAATCTCAAGTCATCATAGTAAAAATCTAATCTTCACATTGTTTCAGGAAAAAAAAAATCACAACACAACAATACTGTTATAAGAACTGCAGGGCATACCAAAACACTGTTATAAAACACTGGTTTATGCGAAGGTCATTGATGGAATAAACAAAAAATTGCAGAGCATACGAACATTAAAAAAGAAAGTTAGCTAATAATTACCTGATAAGCTCCCTCAGAAAAACCTCCTTATTGCTGTACAAACTGTTAACAATGAGGTCCATAAGGCGACTAACCTGCCACATAAACAAAACAAATATTTCAAAATTTCAAAGATTCAGTACAATTTTCAGCTTCCAACTCTTTGATGGTGGATTTTTACCTCTGCTTGGTACTCAAACTTCTCCGATGGAGAATCAGATGCAGCAGCTGTTGACTCATAGCGACAACCCAAAAACGGCTCATTTGTTGATTTAAATGGCTTAATGGATCCATTAACATTACATCTACCTGAAGTTAATGATGAATACCATCTACCTTTACTATCACCATCCGCCTGTTCACCAAATTACAATAAATTGATGAGTTAATCACAATAAATATGATATAGAGTGATTAGGTATAAGTTAATACCGAATCGTAAAAGAAGTGGGAAGAAGAAATTGGAGCAGCAACATCACGATAGCGTGCAGCAGTTGTGCTGCGAAGGATTGCAGTGACAGAACGTTTCGAAAGCCTGTGCATTTCGTCTCACCAAATGCGACAGAGCGAGAAAACGGAGGAGGAGAACAGAGAGGAGGAGATGACTGAAAGCGATTGTTTAAGGAGTAGGGTTTTAGAGAGGGGTTTAAAGAAGCTTCTGGAGATTATTAAGGGAAACGTATCGGATTCAATTAAGAGTAAACTCAGTGAGGGTAATTTGGTCATTTTGTTCTTCCTTCGGGGATGTTGGGATAATCAATAATGGGCTCATGGCTTTCTTAGATTAGCAGGATTTGCACCAGGTAGCCGATTTTAAGGGCTGAATTACACAAATAGCCGTCTTGAATTTTTATCCCCACTTGTCTCCCCGACAGAACTTTAAGTTTAGCAAGTGTTGTCAATCGCTTTCCCTATGGACACACTTGTAACTTTTGACTTTAAAGTTTTTTCCATGAGTCCAACGGGAGTCAAAAGTTAAAGACCACCCCAAAAAATATTATATTTCTGCTATTTTTGGATTTTAAGGGTGTTATTTAAAATTTATTTAAGTATTTATATTTTAGCCGCATTGGCAAACTTCAGTCATATTGTTTTGTTCTTTCATTTTCGCAATTGAAGATTTTCTTCAGCATAAACTTTATGAGTTAGTGATTTCAACCATACGGCATCATAATTCTAGGAGATTGAAGCATGTTTGATTTGCCACATATGTTGATTTCATTTATCTGTGTTTTTGTATTTCAATGATGATTTGTACGTTCTGTTTACTCATAAAATATGCTATGTAAGGCCCCGTAAAATTTTACTTAGAACCCGCAGTTTTGTGGTGCTGAGGCAAGGTTAACGTGTTCGAAGGTAGTAGATAATCTCCGTGGCTCGCAAGCTTGACGTGATACGAACTTTTTGGGTTGTGCAATGGTGTTGGGGAGCTGGAAGAATGATTTTTGCAGAACATGACATTTTTGCGGTCCATTATATGAATGCATAACTAATCCGCGGGGCGCAGATTAGCCGCAAAGTGCAACAGGAACAAAGTCAATTTTGGAGGTTGTTTTGCGGCCAACTATGCGACCGCATAATCATTTCGCAGGTCGCACATAAGTCGCAAATTCAGCATGAAAATATTCGCAGGGAGACTTTTGTGGTGCATTATGCGACCGCATACCTGTCGCAGACCTGACCCGATCAACCCAATTTTAAGGGATGAATTCGCGTCCCTTATGCGGACCGTATACCTGTTTTGCGGTCTACTCTGCGACCGTAGAGTGGTCGCAGAGTTGAGTTCAGAGAGTCCATTTTCTATTCTACAACCCGACCCTATTTTGATTAAAAGTCATTGGGGCTCGTTTTGAAGGAAAATACCTGATGTTTTGGAGAGAAAGGAGTATCTTAGAGAAAGAAGGAGAAGATCTAGCAATTCTACTCATCCATTCTTTCCCAATCTTCAAGAATCATGAAAGTCACTCACTGGGCCATCAAGTATCCGGGTAAGTCTTTCTCCTAAGCTTTCATACAAGATGTTATGGGTCTAAGTAAGTTGTGGAGCTGGAGATAGGCCATGTATGTACCAATAGAAGGTATTATGTGGGGTTGTTGAACTATTTCGGTTAGTTTCTTGTTGAAATTGGTTGAGGGAGGAATGGATTACCATTGCAGAGCCTTGCATTCGATTTTGCATAGTAGGTGTTTGACGAAATTCCCAAGAGACTTGTATCATGGGAATCCTTCTAATTAGTATTTGTTTTTCACTATCCTCCCATATATTGAAATTGCTAGAAGTATTTGGACGTTGTAATCCTCTAAGGAAAGCCCAAGCAAGGTATGTTGGCTAAACTTCCTTTCTAGAATCGAAATCCATGAGTTGTTCGTAAGTTCTAAATATGGTTTGTTCAAACTTTCATTCCAACTGTTCCAAATTCATTCCGAAATTAATTTTTCCTAAATTTTTATGTACTCGAATCTTGTTCGAATTGATCTTATCCTATTATGCTTCCTCTTAGAGGAAAAATGTCCAAACATGGTTGTTACAACTAATGCATATTAATTGAATCCATGTTTCAATCGTAAATCACCATGCTCTCCTTTGCAAGCATTTCCAATGTGTTTGAGTTCTTATGTACCAATGAGTTGAAACTATGTATTGTCCTTTGGGAATCGTATTTCAAGAATAAATGGTGTATTACTCGTTCATGATTTTAACTTGTGCTTCGATTGCCAGTCATTTTGCTCCATTCTTTGGAAGGAAATTGTAATAACCTAGGAAAATAATATTATTTTATATTTATTAATTATGAAATTAGAAAATTAATTTAGTTTATATATATTGGGTTAAACACTAAGCTAGTGGAAGAGAACTTATTGTAATACATAAAATAGTGTACCAAATAAGTGGCTAGTGGCTAATTTCTTAAACTTTCATATAAAAAAAAAAGTTTTAAAAACAAGGGACTTTTTCGTTCCTATACACTATTTGAAATCTTATTACGAAAAAGGTCCAAGTTTTTATATTTACCCGACCTAAACACGTTTTAGCTACAAAATATATATAATCCACCTTAAAAGGCTCTCAATCCATTATTAGTGCCTTCAATCAAGGGATTTAGTTATACCATTTTCCTTTTTTCTCTCCTCTCTCCCCTCTTCTCTCCAGATTCTGTTTGCTATACCCTTGATATCTAAGGTCCTTTCTTCTCTTTGAATTTTCGATGTAAATTACTTCCTCTGAGTTTTTCTTACGTTTTCTTCATGCTTGACTATATCCATTGTATTATCAACAGAGCTTTTCCACGTGGTAATTCAACTTCATCTGATGGGACAACGATATGAGAACTTTTTTGTATGCCGCCAAATATCTTGGGGAAGGCACAATTCTCAGCAGAAGATAATTTTCGAAGCAAATAAGGCTCAAGTAATATTAACTACATTAAAGGTTCTAGAAACTGAAATGAATCGATCTAGCAACTAGGTAGCAGAAGAACATACTTAAAAAGATAATACATGACATTTGAAGTTCTCTAACTAACTAGAACAAGTACGGGTTCCATTAGCCACAACAATCTAAAAGGCATAGAGGCAACTATCAGTTCTTCAAATGACTTGGTTCAAATGGTATGCTTAAATACAACTACAATATCATACAACTTAAATATAATTTTTATACAAATTTTATAAAATATGTCTTTTGTATATTTTGTATTTGATTTATACATAATAATTATATATTATACAACTTATCTACAACTTTCATACACTATTTCTACCCATTTAAATATAACTACAATATCATACAACTTAAATACAATTTTTATACAAATTTTATACAATATGTCTTTTGTATATTTTGTATTTGATTTATACATAGTAAAAACAAATTTCATACAACTAATTATATATTATACAACTTATCTACAACTTTCATATATTATTTCTACTGAGTTATATACAACTACAATATCATACAATTTTTATACAATATGTCTTTGTATATATTTTGTATCTGATTTGTATATATTTTTGTCTTTGGTGTGTGCTTCTTCCTCTCTAAAATTCCAATCAAAACTTACTCTCTTAATACAATTTTGATACATATCGATAACTTTATGTAAAAAGATTGTATTGATAACTTAAATATAAATTTTATACAACGATTCATACATTATACAACTATTGTTCGACTTTCATACAACATTCAAATAAAAAAATACAACTACAACAGAATACAATTTACATACAATTATACTACAACTTTACTATAATTTCGTAAATATATTGTATGTCATGTCTTCTTCTTCTTCTTCTTCTTCTTCTTCTTTTTGAGTTTCAATTTGAAATTCATCCAAAATCAAGTGTAATCTTCACCAAACACCCTCAAAATTGAGATATAAACTCCAAACAATATTCTCAATTATTTGCAACAACACCCAATCCAAATAAATAATTATTTTTAAAAACCCAAATTCGAATTCAAATAATTTTGTTTGAGTTCGAGCTTTTTAGATACAAGCAATTGAGGTTTTGTTTCTAACATTTTCTCTATTATTTACTTTGGATTTAATATGTGATAGTTATGTGGTGTAATTTGTTTAACGTTCCTGGGAATTAGTCTAATTGCTTGGTGAATGCTTTGCTAAATTTGGCTAGTGAAAATGAGTCTATCACACGAATAATTGATGCCTTGAGTTTGTGTTCACGATTTACATGCCATCAGTTATTTTTCATGGATTTTGGTATTGCTTTTGCTAAGAGTTTATTTGGTAATGTGTCGTATGAATTGTTGGCCAAGAATTTTAAGATTGAGAATGAGATTTGAACTCAAAAGGGGCTAACGAGTTTAGGAAATTAATTTTGATAGAACAGAGAATGAGAGATTGAGAGACAGAGAGAAATGGAGAGAGAGCGCATAGGAGAGAGAGAGAGAGAGAGAGAGAGAGAGAGAGAGAGAGAGAGAGAGAGAAAGCAGGAGAGAGAGAGAATGAGGATGAAAAATAATCGATTCCTTATTTAATTCCTAATATAAATGGATACTCATTTAATTCCTAAAATATATATAATTGGTAAATTGCATATGCCTATGTAATTAAATTAAAACTTGAGTAGGGAGGGTAATAAAGTTTCAAATAGTGTATATGAAGGTAAAAATCCAAAAAAATAATTATTAAATGAAAAAGAGTGGGCCAAGACCATTCTTTTGTGACTGCACGTTTTACTAACCCGAGGGTTGATAAAAGAGGGTATTCTTAAATCTATATCTTTATCTATATACTAGATGAGATCAAGCGCGTGCTGAGCACATGCCCAACGTTTTGCTTATGAAGTAGTAGTTTGTAGGTTCTAGCGGGCAAAGGTCATTTCTACAACCATCATTGATCAGGTATGACAGGTTTTGAGACAATATCAAGATGGTCTAATTTTTCCCTCAGCTCTATCTTGCATGGAGCTAACTCGTCTCGTGCATCCAACTAAAAGATATATGTGCTTCAATGGTGTCTGCAAACATGGAAGTTTTAAATTGTTTGTCATTAAAAAGTACAACAATGAGTTAAAACTTTCATCATACAAAGAAACGTCCTACTTATGAAGCATGATAATTGAACTTCTCCAAAATGTACATAAATGAAGCAAATTGATGTAAATTCACAAGCCCCGTCTCAGGGCCTATGGACCAAATCTATTACTCTAATATCAAAAATAGAAAAGGAATAATAGTCAACATTAATTTAAATCAAGATAAAAACAATAATGTTTTATTTCTATATTTCATATATGGGATTTTCTTGTAACAACATCAATTAAAGCACTTACCTTTTTATATGTTCACATTAGTTATAATTACAACAATTGATACCTAATTCAAAACTTGATGATGACAATGGTTTATATTTTGAGCTTGTAAAACTTTTGAGTGGATTCAACAACAAATTCTAAGTATTTGGACCATTTTCTCGAATGAAGCATCAGAATTTGGAGAAGGAGCAATGTATAACAACCCTATTGTATAACATATTTCACCCCTTACAAGTCTTAGACATGCATAATAAAAGGAGCAGGGTAGTTCGCAAGATATTGCATAAACTATCACCTCATCTTGAGTTCCATAAGTCTATCAACTTTTCCCGGTCCCCCTCCACATACTTAATAGTCTATAACTTGTTAAGGTTCTTGTTTCAACTTTTATTCATGACATTTTTGTGTTAACACCTCGACACATAATTAAACATACATGCTTCAGAAAAGTTGCAAGTTTTTTCACTTCAATCTTTTCCTGAATCAGTTCTTTTTTTCGCCAACTTAATGGATCTTCTAAAGTTT
Source organism: Nicotiana tomentosiformis (assembly GCF_000390325.3). Lineage (NCBI taxonomy): Eukaryota > Viridiplantae > Streptophyta > Magnoliopsida > Solanales > Solanaceae > Nicotiana > Nicotiana tomentosiformis. The sequence continues at coordinate 10,551,514 of NC_090818.1, forward strand.
CAACCTAGTAAAAATCCAATACAAAAGAATATACTTCTAAAACGAAAAGAAAAGGTTACCAGAAATTTTCAACATCAAAAGTTATCAATTACTCGAAATTTTATTGAGCACAAGAGCCACTAAGTCCAAGCAAACTCTTATTTTCTTTTGTAAGCACAGAGCTTTCAACTCTATGCATGTTTTCTCTTTTCTTCAGCAAATGAGACTCTAGATATCATAATACTAAAAGTCAAAGTAAAATAAAACAATAAAAATATACAAAATTGTTGAAAAGAGATATAAAATCTAAATATAAAAACCTGATTAGTATAGGTCTATAGGACAATCTTCCAATCAAAGCTTTAAAATTCACATAAAAATGACTACCAACATAATAAGATGGTCCTTTAGGAGTAATTATGTAATGACCCGGTCGGTCGTTTTGAATATTATAATCCCGTTCCCCCATTTATTGCTCAATTTATGCCTTGCAATTGATTTATGACTTATCGGGTTAGTTGGTTCGGGTTCGGAAAGAATTTAGAATGAAATGAGACACTTAGTCTCATAATTGAAAAAACTTTAAGTTAGAAAAGTGGCCTGGATATGAACCTATGTGTAAATTGAAGACTAGGGGTTAGAACCTTACCTCTTGGGTGAAGATCTTGTGATATTTCCTTGTTGGACTTCAAAGCTTGAACAAGATCTTGATGAATAAAGTACTTGAGCTTCTTCCTCTCTCTAGAACACTCTCCCTTCTCACTAAAAATATCAGATTTTTGCTCCAAAATGAGCTTCAAGGCTTATTTATCGAAGTTGGGTCGGGTTATAACAATAAAAGAATGGATACTCCAAAACTTCCGGACCAGGCGACAGGCGTGGCCTCGCCAGGCTAAAGCCTGGTTATACCTGGCTTTTGGCTGGCCTCGCCAGGCTAAAGCCTAGTATTACACCTGGCCTCGCCAGGCTAAAGCCTGGTATTATACCTGGCCTCGCTAGCTCTGTAGCGAGCTACAGGACAGCCTTTGTGTATTTGATCATAACTTCTTGTAGGAATATCCTAATGACGAACGGTTTGAAGCGTTAGAAACTAGACTCAAGGGGCTTTAATTTGATAGGTAGATCACCTCATAAGTCATTATAGTTTGGTAGAAGCATATGTTTTAAGTAGGATCTTGTGCGAACTCACTTGAAACTTTAGTCTTATGAAATTTCCAACTTCCAAACTTCTCGATACCCATCCGAAATCATCCTGAGCCCCTCGGGACCTCAACCAATAATTCAAACAAGTCATATATCAACATACAAACTTAGTTGAACCTTCGAATCACTCAAAACAATATCCAAACACCAAATCATCCTTAGATTCAAGCCTAAGAACTTCTAAATTTCCAATTTCGCCAATTCAAGCCTAATTCTACCACGGACCTCCAAATCATATTCCGGACACGCTCCTAATTCCAAAATCACCATACGGAGCTATATTCGGTCTACTTTTCTAACTTAAAATTTTTAATTATGAGACTAAGTGTCTCATTTCACCTCGAGTCCCTTCCGGACTCGAACCAACTAACCCGATATAACATAATATAGCTGAATAACACAAAAAGAAGTAGGAATGGGGAAAACAGGGTTATAACTCTCGAAACGACTGGTCGGGTCGTTACATCCTCCCTCTCTTAAACATCCATTCATTCTCGAACGGGTCTAGAAATATACCTGGAGTCTCGAATAGGCGTGGATATCTGCTCAGCATCTCCCGCTCGGTCTCCCAAGTTGCCTCCTCCACAGGCTGACCTCTCCATTGCACCTTCACTGAAGCTATATCCTTTGACCTCAACCTTCGAAGCTGCCGATCCAAAATAGCCACCGGCTCCACATCATAAGTCATATCACCCTCTAACTGAACCGTGCTGAAATCCAAAACATGGGACGGATCTCCAATATACTTCCGGAGCATGAAAACATGAAACACTGGATGCACACTCGACAAGCTAGGTGGCAAGGCAAGCTTATAAGCCATCTATTCTATCCTCTGAAGCACCTCAAAAGGCCCAATGAACCGGGGGCTCAACTTGCCCCTCTTCCCAAACCTCATAACACCCTTCATGGGTGATACCTTCAGCAAAACCTTCTCCCCAACCATAAAAGACACATCACGAACCTTCCTATCCGCGTAGCTCTTCTGCCTAGACTGCGCCGTGCAAAGCCGCTCCTGAATCAATTTTACCTTATCTAATGCGTCCTGGACCAAGTCTGTACCTAAGAGCCTAGCCTCACCCGGTTCAAACCATCCAACCGGAGATCTACACCTCCTCCCAATTATACCGCAATCAAATCTGATAGCATCCATTCTAGGCCCAATGACCTCGTCTCATCCAACACGACCACTCTAATGACATGACACATCAATACAATCTAAAACCACAACCTGTGCAATCCGTGCACCAGATAGCAACATTCCAAATGTACCCAATCGTAACAATGACCCAAACAGGAGAACCGTTTCGCAAGCTCGACGAGTACCACCCCAACGCAATGCTAAGAACCCAGCACACACCGCAGAACCATAACACACGAATTTTACACGAGGGATCATATTTCCACATAACTCTGCTGCAATACGCGACCCTATCCAAATACTGGTCCATATGAAACACCTCAAGTCACCCTGCTAAAAATCAATAACCATGCGCAATTCGAAATCAAGTACCCAAAGTGCATTACCATAACCACAGAGAAGCAAACGACACCATGCCACATAAAACCCGAAAGGACACGACCAATACATCATCAACTAAGAAATATCCAATGCTATTCTCGCTCAGATTCCTCTATAATGCCATAATAGAACCGCACCATATGTGCATATAACCACGAATCCCAACTCCTCATAGCCTAGAAGAGTAACTCACCGATCATTTCAGAGCACGAATAAGCTTTACATCAATCGAATGGCACATCCTTCAACAATAGTAGTATGGAGCCAATCAATCCGGTTCGGTGTAGAATACACATCCTAATTAGGCCTACCAATGGGCCCCGAATCAACTATGGTCAGCCAACAATAGAGAAACAACCTCCGAAAGTCCACAATGACGGAATCATAACACCTTCTATCATCTGGCTAGCTCCGGCCATAACTTCACAGTCCACCACCATGAAACAATCTGCTCATGAGAACTCCCAATCTTCAATTCCATAGAACACATGAATCACCCTATTTGATTCCACCTCTACCGCCCGAATGCCTAACACCTCTCTCATACACAATCCTCCTACGAGAAATACTTTGAAACTTCTTCCGTGCCACCTGGAAAAAATTTGAATATCAACAATTGATCTACCAGGAGAGTGCCGCAATACCAGTGAAGTACCCATAAATCAAAACACACTGCCCCTTCTGAAATGTACACTCTCATCAAGTTATACCAGATAGTAATATCATTTACCTAGTCATCGGAAATCGTTCATGTTGCCTAAGAATTTATATCCTTCCCTTCAGAACTAAACTGTGACCTGGTACATGTAAATCCTATTCCCGCACAACACACCACATCTATTATGCCATCATGTGACAAACATAAGAATTCCATTATCAACTCTGAGTCACTAGCAATTACATACCTTATTAGTCAGAAACCTCTTTCTTGCTTCTTTCTAGGAGAAAATCATAACACACAACCCGCTCCGTACATCGGTAGAAATTATCCGATTTAAACCATGGTAGAACCCATCATGAACACTTTGAAATCCATTTGCACATAATCAAGCTATCTGAACCGAATTTCTCTAACTTCACCAAGCCACACAGGTTGCCAAATCCGGGAGCATTGCCACGAAGCACCTGTAGATACTAGCCACGTCATAAGTACACAAATAACCGATCATACCCATTACTGTGCTAACCCATCCTACTACCAAGTTGTCCTATTTCTCCAAGTTCTTGCTAAATTGCCTTCAAATTGCTACTTTTTCCTTATTAGAACACTACTATCCTTAACTAAAACTCACCCCACGAACTCTAGCATAGAATCACGCCGCCCTAAAGCTTATAAGCCGCCGAATTCCCTTTTTATGTATTCCAAAGGCTCCACAACCAAAAATGCTTACTCCGAAGAGATTTTATGTGAACCTAAAACTGTTTCCTTCACCTTCTTGATACTGAAATACATAATTCACAATGATATAAGATGCCACGAGTCTTAACACCGTTCAATGCAACTCCCAGTTTTCTAGCCATATTTATAAATCTTGAATCCATTGTACCCATTCTTGAGAGTCATTCACTCTACTCAAATCTCGAATTAACTGACCAAACGGACCGAAATGACCCGTGCCCCGTTAGTACACCAAAATCCAAGGGAAATAAAGAGTGACCCACATTCCTACGCAACCGAGCAAATTCCCGCTCCATGTACACTACATTCTTCGTGAATAACCATTCAATTATTTTATGATCCTCCTATAACCATAGAGTGTAATACAACTGGTGTCCAGAAATTCTTTTACCTGAGTCATCCTCGATCTCGACCTCTGGAAGTCATAACTGATTCACCGGTATACCCCGAACCAAAACTAATACGACCCATAACCTTGCAATCAACTCGTCGATAGCAGACTCCCCCACTTAGCCTTAAGCTGCAATTATATAAAATTAGAACCCGTAAGGATTTCTCCTTCTCAATTACCAAGATCTCGCACCGTTAACCCACCAGACTTCTCGAAGTCTTTTATTAAGCCTTTCATGAACATTCTGAATCTCCAGCCAAAATCACACACGCGACCTCCTACCGGGTAGCAAGTAATATTCCTCGCAAAGCTTCATCAACATCACGTTACCGCTAGCTGCACGCAGGAGATAACCCACATGTGGAATTCCTTACCGACATATACCAATGGTACTGCACTGAGTGCAACAACCACTAAATTCGTAAATTCTCCTGAGTTCATGCTTGCCCACCATTTGTATAAGTCTGCACTTTCCCTATTGACATCAACTATACGTCAACAATACCTTCCGAACTCAAGTCATATTGCACCTAATACGATAATCAGATCTCCACGCCTCTATTCATTTCAAACACACTCCTTTCTGCCGTATTAAATTTTTCCTTTGTACACTAACCATCACTCCAAATAGAGTCTGCAGGCCGATTCACATACTAACACGATTCCAAACCATTCTACACTTTCTCAAGGCACATGACTACCCTACTAGTTAATTCATATGCTAATCTACCACTCTTACTTCGGTTTAATCATCTCCTTTAAGAAACTTCTCAACCTCTACTTCTCCTACTTGACCTGCTAGTACTTCAACCACCGCGAAACACTTCCCATCATGTCTTCCCTCATACTTTTCTACCCAACCGCTGCATCAAATCGAAATGTATCTCTGTCGCACCTGAACCAATAAAATGTTACCGACTCTAAGTCTCTTCAAAGATTATCTTTCCCGAGCCATCAATATCAAAATACCCATTCGCAACCACCATTACTACACAACCATTTACTCTTCTTGAGTTCAAACTCATTGACAGACATGAGAATTTAATTTTCCCTAAAATTTAACAACGTGAAAGATCCTTCAAAACATTCACACTCGAGACGGTACGTCGCATCAAAATGAAAATCCAAGCAACCAATGGCCTTCCTTTACATTCAAAGAAAACACTTCTCGTCACATTCATATAGTCTTAACACTTCCAGCAGTTACGTCATACTCACCACAAAGCCATTCCACTGCTCATCGAGCCACAATTCAACTCGTAGGGACATTATCGGACATATGAGTCCAAATGTATAGGTTACAACTGAAGCTACCGAGCCTAAGCTACGGTTTAACCATGGCCTCAAGTTCTCCAGACTGGCTCACCACCATAACATAGAGTACACAACTCAACCTTGTTCATAGAATCACAAGCCAGCGATGCACAACTGATACCGAGCGCTCATGTGCGCATACGAGATGCGTGGAAGGAATTCAACGAGTTATGTCTCAAGCTGAATCAATTTCACACGACAAGAATTCAAGAATATGGAGTTTCCTAAAGGTTCTGCAGCCTCATAAAGATAAGTACAGACGTCTCTGTACCGATCTGCAAGACTTTACTAAACCCGCTCATGACTCGTGAGACCTATGTAACCTAGGCTCTGAATCCAATCTGTCATGACCCAAAACTAACCCCCTGTCGTGATGGCGCCTATCGTGGAACTAGGCAAGCCGACTCATTTCCAAAACAAAATGATATTTTCATTTCAAAGATAATTTCAAGGTTATTTAACATAAAAACCTCCATTTAAAGAGTTCAAATAAAAGAAAAATAGAAGTGCGGAAAAGAAAAAGCCCGACAACGGGGTGTCACTAGTCATGAGCACATACTACAATTTGTCTAACAATATCAAGGCTAACTTAGCCCGGAAAATGGATAAATACAACTAGAGGAAGATAAGAGGGAGAAAAGCAGGGGCTGCGATCGCCAAACAGCTACCTTACTATCTCCAAGAAAACCTGTAACCGGAACACTCAATAACCGCTACCGTGTCGAGCTACACCTGAATCTGCACACAAGGTGCAGGGAGTAACGTGAGTACGCCAACTCAGTAAGTAACAACAATAAATAAAAACCGAGCAGTAGTGACGAGCAATAAAGCATGTAACGTTCATATCAGGAAATCTCAGCAAAATACCACATGCTCTTAAAAATCAGGATTTGAATCAAACATCTCGTTTAAATCCAGTTCCAATAAAAATCATTTTAAAGGCATTTTTCCAATAGTTTTTCAAACAAAGGCTCAATGCAAAGGTGAGCAAAAAAAAATTATGAAATCATAAACAGCCACTCGGGCAAACCTCACAGTCACTCGTGCCACTCGTGCATACTTCACAATCACTCTTGCCACTCGGGCATACCTCACAATCACTCATGCCTCCCAGTCACTCGGCACTCGCACTCAGTAGGTACCTACGCTCACTGGGGGTGTGTACAGACTCTGGAGGGGATCCTTTATCCCAAACGCTATAATCTTCATGGACAATTCACGTGCGATAATAATAAAGTATGCTGCAGGTGGGCAGCCCCGATCCACACTCATCCTCACAAATCAGGCCCTCGGCCTCACTCAGTCACAAGTATCCTACAGGCGGGCAGTCCCGATCCATACTCATCCTCACAAATCAGGCCCTCGGTCTCACTCAGTCATAAATATCTCAAGCCACTCGGGTATTTCAGTAAAATAGGGCATTCGGCCCAAAACATTTATATGCATCAAAATAGAGTCATAAAACTGAGTTATGCGGTAAACAAGTATAAACATGACTGAGTATAGATTTTTAATCAAAAACAATGAGAGGATGGTAAGAAACAACCCCTAAGGGTCCATACAACATTGGCGCAAGGCCCAAACATGGCATTCAGCCCAATTTACATAAAATCTTTCTAAATCATATAAGTATCAATAGTTTCAACAAAGTATGCAACTTTACAGTTGCTACGGGGCGGACCAAGTCACAAATCCCCAATAGTGCACGCCCACACGCCCGTCACCTAGCATGTGCGTCACTTCAAAATAATAGAATGATACGAAATTCCGGGTTTCATACCCTCAGGACTAGATTTACAATCGTTACTTACCTTAACAACGCTAAAATCCTACTCCGGGATGCCCTCGTCTATGGACTCGGTCTCCAAAAGCTCCGAATCTATCCATAATCAGAATAATACTATCAACATAGGCTAAAGAATCGAATTCCAACGGAAAAACTACATAAATAGGCCAAAAATCCGAAATCGGCCAAAATCCGGCCCCCGGGCCCATGACTCGAAGCCAGTCAAAAATGGCAGAATAATAATCCTCGTTCTCTCCCGAGTCTAACCATATAAAATTCATCAAATTCCGACATCAACTCGACCCTCAAATCTTCAATTAAAGTCTTGAAGATTTCTACCATTTTCAACCCAATCTATACCCATTTGAACTCAACAATCTTTCCATAAACCTTATTGATATGTATAAATGATACTATTACACCCAAGAATCATACTCTTAATTACCCATCTTTACCCAAACTCGAAATTGAAGACTAGGGGTTAGAACCTTATCTCTTGGGTGAAGATCTTGTGATATTTCCTTGTTGGACTTCAAAGCTTGAACAAGATCTTGATGAACAAAGTACTTGAGCTTCTTCCTCTCTCTAGAACACTCTCCCTTCTCACTAAAAATATCAGATTTTTGCTCCAAAATGAGCTTCAAGGCTTATTTATCGAAGTTGGGTCGGGTTATAACAATAAAAGAATGGATACTCCAAAAATTCCGGACCAGGCGACAAGCCTGGCCTCGCCAGGCTATAGCCTGGTTATACCTGGCTTTTTGGCTGGCCTCGCCAGGCTAAAGCCTGGTATTACACCTGGCCTCGCCAGGCTAAAGCCTAGTAATACACCTGGCCTCGCGAGCTCTGTAGCGAGCTACAGGACAGCCTTTGTGTATTTGATTATAACTTCTTGTAGGAATATCCGAATGATGAACGGTTTGAAGTGTTAGAAACTAGACTCAAGGGGCTTTAATTTGATAGGTATATCACCTTATAAGTCGTTATAGTTTGGTAGCAGCATACGTTTTAAGTAGGATCTTTTGCGAACTCACTTGAAACTTTAGTCTTATGAAATTTCCAACTTCTAAACTTCTCGATACCCATCTGAAATCATCCCGAGCCCCTCGGGACCTCAACCAATAATTCAAACAAGTTATATATCAATATACAAACTTAGTTGAACCTTCGAATCACTCAAAACAACATCCAAACACCAAATCATCCTCAGATTCAAGCCTAAGAATTTCTAAATTTTCAATTTCGCCAATTCAAGCCTAATTCTACCACGGACCTCCAAATCATATTCTGGACACACTCCTAATTCCAAAATCACTATACAGAGCTATATCCGGTCCACTTTTCTAACTTAAAATTTTTAATTATGAGACTAAGTGTCTCATTTCACCCCGAGTCCCTTCTGCACTCGAACCAACTAACCTGATATAATATAATATAGCTGAATAACACAAAAAGAAGTAGGAATGGGGAAAACATGGTTATAACTCTCGAAACGACTGGTTGGGTCGTTACAAGAGATCCCTACCATTGATTCTGTTCTGGTGGTGCGAGATTTCCCGGATGTGTTTTATGCACACCTGTCAGGGATACCACATGACAGTGATATTGATTTTGGTATTGACTTGGTGTCGGGCACTCAGCCCATTTCTATTTCTCTGTACCGTATGGCACCGACTGAGTTGAAGGAGCTGAAGGAGCAGCTTCAGAAACTCCTTGATAAGGGATTTATTAGGCCTAGTGTGTCACCTTGGGGTGCACCTGTTTTATTTGTGAAGAAGAAAGATGGTACTATGAGAATGTGCATCGATTACATGCAGTTGAACAAGGTAACAATCAAGAACAAGTATCCTTTGCCGCGTATTGATGACTTATTTGACCAGCTTCAAGGAGCGAGGGTGTTCTCCAAGATTGATTTGAGGCCTAGGTATCACCAGTTGAAGATTTGGGACTCAGATATTCTTAAGACAACTTTCATGACACGATATGGCCATTATGAGTTCCTTGTGATGTATTTTGGGCAGACCAATGCCCCAACAACACTTATGCATATGATGAATAGTGTGTTTCAACCTTATCTTGACTCGTTCATTATTGTATTCATTGATGATATCCTGGTGTACTCTCATAGTCAGGAGGAGAATGCCCAGCATATGAGAATTGTGTTGCAGTGGTTGAGGGAGGAGAAGCTTTATGCAAAGTTCTCCAAGTGTGAGTTTTGGCTCAGTTCAGTGGCGTTCTTGGGCACGTGGTATCCAATGAGGGTATTCAGGTGGATATGAAGAAGATAGAGGTGGTTCATATTTGGCCCAGACCGTCCTAAGCTACAGAGATTCAGAGCTTTCTTGGCTTGGTCGATTATTATCGTCGCTTTGTGGAGGGTTTCTCGTCTATTGCATCGCCCTTGACCAAATTGACCCAAAAGGGTGCTCCTTTCAGGTGGCCGGATAAGTGCGATGAGAGCTTTCAGAAGCTCAAGACTGCTTTGACCACAACTCTAGTTCTAGTTTACCATCAATTTCTGGCTCTTATACAATGTATTGTGATGCTTCTCGGATTGGCATTGGGTGTGCGTTGATGCAGAAAGGTAGAGTGATTGCTTATGCTTCGCCCCAGTTGAAGCCTCATGAAAAGAACCACCTTGTTCATGATTTGGAGCTAGCTGTGATCGTTCATACAATAAAGATTTGGAGGCATTATCTCTACGGTGTGTCTTGTAAGGTGTTTACGTATCATCGGAGCCTCCAGCACTTGTTCAAATAGAAGGATCTCAATCTGAGGCAAAGGAGATGATTGGAGATGCTAAAAGACTATGATCTCACTATTTTGTATCTTCCAGGGAAGGCCAATGTGGTGGCTGACGGGGTAATGAGGATGCAAGATCGGATTTGTGTGCCCAATGTGGATGGGCTACGTGAGTTGATTCTCCAGGAGGCCCATAGTTCATGGTATTCCATTCATCCGGGTGCCGTGAAGATGTATCAGGACTTGAGTGAGCACTATTGGTGGAGGAGGATTGAGAAGGACATAATGGGGTTTGTAGCTCGGAGCCTTAACTGTCAGCAAGTAAAATATGAGCATCAGAGACTAGGTGGCTTACTTCAGACTTCGAGGAAGTTTGATGCTATTTGGGTGATTGTGGATCGACTGACCAAGTTTGCGCACATCATTCCAGTGGGTACCACTTATTCCTCAGAGCGACTGGCTGAAATTTACATTCGAGAGATTATCCGCCTTCACGGTGTACATGCTTCCATCATTTCAGATAGAGCCACGTAGTTTACATCGTAGTTTTGGAGAGCCGTGCAGCGATAGTTGGGCACCTAGGTGGATTTGAGTACAACATTTCACCCTCAGATGGACGGGTAGTCCAAGCGCACTATTCATATATTAGAGGATATTTTACGTGCGTGTGTCATTGATTTTGGGGGTTCATGGGACCAGTTTTTGCCACTCGCGGAGTTTGCTTACAACAATAGTTATCAGTCGAGCATCCAAATGGACTCATATGAGGCTTTGTATGGAAGCCAGTGTAGATCTCTGGTGGGTTGGTTTGAGCCCGGTGAGGCTAGGTTGTTGGGTACAGACTTGGCTCATGATGCATTGGACAAAGTTAAATTAATTGAGGAGCGGCTTCGCACGACGCAGTTAGTCTAGACAGAATAGTTATGCCGACATGAAGGTCCGTGATGTGTCTTCCATGGTTGGGGAGAAGGTTATGCTGAAGGTTTCCCCCATGAAAGGTGTTATGCAGATTGGGAAGAAGGGCAAGTTGAGCTCTCGGTTCATTGGGCCGTTTGAGGTACTTCAGAGGGTTGGGGAGGTAGCTTACAAGCTTGCCTTGCCACCTAGCTTGTCGGGTGTGCATCCAGTATTTCATGTTTCTATGATCCGAAAGTATGTTGGCAACCCATCTCATATTTTGGATTTCAGCACGGTTCAGTTGGATGGTGATTTGACATATGATGTGGAGTCGATGGCTATTCTAGGTCGGCATGTTTGGAAGTTGAGGTCAAAGGATATAACTTTAGTGAAGGTGCAGTGGAGAGGTTAGCCAATTGAGGAGGCTACTTGGAAGACCGAGCGGGAGATGCAGAGCAGATATCCATGCATATTTGAGACTCCAGGTATGTTTTCAGACCCGCTCGAGGACAAACGTTTGTTTAAAAGGGGGATGATATAACCATCCGACCGATCGATTCGAAAGTTGTAGCCTCGTTCCCCCATTTACTGCACCATTTGTGATTTATAACTATTATATGACTTATCAGGTTAGTTGGTTCGGGTCCGGAGAGATTTCTGAATGAATTGAGATACTTAGTCTATAATGGAAAGCTTAAGTTAGAAAAGTTGACCGAATGTTGACTTATGTGTAAACGACCTCGGTTTTGAATTTTGATGGTTCCGTTAGTTCTGTTAGGTAATTTTGGACTTAGGGGCGCGTCCAGATTGTGATTTGGATGTCCGTAGTAGATTTAGGCTTGAAATGGCAAAAGTTGGAATTTTGGAATGTTTGACAGGGAGTGGACTTTTTTATATCGGGGTCGGATTTCGATTACGGAAGTTGGAGTAGGTTTGTGGTGTCATTTATGACTTGTGTGCAAAATTTAAGGTTAATCGGACTAAATTTGAAAGGTTTTGACGTCGTTTGTAGAATTAGAAAATTTGAAAGTTCATTAGGCTTGAATCCATGTGCAATTTGTGTTTTTGATGTTATTTGAGGTGATTTGAGGGTTCGACTAAGTTCGTATCGTATTTTGGGACTTTATGGTATGTTTGGTTGAGGTATCGGGGGCCTCGGGTGAGTTTCGGATGATTGGCGGATCATTTTTGGACATGGCTTGATGGCTGAAGACTACTGGTGTAATTGTTCTAGTTTCCTCTTACGCGTTCGCGAGAATGGTCTCGCATTCGCGAAGGGCATCTGGTAGCTGAGGAAGATTTGTCCTTTATGTTCGCGAAGAAGAGGACGCGTTCGCGAAGGTTTAGACTGAGAGTGCATCGCGAACGCGAGATGGGGTCGCGTTCGCGAAGAAGAAAAGAGGCAACTGGGGACCCCGTGCTATTGGTCTACGCGTTCGCGAGGGTGAGGCCGCGTTCGCGATGAGAGGGGTCAGTGAAGGTTTGTGTTCCTTGGGTTGTTGATTGCGTTCGCGTAGAAGGGAATTTTTGGTCAGAGGCAATTTGTGCATCGCGAACGCGAGGGTTCTTCCGCGTTCGCGGATGAGGCGTACCTGGGCAGAATAAAAGATTCAAAATCGAGGGTTTCGGGTTCATATCACAAAATTGATTCTGGAGCTCGGTAGAAGGCGATTTTTTGGAGGGATTTTCACGTGGGGTTTAGGGTAAGTGATTTCTATCTAGTTTTGGTTAATTTTCATGATTATGCCTTTAATTCTACCATTAAATTTGTGATTTGGGGTTGAAAATTAGGGAAAATAAGGAAGAGTTCTTGGGCTAGATCTTTGAGGTTTTGAATGGGATTTTGTGATCAGATTTGAGTAAGTTTGGTATGGTTAGACTCGTAAGTGAATGGACTTTCAGTTTTTGTGACTTTTGTCGGATTTCGAGATGTGGGCCCGGGGCCCGTCTTTTGTCAAATTTCAGATTTTGTCTTATAATTTCATATTTTTCTTGCGAAATTGATTCCTTTAGTCCATATTGATTGTATTGTACTGCTTGTGGCTAGATTCGGGACGTTTGGAGGCCGATTCAGGAAGCAAAGGCATATTGGAGTAGAGTTTTGCTCGGATTGAGGTAAGTAACAGTTTTAAATCTGGTCCTGAGGGTATGAAACCCCAGATTTGTTGTTATATGATTGTTTAGTGGTGACGCACATGCTGGGTGACAGGCGTGTGGGCGTGCACTGTAGGAATTGTGACTTGGTCCATTACGTGAAACTGTTAAGTTGAATAATTTGTTGTTAGCTATATGCTCTCCTTGTGTTATAGAAATTTGACTACAAATCAGGTTAGGAATCATGCTTAGGTTATGTGACTACACTGTTGGGACCCGCAGAGGTCGTGTACTCATTAAATTAATTGCTAATTGCTGTTTTGTACTCAGTCATGTGTTACTTGTGTATCTTATCTCAACATCTTCTTATTTCTATCTGATACATTATATTATCTTTGTTTGGACTGATTTTTATGAGTTATGAGAGCCGGAGAGACTGGAGAGGTTGGTGACTGAGTTAGGGCCTGAGTGTCAAGCTGTGAGCTATATGTATGTATATGGATCAGGTTGCACGCCGCAACGAGCCTTAGGGATGTATATATGGATTGGGTTGTACGCCGCAACGAGCCTTATGGATATTTATCTGGGACCGAACTGCACGCCGCAGCAATATAGCGCTTGGGCTGAAGGGGCCCCTCCAGAGTCTGTACACCCCCAATGAGCGCTGATACCTATTGAGTGTGAGTGTTGAGGGCTGAGAGCCGAGTGATGAGCTATTGAGAAAGATTGAGTGACTATTGCCCTAAGAGGCGGTATTTGCTTCCATTGTTATTGCACATAGTTGTTATATGTCATTGTTTTGAAACTTCTGAGGGATATTGTATCAGGATGTTTTTCTTAAAATTGGCATTCATAAATTGATTTGACTTAAACTGCTGAATTTGAAAGTATGTCTACTTTCTTGTTGAGATTATTGATAATGAACTATAACTGCTTAGCTCGTCACTATCTTTTAGATCCTTATTTACTATTGTTACTTACTGAGTTGGTTGTACTCACGCTACACCCTGCACTTCGTGTGTAGATCCAGGTGTTTCCGGTCACATCGGGTGTTGATATTTGAGCAGATGATCCCAGAGACTATCGAGGTAGCTGCATGGCATTCGCAGGAATTGGCTCTCCTTCATTATCTTTATCGCATTTTAGTTCTTATTCCCTAGACATTGTATTAGACTGTTCCTGGTATAGATGCTCATGTACTCGATGACTCCCCAGTTTTGGGATAGATTGTATTGTGTAGCGGGTTTATTTCTGTTCCTAAAAGATTTTCTTAAATATTAATTATTTCCGTGTAAAATTTTAAAGCTTTTACTGTGTTAAAATAGTTGAGTAGTGGCTTGCCTAGTACCATCGATGAGCGCCATCACAACATGTTAGGATTTGGGTCTTGACAAGTTGGTATCAGAGCCTGGTTACAGCCCAGTTCCCCCATTTACTACTCCATTTGTGCTTTATAGCTGTATTATGACCTATCAGATTAGTTGGTTCGGATCCGGAGAGATTTCAGAATGAATTGAGACACTTAGTCTCATAATGGAAAGCTTAAGTTGGAAAAGTCGACCGGATGTCGACTTATGTGTAAACTACCTCAGATTTGATTTCCGATGATTCCAATAGCTTCATATGGTGATTTTGGACTTAGGAGCGTGTCCGGAAATATTTTTTGGAGGTTCGTAGTGGAATTAGACTTGAAATACTGAAAGTTTAATTTTTGGGAAGTTTGATCGGAGGTGACTTTTTGATATCGGGGTCGGAATCCAATTATGAAAATTAGAATACCTCTGTTATGTCATTTATGACTTGTGTGCAAAGTTTGAGGTCAATCGGATTTGATAGGTTTTGGCGTCATTTGTAGAATTTGGAAATTTCAAAGTTCATTGGGCTTGAATTCGTGTGCAATTTGTGGTTTTAGTGTTGTTGGATGTAATTTGAGGTTTTAACTAAATTCGTATGAGGTTTAGGACTTGTTGGTGTATTTAGTTGAGGTCCCGAGGGCCTCAGGTGAGTTTCAAATGCTTAACGGATCGAAATTTAGACTTGGTAAACTGCTAAAAATGCTGGTTTTCTGTCACTGGTCTCCTTTTATGCGATCGCGTGAGAAGATCCGCGATCGCATAGGCTTGTTTGGGCAAAGGTGAGATTTGTTCTATGCGATCGCGTGAAGGCACCCACGATTGCGTAGGCTTGTTGAGGTAGTGTTGATTTTTGTTCTTCGCGATCGCGTGAGGTCAACCACAATCACATAGGTTGGGCCAGTATGTGCTACGCGAATGCGTTTTCTCTATGCGATCACGTGAAGAGGGTTGCGATCGCGTAGAGATGGGATCCTGTGCATCGCAATAGCGTGAAGGACACCGCGATCGCGTAGGGTATTTTCTGGGCAGTGGAAAATTGTGCTTCGCAATCGCGTATGTTTCTCCGCGATCGCGTAGAGAAAATGACTGGGCAGAGAGTTTAAGTTCTGAAAATGGGTCGTCCCATTTTCCATTTTTGTCGATTTGGAGTCGAATTGATGCGATTTTTGGGAGATTTTCATAGAAAATAATGGGGTAAGTGTTCTTAACTCAATATTGGTTAAATTACCTAAATCCATAGTTGTTTTTAACATTTAATGGGTGAATTAAGTTGGAAAATTTAGAAAATTCTCTTGGTTTAAATTGAAGATTTGAGGGTCGAGTTGAGGTCGGATTTTGGTAAAATTGGTATGGGTTGACTCGTGGTTGAATGGGCTTTTGGATTTTGTAACTTTTGTTGGGTTCTGAGATGTGGTCCTCACGGATGATTTTTTGGAGCTAAATTTCGAATTTTGTTGGAAAATTAGTATTTTCTTATGGAATTAATTTCAATAAATTTTATTGACAGAATCAAATTATTTGTGGCTAGATTCGAGGCGTTTGGAGACCAATTCACGAGGCAAGGGCCTAGCAAAGTAAAGAATTACACGGTTTGAGGTAAGTAACACTTCTGAACTTGGTTCTGAGGGTATGAATCCCCGAATTGGAATTATACAAACTGTTTGGAGGTGACGCATACGATACTTGACGAGCGTGTGGACGTGCACCATAAAAATTGTGACTTGAATAAATCCTGTTAAGTTGTAAAAGAAAAATTAAAGAGTCATGTTATTATTTGAACATTTCCCACGTGTTAAAGAAATTGAATTGAGGCTTTTATTAAAGATCATGTTTAGGCTGCGTGCCAATATTTTTGGGACCCATGGGGTCGTGTTGTTGTTGAATTAATTATTTAAAAAAAATATATATTTCACACTCAGTCATATTCGTCCATTGTAAGGATATTTATGGGATCGAGTTGCGCATCGCAGCATGCCATATTGGCTTTATATATGTTATCATTAAATGGATCGGGACTGCCCGCCTACAGCAGGTCATAATGGCTTTATACATTATTATTATTATATGGATCGGGGATGCCTGCCTGTAGTAGGCCTTATTGGCTTTACTATTTTACGGATCGGGGTTGCCCGCTTGCAGTAGGCCTTATAGGCTTTATTATTATACGGATCGGGACTGCCCGCCTTCAGTAGGCCATAAAGGCTTTATATCACACTTGGGCTAAATGAGCCCCTCCAGAGTCTGTACACAGCCCAGTGAGCATAGATGATTATATATATTCGGGATGGATTTGTTTAGGGCACAGACTTGCCTTACTTATTTATATTGTGACGAATTTATCTGGACATGGATCTTGTCCGTATCAATTATAGTTGGGGATAAAATTTCCAGGGCTGGATTGGCCTTATGCGGTACTAAGTGACTGACTGTCAATCGATGTGTATGTGTGTGTGTCTATATATATATATATATATATATATATATATATATATATATATATATATATATATATATATATATATATATATATATATATATATATATATATATATATATATATACATGAGATGGAATATTCCTGGACCGGATTGACCATAGACAGTACCGAGTGACCGAATGATTTGTGACCCGTAATACACGAGGTTTTTCCACTGAGACGTCATATTCCTCATATCATACAATATTGATCGGTTTCACTTGTACTGAGTTTAACTGTTGAACTAGAAAGCATGCCTATATTTCTGTACAATTATTTATACTTGACTGTACTTGCGGAGCTCGTCACTACTTTCAGCCCAGAGGTTAGTCTTGTTACTTATTGAATTGGTTGTACTCATACTACACTCTGCACCTTATGTGTAGATCCGTGTGCTTCCGGACACGGCGGCTATTTTACCTCAGTGTGTTACCAGTTGGAGACTATCAAGGTAGATGCCTGGCATCCGCTGACCTTGTCTCTTTTTCCTTCAGTTATTGTACTATTTTATACTTTCAGACAGTGGTTTTAAATAGTCATACATTGTATTCATATTAGATGCTCATGTACTCTATGACACCTAGTTTTGGGAGTGTTATATTTGTATTTGTGAGATTTCTTCCACTGAATTTAATTATTTTATTTTCGATTTAAAATATATTATGGTTTATTAAGATTGTGAGTTTGCCTAGTATTGAAATAGGCGCCATCACGACTCGTGAGACTTTGGGTCATGACACTTCTCAACGTAGTAATTTTGTTTCTGATGAGTTGGCTGCTGAAATTTTAGAAGTTAAAACTATTAGAGAATTGGTCGACTGCATGGAGGTGATTAAAGTATTAAACTCCTTTAGTATTTAATTTATGTTATGTTGTGTATGTATAACAGTGTTGGATCTAAAAACACTATTTTGTTTTCTCAAATATGCACATATATATTTTTAGAATACCTGTAACATAAGTTTTTGAGCAATTCACAATATGAAACTTCAAAGTGAAATCCTAAATGCTCCTATTGATGTGACATGCCCTTATGCACGTCTCTTTTATTATTCTAATATGTAAAATGGTACGAAATCTCGTAATCTCATATCAACAAATTTATAAGAGACATAAATGAAACTAATTGAATCTGGATACTTACTGCTGCTTATGTATTTGGTTTTGAACATCATCATTTAATGGAATATAATGATACAAAACCTTTATAATCTTAGGATAAAAAATTAATAAGACTAAATAAGTGAAACTAATTGAATATCTATGCTTATCGCTGATTATCTATTTGGTATTTGTCACGATCCAAACTAACCCTGTCGTGATGGCGCATATCGTGGAACTAGGCAAGCCGACTCATTTTCAAAACAAACCGATATTTTCATTTCAAGGAAAAATTCAAGGCTATTTAACATAAAAACCTTCGTAAAGGAGTTCAAATCAAAATAAAAGTGCGGAAAAGAAAAGCCCGACATCGGGGTGTCACTAGTCATGAGCATCTACTACAATTTGTCTGACAATATCGAGACTAACATAGTCTGAAAAATAGCTAAATACAACTAAAGGAAGATAAGAGAGAGAAGAGCAGGGTTGTGATCGCCAGGTAGCTACTTTGCTATCCCCGAGAAAATCTGCAACCGAAATAGTCAACAGCCGCTACCGTGTCCGGCTACACCTGGATCTGCACACAAGGTGTGGGGAGTAAAGTGAGTACGTCAACTCAGTAAGCAACAACAGTAAATAAAGACTGTGCAGTAAGGCATATAAAGTCCACATCATGAAATCTCAGTAAAACACAACATGCTTTTAAAAATTAGTGTTTGAATCAAATCATCTCGTTTAAACCCAGTTTCAGTAAAAATCATTTAAGATATTTTTCAGCAGTTTCAAACAGAGGCTCACTCCAAAGGCGAGCAAAAATGATGAAATCATAATCAGCCCCCCGGGCAACATCACTCGTATACAGCCCCTTGGGCAAATCTCATAATCACTCGTAAACAGCCCCTTAGACATACCTCACCATCACTTATGCCTTCCAGTCACTCAGTACTCGGCACTCGCACTCAGTAGGTACCTGCGCTCACTGGGATATGTACAAACTCCGGAGGGGCTCCTTCAGCCAAGCGCTATATCAAGCCAAATCATGGCACAAATCAATCAGGCCCTCGGGCTATATCAAACATGTTGCAACGTGCAGCCAAGTTCCCATAAATATTCTCATCAGGCCCTCGGCCTCACTCAGTCATAAACCTCTCAAGCCACTCGGGTTCTTAGTAAAAACAGGGTACTCAGCCCAAAACAATATTTATATGCATCAAAATAGAGTAATAAAACTGAATTATGCAGTAAACAGGTATAACTATGACTGAGTATAGATTTTCAATCGAAAACAGTGAGAGGATAGTAAGAAAAAGGCCCCTAAGGGTCCAAATAACACTGGCACAAGGGCCAAACATGGCATTCTCCCCAATTCACAGAAACTCATTTCTAAAACTCATAAGTATCATATAGTTTCAACAAAATATGCAACTTTACAGTTGCTACGGGACGGACCAAGTCACAATCCCCAACGGTGCATGCCCACACGCCCGTCATCTAGCATGTGCGTCACCTCAAAATAGTAAAATGATACGAAATTCGGGGTTTCATACCCTCATGACTAGATTTACAATCGTTACTTACCTCAAGCCGGTCAAATCTCTACCCCGTGATGCTCTTGCCTCTCGACTCGGTCTCCAAATGCTCTGAATCTATTCACAATCAGTACAATACCATCAATATACACTAATGGAATGAATTTCATAAGTAAAATTATCAAATTAGACTAGAATCCCGAAATCGGCTCAAACCCGGCCCCCGGCCCACATCTCAAAATATGACAAAATTTACAAAACTAGAAAGCCCATTCACTCACGAGTCCATACATATAAAATTTATCAAAATCCGACATCATTTGGTCCCTCAAATCCTTAAATTAATCTCTACAAAATCCCAAGCCCTAACTCCTCATTTCACTTCAAAAATCCTACTAATTAAGGATGAACAAAGCCATAGATTAACAAAATTTATACCATTATGGGTTAGAATCACTTACCCCAACGTTGCTCCTTGAAAACCTTCGAAAACTCACCCCTCTCCCGAGTTCCTCAAGTCCAAAATTGAAAATGAAAGACAAAACCACGAGCTGGAGGTTTTCTGTCCAGCACTATCGCACTTGCGGCCTCTTTTTCCGCTTCTGTGATGTCGCGCCTGCGGTATTTACATCGCAGGTGAGGAACTCACTTAGGATCCCAGGTTTCGCATTTGCGTCCAACCTTTTGCACCTGCACGTAACACTTCGCATCTGCGAAGCCAGTCATATTCCACTCCTCCGCATCTGCGCCCCAGGTCTCGCACATGCGGGTTCACAGATGCGACTTCACCTACGCACCTGCGGACGCATACTACCTCAACACTGTCCATACCTGTGAACTCCCACGCACACCAGCGACCTCGCACCTACGGCTCCCCCTCTGCAGGTGTGGAAATATCAGTAGTAGTAGCCTCAGCTGCATTTTCCAACTTTAAATAATCCGTTAACCACCCGGAATCACCCCGAGGCCCTAGGGACATCAACCAAAAATACCTACAAGTCATATATCAACATACAAACTTAGTCTAACCTTCGAATCACTCAAAACAATATCAAATCATCAAATTACCCTCGGATTCAAGCCTAAAAACTTCTAAACTTCTAAATTCGACAACCGATGCCAAAACCAACCAAACCACGTCCGAATAACCTCAAATGTTTCACACACGTCACAAATTACACTACGAATCTACTCCAGCTTCCGTAATTCCATTCCGACCCCGATATCAACTTTTCCACTGTCGACCGAAATCGTCAAATTTCCAAGTTTCGCCAATTCAAGCTTAATTCCACTCGGACCTCCAAATCACATTCCTGATGCACTCCTAAGTCCAAAATCACCTAACGGATCTAACATAAGCATAAAATTCAAATTCGAGACCGTTTACACATAGGTCAATATCCGGTTCACTTTTCCAATTTAAAATTCTAAATAGGAGACTAAGTGTCTCATTCCACTCCAAAATCACTCCGGACCCGAACCAACTAACCCGATATAACACAATACAACTGAATAACACATAAAGAAGCAGAAATGGGGAAACGAAGCTATAAGTCCCGAAACGACCGGCCGGGTCGTTACATCCTCCCCCTCTTAAACAACAGTTCGTCCTCGTATGGGTCTAGAAACATACCTGGTGTCTCGAATAAGCGTGGATATCTGCTCCGCATTTCCCGCTCGGTCTCCCAGGTGGCCTCCTCCGCAGGCTGCCCTCTCCACTGCACCTTCACTGAAGTTATGTCCTTTGACCTCAACCTTCGAACCTGCCGATCCAAAATAGCCATCGGCTCCATATCATAAGTCATATCACCCTCCAACTGAACCGTGCTAAAGTCCAAAACATGGAACATGTCTCCAATATACTTCCGGAGCATGGAAACATCAAACACTGGGTGCACACTCGACAAGCTGGGTGGCAAGGCAAGCTTATAAGCCACCTCCCCTATTCTCTGAAGCACCTCAAAAGGCCCAATGAACCGGGGGCTCAACTTGCCCCTCTTACCAAACCTCATAACACCTTTCATGGGTGAAACCTTCAGCAAAACCTTCTCCCCAACCATGAAAGATACATCACAGACCTTTCTGGTTGCATAGCTCTTCTGCCTAGACTGCGCCATGCGAAGCCACTCCTGAATCAATTTCGCCTTGTCTAATGCATCCCAGACTAAGTCTGTACCCAAGAGCCTAGCCTCACCCGCCTCAAACTATCCAACCGGAGATCTACACCTCCTCCCATATAAAGCCTCGTACGGAGCTATCTGAATACTCGACTGATAACTGTTATTATATGCAAACTCCGCGAATGGCAGGAACTGGTCCCATGAACCCCTAAAGTCAATGACACAAGCGCACAACATGTCCTCCAATATCTTAATAGTGCGCTTGGACTGCCCATCCGTCTGAGGGTGAAAAGCTGTGCTCAACTCAACCTGAGTACCCAACTCTTGCTGCACGATCCTCCAAAACTGTGACGTAAACTGAGTGCACCTATCTGAAATGATGGAAACTGGGACACCATGCAGGCGAACAATCTCTCGGATGTAAATCTCAGCCAACTGCTCTGAAGAGTAAGTAGTGCTAACTGGAATGAAGTGCGCGGACTTGGTTAGCCGATCCACAATAACCCAAATAGTATCAAACTTTCTTGAAGTCCGTAGGCGCCAAACTACAAAGTCCGTGGTGATTCGCTCCCACTTCCACTTCGGAATGTCTAATCTCTGAAGCAAGCCACCCGGTCTATGATGTTCATACTTAACCTGCTGACAGTTGAGACACCGAGCTACAAATGCAACTATATCCTTCTTTATCTACCTCCACCAGTAGTGATGTCTTAAATCCTGGTACATCTTCGCGGCACCCGGATGGATGGAATACCGTCAATTGTGGGCCTCCTCAAGAATCAACTCCCGGAGCCTATCTACATTAGGCATACATATCCGTCCATGCATCCTCAAGACACCGTCATCACTAATAGTCACATCCCTAGCATCTCCTCTCTGAACCCTGTCCTGAAGAATGAGTAAGTGGGGGTCATCATACTGACGCTCCCTGATACGGTCATAAAGAGAAGACCTGGAGACCACGCAAGCCAACACCTGACTTGGCTCCGAAATATCCAATCTCACAAGCTGGACCGCTAAGGCCTGAACATCCAATGCCAAAGGTCTCTTTACTGCTGGAAGATATGCTAAACTCCCCAAACTCTTTACCCGGCGACTCAAAGCATCGGCCACCACATTGGCCTTCCCCGGATGGTACAAAATAGTGATATCATATTCCTTAAGAAGCTCCAACCATCTCCGCTGATGCAAATTAAGATCCTTCTTCTTAAACAGATGTTGTAGATTCCAGTGATCAGTACAGATTTCACAATGAACCCCATATAAATAATGACGCCAAATCTTCAAGGCGTGAACAATGGTTGCTAACTCAAGATCATGGACATGATAGCTCTTCTCATGGGTCTTCAACTGGCGTGAGGCATAGGCAATCACCCTACCCTCCTGCATCAGAACACAACCAATACCTATCCTCGAGGCATCACAATACACGGTGTAAGAACCTGAAGCTGATGGCAGAACTAACACTGGAACTATGGTCAAAGCAGTCTCTGAAAGCTCTCCTCACACTCGTCCACCTGAATGGAGCACCCTTTTGGGTCAATTTGGTCATGGGCAATGCAATAGATGAAAATCCCTCCACAAAGTGACGGTAGTAACCTGCCAAACCAAGAAAGCTCCTAATTTCCGTGGCTGAGGACGGTCTAGGCCAACTCTGCATCACCTCTGTCTTCTTCGGATCCACCTGAATACCCTCACTAGACACTATGTGTCCCAAGAATACTACTGAACCAAGCCAAAACTCACACTTGGAGAACTTTGCATAAAGCTTCTCCTCCCTCAATCTCTGTAATACAATCCTCAAATGTTGAGCGTGCTCCTCCTAGCTACGAGAGTACACCAGGATGTCATCAATGAATACAACAACAAATGAGTCCAAATAGGGCTGGAATACACTGTTCATCAAATGCATGAATGTTGTTGGGGCATTGGTCAGCCCAAAAGACATCACTAAGAATTCATAATGGCCATATCGGGTCTTGAAAGCCGTCTTAAGAATATCCGAATCCCGAATCTTCAGTTGGTGATAACCGGACCTCAAATCAATCTTGGAGAACACTCTCGCTCCCTGAAGCTGGTCAAATAAATCATCAATACAAGGCAAAGGATACTTGTTCTTGACTGTGACCTTGTTCAACTGCATATAATCAATACACATCCTCATGGAACCATCATTCTTATTTACAAATAGAACCAGTGCACCCCAAGGTGACACACTAGGCCGAATAAACCCCTTATCAATGAGTTCTTGAAGTTGTTCTTTAAATTCCTTCAACTCCGCCGATGCCATACGATACGGTGGAATAGAAATGGGCTGAGTGCCCGGCACCAAATCAATACCAAAGTCAATATCCCTGTTAGGCGGCATGCCCGATAGGTCTGCGGGAAACACATCCGGAAAATCATGTACCACCGGAACAGAATCAATGGCAGAAGTCTCTGCACTAACATCCCTCACAAACGCCAAATAAGATAGGCAACCCTTCTCAACCATATGCTGGGCCTTCAAATATGAAATCACCCTACTAGGTACATAATCTATAGAACCATTCCACTCAACCCTCGGAAATCCCGGAATCGCCAATGTCACGGTCGTAGCATGACAATCTAGAATAGCATGACATGGAGATAACCAATCCATGCCCAATATCACATCAAAGTCAACCATACTGAGCAGCAATAGATCCACTCGGGTCTCCAGACCCCCAATAGTCACCACACATGACCAATATACGTGGTCCACAAAAATAATATTGCCCACATGAGTAGATACATGAACAGATGAAACTAAATTCTCACGGGGCATATCCAGAAAATGGGCGAAATACGAGGAAATATATGAATATGTGGAACCATGGTCAAATAATACAGAGGCATCTTTGTGCCACACTAAGACACTACCTGTAATCACAGCATCTGAAGCAATAACATCTGGTCTAGAAGGGAGGGCATAGAAACGGGCCTGGCCACCCCCTGATCTGCCTCCCCCTTTGGGGCGACCCCTAGCAGACTGACCTCTACTCCGAGCTGACTGGGCGGATGGTGAAGTAACTGGTGCTGAAGTAGAAGGCTGACTCCTCTGCTGTGATATACCTCCATGACGACGAGGACACTGCCTCCACATATGACCAAACTCCCCACACTCAAAACAACTCCCTGGTGTTGGTGGCAGGAACTTAAGGGAGCCCCGAGCACCGGGATAACTGGTAGAAGAACCTGGCATAAAGGAGCCCTAAACTGATGGAGCACGGGATAAACTCTGGGCTGGAAGGGCACCGAGTGATGAGCGGCCCTAATGAGAACTGTGAGAACCATGGCCCGATGATACACCACGGTGAAATGGCTGAGCTAACTGAGCATGTCTGAAATGACGACCTCTATCGTGCTGAAACTGACCCCCAAAAGGAGCACCGCCGAATCCACCCTGACCATGAGACCTCTTGGTCTCCCTAACAACCCTCTACTGACTGCGAACCATCTCAATCTGCTGAGTAATGTCGACAACCTCATCAAAGGTAGCACTAGACACTCTCTTTCTAGTCATAAGCAACTGTAGCTGAAAAGTGAGACCATCAATAAACCTCATGATCCTCTCCCTGTCTGTGGGAACCAACCAAATAGCATGACGAGCCAATTCTGAGAATCGCATTTCATACTGCATCACAGACATATCACCCTGGCGAAGCCGCTCAAACTGTCTGCACAACTCCTCTCTGCGGGACCGAGGCACGAACTTCTCCAAAAAGCCCACGGAGAACTGCCCCCGAGTAAGGGGTGCTGCGACAACAGGCCTATGCCTCTCGTAAGTCTCCCACCATCTGAGTGCAACCCTAGAAAACTGAAAGGTAGTGAATGAGACCCCATAAGTCTCTAGAATACCAGCTGTACGGAGTATCCTCTGACACCTGTCAAAGAAATCCTGAGTATCCTCTCTCTCTGTGCCACTAAAAGGTGGCGGCTGGAGTCTCCCAAACCTCTCCAACCTATGTTGATCATCCACAAGCATAGTAGGAACCACATAATCCTGTGCAGTTGCAACCGACTGGGCTGGTGGTGCCCCCGGTGTCTGGAGTCCCTGAACAACCTGCTCGGGTGTGCGAGCGACGCGAGTCTGAGTGCATGTGCCCCCCAGGCCTGAGAAGTGGTTGCGGACGTCGAGATAGAGACCGCCTGAACAAGGCTGATACACGCTGTCAGAATCTGAGCTAGGGCCTCCTGAAGGCCTGGAATCACAATAGGCACAGGTGGTGCCTGAGCTGGTGCATCAATAACTGGAATCTGATCCTGATCTGGGGCAACTGGTAGATCTGCAGGTACTGCCCCAGCTGCGGTGCGTGCTGCACTGCCCCTACCACGACCTCTACCGCGGCCCTGGCTGGTGGTACTGGTGGCTGGCCCTCCTATCATGTAGTACAAGTCCACACCATGTATGAGAGAATGAAATAACAAATGTTTAGTTACTAGAATCAACAACTTCGCACGACAAGAATTCAAGAATGTGGAGTTTCCTAAGGGTTCTGCAGCCTCTCGAAGATAAGTACAGACGTCTCCGTACCGATCCGCAAGACTCTACTAAACCCGCTCATGACTCATGAGACCTATGTAACCTAGGCTCTGATACCAACTTGTCGCGACCTAAACTAACTCTATCGTGATGGCGCCTATCATGGAACTAGGCAAACCGATTCATTTTCAAAACAAACCGATATTTTCATTTCAAGGAAAAATTCAAGGCTATTTAACATAAAAACTTTCGTAAAGGAGTTCAAATCAAAACAAAAGTGCGGAAAAGAAAAGCCCGACATCGGGGTATCACTAGTCATGAGCATCGACTACAATTTGTCTGACAATATAGAGACTAACATAGTCTGGAAAATAGCTAAATACAACTAAAGGAAGATAAGAGGGAGAAGAGCAGGGCTGCGATCGCTAGGTAGCTACCTTGCTATCCTCGAGAAGATCTACAATCGGAATAGTCAACAACTGCTACCGTGTCTAGCTATACCTGGATCTGCACACAATGTGTAGGGAGTAACGTGAGTACGCCAACTCAGTAAGCAACAACAGTAAATAAAGTCTGAGCAGTAGTGACGAGCAGTAAGGCATATAAAGTCCACATCAAGAAATCTCAGTAAAACACAACATGCTTTCAAAATTCAGTGTTTGAATCAAATCATCTTGTTTAAACCCAGTTCCAGTAAAAATTATTTAATGATATTTTTCAACAGTTTCAAACAGAGGCTCAATACAAAGGTGAGCAAAAATAATGAAATCATAATCAGCCCCTCGGGCAACATCACTCATATACAGCCACTCGGGCAAACGTCACAATCACTCATGCCTCTCGGGCATACCTCATAATCACTCATGACTCCCAGTCACTCAGCACTCGGCACTCAACACTCGCACTCAGCAGGTACCTGCGCTCACTAGGGGTATGTACAGACTCCGGAGGGGCTACTTCAGCCCAAGCGTTATAGCAAGGCAAATCATGGCATAAATCAATCAGGCCCTCGACCTATATCAAACATACAACAGCGTGCAGCCTGATCCTATAAATATCTTCACAAATCAGGCCCTAGGCCTCACTCAGTCATAAATCTCTCAAGTCACTCGGGCTCTCAGTAAAAACATGGTACTCAGCCCAAAACAACATTTATATACATCAAAATAGAGTAATAAAACTGAGTTATGCAATAAACATATATAACCATAACTGAGTATAGATTTATAATTAAAAATAGTGAGAGGATAGTAAGAAAAAGGCCCCTAAGGATCCAAATAGTACTGGCACAAGGCCCAAACATGGCATTCCGCCCAATTCATAGAAACTCATTTCTAAAACTCATAAGTATCATATAGTTTCAACAAAATATACAACTTTACAGTTGCTACGAGACGAACCCAGTCGCAATCCCCAACTGTGCACGCCCACACGCCTGTCACCTAGCATGTGTGTCACCTCAAAATAGTAAAATGATACGAAATCTGGGGTTTCATACCCTCGCGACTAGATTTACAATCGTTACTTACCTCAAACCAGTCAAATCTCTACCTCGCGATGCTCTTGCCTCTCGACTAGGCCTCCAAATACTCCAAATCTATTCACAATCAGTACAATACCATCAATATATGCTAATGGAATAAATTCCACAAGAAAAACTATCAAATTAGACCAAAATCCTGAAATCGGCTCAAACCCGGGCCTCGGGCCCACGTCTCGAAATCTGACAAAATTTACAAAACTAGAAAGCTCATTCACTCACGAGTCCATACATACAAAATTTATCAAAATCCGACATCATTTGGTCCCTTAAATCCTTAAATTAAACTCTCCAAAATCCCAAGCCCTAACCCCTCATTTCACTTCAAAAATCCTACTAATTAATGATGAACATAGCCATAGATTAACGAAATTTATACCTTTATGGGTTAGAATCACTTACCCCAATGTTGCTCCTTGAAAACCTTCGAAAAATTGCCCCTCTCCCGAGTTCCTCAAGTCCAAAATTGAAAATGAAAGAAAAAACCACGAGCTGGAGGTTTTCTGCCCAGCACTATCGCACTTGAGGCCTCTTTTTCCGCTTCTGCGATGCCGCACCTGCGGTATTTACATCGCAGGTGAGGAACTCACTTAGGATCCCAGGTTCCGCATTTGCGGCCAACCTTTCACACCTGCGCGTAACACTTCGCATCTGAGAACTCCCACGTGCACTAGCGACCTCGCACATGCGGCTCCCCCTCCGCAGGTGCGGAAATATCAGTAGCAGCAGCCCCAGCTGCATTTTCCAACTTCAAACAATCCGTTAACCACCCGGAATCACCCCGAGGCCCTCGGGACCTCAACCAAAAATACCGACAAGTCGTATATCAACATACAAACTTAGTCCAACCTTTGAATCACTCAAAACAACATCAAATCACCAAATTACCCTCGGATTCAAGCTTAAGAAGTTCTAAACTTCCAAATTCGACAACCGATATCGAAACCAACCAAACCACATCCGAATGACATCAAATTTTGCACATACGTCACAAATGACACTACGAACCTACTCCAACTTCTGGAATTCTATTCTGATCCCAATATCAAATTTTTCATTGCCAACCGAAATCGCCAAATTTCCAACTTTCGCCAATTTAAGCCTAATTCCACTACGGACCTCCAAATCATATTTCGGACGCCCTCCTAAGTCTAAAATTACCTAACGGAGCTAACAGAATCATACAAATTCAAATTCGAGATCGTTTACACATAGGTCAATATCCGGTTGACGTTTTCAACTTAAACTTCTAAATAGGAGACTAAGTGTCTCATTCCACTCCGAAACCAATCCGGATCTGAACCAACTAACCCGGTATAACATAATACAACTGAATAACACATAAAGAAGCATAAATGTGAGAAACGAGGCTATAACTCCCAAAACGACTGGCCGGGTCGTTACAGTTTTGGATATCATCTTTTAACGGAATATAATGGTGTTTTCACAACTTATGCTCCTTGGCATTTACATTGATATTCCAACAATCAAATTTGCTAAATACATTGCTATAACTTTAATTCTTCTTTTTCAGGAAGGACAAATTTGGATTGTTGCGACCGTAGTGAACCTGCAACTTGAAAGAGAATGGTCATATTTGGGGTGCAAGAGATGCTCGAAGAAGGTTGATAAAATTGGAAGTAAATTTCACTGTAAGAAATGTGACTGCCTTGATAGTTCTGCCACTCATAGGTTTGATAAGCTTCTCTATTTACTTAAAAAATTAAATAAAACTTAAGTTTAAATTTTTTATTCTAAACGTGTCTTTCAGGTACAAGCTTCAAGTGCAAGTAATGGATCGAAGTGGCTTTATATCTTTGTTACTTAGGGATCGCGAAGCAACAAAGCTCATTGGGAAGTCTTCTAATGAGTTAAATGAATTTCAATAGAGGTATGTTTTTTATTTATTTTAATTGTTAGTATATTTTTCCAATCAAGGTAAATATGGTATATTTGCAAAATTATAGTAAAATTTAACTCGAACCTCCAATACACCCTTATATTTATTGGAACTGACCATTTGTTATATCACTCAAAAGGAAGAGCTCTATCATTTTTTTATACCATTCCCTTTGCCCATTTTTTGGCAGCAACAATCGCATGTAGATAAATGTAACGACCCGACCGGTCGTTTCGGGAGTTATAGTCCCGTTTCCTCCATTTATGCTTCTTTATGTGCTATTCAGTTGTATTATATTATAGCAGGTTAGTTGGTTCGGGTCCGGATTGGTTTCAGAGTGGAATGAGACACTTAGTCTCCTATTTAGAAGTTTAAGCTGGAAAAGTCAACTGGATGTTGACCTATGTGTAAATGAGCTTGGATTTGAATTTTTATGATTCTATTAGCTCCGTTAGGTGATTTTGGACTTGGGAGTGCGTCCGGAATGTGATTTGGAGGTCCGTAGTGAAATTAGGCTTGAATTTGTGAAAGGTGAAAATTTGGCGATTTCGGTCGGCATTGGAAATTTTGATATCGGGGTCGGAATGGAATTCCTAAAGTTAGGAGTAGGTTTGTAGTGTCATTTATGACGTGTGTACAAAATTTGAGGTCATTCGGACGTGGTTTGGTTGGTTTCGGCATCGGTTGTCGAATTCGGAAGTTTAGAAATTCTTATGCTTGAATCCGAGGGTAATTTAGTATTTTGATGTTGTTTTGAGTGATTCGAAGGTTCGACTAAGTTCTTATGGTGTTTTAGGATTGGTTGATATGTTTGTTTGAGGTCCCAGGGGCCTCGGGCATTTTCGGAACTCACGTATGGTTCTGGTGGTTTAAATTTCGCGGACCGCAGCAGAATTTTGCGGACCGCGGCAGAATTTCGCGGACCGCAGCAGAATTTTGCGGACCGCGGTAAAATTCTACCGCGGTCCGCGGCAGAATTTCGCGGCCACGCTTGGAAGTTCTGCAGATCCGCTGGTCCGACTTCGGAAGCCTATATCTTTTGATCTACAAGGAATTGTGAGATGATTCAAAAATAAAAGTTGTATCTCTTTGTGTCTAGTTTCCAGAAAGGTAAGGAAGTCATCATTTGGACATCTGTAGAGAAGGTTATGGCCAAAATACTAAATCCTGGCAGTGCAGTCCCAAGAACTTCGCGGATCGCACCCTTGTTTCTCGACCGCGAGGCCCGGGGCGCGGACCGCGAAGTGGGAGATCAGAGGTGCACTATATAAACAGGGTTTAGGGTATTATTTCATATTTTGGACCTAGGGAGCTCGGTTTGTGGCAATTTTTCGTGGGTTTTTCTAACCCGAATTTGGTTAATATACATGAATATATCAATGATTTCATCATCTCATTAGTACTTTGAGGTGAAAATTGTAGAAACTTTATAAAATGAATTTGTGGGATTTGAATGTCGAGTCGAAGTCAGATTTAAGTGAAACTGGTACAGTTGGACTTGTGAGTGAATGGGCTTTCTAGTTTTATAAATTTTGTCGGATTTCGAGGCGTGGGCCCGCCGGGGCCCGGGTTTGAGCCGATTTCAGGATTTTGGTCTAATTTGATAGTTTTTCTTGTGGATTTCATTCCATTAGCATATATTGATGGTATTGTACTTATTGTGAATAGATTTGGAGCATTTGGAGGCCGAGACGAGAGGCAATAGCATCGCGGGGTAGAGATTTGACCGGTTTGAGGTAAGTAACGATTGTACATCTAGTCCTGAGGGTATGAACCGCGGATTTCGCATCATTTACTATTTTGAGGTAACGCACATGCTAGGTGACGGTCGTATGGGCGTGCACAGTTGGGGATTTGTGACTTAGTCTATCCCGTAACAGCTGTAAAGTTGCATATTTTGTTGAAACTATATGATACTTATGAGTTTTAGAAATGAGTATCTGTAAATTGGGCGGAATGCCATGTTTGGGCCTTGTGCCAGTGATGTTTGGACCTTTAGGGGCCTTTTTTTCTTATTATCCTCTCACTGTTTCGATTGAAAATCTATACTCAGTCATGGTTATACATGTTTACTGCATAATTCGGTTTTATTACTCTGTTTTGATGCATATAAATGTTGTTTTAGGTTGAGCACCCTGTTTTTACTGAGAGTCCGAGTGGCTTAAGAGGTTTATGACTGAGTGAGGTCGATGGCCTGATTTGTGAGGATATTTATGGGATCGGGCTGCGCGCCGCAACATGTTTGATATAGGTCGAGGGCCTGAGTGATTTATGCCATGATTTGGCTTGATATAATACTTGGGCTGAAGGAGCCCCTCCGGAGTCTGTACACACCCCCAATGAGTGCAGGTACATACTGAGTGCGAGTTCCAAGTGCCGAGTGCTGAGTGACTGGGAGGCACGAGTGATTGTGAGGTATGCCCGAGTGGCACGAGTGATTGTGAGGTATACCCGAGTGGCATGAGTGACTGTGAGGTATGCCCGAGAGGCATGAGTGACTGTGAGGTTTGCCCGAGGGGATGTATATGAGTGATGTTTTGCCCGAGGGGCTATTTATAATTTTATCATTTTTGCTCACCTTTGCATTGAGCCTCTGTTTGAAAACTGTTGAAAAATATCTTTAAATAATTTTACTGGAACTGGGTTTAAACGAGATGATTTGATTCAAACACTGAATTTTAAAAGCATGTTGTGTTTTACTGAGATTTCATGATATGAACTTTATATGCTTTATATGCTTTATTGCTCGTCACTACTGCTCAGTCTTTATTTATTGTTATTACTTACTAAGTTGGCGTACTCACGTTACTTCCTGTACTTTGTGTGTAGATTCAAGCGTATTTGGACACGGTAGCGGCTGTTAACTATTCCGGTTGCAGATTTTCCCGGGGATAGCAAGGTAGCTGCCTGGCGATCGCAGCCCTGCTCTTCTCTCTCTTATCTTCCTTTAGTTGTATTTAGTTATTTTTCAGGCTGAGCTAGTCTTGATATTGTTAGGCAAATTGTAGTAGATGCTCATGACTAGTGACACCCCGATGTCAGGCTTTTCTTTTCCGCATTTTTATTTTGATTTGAATTCCTTTACGAAGATTTTTACACTAAATAGCCTTAAAATTATCCTTGAAATGAAAATATCGATTTGTTTTGGAATGAGTCGGCTTGCCTAGTTCCACGATAGGCATCATCATGACATGTTAGGTTTTTGGGTCGTGACAACAAATGAGATAAAACGACATAATGCACTCTACCAGAATGAAAAGTAGGCTAATGATTTAAGGGACGGTTTAGTAGATGTACTTTTTATTTTATTTCTTCTTGTATTTTAGCACTTCTAACACTAATCAGGTATTAAAATTCTGGTGTTGTTGATGAGTGTTCTTATCTAGTGGAGTTGTATGATATTCTTGACAAAAAGACCATGTTTAAAGTTAAAGTGCATGCGGAAGTTTATCATGTTGTTAAGATCAGTGAGGCCGATAACCTTATACAACAATATAGTCATTATCCACAAGCAGATACATTCACTGTATGTGATTGATCGTTACTCAAATACTTCATAATATACCATTTTTCCCTTTGATTTTATATAATCGATTATTAAGTTTAAATTATTTATGTTATTATTTTCTTAATATGACCCTGATTTCAATTGTGAACAAGTCACTGATGCAGATACAACTTTCATGGTGAATAATTCAAACTTTGCATGTATAGCTTCTCATCTACAATATGGTTCTGATAATTTATTTTTTCTTTGTAGGATTCAATGGCTGATAATGAGATGCCTTCTCCTGCAAAGACCCCTGCCAAGAGAAGTAGAGAAGAGGATAGATCTGTAGTAGAGGTTGATGATAGAGGTTTGATGATGATCTTGCACAATTTTCAAGTAACAGATTAAAAGAGTGATTATACAGGAGAAAAATCCATGAATGGTTTCATATAAAATGACATTATTCGTACAATTGCATTAGCAAGTACTTTGGTATGAAGGAGAAGTAGTTTTATTTGTATTTTAATTTAGTTTCTACCATTTAGAATCATGATTTAATATCTTAAATTAGTTCACTCTTTGTAATGTGAACTTTATTTTATATTAGAAGAGCTACTGGATATTTTTGAAATATCGCATGTGAATGTTTATGTTATTATATCATCAAAGAATGATGAGAAGGAACTTATGGATGTTATATGTGAGTTAAATGAATGAATCAAGTGCTGAATAAATGTCTTAGTTAAGATTTCTGCATCTACTTGTGTTTGTGAGGCTTCAAACTTCTGATATATATTTTATGTATAAGATATTGAAGTCCAATAAAATGAAAAACATGAATCGATATTCCAGCCTCTAAGCCAAACATTCCCGATATAGTAAAATGGGAAAAAGATTCCTAAAGTGTAACCTTATGTATGAGATATTGAAGTCCTATTGTGATGTACATTGTTTGAATCAGATGAACATGTCGATAATCCCTGAAGATACTCCATGTAGTTTAGATGGAGGTAAATCTGAAAGGCTTGCTCTAGCTCCTCCAGCAGCAACGTGTATAGTTCTATTAAAGGCGCCCTTATAAAAGTGTCTTTCATCGTTTGTACAAATATTCTGCAGTAAACAAGGTAGTGTTATCTTTGCATCAGTCAAATAATAGAATGTGGAACCATTTTAATTAGTAAGAAATAAATGTAAATATGATGGGTGGAAACATCCTAATATTTGCAGTCTGCTTTAACTAAATGTCGGATGATAGGCAAAATAACATACTTTCATTCTTCATTAGTACATATTCCTATGATAATCTCAATGCCAATACCGTTTCATAACTGATGAAGATATATATACCAAACAGTTATAGGAAGCCAAGTCCACCTATACCCAATTATAAATGTAGTACAATATGTGTTATGTTATAATCTCCAAATAAACACTTTTCTTTTTACATTTAGATATAAAAAAATTACATAGATTTATCAAGATAATTAAAAGCTGAATTAGTTTCCTGTTTAAATGAGCACCTGAGGATGGAGTCTGAGATTGGTAGTAAACAAAATCTGCAATAAAGTAAGGAGTCTAAATTAGTTGGGAATCAGGAATGATGTGCGTTACAGAAGAATTGCATCAGATAGCAAAATACATTGAAATACCAACTTCACCAACCATCAATTAAATTATTATAATGCACCAGCACAATATATAGAATGCATATGAAAAATACTTAGAAATTATCCACAAAGCAAAATGTTACTTAGAAGAGTTGGTTCACTAGAATCTCAGGTACATTTTACTAGGCTTACATATGTAAAAGATAATTATGGCAAAGAAAAAAAAGAACAACATGAAGCCAATCGCTACATACAATCACTTTAAAACGCATTTACTATTACAAAGTAGAGTTTTTTTTTTTGCCAAGATTTATAGACAGTATTAGAAGTTCCATATCTTAATAATTTTAATTTCACTTATAATTAAAATCTTTGACACTTCATTATAGCAAGGAACCTTCAATTTGAAGATGAGAACGTTAATCTCTAGCAAATGGCATAAGGGGAAGTTCTTAGTCTTTATTTTCTATCCCAAATTAACATATACTTTACATAAGCTTGTAGACAGTGATGACCCGATAGGTCATTTTGAGTTTTAGCATTTATTTATGTGTTTCAAGACCTCGAATAGCTCTGTTTAGTGTCCTTGATTTGCGTGCACAACCATTGTCTTTTTTCGAAAATTTTTATGTGAAAAATTAAAGAAAATGTGAATTTTAGCCTTAAAAATGATTTGAGTTTCCACCAATTCTAGGAGATTCGTCTTCGCAAGAAGAAACCATTTCACGTCTCACAAACATAAATTTTACTCTGGGTTAAATTAGCATGAAATGCCCACTTCCAGAGTTGCAGTAAACATAGATTTCATGTCTAAGGCGAAATAATAGAGAAGTGGTGCATTTTATGTTAATTATAATGATACAAAAGATTTATTGTGGTGCTTTATCATAAATTACATAGTCTGATTTGTTCTGTCAAACACCTATGGTAGTTTAATGCTTGAACATCCTACATTGATACTGTGGTTCGTCTCTCTCATATATATATATATATATATATATATATATATATATATATATATATATATATATGAAGGGTGTTATATGGTTATTCCCGAACTTTAACAAATTATATAATCCTTTAATTTTCTAGTACTTTTTGGGACTAAGGCGTAGTAGTATTTATTGTTTGTTTGTTTGATTTGCTCATTATTCATGTGAACAGAATTGCCTCCATGATCAAGGTCCAATCGGTATTTGGCTGCTCTTCATCATTACCAAGATAATTATCTCCTTAAAAGAAAAACTATTGTATTTATGTCACACTCCCATCTTCCAGTTTCTAATTTGTGTAATTAAATAATTATCTTAATAGAAAGTGATCAAGGCACGGTTTCACACTTTAGTCAGCTCTACTCTTAAAATACAAGATTAGAAGTTTTTGAGTTAGAGATGATTCCCTTTTAAATTCAGTATCTTTGACCATATGTCTGTATTGATGTAATACATTTACCATACTTTCATAGAATTCAAATGAGCAAATAATTATAGCAATATTATTATGCTAATATATTTTTTTTAACTATTTGAGAATCGCCCGAATTCTAATACTAATTAGTTCTAGTAAAAAAGAACACTAAATCCCTGAGAGAATATTGTGGAGACAACTTTGACGGCACATTTGTAGTGGGAATTTGAGCCTAACTTCGTGCTGAAATATTTTGTGGGAAAACTCAAGTATCCAGGTACTATATCTAAGTCCCCACAATAGTGTATTTTATTTTTTTATTTTTTTCCTTCCAAATTAGGAGGATCTACAGTGTTTTCATACTTTTCCTTCAGCGTGACTCGAATCCAGAACTTAAGAGTCGTAGGTAGAGGTGCTTTACCAACTGAGCAACCCTCACTTGTCAATGTATTTTATATTGATGAGTAAAATAGTGGGGTTATGAATTATATTCTTATAATAATAATAATGATGGCATAGTAATATATCAATGATTAGTAGCATTGAAAGTTACTGGAATGCAATTTCGGTGAAATAGAACATAGTTTTCTATTATTCCTTTAAAAGTAAGAGACAAGAATGATGATTCATTATTATTAGCTTTTTAAAGGATGCACATGAAATGGAATTGTGGAAACGAGGATTTTAGTACACTGTTGGGGGAATTGAACCTACTTAATAAGCTACAGTATTGGATTTTTATTATTTAGTACATAAAATATAATTTTCAATCATGGTGTAACGATTGCAAGTAATGATGATAATAATGAAGTGAAATAATTATGTGGTATAAATCACGGTATAGTTTTCTGAAGCTACTACAGTTTCGGTACTTTTTGAAGTACTACTGTTAGTCTATGTTTGCGTACAATTATTTATTAACTAGTGACTATGCCTGCGCTTCGCGCGATCGTTAAAAATTATATATAATATTATCAAATAATTTCAGTGCTGTTATATTTTTATAATAATAAATTAATCTATATTTTTCAATGATAATGTCACATGTTGTTCTTGATATAATTGCATTCTCAAGGTTAATTGCTATACTCTTATATCCTCCTGCGTAGCTTTTTTTATTTTTATTCGTATGATTGTATAGAACCTTCAACTCCACAACGTACATTATACTCTTTCCAAAAACCTTATCAATGAAGGTTGAAATTATAGTGCAATATCTTTCTTGACATATGAAAATAATATTGTTTAATTAATTAAGACAATATCCAAATGAGAGAGAACATGAATTTTAAAACACTAAATAAAAATTGAGAAAATGTCACTTTTTAAATATTAAAAAAAAATCAACAAAAAATTTATTTTTTTATGTAATTAATATTTTTATATTTTTATGATATTATCTTAATTTCAAGAATATAAATAAACAATCAAGGTAAAAACATCAAAGAATAGGCTATTCGTTCATAGCAATTGCACTATTTCAACGCAAATTACAGAGTCCATCATTTCTCAAAGTAAAAGAGAAAGACGTAGAAGCCCTAAATCCCACTTTGCTCCGATTAGGCCATTTTTGAAAAATTTCTCTAATATATATTTCCTCCAACAATATCTAGAAGAGTAAATAATAATCTATTGATACGTAATATGTTTTCAGGTTCTGTAAAAAATTAACAAAATGTACAGGATACTTCCAGTTAGAGTGCATCAATATTAAAATTTTATTAACAAATATATTAAGATAAACAAAAGTATTCCCGTGAAAGAATGAGATCACCGGGAGAATCCAATTACATATATCCTCTCCATTCAAATTGTAAGTTGGAAGATTTTTTTTTTAAAAAAAAAGAGCTCAATGTACAAAGTATCTCGTATTCACGCAGGGTCTAGGGAAATACCGCATCCGAGGGGTGTGTTATAGACAACCTACCCGAATGCAAATATTAATGGCTACTTTCATGGCTTGAACTCGTGACCTATATGTCATACAGAGACAATCTTACCGTTGATCCAGTTACGCAATACATCTTTACATTCAAATGGATATTCATACACATACATGTAACTTATTGGTTTAATTGTACTAAAAGTTCCACAAATTTAATAAAAAATAGTTTCATACATATGTAAGAATACAAACACTTTATGAGAAGAAAGCAAGAAAACAAACTCTATGGATATATAACTATGAACATATTTTATCTTTGTGGGTGTGGCAACTTTTCAACAGTCAGTCACTGTATAATACAACATTCTGCAGTAACTTCCTCTCCTGATTAGATGTACAGTTAAGTTTCGATCATTTAATATGAATAGGGGCGGAGCCACAGAGCAGGCTATGACTTCAGCCGAACCCATTAGCTTTTGTTTAAATCTTGTATTTTTCTTTTAAAAATTTATTAGTTATGCACAAATAATTAACTTAAAACCCAGTAACTTAAAAGGATTAGAATCCCAAATCCATAAACTTTAAATCTTAAAGGGATGAAATCAGTTTCTTTCGCTATGTCCAGTGATGTTCTTTCTTAACCATAAGTTCCATAGAGAGGAGCAGAAAAACAGGAAGTTCAATAGTCATTGAGAAATCAATTCTTCTTATCGAAAAAAAAATGCCTGAAGCAAAAATAATTTGCCTGAACCAGTCTAGACAATGATTCAACGTTACACATTAGTAAGCATTTATCTTCTTAAGGGAGAGGACTCAATGCTATATATGACTTGTCCTTATTACTACAATTCTTTATTATCTTCACTATTATTTATTGTCCTCATTGGTATATTAATCTCAACGTTGAGTAAACATTAAATTCTATTAAAATATTTATGACAAAAATGAGAAAAAGGATAATATCATTTGTTGTATTCCACCTCACTTACTCTTAGACCAAACAAAATGTTCACCACTTTAATTTAAAAGAAGGAAGAAGAGAACCCAAACAAAGCTGATAATTCAAGCCATTTTCAGTAAATGATTTGATTGTTCTAAACCAACTTATTGAATTTAGTGTTTAACCTCTACATACCCTTTTTCTTCACTTAGCTCTCATACTGAATAAGTGATACTTAATAGCACTCCTCTCTTCATGAGTAGAGCAAAACTGTAGAAAAAAGAGATTAGTTTGTTGAGTTCTTGTACGATGAGATCAATTTTGATTGTTTCATGACATCAACTCTAACGTGTAACTTCACGTCTCAATTTGTTGATGGAATAATTCATATTCTGAATAAACCATAAGACCGTAAGAAGCTTGTAAAGGACATATTAAAAGCACAACAATTTGGTTTCGTTTGACAAAAACTTTTCAGTTGGGTCTGGGCTTGGCTATGTTTTGACTACCGTCTAGTCTTCTTCAATAAGACTGTTGGTGTTTTAATAATGACTACTTTTATTTTTAATTTTATAAATAACATAAAGCAAAAAAAGGTAGAAAGATTAAAAAAAGAAAGAAAAGATAAATTGGATCCGTAAAGAGTATTAACACACCAAAAAGGAGGAGTTCCACATTAACAGGATGAAGCCATGTGAATTAAGAAGATAATTCACACCTCTGCCTTTGTAAGGATAGTAAGCATGGTGATTAGTAATTTACCTGCGCGTTCTTACTACCGTATTAAAATTGGAAAGAGAATAAACTAATCCTAAAAATTAAAGAGGATGAGAAAATCAAGAAGAAATAAAGAATCTACGTAAATAGGCAATCAAAGAAAAATTTCATTCATTCACAAAGAACATGTAATAAAAGTAATTGCAATTCATAAACCCTATCGGCAATAAAAAATGAAAAGTCAATTCTAGAATAAAATGCAATAAAAGTCAAATGTTTGGATTAAGCCAATTACTTGCTCATGTTCCAAGTCATCTAAGGAGCAAAACGTAGATAAACTTCTGTCCAAATAATCTGCAAATAATATCAACATTTAACCATGTTGCTGCTTTCATAAGGTATATATAAATTAAAATTTACTGGATAAAATATATCAAAAGAAAGGAAGATGAAAGAGAGAATATTGTTGCAAGGCTCATCGCTCCGGATAAACTTAAAGGACTATTATGAGGAAAATTCGATAAAAGTGAGAACAAAATTTGAGATAAATTTCTGTACAAATAATCTGCAAATAATATCAAGAGTTAACCATTACTAACTATAAAGAGAGATAAAATAGCAGCAAAGATAAAAGAGAACAAACATAAGTTTATGTCAAAACGGTCTGCATATAATATCATGTCTTAACCATTAGTAAATAGAAAGCTAGATAAAATACCAACAAAATATAAAGGTGAATAAACAAATCTTGAAACCAAGAAGAAGGGATTAACCTTGGGTAGTTGGGAGAGAGAAGAGAAGAGAGAGATTTAGATCTAGCAAATGAAAAAAGAAGAAAAGAGAAGGAGACGTTAATGAAAAAGAAGCCCTGGACCTCTGGCGTGGAAGGATGAGGGATAAGAAGATGAGACATGTAGTAGTTAAGATGACTTTTAAAAGTGTCTTTTCAATTAAGATGACTTTTTAGAATTTTAATAGAGACTTAATAAAGGGAAAAGGCAAAAATTTATGAAAAAAGATAAATATGAATGATAATTTTTAAGAGATGCTACGTCACTTTGCCAAGTCCCTCCTTTATATATTTATATAGATTGGACTGTACGTTGACTTTGATTTTTACTCGTTCTAAGATTATGAAAATAATTCGCCTACACTAATTAGGATGCGTTATTCAATATTTTTGATAGATTGAGGCCATTGGAAGTAGATTGGTTGGTGTTCTAGACGTTGCAAGGTTGGGGAACTTCCCATTAGCGAGGTAAGTGAAACTTTAAGCTTTGATGCTTGCTATTCTAAAACCAATTTTGAAAAGTGTGTTTTCTCTGCCTGGTCCATGTGTTGGGACAAGCGTGCCCTTGGCAGAATCGGTGTTCTTAGACTAGCCGCAAATATATTATTTTATGAAAAATACAAAAAAAAACTATAAGTTGTTTGATGGCGTGATACGGCTGTGAGCCATGATGTTGAGTTTGATACTTTGATACGGTCGTGAGCCATGGTATTGAGTTTGATACGGCTGCGAGCCAGGGGCATTGTGTGTGCCTTTGTACATCACCAGAGCATTGTGTATGATTCTTGATATATTTGGGGGCATTGTGTATGCGTAGATTTGGGGCATTGTGTGTTCGATTTGGGGCATTGTGTATGCCGCCGTGGACTCGTTGGGGTGTGGTTAATTTCCTACACTTCCGTTAATGACAAGTCATTAATGTAGATTGTGTTGAGATATATATAGTATTATTGTTGAATAATTGTTTGGACCTTATAAAGTAATTATATGGTGAAAGAATTTCTGTGCATATTATTTCTGTGCTCGTTGTGTGTTTGTATTTTCTAACACTTGTTCCAGAGGTATTTAGAGTGGCGGATCGAGAATCTTACTTGGTTATATTTACGTATAGCTCACTCCTTATCTGCGTGTCTATGCAGATACTATTGGTAAAAACGGAGCTAGTAGCTTACGAGTTCGCAAGAGTTGGTTCAGTTATTGAGGTGAGCAGCCGCATTGTTTGTGGAGGCTGCCAAAAGAGTCTTTATTATTTATTCATATGATGTTTGTTGCAATTCTCTTAGATGCTCCATGATCTAGTGTGGGATTTGGGCTACAATTTCAGTATAATATTTCGAGATGTTAATTGTTTGTAATTTAGTTGTTAGATTATTTAGATACTCTTGTGATTAATCAAATATTGTAAATTAATGGCTAAGGTAAGAAAGTATGGTTCGCCTGGCGGGTGGTGTTAGCTGGGTGCCAGGTCTAGGGGGTATTTTGGGACGTGACAGAAATCTATTGTGTTTAAAACCTTCATTACTAATGAACTTAAAGTCATAATTTTCGGGATATTCTATATGTTAGATGTTTATGACAATGATTCTTGAAAGTAAAGAAATGAAAGTGTGAAATATGAAATACGACCATTGTGCCATGAATGAAAAATCATATGTATGGCCAATAGAGCTAATGAAATAATGATGTTGTGAGTGGTTAGAAGTGTTAATGAAGCTATATATGGTATGAAAGATTATGAGATGAATGCATCTATATTTCTATTTCCTTTGTATATAAAATATTTTTGGGAGTATCATTAGCGAGCCGAGGAAGGGTGGGTTGTAACGGTCCGCACCCGAAACTACACGTGTCGGTGTAGGAGTGGATTGAGATTATTCCCCTTAATTGGGATGAGATTGATGTATTGAGATTATTCCCCTTAATTGAGATGAGATTGTTGCTGACCTTGGATTGGATGCCGACTCACACGGCATATGTGGGGAGACGACTTAGCCGATCGGGTGGTGATCGTACGCCATGTCGCGCGCATGGTGGTTCCTCCTTCTTATTATCATATTTCATTCACATCACCATGTCAATCCATATTGATTCGTGGAGAGATGGCTCAGCCGATCGAGTTTGTGATCGGACTCCATGACTCGTGTATGATGTGATGATCGGAGGCTAATGATCTCCCAACCAAAAATGTTAATTTCTTATTTTGAAAATTATTATGTTTTAACTGGCATTTGGATATCATTGGTTGTTCCTTGCTGCTTTCATGATTATTCCCTTTTTATATTGTCATTTCTATTTCATGAGAGGGTATTTAGCTTTACATACTAGTACTATTTCATATGTACTAACGTCCCTTTTACCAGGGGTGCTGCATCTTTAATGGATGCAGGTGGTTCGTCAGCGGACAACTTTGATCCTCGTTAGCAGTTACCCTCTACTCAGCAAGTTTTGGTGAGCCCTACTCTATCCCGGGGCCTTATATCGCTTGGTATTGTATGTTGTGTTTTGAGGTATAGCCGGGGCCTTGTCAACGGCACTTCCATACTACTCTTCTGTCATACTTAGAGGCTCTATAGACATGTTGTAGGTGGTGTTCGATGTTGGGTAATGAACTAAAGGTGTTGGTATTTGTCAAACATGTTTTCCCTCGTAACTATGAACTTGTAATATTTTTGGAAATTGTAAATGAAGCTCCTATGAGTTTGGAAAAAGAACGTGGTACACTTTACTCTTCTCATATCTATTTCTTGTTACTGATTCTTAAATTGTTCATGGGTAATATTGGGTAGAAGGCATCAAGTAGGCTTGCTTGACTGGGATATCTCGGTCGAGCGCCGGTCGCACTCCCCGAGGTCGGGGCGTGACAGGCTATCACTCAGGTTCTGTTGTTAGTAGTCAGCACTAAAAAATAATTTTAAAAAAAAGGAGAAAAAGAAGAAGAAAAACCATTGCTAGAATGATACTTTGATCATATTAGTAGCAAAACATTTTACTTAACCAACTAATGGGA
Organism: Nicotiana tomentosiformis; assembly: GCF_000390325.3. Classification (NCBI taxonomy): domain Eukaryota; kingdom Viridiplantae; phylum Streptophyta; class Magnoliopsida; order Solanales; family Solanaceae; genus Nicotiana; species Nicotiana tomentosiformis. The sequence continues at coordinate 10,595,206 of NC_090818.1, forward strand.
GGAAAATCAAATATATTAGCTAGAGAGCAACTTTAGGTCGTGTTTCTTTAAAGAAATTGAAAAGCTGAACATAGAAGCTCAATTTTTCAGTTTTTTGCAAAAAGTATTCGTTTAAGTTGTTTTTTGCCCAAAAAGTAACTCTTTCCGCTAGTTTCTAACTCTGTTTTTCAATTCTTTGAAAACTGAAAGCTCCTGACCAATTTTTCAACTTTTCAAAATAAAGGGCACCTAATAATATACTTGAATTTAAGACCAATCAAAATGCATATATAGCTCAAGGAAAAAAAATGTCATCTTTATTGAAATCTCGAATCAAATACAGTAGCAGGAAATTCAACCCTTATCTGAAACAAATTCCACCTTACCATACCAATATTTAAAAGGGCTTTGCACCAATGCTTGTGCTTTTACGCAACATTACAATGTCCTATTGGACAAAATATAATGCCAGTGTCTGTTGCTACATTCATGTATATAAGTTAATTATATACATGTTTAGACACTTCACATATATGAGCGCATACGAGGCCTTACTAGAGACTGGGCACCATCGACAAAGATGGAAGTTCCAGTCATGTATCGTGAATCATCGCTGATTAAATAGATGACGGTGGATGCCAGATCCTTTTTAACATCAAGCCATCGATTTAGAGGCGCTGCTTCCTTGGTCAACTTCTCTGCTCTCTCCTTCCCCACTGACATAGGATACTCATCCTCGAGGTGCAAGCCACGCGATATGCCATTCACCCTAATTTGGTGCTTCCCCATCTCTAGTGCAGATAGCTGAGCAGGCATACAGATATTATCATCAAAATAACCATAATTAGACTAAAAATGGTACTAATATATAATGGAGGCACCATCGCTCCGGAAGTTAAAAGCTAGTTTAGTGGTAGAATCTAATATGACTGTTTCCGGTAAGATTCTGAGACTAATGTTAAAACAATTCAGGAGAAAAGAAAACAAGAGAACTAAACTAACATGAGAACTGCTTTATCGAAGAATAATTCAAAAGATACCATGGAAACTGAAGTCTTCTCTAATATTCAGAGGCAGACCCAGGATTTTAATGCGTCGGGGGCACCACTGTTTTGTTCAATCAGTGCTTCCTAAATGCCTTTAGTGTTCAGGGTGCCAAGTAATTTAAATTAACCATTTTCAAGGAATACACATACGCATATATAAGATTTCTGCCAAAGTTTACAGGGTCCGGTGACCCCTTAAGGTTGAACATAGGTCCGCCTTTGTCTCTATCTAGGGACTACAGATAAATTGATGATCCCCAAATTTTCAATTACCTTGGCGCCTTGGATAGTCAATACCCTACAACTGGAACCAAAACCTCCTTCTCTCCCCTCCCAAATATTGCTAATTACTTCCGACTTTGAGACAAGCAGTAATGACAGATATATAAAATAAAATAAATAAAAATTGAAAATCCGTAAATTATCCGTAATTGAAGTATATCCCACATGGCAATCAAACTTCCCAACCACCCCCCAAAAAAGGGAGGGTCATAATTCATTTTGAGGACATGCCATGGTGTGAGTTTTTCTAGTGCTCGAGCAAAAGATAGTAAAGTAAACCCAGATATACTAATATACCATATTAGACAACATAATTTGTCCGAAATTTGAAATTTCTTCCACACAATTGGGAAATCCCAAACAACCTCAAAGGCATGATGCAATAAAAGATGATATAACACATATCTAACAGAATAAATCAGTAATTAGACGGAAAAGACTGGTGATCAAGAGGAGGAACAATAAAGTGAAAATGTTTATGAAGACGGGTAATCTCTTGTCTCATATAATTCTATGGGACATGGTCGTACACAGTCTGATCATGCATCCCAAACACATAGGAGAATCAAAAAAGTTACTTACCCTAACCAGCTGATGTATTCCAGCTGCACATGAACCATAAGCAGCAGCTCCTTGATATATTCCTCTCTCAGACCCAATGATCGAGGTCAGAAATACAATGGATCCTCCGGATTTATTATCTCGCATTCTTTTACCAATACATTTCAACAGGTACCATCCAGCCATAAAATTTATTTTGACAATTTTTTTGAACTCGTCTTCAACTAGCTGCAGTGGATCTTGCATTTTCCCTATTTCATTGCATGACAAGTATTAATAAACTTACTGTCAAACATGATGCACCTCTAAAAAAAGGTCGAACGCATCTATAAACTAACATGTCATGAAAAGAGAAGCAAGCACCAAAACCTATTAATAACATAATACTAAGACTAAACAAGGAATTCTACTTCTGGAGGCTACATGCTTGGTCCTGCTTATGGGGTCAAATGTATGAGACGGAATCAGTTAACAAGCTTTTGGACCCACTCCGTCTATTATATCTAAGTTCTCTCTCACCAACTAACTTTTATCCAACACAATAGTAGATTTTGTGAAACAGTCTCTGCATGCTTTTCCTAACTTAAGATGCAGGGAATGCAACTAGTATCTTCAAGCCACACATAACAAGTGTCCTTTATAGACATCACTAAAACTGTCCTCAATTTACAAAGTTTAGTCTACAGTTGGTATACTAACATTGGGATATGGAAGAGATTAAAAGTGAGAAAGGGGTGGTAGCTCAATCAGAAAGGTGAAAGGAGTGGATTAGAACAAGAAGAAAACAACAGATCTCTCAAATATTTTTTTTCCTTTCCATGAAACTGGAAGTGTGATAAATTTCTGAGTCTAGAAAGGTAAAAGTGAAACAAGATTTACTATTGTTATGGCTAGGTAGTTTAACTCTTTGCAAGAAAGAACTTCATAGTTCTGCAGGTCTAAAATTAGATACAACATACAAACCCAAATCCAAAAACTACAATATTCTGTAATTCTCAAGATAATAGAAAACATAGTCCTTAATTCATATTAACACATAACAAGGACAAAATAAATCTTTTTTGTTAGCTATAGTTGCACTTCGAAATATTTTTCTGACTCTCCAATAAATATGCAACAAATTCAGCAAGTAATATTGTGATGACAAACAACTCACACCCACAAAATGGTCTACTATAAGGAAAAGCAAGGTCAGCTAGTTTACATCACAATCTATTGGTACATGTTCAACTATACAAGAAATTTACAACACCAGCAGTAAATTATTCCCACGCGCACCAAGATAGCAGCTATGGACTTTGAGTACGAAAAACCAGTCTAATTCTTTATAGTTTTGCTACTTCCACAGTTCAAAACCAAGTTACATCTTCACTTTGTAACAACTTATTACATGACTGAACAACATCATACATTATTTACACCCACTACAGAAGAAACTTGGCATTTTTGTTCATTATTTACACCCACAGACAGAAGAAACTTGGCATTCAAAGTATATTAATCTCAAATCCCATGGAGAAGAAATTTCACGAATCAGAGATTTGTAAGTATTATTTAAAATTACTACAATATGATAGATTTTCGTTTAATTTACCAAACTAACTAACAGCAAGCATGCGTTCAGAATTTCAGAAAATGGACTCGCCAGGATAGAATTTCCAGAAGAATACAATGATAAAGGAGGATATTTACCAGACGGGAAAAAAGAAAAAATTCGATGTAATTAATACATAATTTTCAAATTATGTGCTTTACCAAATGGCAGTCTCCGTAGCAAATCAACAAAGGTATACAACACAAAAGGATCAGCTAAAATAAAATGTGGGACAAGGTCATGATATCTTTCAGCTGTTTTTCCTTATTTACTACTCATTCCTATACTTCTCATATTCAATTAGTTCAGATTTGAGTACAAATGTTGGATCTGCTTTTTTAATCTTTCTTTACATCCTTTCCTATGCAAACCAAATTTCAGTATAGCGTCTACCATATTTTATCACACATTTAGGTACGAGATGTATAGATATATCCATTTCATGTAATAAAATCAGAGACAATTGTACATTTTTTCCAAGCTAAAGTAGATGATTCTGATCTAATTCACAGCCTATTAGAAGTAGAAGCTGCTCTAAATGGATCTTCACGGCCAAAAATAGGTTGCAGTTAGCTTGATAATTACCCAGTGACTTTGATTCTTTAGCCAAAACCGCGAAATAGATATCAAAATTGATTAATTAACCAAGATTCTAGTCAACTATTCACATGGAAAAAAGTTATTCACAATATAAGGATACCTTTTATCAATATAATTGCTGATCTAATCAAATCCTAATCTGCTATGATTTGCCAAACCCTTTATTGTGTTATCAAGTTGACAAAATTAGTTAGCCATTCACACATGATTATTTTCAGTTCACCATATACAGACATATACCAATTTCATTGTCAAATTACATCCTTCTGTATCTAAAGAATAAAGATAATAAAGATATTTGTTTGAAATAAAGGTCAGGTTGTACCTTCATAAGAATAGCAGTGTACAAAAGCATCCAACTTTCCAAATATCTTCCATGCCTTGTCCACAGCTTCCTCAAAAGCACTTTCTCTATCCTCCGTCATGTCCAATCCCACAACTTCCACTGCAACGCTACCCTGTAGAGAGTGCTTTATCTTCTCTGCTACACTCTTCAATTGGCTCTCATTTCCCAACAAAACCAACCTAAGTGGTAGTACCAACAAAAGGATTAAGTAGAATTTATGCTGTGCCATTTATACAGCAATTTGTGCCTATGAAATTGTGAGTATCAGAGTGCCTTAACTATATTCCATGACAGACTGTAACCTCTCTCTCTTCTGATGTGCACGTGCGTGTGCGTGAGTGTGAAAGAAAGGATGAGTTCTATGCATTTTTAAAAAGGGAGAGTACATACTGGCAACCCCTCTGAACTAAATGGTAAGCAACGTTATTGCAAATGTCATCACCATTGGAAGTAAGCAGCACCTTCTTTCCACGATTTTCCATTCTCAAGCCAAACTAAAGAAGATTGCACTCCTCTCCAAAAAAGTAGCTCAGGCAAAGAACGACTTAAAGTTCCAAGATAACAGATTTTCCTGAAAAGAAAAATGCATGCACCCAGGAAAACATTGTCTAGGATTACTGAATGTTATATTTTATAAACATGAAGATTAAACATTGATAAGAAGTCTTTAATTCATAGTATGGGGCATAGCTACTACTGATATGAGAAAGCAAAATCTTTATTTATGACCTATTAGACCCATGATTAATGTGGGGAAATACATAATTCACCATAAGTCAAGCAGACATTGGAATTAACAACTAAAATCATCTAGTCAATCCTGAGCTCGTGGAGTTAAAAAAATAATTGGTGGTTTTGCAAACAAGCATGCAAACAAAAACAACAACAACAACAACAACAACAACAAAGTGGAATTTGCGAAGGTAGAGAGGCTAAAAGTAAACAGGAAGCAACCAACTATAACAACAAGAAAAAATAAAGACACTACGTTTAATTACACAGAAAAATCTTGACCCATATCATAAAACACCCATCAATTTCCATTAGAATGAAAACTGAAACACCGATCAATTACAAACAAACAAACAAAAAAGAGGAAAAAACATAGAACACCCATCAATTCTTTTCCTTTTCTTTCTTTTACTAATAGAAAAAAAAACAGAAAATTCGCAGTAACATCGTTGAATCAAAAGAAGAAATGCAAAAGATAAAATTCTTTACCAGCTGTTCGATCCGGAAAAAATCAGAAACACCGATCTACAGCTTACCGAGAGGCCCTGAACTGAAAAATTTAACAATTACGAAGTTAGTTGGGATGGTCAAGACTCAAGAAGTATATATATAGACCAAAATAGTGACTGGGTAGGCCCGTTTAGTTGACTATAGGAAAATGGGAAGAGTAATTGCCTAACCAAATTAGACTAATAGGGATAAACCTAATACCTTGGCGGGGTTAGAGACAAAACCACGTGTTTCGCGCTGTAATGGCAGTAATGTGTGACGGCTTGATAGCATATCGATTAATTTTACTGATTCGGATAATGTCACTAAAATTTAAACATGTGATTTCACTTTATTTTCAGGATTTCTAATATATGTGACCAGAAAAATATATTTACTTAATCTAGAATAATACTAGTAATAATGTAAAAACTTATTACAGTATCGGTGTATATACTATAATATAACATGAATCCTATTTCGTTGCCTTTTTTAAAAGAAAAGTAAATTTATTAATTAATTTTGAGTGTATTTCTGTTTGATTTCGTGTTTTTTCTATCCAGATTGTTCTCTGTGATTCGAGAGTTACAGCAATATATTTCTCGAACATAGGATGATGCAGACTTACTTAGATGTATTTGATCTCTATAAAAGTCGAGTAACACTTTGTATTGATCACGAGGAACGACTTCTATTAATCTCTCCTTTTTATTTCTTTAATCGAGGGTCGAAGTGGCGTATTTCTAGACCAAAAAAATTGTGAACCTTCTTGAATTATTTGATTGTCAAGAATCGTCTGATCACTTTTCGAATTAATCTTGAGAAAAAATGTTTCTAGATCACTTCGCCTTTGAAAAAATATTTTTTAAATCTTGATCTCTTAGTAAATATTTTAAGTTTATGAAATTTTTTAGATTTTAGTTTCATTGATAGAAAATGTGATTCCCAAAGGTGAAAACATGGAAGGTTGTTGTGCTCGGCTCCAATTTGGACCTATTTGGTTTAACATTAGAAATTAAAATTAATCAATTCCGTTTAAACTAATGTAATACTCGTAATTGCTGACTTACAGAGATAAAAAGTCTCGTTGGCCTAATAATATGATCAGATTAGGTACATTTAATTAAATGGTCTAATGGAACCCTTGTAGTGAAATTAGTCTCAACTCACATCACTCATTTCTTACTTTGCTTTCAAAGTTCAAACACCTTTAAATGGTCATGTGATCGCCACAAGTATAATACGATTATAAAATTTGAAATTGATTACACATAGTAGGGGTGTACAAAGAAAATCGATGAATCACACTAAATCAATAATTCAAGTCAAACCGAAAAAAGAAATCTCGATTATAGTTTGGTTTGATTTAGTTTGATATTGAAAAAAAAACGACCATAATTGATTTGGTCTGGTTTTAACTAAAAAAAAAGTCCAATCGAAACTAAACCAATCCGATAGTACATTTATACAAATTTTAAAATATTTTATACACATAAATATTTATTGTAATGTAATTTATAAATATTCTTAAACTTCTTGACGGTTTTATCTTTTAACATATTATTTCAAGTTTAGACTTAACATTCATGAATGGTCAATAAATTTTATAGCTCATAAATGTAGAAACTCAAACAAAGTTCAAATCAATAGTAATGCTAACAAAAAAAATTCAATTCAACGCTAGAAATAACGATAGTATTGGATATCTATTTTTTAGTTTTATATTGATTTATAATGAAAATGCATAACTTAGTTTATCTTTTTCTTTAGTGCTTAGTTATGTAATTAATAGTACTTTTTAGCTATACTTATTTCAGCACGACCTATATGGAGTAGTATTTTTAGATTATGTTAATTTTCATTATGTTTTATTAATTAGCAATATTTGCTTTATGCAAATTTTATTATCTTTGTTATTGAATATTTTAGTATAATGCTATGACTTATCTCATATTATTATGTTATTTTCTTGAAACTATATTATATAGTTGTATCTTATTAGGACTAAAAAAATATTTGGAGCACAAGTTACATATGTTGTGCTATGAAAACTTTACCGAAAAAAAAATAAAAATCCAAAAAAATCCGAAATTGAAAACTCTGACTTTGTTAGTTTGGTAAGGCTTATAGATTTAAAAACCTGACACCATTAATTTGATTTGATAATTAAAAAATCCGAACCAACCCAATCTATATACACCCCTAACATGTAGAGCTAACGATACTTCGATAAGCCAAACTCTTCAAATAAGTGGTGTTATAACCATGAACCAATTTCAAGCTTTAAAGTGAATGCAAGTTTATTAATTAATTAATGATCTAGATCAAAGGTTTGGATTCTATGTGATTAAAACCTGGCTAGTGTTTACCCGTAAAAAAGTACAGTAGAATTTATACTTGATTTCTAGACAAATAAATTAAATCGATCCTGAAACAATAAAAAAATTTGAAGAAATATGCAATACTTAGCCTTGAGATGAAGATAAAATAGCAGAAACAGTAGTTCGAGGAGCAAGGCTTGTGTGCCTTGCTATTAAAGGTCGTATTACTGCTATTGAAACCTTCTTCATAGTATGCTTTCCATTGCTGCCTCGTTAAAAACCTTGCGAGAAAAATCCAATTGGGACAAAAACTGAACGAAGTCAATAAGAGTGCAGTACATACTTTCAGTACAGGTGATGTTCATTAACAATAATATCTCTTGAGGGGTGCCACATTCCAGTTGCTTGGAAACTTTTCTCCATCATGATTCTCCAACTCGTACTAACCTTTCCCGGTGACAGCTGAAACCGGATAAAGGCCTTCCCAGGTTGGGCCTAGCTTCCATGCGTTGAGTTCCCGGTGTTGTGAGTTACTTTTCTTAGAACCAAGTCTCTCACTTTGAAATAACGGAGGTTGGCTCTTTGATCACGTCCACAACACACCTCAATAAGAGATATGACACAGTCGTATGCAATAATAATTACCCAACTAGGAGTCGGAGTCGAATCCACTAGGAGTTATGATGGGAGTTAGGAGTATATATTTGAAGCAAGCAAATGAGTTATCTAGATTTCGCTTCCATGACACAAATTCTTTTTCTGCTTCTACTGTTAATATAATGATTGCAAGATAGAGGAAATAGACTAGAGATAAATATTTTTAAGGTTTTTCCAATTAGGTAAAAGGACTAGCGTTGTGACCATAACCTAGGTGTTTGCCTAATGGGGTAAAGACGTTAATGCTTGTTTTATTGATTGGGGTGTATTATAACTCACAACTCTACACTACCCATTGAATACCTCTCGGTCAGAGAGTGGTTTTGCCCAATTTGACTTTCTCAAGATCAAATGGGTATCAACCAAAACCGTTGATAAGAGATTAAGTCGGGTTATTACTATTTCTAGGTTGAACCCTTTAATTGGGTTAAACAATCTCTCAATTGAACCAATTCCTTGTTAGCTAAGTTATCCTAAACTAGGTCCCTCTTTCTCAAGTAGAGATTAAGTCAAATAGGCATGAATCAATGTTTGCAACCATTAATTCTAAAATTTAAGCATGAACTAAGCTAAATAATCAACACACAATCATAAATAAGCACTAAATTAGATACCCATAAGGTTTACATACTAGGGTTGGGTCACAACCCTAGTAAGAGTCTAGCTACTCATAATGGAAATTGCAGAATATAGAAAAGAAAAGCTAATTAAACTCATAATGGAAGATTAAAATGATGAAATCTAATGTAAAACACCAAAATAATATAAAACTTCCTAAAGTAGTAAAAAAAAATGGCTACAGCGGCTTCAGATGTTCAAAACTTGACTTAATTTTGTGAAACTCGTCTATTTATACCGGGCAAAAAATCTAAGATAAAAATGCTCCTCGGGAGGTTCTGTGGCCGCACAATTCCATGTGCGGTCCGCAGATTTCTTCAGATGGCAGGAAGTGGAGTTCTGCGGCCGCACATTTCTGGACTGCTGCTACATAATTATTGTGCGGTCCGCAATTCACAAAGGCTCCTGGACTTGATCTTTTTTGCATACTCTGTGGTCTTTGACTCTTAGCTCAGTTCTGCGGCCGCACATTGCTGAAAGGTCTGCTAATTATTTCTTCTTGCTTTGCGGTCGCAAATGAAATTCTGCGGTCCACAATTTCTTCTGTGGACTCCACATTTGTTCTTCTACGTCCTTTATTTTCTTGTGCTTCGGGACACTCCTTTTGAGTTGGATTTCATCTCGGGAGACCAAACTTCCAGCATTCCTGTTTCCTTCAGTTTTGCATAATTTTATTAGTTCCGGGAACACAATTCAATACTTTCGGACTAAAACAAAAGCTAAAAGGTGATAGTGAGCAGTCAAAATACCCACTTATCAACTCCCCCAAACTTAAGTCTTTGCTTGTCCTCAAGCAAATAATTTAGTTCCCACCTCCAAAAGTTAAGGGTCATTTCAGCAATTCAAAGGTGATCCATCAACACATTAGTGGGACCAACAATTACCCACATTACTCATATATTATCAACAAGGCGATAAGTTAAGCATTCATGCACATATAGTTTTAATGTGACATTTGAGCTTCAAGAATTGACCTTACTCATCAAGGACTCTTGCTCTATTATGTAGGTCATGGTGGACTCCAAACTCCTCCTCCTCTACTTTCCATTTGCCAGGATCACTTAAGAAATTTAGCACTCAATCCAAAGATTTATGAAAGGTTCACTCTTCTCTTTCAAGAGAATGCCACAAGTACGGCTTCAAGTACCATAGGCTTGTCCCTCATGTAGATCGCCACTAATATAAGCTCACTCGGCTTGAAATCAAGTAGGACTTCTTTCGGGATGTAATGAAGGCTTTTGAATTAGGGTCGGATACAGTATGGGTAAGTGGTTACACCTTTCCTTAAGCAGTTGATCTTTCATTTCTCGACTCACACTTTACCAACTCTTAGACTTTCATTGGGGACTAGAGAGACTTAACATCACTCTTTCTTGATCATTTCATTTTTTTTTATCCCTTTTTGATTTCTCCATATTTGGGATCATTACCTCTTTTTGGATCCATTCAACCCTTCCACTTATTGCACTTTTTGTTATTGCACTTTTTGCATTTTTCTTTTTGTTATTTTCTTTTCTTGCCTTCTCTTCTCATAAAGATCATTTCTTTTCTCTTTTTGTGTCGTGATACCTTTTTCAAGTTCCTCGTCTCTCCCTTAAACTTACGTTTTAAGCAATTTATTTCACGAGAATGTTAAGGAAAGCTCGGGTGCCAAGAGAGAGTCACGACCAAACGGGTAAAGGCTTATAACATGGTTATCAAATGAGAAAGGCTAGATGCTCAAAGGGGTTGACTAAGGATAATGACATTGGTTGGCAATATAAAACTCAAACGGACCAAGGAGAGCGTACAATCACTTCTCAAACTAAGCAAAACATAGGATTTCGGCTTGAAATACATTCGAGGAAAGTTCTAGACCATTCGCATGGATACTTGGACTAGCAACAATTCGTCTTACCCCTCACATAACCAGATTGTTAAAGAAGATAGATTCTAGGGCCCACAACGATAACTTTCAAGGTTAAAGATCATTATGGTTCAATTAAATCACTCGATGATTGCCAAAGTCAACATAAGAGTCACAAAGTCACTAACTATAGCTATTCCTTTCAAAAACAAAACTTGTCTCTAACCATAAGCACGTAGTTAAGTGTGTTGATACCAATTGAAGCATGGTTGACTCCTCGAGCACGACTTAATTAGGTCTTTTTTATTCATTACTACAACTATTATTACTTAAACACAAAAAAATGGACTCATTCCCTTAACAAGGTTGTCACGCCATCTATCGTTGGGACGAGTCACTCGGTTTGCACAATAGTTACCTTTGGAAAGAACCTGGCATTAAGAAAACCAAAGTCTTATTATCTACTAAACATAAAAATAAGCTACTAAATCAAACAAAGAAGCTACTAAATCAAACAAAGAACTAATAAAGAAACAAAAATAAAGAAGCTAATAAGCAAAAACTATCAAAGATAGAATGAATATACATAATGAGAGAAGGAGAGAGAATATATACAAAATAAGAAAAGAGAAAATAATATCAAGTTATTACAGGTCAATTGTCTCAGAATGTATCAAATATAATCAACAAACTCCACCCCCGGAATAAAGATAATCATTGTCCCTAATGCTTAACAAAATAAGAGTAAAATAGGGGAAAGAGTGAAGAAAACTCCATATGGCTCCTTGGACATCTCTGTGTCCCCGACAATATCACCGCATGCAGGCTCATCCAACTGAATCTTATCATCCTCAACTCTGGATGTGGCTGGGTTGGTGAACATCTGACGCACTACCTCGGCAGTGTCGGTAGCAAGGTCTGGCTTCTCAAACTGGCCAACTGGTGCCACCGGTACTATTGGTGTTGTAGGATCTGGGCCTGAATAGTGTGGATCAATCAGCATGTCAAAGGGGAGATCTTCGGCTGTAGCAAACCTGGTCACCTATCTCCGAAGCTTGTCCATTGACTTCTTGCTGGCCTGGGACTTTTTCATCTTCTTTACTTCTTTTCTCAGCTTCAATCACTGACCTGTGTTGTACCAAGGTAGCCATAATAGTGTTCTGGTTCTCTAGGAGCTTATTCAATGTCTCTTAAACTATCGGGGAAAACTGAGGTGCCTGAGAAGTAGACTGTGCTGCAATAGTACTAGATAAGTCAGACAGCTTTGCAGTGGCTGTCTGCATCCAGTTATTGAGGCTCGCCAATGTCTGAGAGACTCGTAGCGTAGAGAGTGGGGTAGTAGGCATGGGCACCGGATTCAAAGCCGAGGTGGGAGATGTGACAGGAACTGCAGTAGGGACTGTGGATGATGGCAAAGGCATAGCAGCGGAACTGGAGGAAGGCTCGACTGAAGTGGATGTAACAACAACTGCCTTAACAGTTATCGTAGTTGGCTCATCAGACTGGCCTACGATGGTAGGAGGCTGAACTTTCTTCTTTGGATTGTTTGCATCCATTAGTGAATACCAAGTAAAAGGCTTCTTCGGCCTTACCTTTGTGTCATAATCCCTCGGCTCTACCCTTGCATCCGTGAGATATTATGTAATTGTGTTGGGATATGGGTGGGACGAGTCATATTGCCGAGAAATCACTGAGATGTTGGGCGACATCAAGTCACCCACATTGATAGGGTACTCAGCCATAATAGAAGCAACTAAAACTGGCCGAGGAATGGGAAGGTAAGTCTCATTTTGACTCAGGTCAAGTCTGCTGTAGACAAAGGTTTGCCACCCCTTCTCCTCAAAACTGAGAGTGCTTCGGTGGATAGGAATCCCAAAGGCAATCCATGGAGGTGGTGGCCCTGGTGTTTCTAGAATATCCGCTAACCAAGGTCGGGTTGCGTCTCCCAATGCATAGTTCTCCAAATATTCCCTTGGCTCAACATCTTCGAAGACCAAGTACGTGTTGAGTGTATGTTGATCAAATCTCACTTTTAAGTTACGTACTTTAGTCACTTTTGTCCCCTTTTTTATGTGAGGCACATTTGCATAGAATTCTCGGATCGGGTACTCTTTGGCATCCACTACACTCTGAGTGAACCAAATCTACCCCTTGCATTCACTAAATTGTCTCAACACAACTGGGTTGTACCTCTTCAAATATTTTAATAGAAATTGTCGCTCGAGATTTAGCAATATCACTGGCCACCATGTATGAAAGAAGGTGAAAGTAGCCAAGAAAACAATTCGGTCCTCCCAAACCTCTTTCTTCTTTGACCTTTTAAGGCCGGCAGCTGTAGCATCTCCCCCTCTACCATCAACGGGGATATCCTGAACTGGTGTAACCTGTGCCTTAGGGATAGGTATAGCCGATGGCTCAAAAGCCTGACTAGCACTCTCCGAGTCCTTGAAAGTGCTATGAGATGAGGATGGCTCGTCCCTGAGTTGGTACCTCCCTTGCGACATTGATTGTACTGCCGTCTGCTCCTGAACATGGGTTGAGTTTCCCTCTGATGCTTCCCTAGATGATACATATGAGCTCGTGTCAGAAATATATACACCTCTCTCCCTTCCGGATGTAGCTTTCTTTGCAATTGTCTTTTGTTGGCCAAGGGGTAGGGCACTCTTGCCTCGACCCCGAGAAGGTTACCCCTCCCTTTAGAAGTGTCGCATCTGCCTCTAGATTGAACCATTGTCTGTATCAAGCAAAGGCAATTGTTTGTTGCAATTCAATGCTCAGACATACATATGAGATATGCAAGTATACACCAGAAAACACAGTGAGATCACAGTTAAAGCATGCTTGCAGGAGAAATATCTGCGATCCGCACAATTTTCTTGCGGCCGCAGATGAGGCCTTGCGGACCGTAGAAGTAAAGTGCGGTCCGCATAATTTCACTTACGACCGCATCTATGAAACCCAAATATGCCAACTCTCTGATGACAGAGATTTGGATGATGTGCTGCCTTAACACAATTTTTGTGATCCCTACAATTAAACCTGCGACCGCACATTGGAGTCTCAAAGTAGGGACTCTCTAATGATAGTAAAATTGTATTTCTATAGCCGCAATGGGAATTATGCGGTCCGCACAGTTTACCTTGCAGCCGCAGATCCCTTCTTCACTAATGATACCCAAGAATTAATTTCTGCGAATCGCACAAATTCAGGTGCGACCGCAGAATTCAAAAATTACAAACAGTTCAGTTATTTCATTCTAGGTTTTGCAATTTTGTGCTCAATTTGACATGGTAACCTCATAGAGACATGAAAATATTTTGACCTAATCCCATAGAGCATGTATTAGTTAATTCAATACAGATTTACCCCCCTCCCCCCCCCCACATACATACATGGATGCACAATTGAATTCTATTGACCAATGGCCTAAAATGACTAAAAGTCTATAAATTAAAAGAAAAAAATGATTAACAAGAAATTGAAGAATACTAGATGAATGAATGACTATTCAAAGATGTTGTGTGTGTGTGAACAGATAGATTCAACAAGAAATTTCAAGAGAGTACTGTTTTTGTGCTCAGAGAGAGAAAAAATGTAACAAATGCCCTAATTCCTCTATTTATACAACTTAGGTAGATAAGGGGAAAAGGGCGAGTGCATTCGCACAATTTCATGTGCGGTCCGCACTCTGTTACCTGGTGACATTAAGTCGGCATCTCGTTTACGGTCCGCACAATTTTGTGTGCGGTCGCAAATTTTCTTTTGCGGTCGCACATCAACCTTTTTCCTGACAAACTAAACTTAAGAGAGTTGACATTTCCACCTTTCATTTGTGCAGTCCGCAAGCTCATTGTGCGGTCGCATTGCACTTTTGCTGCAACAACCATAATTGTGCGGTCCGCACTTCTTTCAACACTTAGCCACATTTTTGTCCACAGTTCCTGTAAGTCACACTCAGCCCTGTAGCATACTTCAAATCAAGTTAGAATAAAAATAACACCTATCTATCAAAGGAAAAAGAAAATAAACATGGGTTGCCTCCCAAGAAGAGCCTGACTTAACATCGCGACACGACGCAGAATACCATCAATTGAAATGAATGACCGCCAAGATGTGGCTATCTCCAAACTTTCCCAAATAGTGCTTCACCCAGTGACCATTGACTCTAAATACTTCATTATTTTTGTTCTTCAAGTCCAATGCACCAAAAGGTGTCACACCCACAATTTCAAAAGGACCACTCCATTTGGACTTTAGCTTCCCGGGAAACACCCTCAACCTTGAGTTGAACAACAATACAAGATCGCCCATCTTGAACTCTTTGTTCCAAATGTAAATGTCATGAAAATATTTTATGTTTTCTTTGTACAAGGACGAACTTGTGTAGGCATGGTATCATAACTCATCGAATTCATTCAAATGTACAACCCTCAAGTTAGCGGCTACATACCAATCAAGATTCAACTTCTTTAGAGCCCACATGGCCTTGTGCTCAAGTTCTACTGGAAGGTGACAAGCTTTCCCGAATACCAACCGGTATGGTGACATTCCAATAGGTGTTTTGTAAGCCGTCCGATAAGCCTATAATGCATCATCAAGCTTCTTGGACCAATCCGTCCGGTAAGCATTCACTGTTTTGGATAAAATATTCTTTATCTCCCGGTTGGAGACTTTAACTTGACTGCTAGCTTGTGGATAATAGGGAGTCGTGAATTTATGAGTAATACCATACTTGCTAAGGAAAATGTCGAAATCCTTGTTGCAAAAATGTGACCCACCATCGCTTATTATTGCTCGTGGAGTACCAAACCTTGTGAAAATATTCTCCCTCAAGAACGCCACCACACTTCTCGCCTCATTATTGGGTAGAGAAATGACTTCAACCTATTTGGACACATAATACACCGTGACCAAAATGTAGGTATTTCCACAAGAACTCACAAAAGGGCACATAAAGTCAATACTCCACACATCAAAAATATCAATCTCCAAAATGGTAGTGAGAGGCATTTCATTTTTCTTTGAGATTCCACCGGCCCGTTGACATTCATCACATATTTTCACTAGCTCACTAGAATCCTTGTGAAGAGTGGGCCAATAGAAACCGTAATTCAGCACTTTGGCCGCCATTCTTGCTCCACCATGATGACCACCATATGGAAAAGAATGACAAGCTCCAAGAATTTCACCTTACTCTTCTTCCGGTACACATCTTCTAATCACCCCATTCATACAAATACGGAAAAGGTACGGTTCATCCCAATAATTATCTTGACAATCCCATTTGAGCTTCTTCCTTTGGTTTGAAGAGAACTTATCTGGGATGATTCCACATACGAGGAAATTTGCTAGATCCGTAAACCATGGCAAATCTTTCATTGAAATAGCCAAGAGTTGCTCATCGGGGAAAGAGTCATTGATTTCAAGGCCATCATGTAACCTCTCCTCCTCCTCCAAACGAGACAAGTGGTCCACCACTTGGTTTTTACTTCCTTTTCTATCTTAGATGTCAATATCAAACTCTTGCAACAAAATCACCCATCTCATAAACCGAGCTTTGGAGTCATTATTGCTTATCAGATAACGAAGCATCACATGATCCATGTGGACAATGAATTTTGCACCCATCAAGTACGGGCGAAACTTCTCAATTGCAAACATAATGGTAAGGAGCTCTTTCCCCGTAACGGTGTAGTTGACTAGGGCACTATTCATGATCTTACTAGCATAGTAGACCGGATGAAAAATTTTGTTAATGCATTTTCCCAAAACAACCTCAACCGCTATGTCATTTGCATCACACATGAGTTCAAAAGGGACACTCTAATTTGGAGCGATGATGATGGGAGTAGTTGTCAACTTGAACTTTAACAATTCAAAATCTCTCATGCAATCATCATTGAAGTTGAGCTTAGCATCTTTCTCTAGAAGCTTGCACAACAGATTCACCACCTTAGAGAAATCTTTGATGAAGCGCCGGTAGAAACCCGCGTGGCCTAAGAAACTCCGCATACCCTTTAGCGAAGTTGGAGGTGGAAGCTTAGAAATCACCTCAATCTTTGCCTTGTAAACTTCAATTCCATTCTTTGAGATTTTGTGGCCAAGGACAATGCCTTCCTCGACCATGAAATGACACTTCTCCCAATTGAGCACCAAATTTGTGTCTTCACATCTTGCCAACTCTTTAATCCAAATTTGCAATACAATCATCAAAAGAATCTCCAACCACCGAGAAGTCATCCATGAAAACTTCAAGGTAGTCCTCCGCCAAGTCTGTGAAAATAGCCATCATACACCTTTGAAAAGTCGTCGGTGCATTGTACAAACCAAATGGCATCCACATGAAGGTGAAAGTATCATAGGGGCATATAAAGGTTATTTTCTCTTGATCCTCAGGAGCAATAATAATTTGATTGTAGCCCAAATTCCCATCAATAAAGCAATAAAAATCACGACCGGACAATCTATCAAGCATTTGATCTAAGAAAGGAAGTGGAAAATGATCCTTCTTTGTGACTTTGTTGAGCTTGCGATAGTCCATACACACCCTACATTCGTTCACCGTTCTTGTAGGGATCAACTCATTCTTGTCATTGGTGACCATCATCATGCCCCCTTCTTTTGGACACATTGAACCGAATAAGTCCATGAACTATCAGAGATGGGGTAGACAATTCCGACATCCAACCACTTGATGATCTCCTTATTGACAACTTCTTGCATAGCCTCATTGAGTCTCCTTTGATGTTCAATATATGATTTGGCGCCTTCCTACAAGTTGATCTTATGTATGCAAAATACGGGGTTTATCCACCGAATATCCACCAAAGTCCACCCAATATCCTTCTTCCTCTTTTGTAGCACCGCCAAAGTGGAGTCTACCTACACGTTAGTCAACAAGAGAAAAGAATAGCTGGTAAAGTAGAACAAGGACCAAAAAATTCATACCGAAGATGTGGAGGTAATGGCTTCAACTCCAAGATCCAAGAACAATTTTCGGGGTGCATAGTTGTACAACCTCATTCCTTGCAAAGAGTTCACACATTACATGAAGCCATCCATATCGTCATCATCAAAGTTAAGAAAGACGGCCTCCAACATATCACCCACATTGATCATAGCATTTGGATCATCAACAATAACACTGGTCACTAAATTCACAAAAGAGCACACAACATTGCTATTCGGTTACCGCATTGACTTTCACACATGGAAAACCACTTTTTCATCACCAATCCAGAAGGTAAGTTCTCCAGCTTCAACATCACAAAGAGCCTTCCCAGTAGCAAGGAAAGGTCTTCCAAGAATAATCGGCACCTCATAATTAGCTTCACAATCTAGAATGACAAAATCCGCCGGAAGAATAAATTTATTAACACGAACCAAGACATCTTCAATCACTCCCAAAGGTCTCTTCATAGTACGATCGGCCATTTGAAATCTCATAGAGGTGGGTCTTGGTTGCGCAAATCCCAAGGGCTTAAAAACTGAATAGGGCATCAAATTGATACTTGCCCCAAGATCACAAAGAGCTTTTTCAAACTTGGCATTTCCAATTGTACAAGGAATCGTGAATGCACCGGGATCTTCCAACTTAGGAGCCATTGAGTGCACAATTGCACTCACTTGATGAGTGACTTTGATGGTATCATTATTCATTAACCGTTTCTTTGTCATGAGATCCTTCATAAACTTTTCATAGCCTAGCATTTGTTCCCAAGCTTCAACTAATGGCACATTGATTGAGAGACTCTTCATCATTTGAATGAACTTCTTGAATTGATTCTCTCCATTTTGCTTGGCAAGTCTTTGAGGGTATGGAGGTAGAGGCTTAAGCAATGGTGCCTTAGCCTTTTGCACTACCAGCTCCGATATGTCAATAATCTGATCCCTAGACGGGTTCACCTCCTCTTGAGTCTCTTCCACACTATCATCAATATCAATCTGAACTTTATCATTTGATTGCACCACATTGTTCGGGACCTCTTCTTCTTGTACCACTTTCTCATCATCCACAAGTTGCCTTTGACTTGAGGTAGATGCATTCCAACCTCTTCCACTTCTTGTAGTAACGGTCATGGCATGCTCCGTGTTGTTTCCACCCTTTGGGTTTACTACCGTATCACTTGGTAGTGCCCCTTTAGTATGAGAATTTAGAGCTTGAGAGATTTTCTCCATTTGAATTTCTAAGCTGCGGATCGATGTGTTGTGTGAGGCAATTTGGGCATCCGAATCGGCATTCTTTTCCATCATTTGCTTTAACATATTCTCAATACGCCCAATCTCATTGTTTGAAGAACTTGGACCATAGGAAGGATAAAGAGGCTTGCTCAATTGTTGATACATCGGGGGCCTTTGAAAATCCGACTCCCGGCTGCCTTGATTATTATTACATCCACCTTGATTGTTACCCCCCTCCACCCTCCCCCCCCCCCCGAATTTTCTTGATAGTTGTTGTTATGCCAATTCCCTTGATTGTTGCCACCACTCCAATTTTCTTGGTTGTTAGAATTCTAATTTCCTTGATTATCTTGAGGTCGCCATTGTTGTTGGTTTGGGACTTGGAAGTTGTTTCTTTGCCCTTGAAAGTTGATCACATATTGCACCTCATCTTTTTATTCATTGTAAAAATCATCTCGATCAAAACCACTTTCCTCTTGCGCATAATTCTACCCTCGATTTTTCACTTGTGGACCTTTGATCCTTCTTTTATTTACCATCATGTACACCCCTTCCATGGCATTAACTTGCTTAGGATTTTGCACTTATCGAAGTTAAGCCTTTGCTAGTTGATTCATGATGGTAGTTAATTCGGCAATGGCTTGCCCATGGTCATGCAACTCTTTGTCAAGGTGGATCACGTTTGGATCACCTTGTGGAACATTAGCCCGGGATTGCCACGCCGATGATGTTTTCACCATTTCATCCAAAATCTCACACGCCTTCGCATACGGCGTAGTCATAAAGTTACCACCGGCAAGTTGATTCACTACACATTGGTTGGCTGTGTTAATTCCACGATAGAAGATTTGTTGAATCATGGTTTCCGTCATATCATTGTTGGGACATTCCTTGACCATTGTTCCGCCAACTCATCCCAAGTGTGAATAGAATGGTTTGGCAATCGTTCCAATCAATTTGAGGCTTTCCCCCGTATAGAGAAGGTAAAAAGCCTTAGCCTCAATGCATCTTCGGAGACATTTGTTTGTTTGCTCCTCCCAACAAGTGTCCACAAATTCCTTCAAATATTTGTACGTATTTTGACTTGGAGCACCGGTGAAGAAACCACGTTGCTCTAACAAAGTGAGCATCATATTGGTGATTTGAAAGTTACCCGCCCTAATATGGGGAAGGACTTTTACACTAGCATATCCTTCATTGGGTAATACCCGGTGTGGAGCCGCTCGTGGTGGAGGTGGGGGTGGAGCGGGAACATTATCATGAGGCACTTGGACTCTTCTATTGGCTTGATGTTCAAGAGGAACCTCATCAATTTGATCATCCTCGATGTCCACATCCCCCAAAGGTAAATTTTCGTGTTCATTGTTCGCCATGGTTGTACCTACGATTTCTCAAACAAGTTAGTAACACGGAAGGAAAAGAAGATATTCCAAAAATATGCCCAAATATATAGCTAACACCGTTTTAACTCCCCGGCAACGACGCCAAAAATTGATCAACAACATACCTTAATAACATATATGACACGGTCGTATGCAATAATAGTTACCCAACTAGGAGTCGGGGTCGAATCAACTAGGAGTTATGATGGGAGTTAGGAGTATATATTTGAAGCAAGCAAATGGGCTATCTAGATTGCACTTCCACAATACAATTTTGTTTTCTACTTCTACTGTTAATCTAATGATTGCAAGATAAAGGAAATAGAATAGAGATAAATATTTTTAAGGTTTTCCAATTGGGTAAAAGGCCTAGCGTTGTGACCATAACCTAGGTGTTTGCCTAATGGGGTAAACACGCTAATGCTTATTTTGTTGATTGGGGTGTATTATAACTCACAACTCTACACTACCCATTCAATACCTCTCGGTTAGAGAGTGGTTTTACCCAATTTGGCTTCCTCAAGATCAAATGGGTATCAACCAAAACCATTGATAAGAGTTTAAGTCAGGTTATTACTATCTCTAGGTTGAACCCTTTAATTGGGTTAAGCAATCTCTCAATTGATCCAATTCCTTGTTAACTAAGTTATGCTAGACTATGTCCCTCTTTCTCAAGTAGAGATTAAGTCAAATAGGCATGAATTAATATTTGCAACTATTAATTCTAAAATTAAGCATGAACTAAGCTAAATAATCAACACCCAATCATAAACAAGCACTAAATTAGATACCCATAAGGTTTACACACTAGGGTTGGGTCACAACCCTAGTAAGAGTCTAGCTACTTATAATGAAAATTGCAGAATATAGAGAAGAAAAGCTAATTAAGCTCGTAATGGAAGATTAAAATAATGAAATCTAATGTAAAAATACCTAAAGTAGTAAAGAAAAATGGCTACAACAGCTCCAGATGTTCAAAAGTTGACCTAATTTTGTGAAACTCATCTATTTATACAGGGCAAAAAATCTAGGATAAAAATACCCCTCGGGAGGTTCTGCGACCGCATAATTCCATGTGCGGTCCCCAGATTTCTTTAGCTGATAGGAAGTGGAGTTCTGCGGCCACACATTTCTGAACTAGGTCGCGAAGCAATCTTCTGCTGGTGTATATTTTTGGATTGCGGCCAGAAGGCAATCTTCTGTAGCCGCACAATTATTGTGCAGTTCGCAATGCATAAAGGCTCTTGGACTTGGTCTTTTCGCATACTCTCTGATCTTTGAATCTTAGTCTAGTTCCGCGGTCGCACGTTGCTGAAAGGTCTCCTAAATATTTCTTCTTGTTTTGTGGCCGCAGATGGAATTCTGCAGTCTTCAATCTCTTCTGCGGATTACACATTTGTGCTTTTGCACCCTTTATTGCCTTGTGCTTCGGGACACACCTTTTTTAGTCGGATTTCATCTCGGGAGACCAAACTTCCAGCATTCATGCAATTTTGCATAATTTCATTAGTTCCGCGAACACAATTCAATACTTTCGGACTAAAACAAAAGCTAAAAGGTGCTAATAAGCAGTCAAAATCCCCACTTATCACTCTTCGATTATAATATCTTTTCATTCTCTGCTTTTGGACTGCCATTCTTATATACGCCAAGTCCCTGCGCTCATCGAGTAGCTCCAAGATGATTAATATTGCCTAGTTGTTTGTCTCTTCATTTGCTTGGAAATATCTCAAGGTGGGCTCCCCTACTTCCACCAAGATTAAGGCTTCTGCTCCGTACATAAGGGAATCATGAGTTTCTCCTGTGCTTGGTTTGGCCGTTGTTCGGTACATCCATAGCACTCCAGGCAGTTCCTCAGGCCATTTACCTTTGTCCGCTTCCAACCTCTTCTTGGGATTTTGTATAATCACTTTGTTCGTTGATTTCTCTTGACCATTTGCGCTCGGATGATAGGGCGAAGACGTGATACTTTTGATTTTCAAGTCTTCAAGGAACTTTGTGATCTTTGCGCCAATAAATTGTGGCCCGTTATCGCAGGCTATCTCTTTTGGTATTCCAAATTTGCAAATAATGTTATCCAACAAAAAATCCACCATCTCGCGTTCGCCGATCTTCTGATAAGGACATGCTTCAACCTACTTAGAAAAATAGTCAGTTAAAATTAAAAGAAATCTTACCTTACCAAGGGCCGGCGGCAGTGGTCCGACGATATCCATTCCCTACACATGAACGATCATGGAGATGGAACTGAGTGTAATGGTTCTACTGGTTGATGTACCAGTGGTGAGTAGCATTGACACTTATCGCATTTTTGCACGAAAGCTTTGGCATCTTGTTCCATTCGGGGCCAATAGTATCTTGCCTTTATCAGTCTTAGTACTAAGGAGTATGTACCCGAATGATTTCCACATATCCCTTCGTGAACTTCTCGCATAACATAATTAGCTTCGGAGGCTCCCAAGCATTGGGCAGCGGGCCTTGAAAAGATTTCATATACAGCTGGCCTTCTTTGAATCTATATCGCACTTCTTTGACTCGCAGTGCCCGGGATGCCTTGGAGTCTTCGGGCAACTTTATGTGTTTGAAATAATCAATGATCTTATTCCTCTAGTTCCAGACCAAATTAGTCGTATTCACCTCATAGTAGCTATTTGCGTCCAGAATTGACTACATGAGTTGCACTACCGTCCCGGAATCTGATCCCTTTATTTCTGTTGATGAACTGAGGTTAGCTAATACATCCGCTTATGTGTTTTCTTCCCTTGGGATATACGTAATTGACCACTCCCAGAATCGAGCAAGCAGAGTCTGAACCTTCACCACGTATTATTGCATATGCTCCTCTTTGGTTTCGAAGATCCTGTAGACTTAATTTACCACCAGCTGGGAGTCGCATTTGACTTTTATGACCTCAGAATCTAGTCCCCGGGCCAATTCAAGTCCTGCAATCAAAGCTTCATACTCTGCTTCGTGTTACTCAAAGGGACCATTCTTATGGCCTTTCTTAGGCTTTCTCCCGAAGGCGTTATTAATAATGTGCCAAACCGGACCCCATTACGTTGGAAGCTCCATCCATAAATAAGGTCCAAACTCCCAATGTTGATTCTGACACTATCACTGCTTCTTTGGTTGCCCGAGGCAGCAATCCTAGACTAAAATCGGCCACAAAGTCGGCCAAAACTTGTGACTTAATATCAATCCTAGGCTTATACTCTATGTAAAATTCACTCATTTCGACGGCCCATTTGGCCAATCTACCCGAGAGTTCGGGTTTGTGAATGATATTCCGCGGGTGAAAGGTGGTCACCATATGTAACGACCCGATCGGTCGTTCTGAGTATTACAACCCCGTTCTCCTATTTACTGATCAATTTATGCTTTATAGTTGTTATGTGACTCGCCGGGGTGATTGGTTCGGGTCTGGGGAGGTTTTGGAATGAATTGGAACACTTAGTTCCAAGGTTTAAAGTTTAGGTTAAAATAGTGGCCGAATATCAACTTATGTGTAAACGACCCTGGAATAGAGTTTTGATGATTTCAATAGCTATGTATGGTGATTTTGGACTTAGGAGCGCGTCCGAAAAATTATTTGGAATCCCGTAGCTAAATCAGGCTTGAAATGGCTAAAATAGAAACTTATGTTTGGTAGTTTGACCAAAGAGTTGACTTTTTGATATCGGGGTCGAAATGCGAGTTTGAAAATTAGAATACCTCTGTTATATCATTTATGACTTGTATGCAGAATTTGAGGTCAATCGGACTTGATTTGATAGGTTTCGACGTTGAATGTAGAAGTTAAAATTTTTTAATTTCATTAAGCTTGAATTGGGGTGTGATTCGTGGTTTTACCATTGTTGGAGGTGATTTGAGGGTTCGACTAAGTTCGTGTGATGTTTTGGGAGTTGATAGTATGTTTGGTTGAAGCCCCGAGGGCCTCAGGTGAGTTTCGGATGGTTAACGGAATGAATTTTGAAATTGAAACTTGGCTGGAATTTTCCGATGTTTGTGTCTGGTTTCCTTCTTCGCTTTCGCGAGTGGGTTCTCGCGTTCGCGGAGGGGAAACTTGAGGCATGTAAGATTTGCTCTTAACGTTCGCGAGAGGGGTATCGCGTTCGCGAAGCGGAGTTAGGGGCAGGCGAGGTTGTTCATCGCGTTCGCGATTGGGTATCGCATTCGCGAACGGGAAAACAGCTGGAGTGGATTTTTGCCTTCGCATTCGTGAAGGTTCGCCCGGTAAAGCATCGCATTCGCGAGCTGTGTCTCGCGTTCGCGAAGGGCAATGTTTGGACAGCACAATTTTGTGCTTCGCGAACGCTAGGGCCCTGTCGCATTCGCGAAGAAGGAATGCCTGGACAAAATGTTTAAGTTCTGATTTTCTATTTTTGACGGATTAGAGCTCGGGAAGAGGCGATTTTTGGGAGATTTTTAAGTAAAACAACGGGGTAAGTGTTTTTAACTCATTATTGATCAAATTACCCGAATCCATGGTTGTTTTTAACATTTAATGGGTGAATAAAGTTGGAAAGCTTAGAAAACCCTCTTGATTTAATTTGAAGATTTGAGGGTTGTGTTGATGTCGGAATTAGGTAAAATTGGCATGGTTAGACTCGTGGTTTAATGGGCTTTCGGATTTTGTAACTTTTTTCGGATTCCGAGACGTGATTTTTGGGTGTAATTTCGGATTTTGATGGTAAAATTTGTATTTTCATATGGAATCAATTCCTATAATTTTTATTGACTGAATTGGATTATTTGTGGCTAGATTCGAGGCGTTTGGAGGCCGATTCGTGAGGCAAAGGCATTGCAGAATAAATAATTACACAATTTAAGATAAGTAACAGTTCTAAATTTGGTCCTGAGGGTATGAAACCCCGGATTATGTGTTATGTGACTGGCTTTGAGGTGTCGCACATGATAGGTGACGGGCGTGTGGGCGTGCACCATAGGAATTGTGACTTGGTAAATTTCATGGAACTGTGTAGTTGAATAATCTGTTGATATCTGTATATTTTTCCACGTACTTAGAGAAATTAATCTATAAATCATGTTTAAACTATGTGTTGACATTGTTGGGATCCATAGAGGTCGTGTACATGTTGAATTATCTGCTAAATTATTGTTTCATACTCAGTCACGATTTTTACTCACATATTACATCTAAGTCTCTCTTATTCATTATTGATGCATCATATCATTGATGGTTGGGTTGCTTATCATAATTTTTGAGAGCCCGAGAGACTGGAAAGGTTGATGACTGAGTGAGGTCGAGGGCCTGATTGTGAGGATATTTATAAGATTGGGTTGCACGCCGCAACATATTTCATTGTTATATGCCACGATTGACTTGTTATAATGCTTGGGCTGAAGAAGCCCCTCCGGAGTCTGTACACACCCCCAGTGAGCGCAGGTACCTACTGAGTGCGAGTGCCGAGTGTTGAGTGATTGAGAGGAATGAGTGACTGTGAGGAAAGAGTGACTGTGAGGTTGGAGTGAATGGGAGGACTGAGTGTCTGTTACTCTAAGAGGATGCATTGATTTCGTTATTACTGCATTTCAGCTGTCATATATCACTGTTTTGGAAATTTCTGAAATACATTATCTTTTGTTTCAGTCGAAGTCGATATGAAATTACTATGGAATTTTAAATGTTGAACTTGAGAACATGCCTACCCTTTTATGTTGAAAATTACCATATTTGAACTTAGCTATGAATCTCGTCACTACTTTCAGTTCTTATTTATTATTGTTACTTACTGAGTTGGTTGTACTCATACTATACCCTGCACTTTGTGTGCAGATCCAGGTGATCCCGGACATAGTGGGTGTTGATTCTTTGGCACAATTAATTTTTCGGAGATTCAGAGGTCGTTGTTGTGTTTCGCAGACCTTGTCTCTCCTTCTCTATCTTCTTATTTACTGTATTTGGTCTCAGACTATTATAGATCATGTTTTTTAGACTTGTGAGGTATAGCTGCTCATGTACTCTATGACACCCCGATAGTTGGGAATTCCGCATTATGTTTTGGGTTTTCTATCCCGGTTATGAGAACTTTTACTATTAAAACTGCTTTAAATTCATTCTTGTTAAAAGTGTTGGAAATATTTGTGAGAAATCGGCTTGTCTAGTACCACGTTAGGCGCCATCACGATAGGTTGGAATTTTGGGTTGTGACACCACAATTATCGGGTAACATTGGAAGTAAGGCCTTAGCTTCCGAGCGGCGATTACGAGAGCTAAGGCCAGCTTCTCCAAGTGCGGGTAGTGAGTTTCTGCTCCCGTTAAAATTATACTAACGTAATAAATGGGAGATTGCGTACCTTCGTCCTCTCAGACTAAAATGGCGCTTACCGCTATCTCCAAGACTGTTAGGTAGATTAACAGTGTTTCACCTTCCTTCGGCTTTGATAGTAACAGAGGGCTTGACAAGTACCTTTTCAAATCTCTCAAAGCCTGTTGAATTCCAGAGTCCATTCGAAATTATTTTTCTTTTTGAGCAACGCGAAGAAATGGTGGCATTTCTCTGATGACCGGGAAATTAACCTGCTTAAAGAGGCCAATCTCCCTGTGAGCCTTTGAACTTCTTTCATGCTTGATAGCTGGTTCGGGATGTCTTCGATGGCTTTAATCTTATCGGGGTTAACCTCAATTTCTCTTTGTGATACCAGAAATCCTAGGAACTTGCAAGATCTGACCCCGAACGCGCGCTTCCCGGGGTTAAGCTTCATGTTATGATTCCTTAGGATATCAAAAGTTTCTTGCAAATTTTTAAGATGATCACCTGCCTTTAAAGACTTAACAAGTATTTCGTCTATATAACTTCCATGGTTTTCCCTATCTGTTTTTCAAACATATTGTTTACGAGTCGTTAATAAGTGGCTCCGGCGTTCTTTAGCCCGAAGGGCATCATACTATAGAAGTATGTGCCAAATTTCGTTATGAACGAAGTTTTTTCTTGATCCTCCAGGTTCATCTTAATTTGGTTGTACCCGAAATAAGCATTGAAGAAACTAATTAACTCGTGCCCAGTCGTTGCATCAATCATTTGATCGATGTTTGCCAGTGGGAAGGAGTCCTTTGGGCATGCCTTATTAAAGTCCTTATAGTCTACGCACATACAAAATTTATTGTTCTTCTTAGGAACTACTACTACATTAGCTAGCCAGTCTGGATACTTTACCTCTCGGATCGAACCGATATCAAGTAGACTAGCTACCTCTTCTTTGACGAATTTATTCCTGGCCTCCGCAATAGGGAGTTTCTTTTGTCTTAACGGAGGGATGTTGGGATCCAAGCTTAACTTGTGTATGGCCACTTCCATTGGGATACCTGTCATATCCATATGCGACCATGCAAAACAATCGGCATTATACTTAAGAAATTTAATAAATCCAGACCTGAACTCGGGGTGAAGTCCTGTCCCCAAGTGTAATTTCCTCTCCAAGAACCTTTCAAATAATGCAACTTGCTCGAGCTCTTTCGTTGTAGACTTCGTTGCGTCCCTCTCTTCTAGTACCTAGAAATATCTTGGCACATGATATGATTTTGACGTTTCTTCCCCCTGGTTAACTTCACTTAATTTGGGAGCAGGCGCTGGTTCCTGTAATTGCCATGCCACATGCTCCTTCCCTTTGCTACTGGATACCGAAATCGTATTCATCTCCCTTGCCATTGGTTGGTCGCCCTTTATCTGTTTGATCCCTTCGAAAGTTGGGAATTCCAACAACTGATGATATGTTGATGGTACGACCCTCATCTCGTGCAACAACGGTCTTCCTAGAATAATGTTATAACCCATATCATCGTCCACAACCTCGAAAAGGGTTGTCCTCAATACCCCTTCGGTATTTATGGGCAGCAGGATCTCTCATCGGGTCGTTATGAATGTGAGGTTGAACCCAGCGAGGAATTTTATGGCCACAATGATGCTTCCAGTAAGTTTGGCTTGCTCCAATACCCTCCATTTTATGATATTGGGCGAACTTCCTAGATCTACCAGAACACATTTAATTTTAAAATCTAGTACATTTAATAAAATTATGCGTCGTTGTGCAGTAGCAACAGTCTGTTTGCGTCCTCCTACGTGAAAGTGATGTAGTCTTCAATGACTTTCCAGAGTCTCTTGCCATGGGTTACTGATACCTTCGTCTTCTTTGTTGCCGATAAGGTAACCTCATTGATCTCATTCCCCTCGAAGATCATATTGATCATCTGGCGCGGGAGATCTTCTCCTGTTTTTGAGGGCTCCGCATTATCACGGTTGCGGCCGTAATTGTTTTTGGCCCAGTCACTTAAGAATTCTTTGAGATGGCCATTTTTTAGCAGTGCGATGGTAGGCTAGAATCACGTGTTTTAGTTGTAGTTTGCACTCTAATTATTGCATTGTACTTGCATTTGAGCTTGAATGGTAGTGTATTGCACTTATTAGGTGTTTGATGCCTTGCAGGAAGCGATTCTGAGCTAAAAAGATATCCGGGAGCTAAATTGAACAAGTTGGAGCTTTGAAGTATGAGTAAAATCCCAAGGGATTAAACTGGGATCGTATTCGGGGGTCGAGGACCGAGTCTAGATATCAAAAATCGACGAAACGAAGTTACTCTATAAAGTTTGCACTGTCGCGGCGCATGGGGCGACGCGGATGTGTATTTCTACTGCTGCCCGTCAGAACCTGCTCTTTGAACTTTCCCACAAGCGCCCTGTATGGGGCGGCGCGACTGTGAAATTTTCTCATAGTATTTGTCCTGTTTCGGCTAGGAAAAGGTATTTTTTCCTGGGCCCACTCCTACATGGTATAAATACACCAAAAAGATATTTTTGAAGGGACTGTTTGACCTCAGAAGCTTTGGGAGAGCATTGGAGGTTACAAGACACAAGATTTCATCATCTTTCCATCAATTCAATACGAGAGTTTGGATTGCAAAGTTAGATTGATGCTTTCTTATTCTTCAATTATATTTGCGATGACTTCTTCCATGATCATGGAGTAATATCTCTTAGGTTTTGACGGATATGGTATTTTGATAAATATTTATGGATTTTAACGCTAGTTCATGCTTGAATTCATTTATGGAGTTTTGAATTGTTGCAACTTTATTTATCAGTTTATTTAATCGAAAGAGGAATATCTTGGTGATTATCTTTGCATTATTTTATTTGATTTAATTCATTGATTCTCTTAAGTAATCGGAAGAGCTTGTTGAATTGTTGATTAAATCAAGTTAGGAAAATATTTGAGATACATTTTCCTAAGGACCAATCCATTAACGCATGCTTGCATACTTCACAGTGCTTATAATAGTTCACCTCGTAGAGTTAAGATTTAATCGAGAGAGGAGTCTTGACTACACATTTGAACTAATCATCGAGCGAATTAGTGAGAATCATTAGAATATTAGAGTGAATTAAACTAGAGTTAAATCTCAAATAGTTATCTTGCACCTATACTGTCAAACCATTATTCCTCACATTTATAAGAAACCACTTTGCGAATCTCCAATTCCTTGATGTCTATTGTCAATTACTTTATTTTAGTAGTTAAACGTAGTCCATAATAATTACAAATCAAGTTTTGATCATCCTGAATAGCGTTAAGCTAGAAATTACTTGAGCATTGTTTAAATCCAATCCCTGTGGAGACGATAATTAGACTACACTATCTTTGACTAGCGAGCATCAATTTTGTGTTGTGTTTTACGCTCGTCATAGTGTTACCGCCTCTTCATGCAGATGTCGGTAGTCCCCAGTCCGGTGGCCATTCATCCTGTGGTATTCGCACCATAAATTGGGGTCCCTCTGGTTGGGATCGGACCTTACCGACTTTGGGAACCGTGCTTTTTTTAATGTTTCTCACAGCCAATACCAACTCTACTATACTGTTGTTGAAGTTGTATTCTGATAGCCTGGGATAGGAAGGATCCCAAGAACCTGAAGTTTCTTTGTCCTGCAATGATCTGTTGTTCCGACCGCGATCAATTCTTCTGTCTGTCGACCGTAAAATTCTGCCACGTTCTTCGACCCGTTCGTAGGGCAAAAACTGACCCCTCAAAGACCGTCTATTTGTGTCGAAATCGTCTTTGATTTTTCTTTATTCTTCTCTCGACCTTTTGGCGACGCCGGGAAGCAAATCTGATCATCTTCAATACTTATCTTGAACTCGTACCGGTTGTGAACATCTGCCCAAGTCGTCGCTTGGAACTCAATCAAGCTTTCTTTCAATTTTCGGAAAGTATCAGAACTTCTCGGATTCAGAGCCTTGGTGAAAGCTTCAGTCGCCCATTCATCTGGAACAGCCGGGGGCAACATTCATTCCTTTTGGAACCGGGTGACGAATTCTTGTAGCGACTCAGACTTTACTTGTGCAATTCTGAATATGTCGACCTTTCGGGCCAAGCACATTTCTAGCCCCGACATGGGCCTTAATAAAAGAATCTGCGAGCATCTCAAAGGAATCTATGGAATGCTCGGGAAATAATAAATACCACGTCAAGACTCCCCTCGTAAGAGTCTCTCCGAATTTCTTCAGCAAAACAGATTCAATCTCGTGGGGAGCTAAATCGTTCCCCTTCACAGCCATTGTATATGTGGTAATATGCTACTAAGGGTCCAAAGTCCCATCATATTTCGGTACGTCGGACATTTTAAATTGCTTCGGGATTAATTCTGGCGTCGCGCTTGGTTTGTACGGCAACTGAGTATACTTCTTTGAGTCCGGCCCTTTCAGCACCAGTGGTGCACCCGGGATTTGGTCCATACGGGCGTTCACTTCCCTCAAAAACTGTAAGAGTTCGCTTTTGAAGGGATCACTCTCGTTGTTGTGACCGGACCCACTTCCCCAGCCTCATCAAAGCCGACCTCGCCCCTCGGGGTGTTATTGTCGACCCTCTGCGTTGTTTGATTTGCGGGAGCGTTGGGAGGAACTGGACCTCGTCCATTTGCGTTATTGGAAACACTTGACAATGCCTATTTTAATTCTATCATAACCTTATCCTGTCGTGTGAGATGGCCTATAATGGTCTCTTATTGCTCTTGCAGGACCCTTACCGTTTCAACAACATGCTCCTCTTCAGCATCATCGGGGTCGCCTCCCGAACGTGTCACGGGCACCGTCTGTCGTGGATCGGCGTGGCATCGTTCCCTTCATTGTGGGTATCACTGATTGAATCATTGTGATGAGGCTGGTCTTCTTGGGCCTCAAGACTGTGTGTGTTGTTAACACCGTTATCTGCCATTTTATGTGATTTTTGCTAAGAACATATAATCAAAATACTTTAGTAAAAGAGGCAAGGATCAACTTAATTACACGAATGTCTAGGCTCCGCGATGAGCGCCAAACTGTTTACCCGTAAAATGGTACAGTTGAATTTATACGTGATTTCTAGACAAGTCAATTAATTCGATCCTGAAATAATAAAAGAATTGAAGAAATATGCAATACTTAGTCTTGAGACGAAGATGAAATAGCAGAAACAGTAGTTCCGGGAGCAAGGCTTCCAGGCACAACAATAATGAAATCAAAAAGTAAGAAAGTAAAATTGTATAAAGTTTTGAATAGATTATAGCATGAGTTTGCTAGAAAATTCGTGTCTTTTACAATGATAACATAGCTCGCTATTTATATTTGCACCTAGGTAGCAAGGTCCTTGGATCATGCCCTTATTTAATGTCAATTATGAGGGCCATTGAAAAATGTGTAACAGTGAACATGAATGAGAAATTTTTTGTAACGGGCAGTGTATTAAATATTGTATAATATTCTTCATTAAATGCTACCGGGTGACAGACATTTATTGCATCTTTATGAGCATCATTCTTTTCGGTAACAAACAAAACAATTATTTTCGATTTTAGCTATCATTTGTTTTCGGTTCCACGTGTCACCCTGTTATGTAATTATTTAACATATCATATTTTACCTTATACATCTAGGATGTTAATTTCTCTTATTGCCTTTGTGACTAAATAACACTTATCATGTTACATCTCATTTGGTACTTTGTTAATCATGGTTCCTTGGTTAATCACTAGAGTTTCCAAATTACTATCGATTTATCTCAATTCGAGTATTTTTTTAAAAACAAATTAAGGCAAATATTATAGGACTTTAATTACTTTTAGCTCATAAAAAATTAATTATATTTGATAATCAAATAATTATTATTTTAAGAACGACTATCGTCCGAAAAGCGAGCCTTACACCCATTCGCATTGGTTCATCAAAAAAGCTCATTTTCCTAATATCATATCAATCATTTTGTATTGCACGAGTAACTCGAGCCCAAAGCTTTTCTTTGTTGTTGGATATTTCATGTGGGGACACATTCTTAATGCCACCAAAACATGGTCCCATCAAAACATGCATGTTTGCCACGTAGATAATAATCCAAACTTAACCAACGAGAAAGATGATGCACAACTTTCCATTTCACACTCTCATCCCTAATTCCAAACACTCTATTTTAGATTTATCAACTCTATTTAAAGAGTGATGGCAGCTCAAAATTCAAACTAAAATAAACAAAAACCTAGATATATTACATGCAAACTTTCTACATAATAAAACATAAACAAATACTACTACTTTTCACTCTAGCTAGCATTTTTCCAAGTTTAAACAGTAGTATAGGGAGTACTTCTAATTAATTAGCTCAACCCTAACAAATCTCACCATCTTCATTCACCCCCCCCCCCCTCCCCCGGTTCCCAACTCCCCACCACCCACCACCTTGCCGGGCGGTCCTTTTCTCAACCACCACCCTTTGCCTCATTTAATATCATGCTTTCTCCTTCTCCAATCTCTCTACTTTGTGCTCTTTTACTTTGCTTACCACTTGCTATTATCTTTACTATCACTACCCCTCTTAATAATATCACACCAACTCATGTCTTAAATAGGAGTAGTGACATACGTTCTAACCCTATATCCATATTCCCCCCACCAACAAATCATAGTATCCAACAAAAACATAGCAAAGAACATCCTAGTACAGAATCATCTTCAGCAGTACTTTTGCATGAAGAAGTTGACGATAACTTACTATTTCAAGAAGCTGCAAAAGTCAACTCAATACCACAACCAGTTACAGCACCAAAGAAACTAGCATTCATGTTTCTAACAACTACCCCACTTCCATTTGCGCCCCTATGGGAGCTTTTCTTTAACAATACACCCAAAAATCTTTACAACATATATATACACGCCGACCCACGTTTCAACTATACGCCGCCGTTTCAAGGCGTGTTTGCTGTCCGAGTCATCCCTTCAAAACCCACTCGCCGCCACTCCCCAACTCTGGCTGCGGCGGGGCGTCGGTTACTCGCCAGAGCACTCCTCCACGATAAGTTGAATTACATGTTTGCCCTTCTCTCCCCATCTTGCATTCCGCTTCACTCTTTTAGTTTCACTTACAGAGTTCTGATAAAATCTAAAAAGAGCTTTATTGAGATACTGGGGAATGAGAGCTGGGCATACGGCCGATGGGCGGCGCGTGGGGAACACGCGATGTTACCGGAAGTGAAGTTTGAAGATTTTCGAATTGGGTCTCAATTTTTTGTTATAAAACGTAAGCACGCGAGGATAATTGTGCGTGATAAGAAGTTATGGTCAAAATTCAAGCTACCTTGCTTAGAAGCTTCCACGTGTTATCCCGAGGAGCATTATTTCTCTACGCTGCTGAACATGGTAGACCCGCAAGGTTGTGTCCCAACCACTTTGACACACGTTAACTGGAAGGGTAGTCACGGAGGGCATCCTCGTACTTACACTGCTAGCGAGGTGGGACCAGAATTGATGTTGACCCTTCGATCGACCCGGCCTCGATATGGTGATGAAGGAATCAACGGTTCGGATTTATCTGTTGCTAAACGATATGACCCTTTCTTATTTGCGAGGAAGTTTTCTCCAGATTCTCTCCGGCCGTTAATGAATATATCGACCGACTTTATCTTTGAAGATTGACTATATTTAGTCGTGGTTATCTCCTCTTTATTTCTTCTACTTTAGATTCCTCAGCTAGTTAGCTATAATCCTTGATCCGACAAAGCTCCGGAAAGAAACAATTTAAGAATAAAAATAAAAAATCTCAACGTGGCAAAAAGTATTTGAAATAAAACTCATATCTCGATTAATTTTTATAATCAACTTATGCATATTTCAATTATTTCACCATATTCCTTGGGATATGTATTAATTTTCACCTGTACATATATCGAATAATTATGCCTATCAAAGTTTATTACTTGCGCGCGCAATGTTTGGCTGAGTTGGTTGGTTGAGTGATTTTCAATCCTGGGATCGATTACCCTCACCAGTAACTTCCTCAGTCAGAGCTCGTCGCACCGGGCTTGCCTAGTTCGATTTACATCTTCTGTGTGGTTTGTGAGCTATTGCACAGTGAGCGACTGTGAATTTCTCTGGGAATTTTTCAAAAAAAAAAAAAGAAGTTTTTTACTTAATTCCTTCGGTCCACTTTAATTGTTTTTTTTTCTTGTTATTGCGCATATTCATATTTTATTATTAATGAATACTGAAATTGATCATATTAACTTTAATTTATTCATAAAAAATATAACAAATAATCTTAGACTCTTTAATCTAAGAGCAACTTTGAAAAAATAAATTAATTCCTTCCACGTATATGAAAAAAAATTAAAAATATTATCGACCGACTTTATCTTTAAAGATTGACTATATTTAGTCGTGGTTATCTCCTCTTTATTTCTTCTACTTCAGATTCCTCAGCTATAATCCTTGATCCGACAAAGCTCCCTCCCCCCCCCCCCCCAAAAAAAAAGAGGAAAGAAAATCTCAACGTGGCAAAAAGAATTAAAAAAAAATCCTATCTCGATTAATTTTTATGATCAACTTATGCATATTTCAATTATTCTACCATATTCCTTGGGATATGTATTAATTTTCACCGGTACAGATATCGAATAATTATGTCTATCAAAGTTTATTACTTATGCACGCAATGGTTAGCTGAGTTTGTTGGTTGAGTAGTTGTCACACCCCTTTTCTACCCCTCAAAAAAGATATGTGTGTTATGGATTGTGGTTAAAGAGTTTTTCCAATTAAAATCACAAATTTGAGTAGGGATTATTTTATTTATAGAGTCGCCACTTGGAATTGATTTTTGGGTGTTCCAAGTCATCTTTTATTTGAATCCATATTCAAAGGAAGATTTGACTCTTTTGTTATTTAGTCTGCGAAGACAAAGTTCGAGTAAGGAATTCTGTTGACC
The DNA here is from genome assembly GCF_000390325.3 of Nicotiana tomentosiformis. NCBI lineage: Eukaryota > Viridiplantae > Streptophyta > Magnoliopsida > Solanales > Solanaceae > Nicotiana > Nicotiana tomentosiformis. The sequence goes on from NC_090818.1 coordinate 10,631,077, forward strand.
GGAGAGAAGGTGTAAGGCATTCCCCGAGTCCCGTGGTTCTAGCACGGTCGCTTTATTGACTTAAAAACTTGGCTTGACTTAATTTTAGAAAAACTGTGACTTATATGATTTTCATGTTTTACCTATCCGCTTTTATTTCTTGATTATTAGAAAAATTAAAGAATAGTTTGAATGATAAGATGTCATAACCACACTACGCAAGCGAATGCGTGATCGAGACGAAATTTATTAAATTTAATCATAACAGCTACGCAAGCGAATCCGCATTCATGACAAGGGTTATTAGTACGTTATTGCTTTTGGAAAAAAAATACTACATTCAAAGCAATTAATTAAATATCAATTGTCGCGCTACGCAAGCGAATTCACGATTTTAGTAAGGGATTAATTAAACTGAAAATTAACTAAAATATTGTTGAATTAATTTATTAAATGTTAAAAATCATACTACGCAAGCGAGTCCCTGAATGAAAAAGTTAAAGCACGCCTAACAGTTGCCTAACGTTTTTGGGAAATATTAATTATTTAGAAAATATTTGAATTAATTATGATCAAAGTTAGAGCTTACTTGTGCTCATTTTTTGCAACCCATACCACATTAGTGAAATTGGTCACTTCACGTGTTTCAGGCCCAAGGAATGGGTAAATTTTATTTTTAGTTCCGTTAAACCCAATGGCCCACTCGTCTTATATCCCATGGCCCAACAGTAATGAATTTTCACTATCATTTAGAATATGAATTTTAACTAAACATTCAACTCAATAATATGAAATTGAAATTGTAAGTCATTCACGGGATAATGAGGGAAATACGTTACTCCAATAAATTCGTCCCATTCGCATGAGAGAGAAGAAAAAAAAAAAAAAAAACTCAATTACCAGTTTTATCAAGATGCTTGTAATTTTTAGCCTAAATATTCAAGCTAAATTAAAGATGATAACATTTTAATCCTTTTTATATAATGCCAGAACTCTCATTACATGCCAAGGAAATAAACAAACACATAAGTTTCTTTCTTATTAAGAAAACTTTACAAAAGATTGATATAAAGTATAACAACATTATGTTACTGGAGTTTAACGAAGGAAAGATAGTTAATTCACATATTGTTTAAACATGTAACTTGCTTAAAATTCAAAACTACAACAATTTGATAGACATGAGCATATATACTTATTTAAATATTAAAGAACTAAAATTTTGGCAACATAAGAAAGTACATTAAGCATTTAAGACTAAATTTTCTTTTATTCATGATATAAATAGCAAAGAAATCAACAAGAAGATAAGAGTGAAACCTGTAAGGAAAATCTTTCCAATACATATGAAGTCCAGCAAGTACAGGTATCAATAGCAGCAAAAATATTAGGTGGCAGAATATGCTTTACAATGGCCAAAGCGAGTTTGAATCAACTGAACCAACCGAAACTCAGTAAACCAGCACTCACAGCAGCAAAAACCAGCCCAAGAAACTCAAAAATAAACCAAAGAAAACAACAGATTTTGAAGGAACTAAACTCAGAAAATAAACTCCAAAGTCTTTAGTATTTCCGGAATATTTCTCTCAAAAATCTTGCTTTTAAATCTCAAGTTTCAGCTACTCATCTAATGCTTAAGTTGCTGTCCTTTTGTAACGATCCGGTCGGTCGTTTTGAGTATATTAGCCCTGATACCATATTTACTAATTTTTCCGTATCTGTTTCTGCTTATGTGACTTGCCGGGAGGTTTTATTTTTTATTTCGGAGTGTTTTGGGACACTTAGTCCCTAAAACGGAAGCTAAGTCTCAAGATTTTGACAGTAGTCGAAAGCGTGTGAAGACAACTCTGGAATAGAATTTCGTCGGTTTCGTTATCTCTGTTGGGTAATTTTGGACTTAGGAGCATGTACGGACTATGAATTTGAGGTCTGTAGCTAATTTAGGCTTGAAATAGCGAAAGTCGAATTTTGAAAAGTTTGACCGGAGGGTTGACTTTTTGATATTGGGATCGTCTTCCGATTCTGAAAGTTAAAATAGGTCTGTAATGTTGAATATGACTTGTGTGCAAAATTTGAGGTCGATCGGACGTAGTTTTTTTAGGTTTCGGTGTCGTTTGTGGAATTTGAAAGTTTAGAAGTTCTTTAGGCTTGAATCCGGGTGTAATTGATGTTTTGATGTTATTTTGAGTGATTCTAAGTCTCAACTAAGTTCGTATAGGGTTATATGACCTGTTGGTATGTTTGGTTGAGGTCCCGAGGGCCTCGGGGTGATTCCGGGTGGTTAAATGATCGTTTGAAGTTGAAAACAAAAATGTAGTTGAAGATGTTGTTGCTGGTGTTTCCGCACCTGCGAAATGGGAACCGCAGGAGCGAGGCCGCAGGAGCGAAGAAAGAGCCGCATGTGTGGCTAAGGAAGGCCTGAGCTCAGACCGCGGGTGCGATGGAAATCGCGCATCTGCGGTAGTCGCAAAAGCGGATTGAGAGGCGCAGATGCGCAGTTGGATCGCAGGTGCGGCTTGGGCCCCGCATCTGCAATGGCCGCAGATGCGGTCAGGTGATCGCAGGAGCGAAGTCAGTCTTTTAATGAATTTTCGTAGAAGCGGAGCCCTTTTCGCAGATGCGATTCCGCAGGTGCGGAACTAGGACCGCAGGTGCGGTTTTGCTGGGCAGAAAACACCAGCTCGATGTTTTGTCTTTCATTTTCCAATTTTGGACTTGAGGAATTCGGGAGAGAGGCAATGTTTCGAAGGTTTTCAAGGAGCAACGTTGGGGTAAGTGATTCTAACCCATAATGATATAAATTTCGTGAATCCATGGCTTTATTCATCATCTAATTAGGGATTTGAACTAGAAATTTGGGGGATTTAGGGCTTGAGAGTTGAAGAGTGGATTTTGGGGATTTGAGTGACCAAATGAGGTCGGATTTTGATAAATTCGGTATGGTTAGACTCGTGAGTGAATGGGCTTTCGGATTTTGTGACTTTTTTCGGATTTCGAGACGTGGGCCCAAGAACTGGGTTCGGGCCAATTTCAGATTTTTTGCTATAATTTAGTACTTTTCTTGTGGAATTGATCCCTTTAGCCTATATTGATTGTATTGTTCTACTTGTGGTTAGATTCGGGATGTTTGGAGACCGATTTGAGAGGCAAAGGCATTTCGGAGTAGAGATTTGCTCGGTTTGAGGTAGCTAACAGTCTTAAATCTAGTTTTGAGGGTATGAAACCCCGAAATTGGTATGATGTGAGCGTTTGAAGGTGACGCACATGCTAGGTGACGGGCGTGTGAGCGTGCACCGTGAGGGATTGTGACTTGGTCTGTCCGATGAGACTGTAAAGTCGAATAGCCATTGTTATTACTTATTTTTCCTTTTCTTTGAGCAATTGACTGCCTTTCATGTTAGAAACCATGCATACGCATATGATATCGTTGTTGGGACCTGCAGCGGTCGTATACTTGTTGAATTGACTGCTAATTATTGTCTTGTACTCAATCACAGTCTTACTTGTGTGTTACATCTCTGTTCCCTCTCAGTTCTTGTTGATACTTGTTGTATTCTCTGTTTGGGCTGATTATTTTGATATTCTGTGAGCCCGAGGGGCTGGAGAGGTTAGTGACTGAGATAGGGCCTGAGTGCCGAGCTGTGAGCTATGTGAGGTTATATGTATCGGGTTGCACGCCGCAACGAGACTTATAGCTATTTATGGATTGTGGATCGGGTTGTATGCCACAATGAGCCTTATGGCTACTTATATGATTCGGTCGGGCTGCACGCCGCAGCGATATAGCGTTTGGGCTGAAAGGAGCCCCTCCGGATTCTTCACACCCCCAGTGAGCGAAGGTACCTATTGAGAGTGTGTATTGAGGGCTGAGAGCTGAGTGTATGAGCTGTTGAGATGAGTTGAGTGATTGCTGCCTTGAGAGGTTGTACTTTCTTTTATTTATTGTTGCACTTAGTTGTTATGTGTTGTTGTGGTAAAATTTCTAGAAGATTCATATCTGTTTTACTTGAGCTCAAACTGATTTGACTTACACCACCGGAATTGAAAACATGTTTACTCTTTAGTGAAAACTTTTGAAATGAAATGTATTTTTATAGCTCGTCACTGCTTCTCAGTTACTTATTTAATTTTGTTACTTGCTGAGTTGGTTATACTCATGCTACACCCTGCACTTCATGTGCAGATCCAGGTGTGTACGGTTTTGGCGGTCGCTGAGTTCGTGCGTGAGCTGACTATCAGAGGCTTACGAGGTAGCTGCCAACATCCGCATTCCTTGTTTCTCCTTTCTTATTATCTTTTTTCTCTTGTTTTGGCATTTGGCACAGACTATAGTAGACTCTATTTCTAGATTGGTTATCAGATGTTCGTGACTTAGTGACACCCCGATGTCAGGCTGTTTTTTTTTTCGCACTTATGTTTTAATTGGGTTTTACCCCTTTTTTATGAAAAACTCCGGTTATTTTAAATGTCTTAATTCATTTCTGTTAAATTTATAAAGTATTTTGGAAAGGTCGGCTTGCCTAGTACCACGATAGGCACCATCACGACGGGTTAGTTTTTGGGTTGTGACACCTTTTCTATCTTAAGTTGTGTTTTCTTAGAGTGTAAAGGATCGGGGATTTTTTTTCCAGTGATCGAGTGTGTGTGTTTTTATATTAGAGAGATATGAGGGAGTGTGAGTTATTAAGGAGGAAGAGTGAGAGTGTGAGTTGTTAAAGAGGAAAAGTGGGAGTATGGGTTGTGAGGGAATAATTGTCAGGAATAATTTGTGAGTGGGCCAAGGGTGAGTAGTGGAGAGTGAGTGTGTGCACGTGAGGGAGTTGGGGGGAAAAGGGATAAAGTGAGTGTGTGTTGTGAGGAAGATGGGAAAAAGGGATTATGAGTGTATGACGTGAAGGAGTTGGTGGGGGAAGTGGGATATAAATTTCTTAAGTAATACCTATGAAAGGTGAAATAAGAGTTAAAATATGTAGATTAAACTTAAAATATATTTACATAAAAAAAAATTCGAGCATGGTAAAAAATTAAGTGCTCACAGCATGCCCCTCTTTGCTTGGAAATATGAAAAGTTTTCAGGCAAAGAAAAGATGAGCGATATGACTAATTTTTGGCCATACCATTATTCAAAAGGGAAAAGATAAGAGAAAAGAGTGCAACCGAGTCCTTATTTTGGACAGCCTACATATCTCATTTTATAAGGGAATCAGGCCATGTGTATTTCAAGGAAAAGGATGGAATGTTGAGTTGGAGAGTCGAGTGAGGTTCCGTCAAAGTTCCGGTATGTAGTCCTGTTATTACATAAAAATCAAAAGAAACTAAACAAGCGTATCGGCTATCAGTTACAAGATTCCTATCTATTAAGTATTCTAAAACTTGATCTTGAGTCTTGACTGGTTCTTCATACAGACTCTAATATGAACCTTGATGGTTGCTAGTTGCAGGTGCTAGTTCATTTTTCTACGGCTTCTTCTGAGCAAAACGGGAAATGTAAAGCTCGTAACTTTAGTCATGTCTTGAGCAGTCCATATCCTTTCCATCTGCTTTTGCATTTGGATTCACTTATTTTCCCTTTCTTTTCTTTATTCTCGATAGAGAATTCTTCCTTTGGTCATCTCGAACCCTGTGCCTCGAGGTAAAAACCTGCTCAGACACCAAAATAAACAAATGAACGGAATTTTTCTGCCCCAGTTTTCACTAGAAAAATTTTGTGAGTTGTAACAAAATTCTAAACTACTTCTTTATTGAAAACAATAAAAGATCGGGAATGGTGTACCGTGAAAAGATCATGATAATAATTTTATTATTATTTTTGGATGGTGTTCCTTTATTGTAAAAATGGATGTCTCAACTAAGGATTAGGTTACCATATGTTGGGAAAATGTGGCCAGAGAATGGTATACCCTATATTGGCAATGATATCAGGGAGTGGTGTACCCTGCATTAAAGATCAAACCAACTAAGGAGTGGTGTATCATATGTTGAAAAATACAGCTAGGAATTGGTGTACCCTATACTGGTAAGGAGATCAGGGAGTGGTGTACCCTGTATTTAAGCTCACATCAAATAGAGAATAGAGACCCTATGTTGGAAAACATAGCTAGGGATTAGTGTACCCTATACTGGTAAGGAAATGTAACCAGGGGTTGGTACCGTGTATTACGGAAAAAGAATGTAATCAGGGGTTGGTACCATGTATTACTGAAAAAAATATAACCAGGGGTAGGTACCCTGTATTACTTATATGAAATGTAACCAGAGGTTGGCGCCATGTATTACTAGAAAGAAAATGTAACCAGGGGTTGGTGCCATGTATTACTCAAAAGAAAATATAACCAAGGGTTAGTGCCATGTATTACTAATACGAAATGTAATCAGGGGTTGGTACCCTGTACTACTGAGAAAAGGAAATGTAACTAGGGGTTGGTGCCCTGTATTACTAAAAAGGAAATATAACCAGGGGTAGGTGCCCTGTATCACTGAAAAGCAAATGTAACCAGGGGTTGGTGCCCTATATTACTGAAAAGGAAATTAACTAGGGGTTGGTGCCCTGTATTACTGAAAAGGTAATGTAATCGGGGATTGCTACCCTATATTAATAATATAATGTTGAATCCCCTGGGCAAAAATGTTCTACCTAGGTTAAACTACGAAAAGCAAGCCCGGGCGAAGAGTACTTCTACACGAAAATATAAGTTGAATCCCACTAGGCGAGAAGGTTCTACTTGGATTAAACTACGTAAAACAACCTGAGCGAAGAGTACTTCTACCCGAAACTATGAGCTGGATCCCCCTAGGAGAAATGCTTCTACCTGGGTTAAGCTATTGTAAAATAGCCTGGGCGTAAAGTACTTCTACCCAGAACTATGAGCTAGATCCCTCTAGGCAAAAACGTTCTACCTGGGTTAAGCTATGAATAACAGCCTGAGCGAAGAGTACCTCTACCCGGAACGATAAGCTGGATCCCCTATGCGAAATGGTTCTACATGGGTTAAGCTACTGTAAAACAGCCTAAGCGAGGAGTACTTCTACCTGGAACTATGAGCTGGATCCCCCTAGGTGAAAACGTTCTACCTGGGTTAAGCTATGAAAAATAGCATGGGCGAAGAGTACTTCTACCCGGAACTATGAGCTTAATCCCCCTAGGCGAAAATGTTCTACCTGGGTTAAGCAACGTAAAACAGCCTGGGCGAAAAGTACTTCTACCCGGAACTATGAGTTCGATCCCCCTAGGCAAAAAGGTTCTACCTAGGTTAAGCTACGAAAAACAGCCTGGGTGAAGAGTACTAACTATGAGTTGGAACCCCTAGGCAAAAATGTACTACCTGGGTTAAGCTACGTAAAACAACATGAGCGAATAATACTTCTACATGGAACTATGAGCTGGATCCCCCTAGGCGAAAAGGTTCTACCTAGCTTAAGCTACTTAAAACAACTTGAGCGAAGAATACTTCTACCCGGAAACTATGCTGGATCCCCCTAGGAGAAAAGGTTATACCTGGGTTAAGCTACGTAAAATAACCTGAGCAAAGAGTAGTTCTACCCGGAAACTATTAGCTGGATCCCCTAGGCGAGGGTTCTACCTGGGTTAAGCTACGAAAAACAGCCTGGGTGAAGAGTACTTCTACAAGGAACTATAAGCTGGACCCCCCTAGGCAAAAAGATTCTACTTGAATTAAGATACATAAAACAACCTGAGCGAAGAGTACTTCTACCCAGAACTATGAGCTAGATCCCCCTAAGCGAAATTGTTCTACCTGAGTTAAGCTACGAAAAGAAAGCCTGGGCGAAGAGTACTTCTACCCGAAAATATGAGCTGAATCCCACTAGATGAGAAGGTTCTACCTGAGTTAAATTACCTAAAACAACCTGAGCGAAGAGTACTTCTACCCGGAACTATGAGCTGGATCCCTCTAGGCGAAAAGGTTCTACCTGGGTTAAGCTACGAAAAACATCCTGAGCGAAGAGTACTTCTACCCGGAACTATGAGCTGGATCCCCTAGGCGAAAAGGTTCTACCTGGGTTAAGATACGTAAAACATCCTGAGCGAAGAGTACTTCTACCCGGAATTATGAGTTGGATCCCCCTAGGCGAAAAAGTTCTACCTGGGTTAAGCGACGGAAACCATCGTGAGCGAAGAGTACTTCTACCTAGAACTATGAGCTGGATCCCCTAGGCGAAAAGGTTCTACATGGGTTAAGCTACGAAAATGAGAAGTATGATCAGTAGCGACGCATGCTAAAAATAAAGGAAAGTGGAGATTTTGAGGAAACTTACCTTTGGTGACATTCGTCCTTTAGGAATCTCCATTCTGCACTGCTTTCTTCCTGATGCAAACAAAGAAAAATCACGAGTGTTCAAAGTGGTGGTCAGTTTGTGGCCTTGATGCCCTTATCGAGGTTAGGTGCCTTTTTCAAAGTATCTGTTCGCTTCAAACGAGAGCCCTGTAATCAGTCTTACCATCTTTTCTTTGCCTTTATTTTGACACAAAGTTATATCGAAAGGGATTCAAAGAAAAACAACAATGGAATGAAGAATGAGTTTAATTAAGAGGTGTCCATTTTGGGGAACAGAAATTAAAGAAGGACTTATCTGGGAGTATATGCGGACTTCAATGGACATGACATGACTTTTGGACTGGATGCCTGATCTGTGTAAATCGTCCGACTCTCAGCAATTCATCACAACCTTTGCCTCGAAACGAGAAACCTTGCCCAGGACTGTGTCAATGCCAATGGCTGTGAAGACCCTCTTTTCGATCAGTAGTGCTCTTTGCGAGTTTTCACCAGCTGACCTCCCTCATTTATCTTCTCACCATCACCTTATAGTGCCCTTTGTGGGTTTTCACTACCAAGACTCTCTCATTTTTATTTTCTCTGCTCCCCATCGCCATACGGTGCCCGTGAGGGTTCTTACCAATAAGACTCTCTTATTTTATTTCTCTCACTTGGTTGTATCAGATCCAAGTAACTATATCCTCCAATTCTTAAACATTCTCGTTGATTGATCGGAAGGACTTGAAAAGGATTTGGATTGAATTACAACTTTGGAACCTTTCAGGCGAAACCATCGCCGAACCATTGTAACATCTGCCCCAGTTTCAATTTTTTTTTTTTTTTGGGAATGTGGATTTTTATGTTGGTGTGACTGAACCCCAAAGAGAGACTATCTACGTATCCTTTCGGAATAATGTCGAACGTAGTTCAAGGAACATGAACTTGTTTGGATTTTTGTTTTGTTTTCTTTTTCTTCTTCTTTCTCTCTTTTTTTATTTTTCCTCTTCTTTTTTTTTTCCTTCACTTTTTTCTTTCTTGTTTCTTTTTTTTTTAATAACTTCTTCAGGTTCCAAAGAGGGTAATCAAAGAAAGGTAACCGGCTCAAAAGGGTTAACACAGGGTTGATGGTGTTTGGGTAGCGAGAATAAAAGCCTTCGACATCTCAATCAGAGAACATTAATGCTACACAGAGGGTCAAACATAATACCTTTTGACCGCGTCTGCATTGATAGCTGTCTTGGGGTTATTTCCCTCGATGTCTCCCAAATACAGCGCTCCCTTCGGCAACACTCTTCTTATAATGTATGGACCTTTCCAATTTGGAGCAAATTTTCCTTAGGCTTCTTCATGATGCAGGAGAATACATCTCATAACGAGTTGCCCCACTTCAAATTTTCTCGGCCTCGCTTTCTTATTGTAGATACGGTCCATTCTTTGTTGGCACAACTACCCGTGGTAAACTGCAGTTAATCATTTTTCATTAATCAATGCCAATTATTCCAATCAGTTATGGACCCAATCTTTATCCTTAATCTCGACTTCAACAATGATTCGAAGAGAGTGAATCTCAATTTCGTTCTAATTTTCTATTTATTTTCTTACAAGCCTTGTCTTCAAAATATTCTATTTCTTGATTCATTTTTCGAGGTCTGATGGCGTTTTAGGATCTGGGCATGAAGTTCGCAAGCATGTCATGTTATTAAAATCTGCATTAACAGAACTGAAAAGAGAATAAGGAAGGTGACAAGAATAAGAAAAGACATATTCCTGTACTATGAAATATTAATTTCATTTGATTTGATTTGTTTTTTTAATTTTTAAAGATAGAAGGGTTTACCTCAGAAAGTAAGACAATAAAAGTAAAACGTCCGGATTACACCCTGAAATAATCCAGACGCAAAAAGATAGCAAGACCGGCTACCGAGACTCCCATCTGATAGAGAACTTTTCAGGTTTGACGCCCGTTTTTAGGTTTCTCTTCTGTCGCGGCATTGGATACCGTGGCTTTCAGTACTAGATCAAATTTCTCATCTTCACAGATCATTCTGGCTACTGGACCATTGGTGTGAGTAGGCAGAGGATTGTTCATCATATTAGGGGCCTCTTCATCCCTAAGCACTATTGCCTTGACCTCGATGAGGTCTTCCACTGCTCTCTTAAGAATCCAACAGTCTTCTGTATCATGTCCCACTGCTCCAGAGTGGTATTCACATCTAGCATTAGCCTGGTGCACCGGTTCGGGGCTACTGGCTGCAGTAGACCTAGCCTGGCTAGCTTTTGGAACAAGCTCGAGTATGATTCATCAACAGAGGTGAACTGATTCCTTCTGGAGAGGCTTTTTTTTTGAATTTGTTTTTTAATTTTTTTTTCATATCTTGATTTCTTTTTTCTTTCTCTTTTTGTTGTTTTTCGCTTTTTGTTTTTCTTTATTATTTTTTTGTCACTCTTTTCTTTCTTTTTCACTCAATTTTTTTTTTCTTTTTTTCGATTTATTTTTCCACTCATATTATTTATGGCTATGATCGAATCCGATGGAGATTGCCTACGTATCATGAAGTCGCATGAATCAGATCATTATGTAGTTCAGGGAAGATAAAGAATAAAGTAAATACACTAACTTTTTTTTCTTTATTTTTTTTCATATATAAAACAGACCACAAAAGCTCCTAATAAGAGAATATTTTTGAATTTTGATTTTTTGGGGGGAATTTTTGAAAGGAAAATTCTTTAAGAATAAAGAAAATATTTTTGGATTTTAATGTTTTATATATTGTTTTATGTTTTTTTTTTTGGATGAAAGACTTAGGAAAAGAAGAAAAAATATTTTTGGATTTGTTTTTTTTTTTTTTAATTGGGGGCCAGAACCGATGAGTTTGCCTACGTATCTCGCATCCGGTGAGAATCAGACACGCGTAGTTCGGTCAAAACCGACTTTGTTCTCTTTTGATTTTTGAAAATTAATTCTTAAAATCATAGAACTAAACTACATCGTCCCCTTATATTATTTTATTTTTAAATTATTTTCTTTAAATTGACATTTGTATAAAAATCGGAGAATTTCTCTCTTGTTCATTCAATTGATCTATCCTAAAACCTGTCAACACGCAAGCCTCTCAATTAATGCAACAAATAACTCATAACATGAATATATTGGTCTCAAAAGTACTTGACCTAAAACAGAACCCGGCTCTTGTGTCGAGCGCTGCTAAGTCAAATGCACATGATGCAAATAAATCGAACCTACTAGGGATATCCGGCATAAGGTTTGTTCTTCAAGGTTTAAATTCTTGTGGAGAAGGTATCTAAAGAGGCTTACTCGAGCGGACAACTCGAGCCGGGGAGGGTCAGCGTACCGGTAGCATTGCTTTCGTGCTTAGCTGGTGGTGCTCCCTCCTAAAATATATGTGACTAAAGTCCTTCACCGGGTGACAAGCACCTCGGCTATCTCAAAGAAAGTGGGCTATGTCAAGCAAATACCCAATTTAAATTCAAGAAGATTGAGAGGAGTGCGAGAGAAGACAGTTTATATATACAATTCAACAATATCAAAGCAGTAAAAAGTGGACAAATAACACATTAGGCCCAAATAAATCACAGCATATACAAAAATTAATAAAGCCAAATAAAGTCAATGTACAAGCTCGAATTCTTGAGAGATCCCCAGCAGAGTCGCCAGAGCTGTCACACCCATTTTCTACCCCCCAAAAAGATATGTGTTTTATGGATTGTGGGTTAAAAAGTTTTTCCAATTAAAGTGACAAATTTGAGTAGGGATTATTTTATTTACTGAGTCGCTACTTGAAATTGATTTTTGGGTGTCCCAAGTCACCTTTTATTTGAATCTCTATTCAAAGGAAGATTTGACTCTTTTGTTATTTGGTCTGCAAAGACAAAGTCTGAGTAAACAATTCTGTTGATCGGGGAGAAGGTGTAAGGCATTTTCTGAATTCCGTGATTCTAGCACGGTCACTTTATTGACTTACACTTGGCTTGACTTAATTTTGCACAAAACTGTGACTTATATGATTTTCATGTTTTACCTATCCACTTTTATTTCTTGATTATTAGAAAAATTAAAGAATAATTTGAATGATAAGATGTCATAACCACACTACGCAAGCGAATGCGTAATCGAGATGAAATTTATTAAATTTAATCATAACAGCGCTACGCAAGTGAATCCGCATTCATGACAAGGGTTATTAATACGTTATTACTTTTGAAAAAAATACTACATTCAAAGCAATTAATTAAACGCTACGCAAGTGAATCCGCGATTTTAGTAAGGGATTAATTAAATTGAAAATTAACTAAAATATTGTTGAATTAATTTATTAAATGTTAAACATCACGCTACGCAAGCGAGTCCGTGAATGAAAAAGTTAAAACGCGCCTAAGAGTTGCCTAACGTTTTTGGGAAATATTAATTATTTAGAAAACATTTGAATTAATTATGATCAAAGTTAGAGCTTACTTGTGCTCAATATTTGCAACCCATACCACATTAGTGAAATTGGCCACTTCACGTGTTTCAGGCCCAAGGAATGGGTAAATTTTATTTTTAGTTCCGTTAAACCCAATGGCCCACTCGTCTTATATCCCATGGCCCAACAGTTATGAATTTTCACTATCATTTAGAATATGAATTTTAACTAAACATTCAACTCAATAATATGAAATTGAAATTGTAAGTCATTCACGGGATAATGAGGGAAATACGTTACTCCAATAAATCCGTCCCATTCGCATTGAGAGGAAAAAAAAAAAGAAAAAAGAAAAGAAAGAAGCCCAATTACCAGTTTTATCAAGATGCATGTTTTTTAGCCTAAATATTCAAGCTCAATTAAAGATGATAACATTTTAATCCTTTTCATATAATGCAAGAACTCTCATTACATGCCAAGGAAATAAACAAACACATAAGTTTCGTTCTTATTAAGAAAACTTTACAAAAGATTGATATAAAGTATAACAACATTATGTTACTGGAGTTTAACGAAGGAAAGATAGTTAATCCACATATTGTTTGAACATGTAGCTTGCTTAAAATTCAAAAATACAACAATTTGATAGACATGAGCATATATACTTATTTAAATATTAAAGAACTAAAATTTTGGCAACATGAGAAAGTACATTAAGCATTCAAGACTAAATTTTCTTTTATTCATGATATAAATAGCAAAGAAATCAACAAGAGGATAAGAGTGAAACCTGTACGGAAAATCTTTCCAATACATATGAAGTCCAGCAAGTACAGGTATCAATAGCAGCAAAAAAATTAGGTGGCAGAATATGCTTTATTGTCACGCCCCAAAACCGAGGAGCGTGACCGGCGCTCAATCGAGTGAACCCAGTCGAGCAAGCCTACGGTACATCAACCTCTCATCATAACTCATGCATGATTTATCAAAACATAATTAGATCATGACTTTCATATTGAATACATTTGGCTCAATGACCCATAATTTTTTTTTTTTTTTCACTCGTAATGGGTACATAGTTTCATAAATATCCGTGAACATAAATACATGACGAAACTCAAAACGTAAGTACATGACCCATAGTGTACATGGAGCTTATATGACAATAGATACCTAAGTACATAATACCAACTAGACTCGAGTGCCCACTGGAATTGTAGCAGGCTCACCATAATCTGATGCACAGAAGATCCCTACCAAAGATCCATATCATCCTGTAGAAGTATACATGCATCCATTAAAAGATGCAGCGCCCCCGGCAAAAGTGTCGTTAGTACTGTCGAATAGTACTAGTATGTATAACTAAACACCCTCTCAATAGAACAATTGATATTACAAGGAGGAATAATCACAAAATCAATGAAAGTCTCGAACAATACCAAAACATCAAGTAGGTTGAAATATCAAGCCTTATTATACTTGCATCATTCTAAACTTCTTTTAGGGTTAACTGAGCCATATGATCTATACGCAGAACACATAATATAAAGTAATTGAAACAACATGTACAAACAAGGCCAATGAAAATGGCTCATAATGTCTGCGTTGACAATGCGTCTTACTTGACCGTCCATATCCCTCTTTTATCTTACCCCTATGCATTTCATAGACTGTCCCTAGTGTTCACATATTATATTATACACCTATATGTTTTATAGACCGTTCATAGGATTCCATATACAATACACCTATACGTTTCATAGACCGTTCATAGGATTCACATATACCATACGATATACATGTGCGTTTTATAGACCGTTCACAGTGTTTACTTACACAATACACTTGTGCGTTTCATAGACCGTTCACAGTGTTTACTAACACAATACACATGTGCGTTTTATAGACCGTTCACTGTGTTTACATATACAATACACCTATGCGTTTCATAGACCGTTCACAGTGTTTACTTACACAATACACTTGTGCGTTTCATAGACCGTTCACAGTGTTTACTTACATAATACACTTGTGCGTTTCATAGACCGTTCACAGTGTTTACTTACACAATACACTTGTGCTTTTCATAGACCGTTCACAGTGTTTACTTACACAATACACCTGTGTGTTTCATAGACCGTTCAGAGGATTTGATAACATATTATACCTATGTGTTTCATAGACCGTCCATAAGATTTCATAACACGATATACCTATGCGTTTCATAGACCGTCCATAGGGTTCATAACACATCATTATACATATAACCATGTATAAACTCAAAGCGACATGATTAACATTACATTAAGGTCGTAATTTCCCGAATCATTGGAACACTTCATTTTCATGCCCATCATGGAGAAACATAGCACATTACATTAGCACATACATAGTGAATCAATAAGTCAATTTCAATGGCACATAAGCCCAATTTCCTTTCTCAAGGTTCATCATCATTTAGCATAGGACATCTCCCTTCCTTATTCACTCATTTGACATCTTGGGGTCATTAGCTAAGTTCATGATTCTTAAGGACTTAATATCAAAGTCATTTACATACATTATTTCAGAAGCATACAACTATAGTTGAAACCATTGGGACATACAACACCTCATAATTCTCATTGAGGCGAACAACTACATTTCATCTTCATACTATCACTTCACTAGTAATTTCAAGTACATACAACATTATTATTTCATTGGATCCCTTTTTGCCATACATATTATTCTTCATGCATGGCACGGTGGTCGTATCTTATATTCCATACTTTCATTTCATTACTTTCAATACTCATCATCAAATTTCACACATCATTTCATATCATTGGCTCTATTGGCCACAATCAAAACTTTAATTATTGGTAAGGTGTCTACACTTTATATCCCCAACTCACTACTTTTACTTTCAAGCATATTTATAAATTATCGACAACAAAGAATCTCAAATCACGATTTTTAATACACCTATGAGCAAATAAGAGTCTTATGTATATTGAGACTTCTTACACAATTTGGCATAATAGCATTCACTTCAAACGCTACTTGGAGTCATAATATTTTTATACCCAACTCATGCTTTGAACACATTCTTGAAGGATAATATCATATGATAAGAGTATCCGAAATACATTTTGAATATATACCTTTCAACACAAAGCTTATTTGGAATAATTGATTTATAAAGAATAACTCGGGACTTATAAGAGTATCATGGAATTCAATTCTATGAAAGAAGTTTAGCCAACATACCTCGCTTTGAGCTTTCCTTAAATTACTACAACGTTCCGGAAATTCTAGCAATTCCAATCTATTTTGAGACATAACAAAATTGAACCATAATTAGGAAGATATTCATGGTCTCAGCTCGTTTGAGCATTTTATCAAACACTAGGTGTGCAAATTTAACTACAAGGTTCTTCTACAAGATTTTCTTCACTCCATAACTCAATCTTTACTTATTTGAGCTCAACAGTCTTCCTACAAACCTTATTGGTACAAGCATATATACATAATACTCTTACACCCAAGAATCATACTCCCAATCACCAATCTTTTACCCCCAAACTCGAAATTGAAGATTAAGGGTTTGAATCTTACCTCTTAGATGAAGATCTTGTGATTAGCTTTCTCGATTCTTGAAGATTGGTGCAAGATTGGATGATTATAATGTTAGGTTCCCTCTTTATCTCTCTAAAATGCTCTTACCTCTTTCTAAAACCCTTAGAAAAACACCCCAAAATAAGTTCCAAAGCCTATTTATCAAAATGGGGTCGGGTTATGAAAATAGAAAAATTGGCCCTCCGAACTCAGCTATGCGGTCGCACAATGAACCGCACAATTGGTGTGCGGGTCGCATAATGGTCGCATAATTCGGTGCCCAGAACTGGGCTTCACTGGATAGGTCTGCGACTATTTTGCGGTCGCATAACTACTTTTGCGATCGCATAATGGTTCTGCGATCGCAGAATTGGTCGCAGAATCGCATTTTTCCAGCCTTTGGTAATTTGGTCATAACTTCTTGTAGGAATATCCAAATGACAAACGGTTTGAAGCATTGGAAAATATACTCAAGGGCTTTAAATCTTCATATCAAGAGAGGTATGCTCGTTTGAAGTTAGGTCTTGTGCGAACTCACTTGAAATTTTATTCTATCATGAACTTTTCAACTTGCCTTAGCCTTGGGGCTCTTCTTAGACCATAAACCATTCTTAGTGTACTTCATACATATATTATCAAGATCAATTGATATCATTCTTATAATAGCCCTTGTCTGCATAAAAAATAATATAATTAGTGCACATCAACTTTCTTACTAGCGCTCAAGTACTTCATAATTTTTCGGGGCGTTACATTTACAATGGCCAAAGCGAGTTTAAATCAACTGAACCAATCGAAACTCAGTAAACCAGCAGTAACAGCAGCAAAAACCAGCCCAAGAAACATAAAAATAAACCAAAGAAAACAACAGATTTTGAAGGAACTAAACTCAGAAAATAAACTCCAAAGTCTTTAGTGTTTCCGGAATATTTCTCTCAAAAATCGTACTTTAAACTCTCAAGTTTCAGCTGCTCATCTAATGCTTAAGTTGTTGTCCTTTTGTAACGACCCGGTCGGTCGTTTTGAGTGTATTAGCCCTAATCCTCTATTTACTATTTTTTCCGTATCTGTTTCTGCTTATGTGACTTGCCGGGAGGTATTGTTTTTGATTTCGGAGTGTTTTGGGACACTTAGTCCCTAAAACGGAAGCTAAGTCTCAGGATTTTGATCATAGTCGGAAGTGTGTGAAGACAATTCTAGAATGGAGTTCCATCGGTTCCGTTATCTCCATTGGGTGATTTTGGACTTAGGAGCGCATTCAGACTGTGAATTTGAGGTCTGTAGCTAATTTAGGCTTGAAATGGCGAAAGTCAAATTTTGGAAAGTTTGACCGGGGGTTGACTTTTTGATATCGGGGTCGGATTCTGATTCCGGAAGTTGGAATAGGCCCATAATGTTGAATATGACTTGTGTGCAAAATTTAAGGTTGATCGGACGTGGTTTGCTAGGTTTCGGTGTCGTTTGTGGAATTTGAAAGCTTAGAAGTTCTTTAGGCTTGAATCCGGGTGTAATTGATGTTTTGATGTTATTTTGAGTGATTCGAAGTCTCGACTAAGTTTGTATAGAGTTATATGACCTGTTGGTATGTTTGGTTGAGGTCCGAGGGCCTCAGGGTTATTCCGGGTGGTTAACGGATTGTTTGAAGTTGGAAGAAAAATGTAGTTGAACCTGCTATTGCTAGTGTTTCCGCACCTGCGGAATGGGAACCGTACGTGCGAGGCCGCAGGTGCGGCTAAGGAAGTCATGGGCTCAGACCGCGGGTGCGATGGAAATCCCGCATCTATGGTCGCCGCAGAAGCGGATTGAGAGGCGCAGATGCGCAGTTGGATCGCAGGTGCGGCTTGGGCCCCGCATCTGCGATGGCCGCATATGCGGTTAGGTGATCGCAGGAGCAGAGTCAGTCTTTTAATGATTTTCGTAGAAGCGGAGCCCTTTTTGCAGATGCGGAACTAGGACCGCAGGTGCGATTTTGCTGGGCAGAAAACACCAGCTCGATGTTTTGTCTTTCATTTTCCAATTTTGGACTTGAGAAATTCGGGAGAGAGTCAATGTTTTGAAGGTTTTCAAGGTGCAACGTTGGTGTAAGTGATTCTAACCCATAATGGTATAAATTTCGTGAATCCATGGCTTTACTCATCATCTAATTAGGGATTTGAACTAGAAATTTGGGGGATTTAGGGGTTGAGAGTTGGAGAGTGGATTTTGGGGATTTGAGTGACCAAATGAAGTCAGATTTTGATAAATTTGGTATGGTTAGATTCGTGAGTTAATGGACTTTCGGGTTTTGTAACTTTTTTCAGATTTTGAGACGTGGGCCCGGGAGCTGGGTTCCGGCCAATTTCGGATTTTTTGCTATAATTTAGTACTTTTCTTGTGGAGTTGATCCCTTTAGCCTATATTGATTGTATTGTTCTACTTGTGGCTAGATTCGGAACGCTTGGAGACCGATTTGAGATGCAAAGGCATTTTGGAGTAGAGATTTGCTCGGTTTGAGGTAAGTAACTGTCTTAAATCTAGTTTTGAGGGTATGAAACCCCAAGAATTGGTATGATGTGAGCATTTGGAGGTGACGCACATGCTAGGTGACGGGCGTGTGAGCGTGCACCGCGAGGGATTGTGACTTGGTCCGTCCCGTGAGACTGTAAAGTCGAATAGCTATTGTTATTACTTGTTTTTCCTTATGTTTGAGCAATTGACTGCCTTTCATGTTAGAAACCATGCTTAGGCCATATGATATCGTTATTGGGACTCGTAGCGGTCATATACTTGTTGAATTGACTGCTAATTGTTTTCTTGTACTCATTCACAGTCTTACTTGTGTGTTGCATCTCTGTTCCCTCTCAGTTCTTATTGATACTTGTTGTATTCTCTGTTTGGGATGATTATTATGATATTCTGTGAGCCCGAAGGGCTGGAGAGGTTAGTGACTGAGATAGGGCCTGAGTGCAGAGCTGTGAGATATGTGAGGTTATATGAATCGGGTTGCACGCCGCAACGAGCCTTATGGCTATTTATGGATTGTGGATCGGGTTGCACGCCGCAACGAGCCTTATGGCTACTTATATGATTGGATCGGGCTGCACGCCACAGCGATATAGCGCTTGGGCTGAAAGGAGCCCCTCCGGAGTCTGCACACCCCCAGTAAGCGCAGGTACCTATTGAGAGTGTGTATTGAGGGCTTAGAGCCGAGAGTATGTGCTGTTGAGATGAGTTGAGTGACTGCTGCCTTGAGAGATTGTACTTGCTTTTATTTATTGTTGCACTTAGTTGTTATCCGTTGTTGTGGTGAAATTTCTGGAAGATTCATATCTATTTTACTTGAGCTCGAACTAATTTGACTTACACCACCGAAATTGAAGGCATGTTCACTCTTTACTAAAAACTTTTGAAAGTGTTTTGGAAAGGTCGGCTTGCCTAGTACCATAATAGGCGCCATCACGACGAGTTAGATTTGGGTCGTGACACCTTTTCTATCTTAAGTTGTGTTTTCTTAGAGTGTAAAGGATCGGGGTTTTTTTTTCCAGTGATCGAGTGTGTGTGTTTTTATATTAGAGAGATATGAGGGAGTGTGAGTTATTAAGGAGGACGAGTGAGAGTGTGAGTTGCTAAAGAGGAAAAGTGGGAGTATGGGTTGTGAGGGAATAATTGTCAGGAATAATTTGTGAGTGGGCCAAGGGTGAGTAGTGGAAAGTGAGTGTGTGCACGTGAGGGAGTAGTGGGAAAAGGGATAAAGTGAGTGTGTGATGTGAGGAATATGGGAAAAAGGGATTATGAGTGTATGACGTGAGGGAGTTGGTGGGGGAAGTGGGATATAAATTTCTTAAGTAATACCTATGAAAGGTGAAATAAGAGCTAAAATATGTAGATTAAACCTAAAATATATTTACATGAAAAAAAATTCGAGCATGGTCAAAAATTAGGTGCTCACAGCATGCCCCTCTTTGCTTGGAAACATGAAGAGTTTTCAGGCAAAGAAGAGATGAGCGATATGACTAATTTTTGGCCATACCATTATTCAAAAGGGAAGAGATAAGACAAAAGAGTGCAACCGAGTCCTGGTTTTGGACAGCCTACATATCCCGGGTTATAAGGAAATCGGGCCACGTGTAGTTCAAGAAAAATGATGGAATGCTGAGTTGGAGAGTTGAGTGAGGTTCCGTCAAAGCTCCGATCTGTAGTCCTGTTATTACATAAAAATCAAAAGAAACTAAACAAGCCTATCGGCTATCAGTTATAAAATTCCTATCTATTAAGTCTTCTTAAACTTGATCTTTAGTCTTGACTAATTCTTCATGCAGACTCTAATTTGAACCTTGATGCTTGCTAGCTGCAGGTGCTAGTTCATTTTTTCACGGCTTCTTCTGAGCAAAACGGGAAATGTAAAGCTCGTAACTTTAGTCATGTCTTGAGCAATCACATCATTTCCATCTGCTTCTGCATTTGTATTCACTTCTTTTCTTTTTCTTTTCTTTATTCTCGATAGAGAATTCTTCCTTTGGTCATATCGAACCCTGTGCCTCGAGGTAAAAACCTGCTCAGACACCAAAACAAACAAATGAACGAAATTTTTCTGCCCTAGTTTTCGCTAGAAAAATTTTGTGAGTTATTGTAACAAAATTCTAAACTACTTCTTTATTTAAAGCAATAAAAGATCGGGATTGGTGTACCGTGAAAAGATCATGGTAATAATTTTTTTTTTTTATTTTTGGATGGTGTTCCTTTATTAAAAGGATGTCTCAACTAAGGATTATGTTACCATATGTTGGGAAAATATGGCCAGAGAATGGTATACCCTATATTGGCAAATGATATCAGGGAGTGATGTACCCTGCATTAAAGATCAAATCAACTAAGGAGTGGTGTACCATATGTTGGAAAATACAGCTAGGGATTGGTGTACCCTATACTGGTAAGGAGATCAGGGAGTGGTGTACCCTACATTTAAGCTCACATCAAATAGGGAGTGGAGACCCTATGTTGGAAAACATAACAAGGGATTGGTGTACCCTATACTGGTAAGGAAATGTAACCAGGGATTGGTACCATGTATTACGGAAAAAAAAATAATCAAGGGTTGGTACCCTGTACTACTAAAAAAAATATAACCAGGGGTAGGTACCCTGTATTACTCAAATAAAATGTAACCAGAGGTTGGCGCCATGTATTACTGGAAAGGAAATATAACCAGGGGATGGTGCCCTGTATTACTGAAAAGGAAATATAATCAGGGGTTAGTGCCTTGTACTACTGAAAAAGAAATGTAACCAGGGGTTGGCGCCCTATATTACTAAAAAGGAAATGTAACCAGGGGTTGGAACCTGTATTACTGAAAAGAAAATATAACCAAGGGTTGGTGCCCTTTATTACTGAAAAGGAAAAGTAACCAGGGGTTGGTGGCCTGTATTACTTAAAAGGAAATGTAACCAGGGGTTGGTGCCCTGTATTACTGAAAAGGAAATATAACCAGGGGTTGGCGCCCTATATTACCGAAAAGGAAATGTAACCAGGGGTTGGCGCCCTGTATTACTAAAAAAGAAATATAACTAGCAGTTGACGCCCTGTATTACTGAAAAGGAAATGTAATCAGGGGTTGGTGCCTTGTACTACTGAAAAAGAAATGTAACCAGGGGTTGGCACCCTGTATTACTAAAAAGGAAATGTAACCAGGGGTTGGAGCCTGTATTACTGAAAAGGAAATGTAACCAAGGGTTGGTGCCCTTTATTACTGAAAAGGAAAAGTAACCAGGGGTTGGTGGCCTGTATTACTGAAAAGGAAATGTAACCAAGGGTAGGTGCCCTGTATTACTGAAAAGGAAATGTAACTAAGGGTTGGTGCCCTGCATTACTGAAAAGGAAATATAACCAGTGGTTGACGCCCTGTATTACTGAAAAGGAAATGTAACCAGGGGTTGGTGCCCTGTATTACTGAAAAGGAAATATAACCAGGGGTTGGTGCCCTGTATTACTGAAAAGGAAATGTAACCAGGGGTTGGTGCCTTGTATTAATGGAAAGGAAATATAACTAGGGGTTCGTGCCCTGTATTAATGAAAAGGAAATATAACCAGGGGTTGGCGCCCTATATTACTGAAAAGAAAATGTAACCAGGGGATGGTGCCATGTATTACTGAAAAGGAAATGTAACCAGGGGTTGGTTCCATGTATTACTGATACGAAATGTAACCAGGGGTTAGTGCCCTGCACTACTGAAAAGGAAATGTAACCAGGGGTTGGTGCCCTGTATAATTGAAAAGGAAATGTAACCAAGGGTTGGTGCCTTGTATTACTGAAAAGCAAATGTAACCAGGGGTTGGTGCTCTGTATTACTAAAAAAGAAATGTAACCAGGGGTTGATGCCCTGTATTACTGAAAAGGTAATGTAATCGGGGATTGCTACCCTGTATTATTGATAAAATGTTGAATTCCATGGGCGAAAAGGTTCTACCTAGGTTAAACTACGAAAAGCAAGCCTGGGCGAAGAGTACTTCTACCCGGAAATATGAGCTGAATCCCTCTAGGCAAGAAGGTTCTACCTGGATTAAACTACGTAAAACAAACTGAGGGAAGAGTACTTCTACCCGGAACTGTGAGTTGGATCCCCCTAGGAGAAATGGTTCTACCTGGGTTAAGATATTGTAAAATAGCCTGGGCGTAGAGTACTTCTACCTGAAACTATGAGCTAGATCCCTCTAGGCAAAAAAGTTCTACCTGGGTTAAGCTATGAATAACAACCTGAGCGAAGAGTACTTATACCCGAAACTATGAGTTGGATCCCCTTATGCGAAATGGTTCTACCTGGGTTAAGCTACTGTAAAACAGCCTAAGCAAAGAGTACTTCTACCCGGAACTATGAGCTGGACCCCCTAGGTGAAAAAGTTCTACCTGGGTTAAGCTATGAAAAATAGCCTGGGCGAAGAGTACTTCTACCCAGAACTATGAGCTTGATCCCCCTAGGCGAAAAGGTTCCACCTGGATTAAGCTACGTAAAACAGCCTGGGCGAAGAGTGCTTCTACCCGGAACTATGAGCTGGATCCCCCTAGGCGAAAAGGTTCTACCTGGGTTAAGCTACGAAAAACAGCTTGGGCGAAGAGTACTTCTACCCGTAACTATGAGTTGGAACCCCCTAGGAAAAAATGTTCTACTTGGGTTAAGCTACGTAAAACAACCTGAGCGAAGAGTACTTCTACCCGGAATTATGAGCTGGATCCCCCTAGGCGAAAAGGTTTTACCTGGGTTAAGCTACGTAAAACAACTTGAGCGAAGAATACTTCTACCCAGAAACTATGAGTTGGATCCCCCTAGGCGAAAAGGTTCTACCTGGGTTAAGCTACGTAAAACAACTTGAGCGAAGAGTAGTTCTACCCGAAAACTATGAGCTGGATCCCCCTAGGCGAAAAGGTTCTACCTGGGTTAAGCTACGAAAAATAGCCAGGGCGAAGAGTACTTCTACTAGGGAACTATGAGCTGGATCCCCCTAGGCGAAAATATTCTACTTGAATTAAGCTACATAAAACAACCTGAGCGAAGAGTACTTCTACCCAGAACTATGAGCTTGATCCCCCAAGGCGAAACTGTTCTACCTGAGTTAAGATCTGAAAAGAAAGCCTAGGTGAAGAGTACTTATTCCCGAAAATATCCACTAGGTGAGAGGGTTGTACCTGGGTTAAACTACGTAAAATAACCTGAGCGAAGAGTACTTCTACCCGTAACTATGAGCGGAATCCCCCTAGGCGAAAAGGTTCTACCTGGGTTAAGCTACGAAAACTATCTTGAGCGAAGAGTACTTCTACCCGGAACTATGAGCTGGATCCCCCTAGGCGAAAAGGTTCTACCTGGGTTAAGCTACGTAAAACATCCTGAGCGAAGAGTACTTCTACCCGGAATTATGAGCTGGATCCCCCTAGGCGAAAAGGTTCTACCTGGGTTAAGCTACGTAAAACATCGTGAGCGAAGAGTACTTCAATTGACATGACATGCTTTTTGGACTGGATGCATGATCTGTGTAAATCGTCCGTCTCTCATCAATTCATCACAACCTTTGCCTTAAAACCGAGAAACCTTTCCCAGGACTGTGTCGATGCCAATGGCTGTGAATATCTTCTTTTCGATCAGTACTGCTCTTTGCGGGTTTTCACCAACTGACCTCCCTCATTTATCTTCTCACCATCACCTTATAGTGCCCTTTGCGGGTTTTCACTACCAAGACTCTCTCATTTTTATTTTCTCTGCTCCACATCGCCATACGGTGCCCGTGAGGGTTTTCACCAATAAGACTCTCTTAATTTATTTCTCTCATTTGGTTGTATTAGATCCAAGTAATTGTATCCTCCAATTCTTAAACATTCTCATTGATTGATCGGAAGAACTTGAAAAGCATTTGGATTGAATTACAACTTTGGAACCTTTCAGGCGAAACCATCGCCGAACTATTGTAACATCTGCCCCAGTTTCAATTTTTTTTTTTTTTTTTTGGGAATTTGAATTTTTATGTTGGTGTGACTGAACCCCAAAGAGAGGCTGTCTACATATCCTTTCAGAATCAAGTCGAACGTAGTTCAAGGAACATGAACTTGTTTGGATTTTTATTTTGTTTTCTTTTTCTTCTTCTTTCTCTTTTTTTTTTCTTTTTTTCTTTGTCCTTTTTTGTTTTTGTTTTTTCTTCACTTTTTTCTTTCTTGTTTCTTTTTTTTAATAACATCTTCAGGTTCAAAAGAGGGTAATCAAAGAAAGGTAAATGACTCAAAAGGGTTAGCACAGGGTTGATGGTGTTTGGGTAGCGAGAATGAAAGCCTTCGTCATCTCAATTAGAGAACATTAATGCTACATAGAGGGTCAAATATAATACCTTTTGACCGCGTCTGCATTGACAATTGTCTTGGGGTCATTTCCCTCGATGTCTCCCAAATACAGCGCTCCCTTCGGCAACACTCTTATTATAATGTATGGACCTTTCCAATTTGGAGCAAATTTTCCTTTGGCTTCTTCATGATGCAGGAGAATACGTCTCATAACGAGTTGCCCCACCTCAATTTTTCTGGGCCTCCCTTTCTTGTTGTAGATACGGTCCATTCTTTATTGGTACAACTACCCGTGGCAAACTGCAGTCAATCATTTTTCATTAATCAGTGTCAATTATTCCAATCAGTTCTGGACCCAATCTTTATCCTCAATCTCGACTTCAACAATGATCCGAAGAGAGTGAATCTCAATTTCGTTCCAATTTTCTATTTATTTTCTTACAAGCCTTGTCTTCAAAATATTCTATTTCTTGATTCATTGTTTCGAGGTCTGACAGCGTTTTAGGATCTGGGCATGAAGTCCGCAAGCATGTCATGTTATTAAAATCTGCATTAACAGAACTAAAAAGAGAATAAGGAAGGTGATAAGAATAAGAAAAGAGACATTCCTGTACAATGAAATATTAATTTTATTTGATTTGATTTTTTTTAAAATTTTTAAACATAGAAGGGTTTAGATCAAAAAGTAAGACAATAAAAGTAAAATATCCGGATTACACCCTGAAATAATTCAGACGCAAAAACGATAGCAAGACCGGCTACCGAGACTCCCATCTAACAGAGAACTTTTCAGGTTTGACGCCCGTTTTTAGGTTTCTCTTCTGCCGCGGCAATGGCTATTGTGGCTTTCAGTGCTAGATCAACTTGTTCATCTTCACAGATTATTCCGACTATTAGCCCATTGGTATGAGTAGGCAGATGATTGTTCATCATATTAGAGGCCTCTTCATCCCTAAGCACTATTACCTTGACCTCCATGAGGTCTTCCACTGCTCTCTTAAGAGTCCAACAGTCTTCTGTATCATGTCTCACTGCTCCAGAGTGGTATTCACATCTAGCATTAGCCCGATGCGCCGGTTCGGGACTACTGGCTACAGTAGACCTAGCCTGACTAGCTTTTGGAACAAGCTCGAGTATGATTCATCAACAGAGGTGAACTGATTCCTTGTGGGGAGGCTCTTTTTTTTTTTGAATTTTTTTTCATATCTTGATTTATTTTTTCTTTCTCTTTTTGTTGTTTTTCGCTCTTTGTTTTTCTTTGTTATTTTTTTGTCACTCTTTTCTTTCTTTTTCACTCAATTATTTTTCTTTTTTTTTTCGGTTTATTTTTTCACTCAATTTGTTTATGGCTATGATCGAATTCGATGGGGATTGCCTACGTATCATGACGCCGCATGAATCAGATCATTACGTAGTTCAGGGAAGATAAGGAATAAAGTAAATAAACTAACTCTTTTTTTCTTTATTTTTTTTTCATATACAAAATAGACCACAAAAGTTCCTAACAAGAGAATATTTTTGAATTTTGATTTTGTTTTTTGGGAATTTTTGAAAGGAAAATTCTTTAAGAATAAAGAAAATATTTTTGGATTTTGATTTTTTATATATTGTTTTATGTTTTTTTTTGGATGAAAGACTTCGGAAAAGAAGAACAAATATTTTTGGATTTTTTTTTTAAATTGGGGGCCAGAACCGATGAACTTTGCCTACGTATCTTGCATCCGGTGAGAATCAGATTCGCGTAGTTCGGTCAAAACCGACTTTGTTCTCTTTTGATTTTTGAAAATTAATCCTTAAAATCATAGAACTAGACTACATCGTCCCCTTATATTATTTTATTTTTTAATGTTTTTCTTTAAATGGACATGTGTATAAAAATCAGAGAATTTCTTTCTTGTTCATTCAATTGATCTATCCTAAAGCCGGTCTACACGCAAGCCTCTCAATTAATGCAACAAATAGCACATAACATGAACATATTGGTCTTAACAAAGTACTTGTCCTAAAACAGAACCCTGCCCCTGTGTCGAGCGCTGCTAAGTCAAATGCACATGATGCAAATAAAGCGAACCTACTAAGGATATCCGGCATGAGGTTTGTTCTTCTAGGTTTAAATTCTTGTGGAGAAGGTATCTAAAGAGGCTTACTCGAGCGGACAACTCGAGCCGGGGAGGGTCAGCGTACCGGTGGCATTACTTTCCGGCTTAGAAGGTGGTGCTCCCTCCTAAAATATGTGTGACTAAAATCCTTCACCGGGTGACAAGCACCTCTGCTATCTCAAAGAAAGTGGGCTATGCCAAGCAAATGCCCAATTTAAATTCAAGAAGATTGAGAGGAGTGCGAGAGAAGACAGTTTATATGTACAATTCAACAATATCAAAGCAGTAAAAAGCGGACAAATAACACATTAGGCCCAAATAAATCACAACATATACAAAAAATTAATAAAGCAAAATAAAGCGAATGTACAAGCTCGAATTCTTGAGAGATCCCCAGCAGAGTCGCCAGAGTTGTCACACCCATTTTCTACCCCCTTAAAAGATATGTGTTGTCACGCCCCAAACTCAAGGAGCGCGACCGGTGCTCAACTGAGAGAACCCGGCCGAGCAAGCCTATTAAACTTACTTCTACCCAAACTCATCCATGAATAAAGAGGAGATGTACTCCCTTAATCAATCACTGAAAAGATTTTATTAACAACTTCTTTTTCATTCCTATTAGTAGCTTCATTCATAGTTTCCAAAACATTACGAGTTTATAGAATTAATGAAAAACAAAATTTTCAAGTACCAACATTTCTAGTTCAATTCCCAACATCAACCATAACCCACAACCTGTCTACGGAGCCTCTAAATACAATAGAAGAGTAATATGAAAATGCCGGAAATAAGGCCCCGGCTATACCTTAAAACACTATACATGAGAAGCAAAATATACATGACCCCGGAATGAAGTGGGGCTCACCAAATCAGCTGAAAAGAGTGTACTGCTATCACTGATCAATGCCGCCTGCTGAAGAACCACCTGCATCCATTAAAGATGCAGCGCCCCCGAAAAAAGGGACATTAATACTGTCAAATAGCACTAGTATGTATAGCTAAAAATCCTCTTTCAAAATAGAATGCCCATATAAGAAAAGGCAACACATAGAAACAGCAAGTCACAATCAACAATATCCAAACGTCCAGTTAAAACATAATAATTTTCAAAATACAAACTTCATATATAATTTTGGTTGGGAGATCATTAACACCGATATACCACCGTCTTTGTTAGCACGGAGTCCGATCATGCCCGATCGGCTAGGCCATCTCCCCACGAACAATGTGGTTTGACATGTGATGCAAAAAAAAGTTGTTACCAAGAGTAGTACCACCATATGCGCAATATGGCGTCTGATCTCCACCCGATCAGCTAGGCCGTCTTCCCACATATGCCGTGCGGGTTGACTTTTTCAATCCATAAAGGTTCCAGTTTCATCCCAATTAAGGAGAATAATATCACAATCCACCCCTACACCGGCACGTGTAGTTTCAGGTGTGAGCCTTATGACCCACCCTTCCTCGGTATTGCTAATGATGCTCTCAAAAATAGTTTTGATTTGATTTGTAAACAGAAATATCATAAATACAATTGTACTCACCTCAACATCTTTTACATTGTATGAATTCTCATTAGTATTTTCAGTCATTCACAACGACAATATTTTCTTGGCTCATTAGGCCATTCACAAGTTTCTTTATTTCTGGCACGATGGCCGTATTTCATATTCCACACTTTCACCTCTTTCAATTTCAAAGATAACCATCAAGTATCAACATATAGGATATTTTAAAAATCATATAATTCAAATCCATTTGAAATGGAAACTTCAAACACAAATGGTTTCTTCCCAAAAAAAATGAAGCATACCAACCAATAATAGAAACACACATGAAAAATCATAAACAGTCAATACACCATTTACTCTTGCAATACTCTCCCCCAGAAATGACAATGTACAATTTTAACACATGAGTATATAGAACACGAATCACACTGGATATATTTATAAATCAAAGTATTAGTTAAAGCAACCACTAATGGGTATGAATTTAGTACAAAAGCTTTTAGACAATTCTATCTTTCATTGAAACACGACTCAAAGCCATAACCTTTTAATACGTAATTCACACTTTGAAACTTACAGAAACATTATGGAATTCAATTCCAAGAGAGAAAGTTTAGCCAACATACCTCAATTGCGCTTCTTTAGACTCTACAATTTTTCGGAACCCTTAGCAGCCTCAATCTTTTAGGGTAAAGAATTTTGGTGCTCTACTTGAATATTTTCAAGGCTTTGAGTGATGATTGAAGATCAATTTGATAAAAACTTAGACTCTCCCTCTTGAACCCTCTCTCTCTCACTCTAGAAACATCTGAAAATGAGCTCAAAATAGACCTAAGGGGTATTTTAACGGAATGGGGGTCGGGTTTTAAATTAAGAAAATGGGTGCCCCGACACAGGTTTGCGGTCGCATATGCGACCGCATAATGGTTATGCAGTCCGCAAAGTGATCGCAGAAATGGCCCTCAGGGGCCTGAACTTACGGCCCAGGTATGCGACCAGTATGCGGTCCGCATACTCATTCTGCGGTCGCATAATGCACCGCAGAACTCCCTCCGCAAAAACTCAAGAGGAATTATGCGATCGATATGCGGTCGCATAATCAACCGCAAAACTGACCTCAAGTTGGCCAAACTTACTGCTTCACTCTGCGGCCATTATGCGGTCCGCAGAGTGATTATGTGGCCGCATAATGGGCCGCAGGAATGCGTTCTTCTGCGAAATATTTACCTCTCAGTCCATAGGGTACTGTTCAATCCAAAAAATCCGAACGAAGAATTTCTACTAATATAACACAGGGATCTATCTTGGTACCACGAAACCCCGAGTTTTTGGTTTAAATTTTTACGGGTCCTTACATGTATTTTATGGATTATGGGTTAAAGAGTTTTTTCAATTAAAATGACAAATATGAGTAGGGATTATTTTATTTACTGAGTCGCCACTTGGAATTGATTTTTGGGTGTTCCAAGTCACCTTTTATTTGAATCCCTAATCAAAGGAAGATTTGACTCTTTTGTTATTTGGTCTGCGAAGACAAAGTCCGGGTAAGGAATTCTGTTGATCGGAAAAAAAGTGTAAGGCATTCCCCGAGTCCCGTGGTTCTAGCACGGTCACTTTATTGACTTAAACTTGGCTTGACTTAATTTTGGATAAAACTGTGACTTATATGATTTTGATGTTTTACCTATCCGCTTTTATTTCTTGATTATTAGAAAAATTAAAGAATAGTTTGAATGATAATATGTCATAACCACACTACGCAAGTGAATGCGTAATCGAGACGAAATTTATTAAATTTAATCATAACAGCGCTACGCAAGCGAATCCGCATTTATGACAAGGGTTATTAGTACATTATTACTTTTGAAAAAATACTACATTCAAAGCAATTAATTAAATATCAACTGTCGCGCTACGCAAGCGAATCCACGATTTTAGTAAGGGATTAATTAAATTGAAAATTAACTAAAATATTATTGAATTAATTTATTGAATGTTAAACATCACGCTACGTAAGCAAGTCCGTGAATGAAAAGGTTAAAGCGCGCCTAAGAGTTGCATAATAATTTTGGGAAATATTAATTATTTAGAAAAGATTTGAATTAATTATGATCAAAGTCAGAGCTTACTTTTGCTCAATTTTTGCAACCCATACCACATTAGTGAAATTGGCCACTTCACGTGTTTCAGGCCCAAGGAATGGGTAAATTTTATTTTTAGTTCCGTTAAACCCAATGGCCCACTCGTTTTATATCCCATGGCCCAACAGTTATGAATTTTCACTATCATTTAGAATATGAATTTTAACTAAACATTCAACTCAATAATATGAAATTGAAATTGTAAGTCATTCACGGGATAATGAGGGAAATACGTTACTCCAATAAATTTGTCCCATTCGCATGAGAGAGAAAAAATAATAAAAAGAAGCCCAATTACCAGTTTTATCAAGATGCATGTAATTTTTAGCCTAAATATTCAAGCTAAATTAAAGATGATAACATTTTAATCCTTTTCATATAATGCCAGAACTCTCATTACATGCCAAGGAAATAAACAAACACATAAGTTTCTTTCTTATTAAGAAAACTTTACAAACGATTGATATAAAGTATAACAACATTATGTTACTGGAGTTTAACGAAGGAAAGATAGTTAATCCACATATTGTTTAAACATGTAACTTGCTTAAAATTTAAAACTACAATAATTTGATAGACATGAGCATATATACTTATTTAAATATTAAAGAACTAAAATTTTGGCAACATAAGAAAGTACATTAAGCATTCAAGACTAAATTTTCTTTTATTCATGATATAAATAGCAAAGAAATCAACAAGAAGATAATAGTGAAACCTGTAAGGAAAATCTTTCCAATACATATGAAGTCCAGCAAGTACATGTATCAATAGCAGCAAAAATATTAGGTGGCAGAATATGCTTTACAATGGCCAAAGCGAGTTTGAATCAACTGAAACCTAGTAAACCAGCAGTAACAACAGCAAAAACTAGCCCAAGAAACTCAAAAATAAACCAAAGAAAACAGCAGATTTTGAAGGAACTAAACTTAGAAAATAAACTCCAAAGTCTTTAGTGTTTCCGGAATATTTCTCTCAAAAATCTTGCTTTTAACTCTCAAGTTTCAGCTGCTTATCTAATGCTTAAGTTGTTGTCTTTTTCTATCTCAAGTTATGTTTTCTCAGAGTGTAAAGGATCGGGGGTTTTTTCCAGTGATAGAGTGTGTGTGTTTTTATATTAGAGAGAGATAAGGGAGTGTGAGTTGTTAAGGAGGAAGAATGAGAGTGTGAGTTATTAAAGAGAAAAAGTGGGAGTATGGGTTGTGAGGGAATAATTGTGAGGAATAATTTGTGAGTGGGCAAGGGTGAGTAGTGAAAAGTGAGCGTGTGCACGTGAGGGAGTTAGGGAAAAGGGATAAAGTGAGTGTGTGCTGTGAGGAAGATGGGGAAAAGGGATTATGAGTGTATGACGTGAGGGAGTTGGTGGGGGAAGCGGGATATAAATTTCTTAAGTAATACCTATGAAAGGTGAAATAAGAGCTAAAATATGTAAATTAAACTTAAAATATATTTACATAAAAAAAATTTCGAGCATAGTCAAAAATTAGGTGCTTACAGTGGTTTACCACCCCGGGATCAATTACCCTCACCAGCAACTTCCTCAGTCAAAGTTCATCGCACCGGGCTTGCCTAATGCGATTTACATCTCTTGTGTGGTTTGCGAGCTATTGCACAGTGAGCGGCTGCGGGTTTCCCTAGGAATTTTCCAAAAGAAGAAGAAGTTTTTTTACGTAGTTCCTTCGGTCCACTTTAATTGGTTTTTTGCTTGTTTTTGCGCATATTAAGGAAACCACTTTTTAACATTAATTAACACTAAAATTGACCATATTAACTTTAATTTGCTCATTGAAAATACAACAAATAATCTTAGGCTCTTTACTCCAAGGGTAACTTTGAAAAAAAAGAAATTAATTCCTTCTTGATATCTGAAAAAAATTAAAAATATTATGGACCACAAAAAATAGGTCAAAAAAATTAATTAAAATGGACTGAAGAAAGTACTCCCTCCGGATAATAAGTGAATTTTTGGCCTTTTTATTTTGGTCCAAAATAAGTATCATTTTACATAATCAAGAAGTAATTAATTTTATTTTTTCAAAGTTTACCCTTATTTACATATCCCAATGTGTCTAGATAACAATTAATTAACGGTAATTTAGTGAATATATTTTTTTTCTTTAGGAGTTAGTATTTTCTTAATGGGTGTATCAAAGGCTAAAAAGTCACTTATTATGGACTAGAGTAGAATTTAAATGGGGTATTATCATTTTTAGCCCGTGCCATAAACTATTTACATCTGGTAGCCGAAAAAATATATAAAACTTGTACAATTTTTGTATATAACATACAGAATGTATATATATACAAAAAATATATAAATTTTATATATTTTTTCGGTTATTATTTTTACAGCGGTTATACAGTGTCATTTTTCAAATGTAAATCCAAGTTTTCGAAGTTTGCATTTACTTTATTAACCAATGGGCCGCCCTTGATCGCTCGTTAACTATTTCTCAAAAATAAGTTGAATGATAATGTTTCAAAGGTACTTTTACATGTGACAATTACCCCGTTGGCCTAATAGTATGATCAGATTAGGTACATTTAATTAAATGGTCTAATGGACCACTAGTAGTAGTACTCGTGATAATCGGGAGAAATTTAAAAATAGCCAAATTTATAAGTGGCCATTCAAAAATAGCCACGGTTTCAAAAGTCATCGAAATTTAACCACTTTTCATGTAAAGATAAATTTGAACGAAAACACTGTTCACAATCCGGAAAATACTCCAGTATAATATACTGGAACTCCAGTATTATACTGGAGTTTAGAGTTCCAGTATACTTTGCTGGAACTCCAGTATAATATACTGGAGTTCCAGCAAAGTATACTGGAACTTCAGCATATTATACTGGAGCTAATAAAGTATACCAGTCCAGCATAATATGCTGGAAGTTCATACACAAGTGCACCGAACTCCAGTATATTATGCTGGACCGGTCTCTGTTGCAGCAAAATAATGGCTATTTTTCAATGACTTGGCAAACACCAGTTATTTTTGAATGACCAATCCGAAAACTGACTAGCCCGTGCTATTTTAACGTGATAATCTATGAAATTTGCTTCAACTCACATCATTCATTTTCTACTTTGCTTTCAAAGTTCAAACAACTTTAAAAGGTTAATGGCTTGCTATTAATATAATCCAGTTAAAGAATTCGAAATTGATTACATATTGAACTAACGATGTAGATAGCGAAAGTTTGGTTAACTTCGATAAATTACGCTCTTCCAAATAAGTGATGTTATAACCATGAACCGATTTCAAGCTTTAAAGTGAATGCAAGTTTATTAAATAATTAATGATCTAGAGCAAAAGGTTTGGAATCTATGTTATTAAAGACGTAGGATGTTAATTTGCCCTATTGAGTTGTGACTAAATAGCAGTTATCCTATTAAATCTCATGTGGTGCTTTGTTAATCAGGGTTCCTTGGTTAATCACTAGAGTTTCCTAATTGCTATCGATTCTATCTCAAATTTTCAAATTCTTACGTTCAACTTGTATCGACTCATCTTGTAACTTTACATCTTTCTAATTTTTCTTATTATTTTTGAATTAACATAACTTTAAGAAAAGATTCTAAAAAAGAATAAAGAGCTTATTTTCTTCTTTCTTTCCAAATCCAAATAAAATGGGATGGACATCTTTTTATTACGTTCAACTTGTATCGACTCATATTGTAACTTTACATCCCTCTAATTTTTTTTCAACTTCACTTGTTTCTTTTAATCATTTTCTTTCTGGCCTATATTTCTTCTCCTTTTCCTTTGCCTCGTTTATGTGATCACTTAAAGCGACTTCAACTTTGAATTAAAGCCTTTTCTTACAGGGTTAGAGTGGATCCCAAAAATTTCACAGCCCAAACAAATGTCGATTGAGTTAAATCTTAAACCTTACCCGCTAATTTCAATTTATATGTTGAAATTTTGTTGTCCCACTTTATATAATACTATTTTCAAGTAGAATATTATAAAAATGGTTGATATTATTCCAGTAACAATATTATATAGCTTGTACAATATTTGATGATTCAAATTCATCTAGTTATTCAAATTATATATCATTTAATTTAATAATATCTTTTTTCAACTAACATGATATATGCCTTAAATTGTGATAGCATATAAATATTCATCCATCTTTAATAAGAGATCTCAAATTCAAGCTTAATCCATAAGTGAGATTTGGGGAGGGTAGTGTGTACGCATATCTTACCCTTACCCTATAAAAAAGAGAGGTTATTTCTCATAGATTCTCGGCTCAAGGAACAATGAAAATAAAGCAACAAACAATATTAAAAATAATATAATAGGGTAACAGAAGCGAATAGCATATAATAATAAAGAACTTGGAATAAGAAAATACAAGAATAGTACTAGTACTACTAGTAAGCCTACTTCTAACTCACGGCTACCTGTCAATCTTCAATCCTAATCTTTGACCTCCACACAGTCCTATCATGGGTCATGTCCTCGGTAAGCTGAAGCAATGACATGTTCTACCTAATTATCTATCCCCTAATACTTCTTTGCCTTATCCCCACCCTTCCTCAGACCACCATGGCCAACCTTTCACACCTCTTGACTGGGGTATCTATGTCTCTCCTTTTCACATATGCAAACCATCTCAGGCTCTCAGCCTCGATTCTCGCAACTTGTCCTCCAGAGAGGCCACTCCCACATTGTCCCTAATAATTTCATTCATAATTTTGTATTTCCTAGTATGTCCACACATCTAACTCAACATCTTCATTTCAGCTACTTTCATCTTCTGGACATGGAACTTCTTGACGGGCCGACACTAAGTCTCATACAATATAGTTGGTCTAACCACCATTCTTGTAAAACTTTTTCTTAAGTCTAGATGGCCCATTCTTATCATACAAAATCCCCCAAAACGAGCCTCTATTTCATCCACTCCACTCCAATACGATGAGTAACATCCTTATCAATTTTTCCATTGTCTTGGATTACAGACCCAAGATACTTGAAACTATCTCTTTTGGGGATGAATTGAGTATCAATCTTCCCTTCCACTTATGCTTCATGTATCCCATAACTGAACTTGCACTCCAAGTACTCTATTTTCGACTTACTCAACTTGACACCTTTAGATTCCAGCGTCTGTCTCCAAACTTCTAGTCTAGTGTTAACTGTGACGTGACTATGTCATCAGCAAATAACATACACCATGGCACCTCTCATTGTATGTGTCGCATCAGCACATCCAATGCTAAGGCAAACAAAGACGGGCTAAGAGCCAATCCCTAATGCAACCCCATCTCTAATGAAAAATATTTC
Organism: Nicotiana tomentosiformis; assembly: GCF_000390325.3. Classification (NCBI taxonomy): domain Eukaryota; kingdom Viridiplantae; phylum Streptophyta; class Magnoliopsida; order Solanales; family Solanaceae; genus Nicotiana; species Nicotiana tomentosiformis. Next base: position 10,667,204 of record NC_090818.1, read on the forward strand.
AAGTTTCCTTTCACAGTCCTCACTCGAGTTTTAACTCCCTTGTACATGTCCTTCATCACCTTAATGTATGCTACCAGGACACCGCTAACCTCCAAACATCTCCATAAGACCTCCCTCGGGACTATGTCATATACTTTTTTTAGGCCAATGGATACCATATGCAAGTCCTTTTTTCTCTCCCTATACTGCTCCACTAATCTCCTCACAAGGTGAATGGCTTATGTAGTTGACCATCCCGACATAAATCCGCACTGATTCTCAAAAATGGATATACTTCTCCTCACCCTCCTCGCCACCACCCTCTCCCAAACTTTCATAGTGTGACTCAACAACTTGATACCTCTGTAGTTGTTGTTGTTCTGGATATCACTTTTGTTTTTGTACAATGAGATCATAAAACTCTACCGCCAATCTTCGGGCCCTGTAGTGACTCAACAACTTGATACCCCCTGTAGTTGTTGTTGTTATAGATATCACTTTTGTTTTTGTACAATGAGATCATGAAACTCTACCGCCAATTCCGAAAGCAAACCAGTAAGACACTCCAAGCCTAACCGACTCGCTTCCTTCCAAAATTTCACCGTGATCTCGTCAGGCACAATCGCCTTACCCCTGCTTATCTTCTGCATTGCCCCTCAAACTCCTCGCTCTTAATACGCCTACAAAATCCAAAATCTCTCCGACTCTTTGAATTCTCTAACTCACCTAGCACGATGTTCCTGTCTCATTCCAATTCAAGAGTTTATGGAAGTAGTTCTGCCATCTATGCCTCATACACGCCTCTTCCACCAGTACCTTACCATCTTCGTCTTTGATGCACCTCACTTGGTCCAAGTACTGAGCCTTCCTCTCGCTAATCTTGGCTAACCCGTACAACTTCCTATCACCTCCTTTGCCCCCAAGATCCTCATATAATCGTTCAAATGCTGCTGTCTTAGTCGCTATGACTACTAATTTTGCCTCTTTCCTTGCCTTTTTATAATACTCAAATTTAAGCTCAAAAGCAAATATGGACACACAAATAAGATGAAATATGAATACTAGTACCTCTAATTCGTGAAGATTGTTGCTTTATTAGTAGATAATTTAGTAAAGAAAAATAAAGAACAGAAATTATTCGGTGATTATTTGATTTGCTTCCTTTAGTGTTAAAAAGATTATGTTATTGCCTATGTTGCATTGATAAACACGATATTAGTGGAATTAGAGCAACAATATCTCTAATTTGCTCAATCACAACTATTAAAGCAATAGTGTCTCTTATTTGCTCGATAAATTAAATTATAACTTGACATGATTAATATTCTTTAATAATGTCCGTACCGTGTGAATTTTATACTAATTTTTAATAAGAGATATCGAATTGAAGTTTCAAAGACAATATTGGATGAAAAAAGAAGAAGAAAAGAAATAGTAACACTAGGTCCATCTTGCTCAGACGATTTTTGAAACCCAAGAATAACCCTAAAAATCTTTTTAGGGACTCCATTTAAGGAGCAAGCATTTGGGGCCAGTTTGGCTATTCAAATTTGATGCCATTAGCCTACGCAGCCCCCCGTTTATTCTCTCTTCTCTTTCACCATCTCTGTTGTGGTCTTCTCATGACCACGTTCACCTATGACTCAACCCAACAACAACACTCCTCCATTTTCTAACCCATCTTACAACATTTCCATGAACTCTTCTCACTGTTATTATCCTCAGTTTCACCGCTCGAAATGTTAAAGTCCCTTAAACCCAGGCGTTTCTCTCATCTGGGCCGTCTTCAATTTTCTTCAATACCCGAAATTGATGAACAATTTGATTCCCTACATACAATACCGGAAAAAAGGAATTTTTCTTTCGTTGTTTCAAAGGTTTCTGAAATTTTGTCTAATCCGCGAATGCAATGGAAGACAAGCAGAGAGCTTGAATCCTTGAGCTCCAAATTAAGACCCCGCCACGTGGCAAAACTCGTTGAGATCCATGAAAATACTGAAGTAGCTTTGCAGTTTTTTTATTGGGTTTCTAAGAGGCATTTTTACAAACACGATATGAGCTGTTATGTTTCGATGTTAAATAGGCTTGTTTTTGATAAGAAATTTGCTCCTGCTGATCATGTGAGGATTTTAATGATCAAAGCTTGTAGGAATGAGGAGGAAATGAAATGGGTTATTGACTATTTAAGTGAACTTAGCAGAAAAGGTCTTGGGTTCAGTTTGTATAGCTTTAATACTTTGTTGATTCAGTTGGGTAAGTTTGACTTGGTTGAGGCAGCTAAGAGTGCTTATCAAGAAATCATGAGTAATGGAATCGAGCCGAGTTTATTGACTTTTAATACTATGATAAACATATTGTGCAAGAAAGGGAGAGTCCAGGAGGCCATGTTGATAATGGGTCATATTTATCAGCGCGAACTGAGTCCTGATGTATTTACATATACATCTTTGATTCTTGGGCATTGTAGGAACAAGGATTTGGATGCAGCGTTTATGGTGTTTGATAGGATGGTTCAGGACGGAATAGATCCGAATGCAGCAAGTTATACTACTCTTATAAATGGACTCTGCACGGTGGAGAGAGTTGATGAGGCTTTGGGTATGCTTGAGGAGATGATTGAGAAAGGCATTGAACCCACTGTGTATACATACACAGTTCCAGTTAGTTCCTTGTGTGCAGTTGGACGGGAGAAGGAGGCTGTTGATCTTGTAGTGAGCATGAGAAAGAGGGGATGTGAACCGAATGTCCAGACATATACAGCTCTAATTAGCGGGCTGTCTCAATCTGGCCACCTTGAAGTGGCGATTGGATTGTACCACAACATGATTAGAAAAGGTTTGCTCCCAACTATGATTACATTCAATGTATTGATAAATGAATTATGTGGAGCAAGAAAAGTTGGTAATGCTTTTAGAATTTTCCGTTGGATGGAAGCACATGGATACGTACCCAACACTATAACTTGCAATGCACTTATCCATGGATTATGCTTGATTGGGAATATTGAAAGGGCAATGGTTCTACTCACTGAAATGCTAAAGGTGGGTCCGGCTCCTACAGTGATTACTTATAATACCCTCATTAGTGGCTACCTTCAACGGGGCTTTCTCAACAATGCTGTGAGACTGCTGGATTTGATGAAGAATAATGGATGTAAACCTGATGAATGGACTTATGCAGAACTTGTTTCTGGTTTCTGCAAGAGGGGCAAGCTTGACTCGGCTTCTGCTCTCTTCCAGGAAATGATAAAGCATGGTTTAAGTCCAAACCAGGTCAACTATACAGCTTTAATTGATGGTCTTTCCAAGGAAGGGAAAGTGGACGATGCACTCGCATTACTTAAAAGGATGGAAGAGAGTGGTTGCAGTCCAGGCATTGAAACATACAATGCTATTATAAATGGTTTGTCCAAACAAAATAGGCTTTTGGAAGCAGAGAGACTTTGTAATAAGATTGCAGAAAGTGGACTGCTCCCAAATGTCATCACCTACTCAACTTTGATTGACGGGCTTTGTAGGAATGGGGGGACTCATCTTGCATTTAAGATTTTCCATGATATGCAAAGAAGAAATTGCACGTCTAACCTGTACACTTACAGTTCGCTTATCCATGGTTTATGTCTTGAAGGCCAGGCTGATAAGGCAGAGAGCTTACTCAGAGAAATGGAGAAAAAAGGATTAGCTCCTGATTATGTGACATATACTTCACTAATTGATGGTTTTGTAGCATTGGGTAGACTAGATCATGCATTTTTACTTCTTCGCCAGATGGTTGATAAGGGCTGTGAACCAAATTATAGAACCTATGGTGTCTTGTTGAAAGGATTGCAACAGGAGTGTCAGTTGATTTCAGGGGAGGTCGCCATCCAGCATGAAACAGTGTATAGTAGCACAGCTAGCAAGAAGGGTGTTAGTTTTGAACTGTTATGTACTCTCTTAGATAGAATGTCTGAAATTGGTTGTGAGCCAAATGCAGGCACATACTGTACTTTAGTTCTTGGCCTTTCTAGAGAAGGTAAAACTGCTGAGGCAGACCAGTTGATAAAACATATGAGAGAGAAAGGCTTCAGTCCCACTAGTGCAGTAAATTGCTCTCTTATAGTTTCTTACTGCAAGAATCTGAAAATGGACGCCGCTATGGAAATATTTGATTCATTGATTCTACAAGGTTTTCGGCCTCCTTTGTCAATTTATCAATCACTCATTTGTGCTCTCTGTAAAAAAAGCCGACTAAAAGAAGTTGAAGTGTTATTTGAAAACATGCTTGGGAAACAGTGGAACAGTGATGAGATTGTTTGGACCATTCTGATTGATGGTTTACTGAAGGAGAGAGAATCTGAATTGTGCATGAAGCTTCTTCATGTCATGGAGTCCAAGAGCTGCACTATTAGTTTCCAGACATATGTTATCTTGGCAAGAGAATTGTCTAAACTAGATGGTTAAATGATGCAAGTCAAATGAATTTTTTGAGGTGCAATTGATCTGCAGCTCCACGAATCAGAAATAAGTAAGTTTATTTTTCATCTAACAATATAGCCTCTCATGTATGGTTGCTTCAACTACTTTCTCTGTAGCTTGTTTGAAGAGGAAGCTAAGCAGAAAAAAACCTTCTGTTTCAGAAGCTGCTCTGCAAATGCGAGTAAGCTGAGTTCTGGCTGAGCTTCATGTTGAAGGAGCTGACCTTTGCAGGTCAAATGCAGAAGGTGCGTGAGATTGCCTTTTAAAACTTTGTTTTCTCTTGCCTAAGTTTGCTTATTATAGTAAAATTAAAATAAACAAAGTGGCTTTTGGGGAATAGTTGAAGCAGTACAATATGACCAGGAGGTCACGGGTTCGAGTCGTGGAAACAACCTCTTGCAGAAATGCAGGGTAAGGCTGCGTACAATAGACCCTTGCGGTCCGGCCCTCCCCTGGACCCCGTGCATAGCGGGAGCTTAGTGCATCGGGCTGCCCTTTTTTTTTTTTTATAGGTGAAGCAGTACCATATATTGGTTCTTTCTTTTGAAGTCATCAATCTAATTGTTGACATTTTTAAGTATCTAGATTAATATACACTTTCTTGCCATTTGTGATTATGCAACATTTATACGTCAGTTCCAGCATAATAATCAGTTATAATAGCTATGTTGAGTTCCGGGTTTTTTTTTTGTAAATTTTCAAAATCAATCTCTCTATTCTGTTGTGATTGATTATACATGCTTGCTTGAGCTGAGGGTCTATTGGAAACAACCTCTCTGCCTGCACAAGTTAGGGGTAAGGCTGCATACACACCTAAGTTGCTCGGACACGGCAATTTGGGTGCCGTAGCCGTGTCGACACGACACTGACACGGGTAAGGGTGTGGGATCTGTGTCGGATCCGGTCAAACAAGATCGAGTGCGTTGACCAAACAGAGAAGGAAAAGGTTTTGTACTGGAAAAAAAAATAGAGACATGGAAAAGGTTTTGTTGGGGAAGAAGACTCACAGAAGGAAAGAAGAAGAGGTGAGTGCAGAGAAGAGCGGATGAAGAAGAAGACTTAGAGACAAATTAGGATATGCTTTTTGACCATTAAAAAGTGATATGCTTTTTGACCATTTTTTACTTTCTTGCTGTCATGACCATGTTTACTGTAGCATATATAAGTGTACAAACCTTTTTGTCTCGGGCGCACCACTGTCCTAACTTTTTATATTTGATTTACTCTTATTTATACATTTTAATTGACTGTAAATTGGCCTTTTTGTCTCGGGCCCATCACTGTCCTAACTTTTTATATTTGATTTACTCTTAATAATACATTTCAATTGACCGTAAAAGGACAAGTTTTTCTTGATCCCAAAAAACTATACGTGGAGATTGCTTTGAAATCTTTAAGCTTTTGATTCTTTTGACTATCTAAAATAAGAAAACAGTAGCAAAAACACGAATAAAGAAGAAATTCACATTAACAAGTTATAGGTAAGTACTCCACATAATTTAGAGATATATTTATTTTTATTTTTGAATTATTTTTAGTCGGATCCCCGCACCCGTGTCGGTTCTAGGATCCGTATCCCCGAATCTTAAAATTTCCATCTTAAAGGATCCGACCTCTAGATCCGCACCTGTGTCGGACACCCGTACCCGTGTCAGAGCAACTTAAATACACACTACCTTTCCCAGATCCTACTTGTCGGATTATATTGGGTATGTGGTTGTTTCAATTTTGGGACTTCTGACATCATTTGCTTGCCAAATAATCTATGCAGACATTTGTATGAATAGTCGGTGCATGTTCATTAAGAATAATTCTCTTTCTAAAATAGGAAGAAAGATTTAATGCAGTTTATCAAAATGAGATGAACATTCAACACCAAGCAGTGAAAGATTCGAATATTACAAATAGTGAAGAATCTTCAGTTAGTGAAATGGAAGGAGCGTGTATGAATTGATGGTACATTGTAGTAGAATAGTAATTAAGTTCATTCCTTATCCACAAAACAAAAGCTCCTTCCTTAGTTCCTTATGCTTTCAGAATCTCTGAGACTTAGTCATCAAGCGTTCTGCCATCAGAGAAGATAGTTCATTTAGGATTAATAGCCTTAAAGATTATCAAAGTTACCCTGACAACAAACAGCAGCAGCAGTCTGCTATTCATGTATCCGAACATAGTAGTATTTTCATATTAACCTCTTGATACAAATAATCAGAATAGGCAGTTGTCTTTTGCAATCTTTGCATCGGGGTTCACTTTTCGCCCATTGATGGTTGATCACAATCTCACATAAACAGTGAAAAGGAAAAAGGTATATAAAGTTGCTCTGCCACCCCCACCATATTCGTGCTTCTTAATGAAGTTTAAGTGAAGCATGATATAAGAATAAGATAATCAGCCTTTTTCATGGTCAATATAACGGAAAAAACTGAAGAAGAAACTTCGTCTCCCTTGATCTATAAAACCCTTTATATTTGGTGTGTCTCATACTTTCGCTCAAAGTTTAAGAGTAGCGGTGAATCTCTAAAGGTCTCACTCCCTTTTATTCTAAGAATCAGCTTGTTTAGTATTGAACTAATCATTTCGAAGGAAAGCGGCTATTTTATGAGGAAGGAAGTTTCAGTTTCCATGATTATAAGGTAAGATATAACAGAACAAATGTGTCAAGCAGTATAAGGCTCCTTTTTTTTGTGTGTGAAATGGAGCAGTATAAAGCTTTCTTGTTCAGTATCAAATCAATTTCACTGCAGATTACATAGAAGTTGAATGCTCTCGAATGTTTAGTTGCAAGTATTTCAAATCACGATGAGATAGGCTGGCTGAATTAGGAATTTAGGATAACTACATTTATACTAGACAGCTCCATAAAGCTCCTTCAAAATGTAGTCGCCAACACCTGAATTTAACTTTTTATTGCTGTATGAGAATCTTCAAAGATACCAAGTTTTTCTTGTGTATGTGAACCCTAATCCACATGATTATCATCCGGGAGAGTGGTTCAACTGAGCTGCTTTTTCAGAGAAATCAAGATTCCCATTTATCAATCTGGGGCTGTGAGGCAGTCTAAACTGTGGTGAACCTTCGCTAGATTGAAGTCTGGAGAGTTCATTTTGGACATCTGATTGTGTGGACAACCTTAGATGATAAGGACTGCTAGATCAATATTCGGCTTTTTCACTGAGGTCAGAGGTCCTGGAAGTGTGAAAGGACAGAGCAAAGGATTTTCACAGTTAAGTCTCTCTCTCTCACAGGTTACTGAGAGACTTTCTGTAGTCCTTAGTATAGCACCAAGGGTGCAAATAAAACTTTAAGGACTCGTTTGGTGCGAGGGGTCCGGGATAATTAATCCCGGGATCAAATTTGAGATGAGTTTATCCCACGTTTGATTGGGATAAAATCGCGGTATAACTAATCCCGGGATTGTAATGTTATTTTCATCTCTATGGGAGGGTGAGATAACTAATCCCGGGATAATTTATCCTGGGATGACTTATTTCCCAACCAAACGACCCCTAAGTCTTTGTTTGGTTGGCAGCTAGGGGGGCCATCTTTGCTACCGAAAATCTGATGAAGAGAAAGATCACTCATTAGTTGGTGTTATATGTGTAAGAGGTAAGGGAAAGATGTGATCCACTTATTGTTGCACTGACAGTTTCTACAGCCGTCGATACAATTTGGAACCTGTTTGATATGAAATAAGTAATATTGGCAACTGTTAAAGCCTTGTTTTTAAGTCGAGCAGTTAGCAGGAAGAGAAAGGAAAGGCTGAGTTACCCGGAACTTATGCTGGTGAGAGGTAACAGATACCTGATAGAATAATCGAGGTGTCCACAAATTGACCCCGACACCACTGTCATTCAAAAAAAAAAAAGAGAGAAGGAAAGAGCTTGGACTCCACAATTTGTAGCCTGTTTGGTATTGACTAGGTAATGACAGCAACTGAAGGGCGTGTTCATTAGTTGGGCAACTAGTAGGAAGAGAATGAAAAGAGCTTAGGGAAGTTGCTTATTTAACACTCATGACATTTGGAGAGAAAGGAATCTGACTTTTGAAGAGATTGGAAGTTCATTATTTATAGCAGAGGGTCACTGCTCTTATTTTGTGAAAAAATGGAGTACCTTTGGGATCCTATTTATTGTAGGTGATCGGATACTCCTCATAGGAAGTCTTATTTTCTCCAGATACCAACCTTTTTTATACCACTTTTATATGGGGGTTTCACGTTTACTTAAATAGAAACTTGATTTATCTAGAATTTTTGGATCTCCACAAGAAAATTAGCTTTAGTTAACAAAATTATGTCCTTTTCTCTATTAATTAGCCTAGAAAGATTATGGTTCACTCATTATAATAACAATACTATCGTATTGACAACAACTACAGTAGTAACAGGAAGGAATAATCATCAACCTACTTATATTATCCATGAATTGACTTAATCATCAACCTACTTATATTATCCATGAATTGACTTGAGAACTCAAAATGAAGAACTTCTAATTTAGTGCAAAGGAGCCGTAGTGGTAAAACGAGGAGAAGAGGAGGGAAGCATAAGAATTTTTAATCTGAATAGCAGGAAAAAAACTTGCACATGGAACAAAATAATGAAGCCTTTCGTCTCTTTGTCTATGAAGTGTTTTGCTCTACTGTATCTTGTTGTTTTTCATTTCCATTTCTCTCCTGGTCCTTCAAAGGCCCTCTTGCTTTGCTTTCCTTATAGTCATGAATGCTGATGAGAAGAAATTGATATTTTTGGTAGTTGGGAATGTAAAGGGAAAGGAGATGTAAGTCTTTCGCTTTTGGGAATGATTAACTTCCATTGTACATAGTCTTGCCTGTATATCTATTTCTGTATATGTTTCCCCCCTATTAGAATGGAACCTAGCGTGGAGATTAAGGAAAGCCAGTATTAATACTACTAGGTAACTTTTGCTTATCAAAAGAATAAAATAAAAATACGACTAGGTAACTTAGACATCTAGGGGACCTCTTGACTTTTCTTAAAGGTGCCACAGTTCTTACTTCACTGATCTAAAAACTTGGGGCGATGCTTATGGAAATAGGAAAAAGAAAAAAGAGACGTGAAGGCAAAAATTTAAAATAAATGGAGAACATCTGAATGAGCTTTTCAATTTGCACATTCTATTTGTATCTTTGAGGGCTAGGCTAGGACTCTTTATATCCTCATCCTTCTTTGCGTTGATGTAAAACTTGATATATATGTAAATAGAAGATCAACAACTCTTCTCCGTGGCCTGATATCTTTTGGTGTCGGGATGGAAATTAATCAGGGTTTAACTTTGTTCTTTGTGTTCTATTGCAGGATCCATTCTGATAGCTGTCAACTCTCACTTGCTTATGGCATTTTACATGTCCAGCAAAGTAGGAATCAAACCTCAAGCATTGACTAGAGCAGCCATATTGATTCTTTAACACATAAACCTCGGTCCAAAGGTTCATTCTTTTATCTCTTCTCCTCTAATACAAGATTTTTGTAAATAATAAGAGTGCAGTCCCATTTTTTTGAATTAACATGGAGGTATAACAGAGCAGTTTGATGTACATAATCCTGCTTAGCTTCAGAAATCTTTGACAACTGATGAACATTTACTTTGTGTCGTTGTATTTATGATTTCGAGTTGAGCAGGATGCTGTTTGTACTTGTATTTGTTTTAGACATAGTTACAGGTAATAAGATATGCACACACAAAAGTTTTTTGTGTTTTATTGGTTATGCTATATTTGTTTATTTTTGCTAATTTGTGGTGTCTGAATCTACTTGCGTGCACCTTGAGTATTATCTCACGTCGGGTTACATTCAATGTGTTTATTCAACACTTATCAGATGCCAAATATTTGAGATGATATGATGAATACAACTTGTGTGACATAATAAGGTTCTGATGGATATTAAAAAAAACTAAACAAAGTGAAATCCAAAAAAGAAAAAAAGAAAAAAAAGGGAAGAAGTTTCTGTAATTTTGTTGACCTACGTGGAAATAGTACCCAACAGAATGCGTCGCTAAAAGAGGTCCAAAAATCATGCATGCCAAATCTTGTCTTATATTACGAATATATAATGTCGCTACTGAATGAGCTTTTTATGAATTTTATTCTTTAGTATTTGGAGCCATCTCAACTTTTAGTGCCATATCACTTATTCATTTTACTTAATACTATGGCTGTCGGACGGGACGGGACAAAATTAACGGGACGGGACGGGATAAAATTAACGGGACGGTGGCGGGACGAAACGGGACGGGACAAACGGTAGGCCCATCCCGTCCCGCTAACAAACGGGACGGGGCCGACGGTAGGCCCATCCCGTCTCGCTAACAAATGGGATGTGACGGGACGGGTTCGCGGGCCTTAAGTGCCGTTTTAAAAAAAAAAATATTTAAGCATTGAGTTTGGCAACGGATATTATTTTGACAATGACTAAGTTTTTAAAGTTTGCAACATCTAGTTTTTTGACTTATTTAATAAACTTAAAAATTAAACAAAAATTAGGAAACTAAGTAAAGAATTATAAAATATTAAAACAAAAGACTTGTAATGAAATATTATAGTAATTATAAATTTATAATAGAGTTATAATTTATTTAATATAATTTCAAGCCATTAAGTAACTAAGTAAGAGTGTAAGACAATTCATAAAACAAATTCAACGCTTAGAGCCTTTTATTTTATTAATAGAACTTTCAAATCTCACATACAAATATAATTCTTTTGAATAGCACCTAATCTACGCAACCACCTTCTAGGAAGGGTTCTGTTTGAACTAGGCCTCTTAGTAGCCAATTACAAATTATCATATTAATATTTGTAATCTCCTATATAACTTCGTTGTAACTTATCTATAATTTCTCTCGGACATTGTTCTGGAATTGGCAATGTTGATTGATGTTCCATGAGTTCCATGCCGTCATCGCTCCCAGTGCTAAGTATCTCATTGTATTCTTCTTCTTCCCTAGTGGTTAATTTTTCAAAACCAAGATTTCTTCTTTCTGAATTAATCCAATCTCTGAATAATACGGAAATCTTTAGGTTGTCCTCCGCTAATGAATGTCTATGATCTCCGATTTGAAATCTTGCCGCGCTAAAAGTACTTTCCGATGCTACTGATGATGCTTGAATAGCAAGGATATCTCGGGCCATTATTGAAAGTGTTGGAAAAGCCTTGCCACGCTCCCTCCACCATGCCAAAAGTTATTCGTTGCCTTCTTCGTCTTTAATACTTTCCAATCCTTGATTAAGATAAGAATCAAGTTCATCATCAATAGAGGAATCAAAACCTGTTATATCATCCATATCTTCCCATAGAACTTCTACTCTAGACTTAGAAGTAGAAGGAGCAGTTTCACCACCTGTTGTTTCCATAGTTCTTAAGCTAGTTGCTGCAGTTGTGTTAGCAGAAGCATTATCTAAGGTGATAGTTAAAACTTTATCAATGAGTCCATAAAAATCAAGTATTTGTAGAACAATAGTTACAATATATGCTCCGGAGTGTTTTGAATCAACAAATTTATAACCAATAATACGTTTTTGCATGTTCAAGTGATGATCAACCCAATGACATGTAACAGTTAAATAATCACAACCATTAGGACTACGACCTATATCAGATGTGATATACGCTTTACAATCTAAGTGAAAAAAAACACAACGAATATACTGAAGATATTCGGTTTAAAATTTAAAAACATCATTTCTAACTGTAGTCTTAGGAAAACCTTGAAAAACAGGATTATAAGTTTTTTGTATATAATGCACAAAAGTAGGGTGAGAAGGAAAAGTAAAAGGTAAGCCAAAGAGAGCCACCATTTTTGCTAAGTTCTCACGATCTCTATCTTTGTTAAAGGGACGTAAAATAGTACCAGAAGCAGGGTCAAGCTGCTGTTGTAAAAAATTAAAACCCCAGCCAGATCCACTAGGAGTGCTAGTACCGGTGCTAGGATCCAATATTTGTCCGGCTTTTATTTTAGCTTGTATCCATAAAGCTTTGTGGTCCCTACCTAAGTGCCTAGATAAACCCCCCGTCCCACCACTTTTGGTGTGCGCAAATCGTTGCTTACATATTTCACATGTAGCACGTTGATTGACTTTATCATGTTTAAAAAATTTCCATACAAGTGATGTTTTGGGACGTTCACCCTTAGGCTTATCCCTTACAGGAGGTACAGGGGATAAAGCTCTAGACCGAGATTGACTCTGAGTTGGAGCTTGTATTGCGGGACTAGTGGGTGTTTTATCTAATTCTTCTTCCTCATTTTCTTCATCCTCATTTTCTTCGTCCTCAATAAAAATATCATTGCCAAATTGTCTTTGTAAAGTTTCATGATCTAGTTGTTCTCCGAAATTAATATTATAACATGCGGGGGTTGGGAAAATAAAGTTTTATCAACATGAGTCATTTCATCTATATGTTTTCTAATTATAGCAGAAGGGCTAGGATTAGGATTACTACTACTTTCACCTTTACTATTTTTTTTACTAGTTTTTTTTAAATACGCCAAATACATTTTTAGGTGCCATAATTTAAATACGAAATTAAATTTAAAAAGTTAACACAAAAATTAAAAACATAAATGAAATACGAAAATAGAACACGTAAAGTAAACACAAAAATTAAGCACTAAAATAATGCGCAATATATATATATAAATTAGGAGATGGAACGAGTGCACCGTGATTAAATATTGAAACTTAAAGAAATTGCCCAAAATATTGCTCCAAATACTTGACGAATTAATTTGAAGCTTGAAAGTTGCTCCAAAAATTTATCCAAATGCTTGAAACTTATCACTTGATTGTGAGAAAATTGAGAGAATAATATAGATAGAATGTAAGAGATTTGAGAGAGAATGATTTATTTTTGTGGGAAAAAATGAAGAAGGATGGGGGTATTTATACTAGAAAATAGGGCCAAAGTATAATTTAATAAACTTAGGGATTATATTAAAAGTTGGGGGGAGGGGGGGTGTTTTGGGGGAGTGGGGGCCAAATATGGCCATTTTTAGCCGTCGGGGACTGCTATTTTTACAATTATAGCCGTTGCCCAACGGATATAATTCAAAAAAAAGGGACGCGGGACGGGATAAACTGGACGAAATAGCCATCCCGTCCCATCCCGTGTCCCGTTTAACATGGGCCCATCCCATTTAAAATTAAGTGGGACGGGTCGGGACGTCCCGTTGGACAGCCTTACTTAATACTGTTGTATGCATCATACAAGCATCATATGATATGAGTACATTATTGGATTTCTGATATCTCCCACCAATACAAGTATTGATTGGCGGAGCAATAACCAATAAAAGGTTATTAGTCGAACGCCATTCGTCGAAAAATTATATAGTATATATGTTATATAGGTTAGATATTACTTTTTATACATATATATTAAATCTTGAGTATCCTTAGCAAAACTTTTGGCTTCTTCACTGGTACCGGATAGATCTGTCCACCGAAACTAAGGTAGATGGAAAAAAATTACTTAATCTCTGCTTTTGATGATTTTCATCCTCTTTTATTGACCATTTAGACCATGCCCTTGAATGCTATTTCTGACTAATACATTTCCTTTAGATTCATGTTTTGTTTGGGCTTTTCTTTATCTCTGGGAAGTTCTAGTACTGTTTGGTTGGATTCTCCCCACATTAGAAAAAAGAAAATGAGAAAGGGAAAGTTCATTCACACCAACAAAACTTCACAAAAGATAACCACTACAATATTTGTCTTTAGTGCATGGCTTTCTCCTCCCCTATTCAAAAATTTGGATGTTGAAGTCATAAGACAGAAATAATAAAACAAACAATGCCTCAACAAAAATATATAAAAAAACATACAGACGTAACAATACCTAACCCTTTATTCCTTCTAACACAATATTCCAAGTACTACATACATCATATTTGGACATTTCTTCTCACCATTTTCCTCTTCTAAAAAGTCCTCCTGCCTTTATACTCACATCAAAACAGTTACGGAGCTAGGACTTGAACCTTATGATTTCGGGATTATAATTCTTTTAAGTTACTGGGTTCTAAATTAATAATCTGTACATATTCATTGTATTTTTTAATACAAATATAAATTTTGAATAAAAGTTACTGGGTTCGGTCGAACCCACAACCAACATTGTGGCTCCGCCTGAAAATAGCCTACCTTAACATAATCATTCAGAACATTTCTTTTTGGATTTTCTTCCTTAGTCGCCCGATTCTCGCCTCCTTAATACGTCATTTGTGAAATTTCAATAAACCAACACAAAAATACTTAGCCATTTTCCTATATATATATATATATATATGCGCACAAACTAAGGCAAAACCAACATAAGTTTTCACATTCTGAAGCTGTTCTTGATCTCTAGACTTTTTTCCTATATATCCACTTTGTTTAAAGCAGTCTTTGATGGGAAGGCTGAATAATGATACTAATGTTGCAGGTCCTTCAATTGCACTATTACAAGAAAGATTCAGACAATTGGAAAAAGCAAGAGAACAGAGAGAAGACAAGACACTAAAATTGTTCCCAGAACCTGAGGTGATGAATATTTCAACCAAGAATTGTATTCCTGCAAATAAGCAAGGATTGCAACATGATCAAATTGTAATTTTTCCATCTGAAAAGGATCATCTTTCACTTGGACTCAGCTTGAATAACAGCAAACAAACAGGTTTCAAAGCTATGAAGACGCCAACTTTTTGGTCAGGTTTTAGTGCAAAACGTAAATTTGAAAACTCTGATGTTGATACCTCTCTTCATTTATAGGACAAACCCGATGCACAAGGTATTTCGCGTTAACACAGGCTCCGGGGAAGGGCTGCACCCCGGGGTGTGATGTATACAGCCTACCCTAATGCAGCATTAGGATAGGTTGCTTCCACAGCTCGAACCCGTGACCTACAGGTCACACAGAGACAACTTTACTGTTGCTCTAAGGCTCCCCTCCGCGTCTCTTCATTTATAGGCATATAATAATTTTTTGTCAGATTTTTATTTCATTTTTACTTGTTCTCCTGACTGTAAATAAAAGATCATTGTTCAAGCTCTCCTCAGTATGTAATCACACGTTTCCTTAATTCCTTTTTCAAGAATCTGGGAATTGAATTGTATGTAGTCTCATTTCCTGCATGTATATTTATATAACCAAGATGAAGAGAAGATAATTAAATCATGGAATTCACATCAACTTTGATCTTGATGAGAAAAAAACAAAAACTATATGATATGGGTACGTTAAAGGGCAAAGATTACTCCCGCGGCTGAAAGCCTGAAACTGTTTACATCCGATAGCCACAAAAGCGTATAAAATTTGTATACTTTCTATATATAACATACAAAAATGTATATATATACAAAAAATATACAAAAAGTCTATTTTTTTTTACTATTATTTTGAGAGCACCTATACAATGCCATTTTCCATACGTTGTTGTTAAATGGTAATGGGCTCGGGAGGATCACTTGATCGATCTACATAAAAAAGACGGTATCTTGAAATCCTAAGCAAAAGCTAAAATGATACAAATGGATAACTAATACCGTCTAGACTCTTTTCTTATACAAGGAAATGATTTTGTCCACAAAATTCTAGATCCGCAGATCAATTATTTCTGAATAAGTAATAAAAAAACATGTTTCTTATCAAAGTTATGAGCAGTGAAAACTCAACATTTTGGTTTTTCCTTAACTGCAATTGTTGTAAATGGCAAGCCTACTGAGCCATTTGGTGCTAAAAAGTTTTTGTCTTGGCAATGGAATAACTGAGTAAGCTCCATAAAAAAACAAAAAAAAACTCCGAGTCATTATTTTTTATAAATTTTGGCTAGATGCAGTGCATTATCAATGTTTAATCAAACATATATACACTTATTATACATTTGCTTACACTGAGTATATTATATACCAGTGACAGCTACAAAGTAAAAATAGCACGGGCTAGCCAGTTTTCGCATTGGTAATTCAAAAATAGCCAGCGTTTGCAAAGTCATTGAAAAATAGCCACTATTTTGCTGCAACACGGATTGGTCCAATATAATATACTGGAGATTGATACACATGTGTATGAACTTCCAGCATATTATGCTGGAACTCTAACACGCGAAAAGTTCCAGCATAATATACTGGAGATTGGAGCACCTATGTATGAACTTTCAGCATATTATGCTGGACCGGCATATTATACTGGAATAATTCCAGTATATTCCAGTATATTATGCTGGAATATTTTCCGAATTTTGAACATTATTTTCGTTCAGATTTATCTTTACATGAAAAGTGGCTAAATTTCGATTACTTTTGAAACAATGACTATTTTTTAATTACCACTTATAAATCTGACTATTTTTGAATTTCATCCGGCTACAAACTGATTCATCTTGGTGGTTGGATACTGGCCCATCAATATATTTCTTTCGGAAGGCCTTTCAGTAATGGGTCATTGATGGTATCGTTAGAAGCCCGTTAGGCTAAGTGATTGAAAGTCGGGGCATTTTCATATATACCCACTTTTGGGACCACTATTGAAGTTATACCCGCATTTCACAAAATTTACAAAGTATACCCGTTCGGATATGAAATAGTTCAATCTCTTCAATGCAATTTCAGAAATCAAATCTAAAGTTCTTCTATCTTTCAAAAGCAATTTTTAGAAATTCGAATTTTAAGTTCTGAAACATAATCTTGTTTTTCGTATTTCAACAATCCAATACACGATTCAATACCCAAATCTACTCTAAATGGACTCAAATTTAAAATGTAACTTGCAAATATCATAAAGAACAAATCGCAATCATCAAATTGTTAACACACGATTACTCGGGAGATCTAATGTTTTTGCATATTTACTTCTCAGTCTACGATGCAATACCTCAAGAGATTCCCCGTTTGTATATTTACTTTTGGAATACGAGGCGGTACCTTTTAGTTATCCATCTTGAACTGAAACAATAAATGAAATATATATTTTATAATTTTATCTATAATAATGATAACATTTTCAAAAGTCTTGAAAAATAATTTAGGGAACGAGCAGTTAATGATAAGGGTAAAATAAGAATTAAATATATTGTCTTTCTCTCGATTTAATATAGTAGACAAGTAAAAGAAAAAATATATTTTTAATATAGTGATCAAATAAAAGTGAACGAAGAGAGTATTATGTAATAATATTGTGATATTAAGCAACTACTTCGGAAGAAATTTTATTTTGTGTCTCACATGCCACATCATACTTATATGAAACTCTTTATTATTTGACAAGTGGGCTCAAGGGACCCATTTATTTATTTTAAAATAAAGCTAAAAAAAGGCAGTTTAAAGTTCCATACTTTTCCTATTTAATATCCTTAAACTAAGGAAAAAAAGAAATAATAAAATAATAATGAAAATGGCAATAAAATATTTTGTCTTTGAGAAGTTCATTGACGTGTACAAACAGAAGGTCGTATTTTCCCTCCCGATCGCACATGAATTGTGTTGTTGAAGAAGAGAAGGAAGTAAATTTTTTGCTCAAACAATTAATATGGAGGACTCACATGCTGCCGATGTGAGCTGTGAGGATAGTTTTTCATACATCCTATTTAATAAGTCGATTACTTCTCTAAACCATCGATAATATTTTTTTCATACTTTTCGACATATTTAATTATCATTTAACACAACAAAATAGTAATTATTTTCCGTGTTGTCAACGCTACACGAGTCACCCTCAAAGTAGAATAGAGTTGGCCAAGCTAGGGAGAACAAATCTCGTTTACTGTCCTCTTATATATATACTCAGGCCATGAATTAGAAAAAGTTGAACCATAGAATATGGCTTTTTCTTTATCTTTTTTTCTTTTTTTGAGTCTACACTGATTCGGAAATTATTGTTATACAAAATTCTTCATGTTTCCAAACAAAATAATTTATAATGTAGCATAATATTAGCTTCTGAAACATAAGTGCCGATCGGAAGGGAATCTGTACACGTTAATTAGCTTCTAAAAGATAAAATATTTTATTACCATTATTATTATTATTATTATTATTATTATTATTATTATTATTATTATTATTATTATTATTATTATTATTTTACTAATTCTTTTTGTCGTTAGTTTAAGGATATCAAATAGGAAAAGTATGGAACATTAAATTGCTTTTTTAGTTTGATCTTTAAAGTAAATAGATGGGACAAGTCCACTTGTTAAATAGTAATAAAGAGCCTCACATAAATATGATGTGGCATGTGAGACTTAAAATAAAATTTCCCGCTATTTCGGCACTAATCATATTAAACAAAGAGAGCTGCTAAACGGCCACACTAATTGTAATGACTCGGCCGGTCATTTTGAGAGAAATAGCTTCGAACTCCTATTTATTGCTCCCTTTATTTTATTTTTGGGTTTTGGGACTTGCCGGGAGGATTTATCTTTAGTTTCGGAGTGAAATGGGACACATAGTCCCTAAAATGAAAGTTTAAGTTCTAAGTATTGACCGTAGTTTGAAGTATATGAAGACGACACAAGAATGAAGTTTTGACGATTTCAATAGCTCCGTATGGTGATTTTGGTCTTGGGAGCGGGTTTGGATACTGAATTGGAGGTCTGTAGGTCATTTTAGCGTCTATTGGCAAAAGTTCGAAAATAGGATGATTTTGAAAAATTTGACCGGGAGTGAACTTTTTTATATCGGAGTAGGATTCTGATTCCGAAAGTTAGAGTAGTCCGTAATGTCAATTATGACTTGTGTACGAAATTTGAGGTCAATCGGACTGGACGTGATAGGTTTCGATATCAGATGTAGAAGTTTGGAGTTTTAAAGTTCATTAGGTTTGAATCGATATGCAATTCGTGTTTTAGCATTGTTTGATGTGATTTAAAGGCTCGACTAAGTCCGTATGATGTTTTAGGACTGGTTGGTATGTTTGGTTGAGGTCCCGGGGGCCTCGGGTGGATTTCGGATGGTTAACGGATCAAATTTGAACTCGTGAGAATGGCTGAAGGCACCAACTCTGGTGTAATTGCACATGCGCAAGATTGACCGCAGGTGCGAGACCGCAGAAGCGGCACATTGATCGAGGCAGTGCAGAAGCGGAAGGGACCTGGCATGGGAGCTCCGCAGAAGCGGTCTTCGTTTCGCAGAAACGAGTCCGCAGAAGCGGAAGTTCCGCAGATACGGAAAGGTTGACTGCCAGAGCGAGTGAACCGCAAATACGGGTATGTTGTCGCTTCTGCGATGCTGCAGATGCGGCTAAGTGTCCGCAAAAGTGGAAAGGCTAGACAAAATATTTTAATGCAAAGGTTCGCGATTTTTGCTCATTTTAAACATTTTGAGCTCGGGTCTTGGCGATGTTTGAGAGCATTTTTCGAGGAATTTCTTGAGGTAAGACCCTTATGCTTATTTTTGATCAATAATCTTGTTTCTCGATTGATTTTCCCACCTAGATTGTGTGTGTTTAAGGTGGAATTTGGGAATTGGAGGTTAGGGATTTGGAGAGTTAAATTTGGGGATTTGGGTGGCGATTTGGTGTCAGATTTTGGTGATTTTGGTATGGGTGAACTCATTATCGAATGTGTGTTCGTATTTTGTGACTTTTACCCAATTCCAAGACATGGGCCCGGGTCGACTTTTTGGGATAATTTTTTGATTCTTTGCTAAAGTCGTAGATTTATGATTTAAATTAGTTTCTTGTAGTTGTATTCATGATATGTAATTGCTTTTGGCTAGATTTGGGCCATTCGGAGTCAGAAAATCAAGGGAAAGGCACCCTTATCGATTGATTGAGCGAGATTTGAGGTAAGAGACTTGTCTAACCTTGTGTGAGGGAAATCCCTTTAGGATTTGGTATTGTTGTAAAAAATTGTGATATGTAAGCGCCGTGTACGCGAGGTGACAAGTGCGTACACGGGCTAATTTTGGAAAAATTTCGGTTCTTGCTGAGTAGATTTCTTTTAAATTCCTTAACTGAGTTGCCTTAGCATATGTAGTGATCATGACTAGCCTAGTATCGTATGTCTACGTGCCTTAACTCTTACTTGCAATTTGTGCAACATGCTTAGTTGAATTACCTGCTTCCCTTGATTTGAATTAAATCTTTAACTGTAAGATTTCTTGCTGTAAATTCGTTGTTTCTTTGGTTCGGCTATCTGCTGCATATTTACTTTGGGACTACGAGGCGGTTCCTCAGGAGATTCCCCCCTGTACTGCATATTTACTTTGGGACTATGAGGCGGTTCCTCGGGAGATCCCCCTGTACTGCATATTTACTTTGGGACTACGAGGCGGTTCCTCGGAAGGTCCACCTTTACTGTATTTACTTTGGGACTACGAGGCGGTTCCTCGGGAGATCCCCCCTGTCTTGCATATTTACATTTGGGACTACGAGGCGGTACCTCGGGAGCGCCCCTGTTGTTTACCTCTGTTTGCTGTGCTATTATTTTCTGAAGCTTTTCGGTATTTAAATTCTCAGTCATTTCAAATATTATTATATCTTCTGCCTTACTTTCCTCTTAAACCTGTAGGGCCCTGACATGACCTCGTCACTACTCTACCGAGGTGATGCTTGGCACTTATTGGGTACCGTTGTGGCGTACTCATACTACACTCTGCACATCTTTTTGTGCAGATCCAAGTTTTCCCTACTAGGCCAGATACTAGTGAGCTAGACTGTACGTGGAGACTTCAAGGTATATCTGCCTGCGTCCGCAGACCTCGGAGTCCCCCTCTATCCTTATTATATTGTCTCCCTTTATTCTCTTTAGACTTGATGTATAGAGACACTTAGTATTTTCTCTTAGAAGCTTGTGAATTATTTCTACCGGATTTTGGGAGCTGTAATTATGGATTTGCAGTTTTATATTTATATATCATGTGTTGAGATTGGAGTTCAGTTTATTATTCATTTATTCCGCAAATTGTTAAGCTTACCTAGTCTTAGAGACTAGGTGCCATCACGACATCCTACGGAGAAAAATTGGGGTCGTGACAAGTTGGTATCATAGCTCTAGGTTCATAGGTGTTATGAGTCACAAACAGGTTTAGTAGAGTCTCGCGGATCGGTACGGAGACGCCTGTACTTCTCTTCGGGAGGCTATGGAAATTGTTAGAAAAAACTTTAATTCTTTGACTCCTTATCGTGTGAGATTTTGACTTCGGATTCTAAATTTCAGTGTTTTTATTCTCTCATAGATGGTGAGGACACATACAGCTGAATCAGATGACCAGACACCCGTGCCCCCTACTAGAGCCGCGAGAGGCCAGGGTCGGGGTAGAGGCCGAGGACGTTTACGTGGTGCAGCTAGAGCACCCACACGAGCTGCTACAGAGGAGCCACCAGTAGCTCCAGTTGTGGGGTAGGCACCTGAGATGCCTGTTAGTGCACCAGCCTTTCAGGAGACTCTAGCCCAATTTATGAGCATGTTCAGCACCTTGGCTCAGACAGGATTGATACCATTTGCTCCTGCCACATCTCAAGCAGGGGGAGGGCACAGACTCCCATCACCGGTACCCCAGAGCAGCTGGTTCAGGTCGACCAGGTTCCAGAGATTATACCGATGCAGCTAGTAGATCCAGTTCAGCCTGAGGTTAGGACAACAGTTTGAGGCAGAGCAGCTCAGGCTCGAGAGGTACAAAAAGTACCACCCTTCTACTTTCAATAGCTTGGCGTTAGAGGATGCCCAGGGTTTTCTTGAGTAGTGCCACCGTATCCTCCGTACTATGGGTGTTACGGAGACTAGTGGGGTTTCTTTGACTATGTTCCAGCTTAGAGGAGCGGCCTATCAGTGGTGGCGCGCCTACGAGTTGGATAGTCCAGATGAGGCACCTTCACTCACTTGGACTCAGTTCTCAGATATGTTCTTGAGAGAGTATGTTCCTAGAGTCTCAGAGATGCTTGGCATGTAGAGTTTGAGAAGTTGTGCCAGGGTTCTATGACCATGTCAGAGTATGCGGTCCGATTTAGTGATTTGGCTAGGCATGCACCAACCTTGGTTGCTACTGTTCGAGAGAGGGTTCGTCAGTTTATTGAGGGGCTCAACCCTACTATCAGATTGAGCATGGCCCGAGAGTTGGAGATGGATATTGCATACCAACAGGTAGTAGGGATTGCTAGGATGTTTGAGGGTATACTGTCTCGGGATAGAGAGGAGAGAGAGGCCAAGAGTCTCGAGAGTCTAGCACTTACAGTGGTACTCGAGCCCTAGCGGCAACTCGTCATGGCAGGGGTTATATGGGTCGCCCTGTTCATTCAGCACTTCCAGCTGCCAACGGTGCTCCGACCACTACTAGGCATCATGATCCTTATTATGCACCGCCATAGTATAGTGTACCTCCTGTACGGGGGAGGCTAGGCCTAATATTATGCCCTTCCTGCTAGGACGAAGGCAGTTACATCAGATTCTGTTATCATAGGTACTGTTCCTGTATGTCATAGAGATGCGTTAATCTTATTTCATCTAGGCTGCACTTATTCCTATGTGTCATCTTATTTTGCTTCGTATCTGGGTGTATTCCGTGATTCTCTAAGTTCACCTGCTTATGTATCTACACCCGTGGGTGATTCTATTGTTGTTTACCGTGTGTATCGGTCGTGTTTGATTGTTCTTAGTGGTTTTGAGACCAGAGCCAATTTATTATTGCTCAGTGTGTTAGATTTCGATGTTATTTTGGGTATGGACTGGTTGTCACCCTATCACGCTATCCTTGATTGTCATGCCAAGACGGTGATGTTGGCTATGCCAGGTCTACCACGGCTAGAGTGGAGAGGTACCTTATATCACATTCCTAGTAGGGTTGTCTCATTTCTTAAAGCTCGACGAATGGTTGTGAAGGGATGTGATGCGTATCTGGCATATGTGAGAGATGTTAGTGTTGATACTCCTGCCGTCGAGTCAGTTCCAGTAGTGAGGGATTTTGCAGACGTATTTCCGGTAGATCTTCCGGGCATGCCGCCTGACAAGGATATTGACTTTGGCATTGATTTGTTACTGGACACTCAACCCATTTCTATTCCACCTTATCGTATGGCCCCAACAGAGTTGAAGGAGTTAAAGGAGCAGTTACATGAGTTACTTGATAAAGGGTTCATTTGGCCCAGTGTATCGCCTTGGGGTGCTCCTATCTTGTTTGTAAATAAGAAGGATGGTTCTATGCGAATGTATATTGATTATCACCAGTTGAACAAGGTTATAGTGAAGAATAGGTATCTATTGCCACGTATTGATGACCTATTTGATCAGCTTCAGGGTGCCAGAGTGTTCTCTAAGATCAACTTGCGTTTAGGCTATCATCAATTGAAGATTCGGGAGCCAGATATCCCAAAGACTGCTTTCAGGACTCAGTATGGTCATTACGAGTTCCTTGAGATGTCTTTTGGACTGACAAATGCCCCAGCAACATTCATGCACTTGATGAACAATGTATTTCAACCCTATCTTGAATCCTTCCTCATTATTTTTATTGAAGAAATTCTGGCGTACTCCCAGAGTCGGAAGGATCATGAGCAGCACCTGAGGACTGCGCTTCAGACCTTGAGGGAGAAGAAGTTATATAAAATTTTTTCGAAGTGTGAATTCTGGCTAGATTCAGTGGCATTTTTGGGTCATGTAGTATCGAGTGAGGGGATCAAGGTAGGCCTGAAGAAGATTAAATCAGTATAGAGTTGACCTAGACCGTCCTCAGCTACGGAGATCCGAAGTTTTCTTGGTTTTGCAGGGTACTACCGTCAATTTGTAGAGGGTTTCTCATCTATTGTTGCACCTATGAACAGATTGACCCAGAAGGGTGCTCCATTCAAGTGGACCGAGGAGTGTGAGGAGAGCTTTCAAAAGCTCAAGACTGCTTTGACTACATCCCTAGTGTTAGTGTTGCCTACTGGATCGGGGTCCTATACGGTGTATTATGATGCATCATGCATTGGTCTCGGTGCGACGTTGATGCAGGACAGTAGGGTGATTGCCTACGCGTCTAGACAACTAAAGGTACACAAGAGGAACTATCATGTCCTCTACCTTGAGTTAGCAGCTATTGTTCATGCCTTGAAGATCTGGCGGCACTACTTGTATGGTGTCCCTTGTGAGGTTTTCACCAATCACCTGAGTCTACAATATCTATTTAAACAGAAGGATCTTAACTTGCGGCAACGAAGATGGTTGGAGTTGCTTAAGGATTATGACATCAGCATTCTCTATCATCTCAGGAAGGCCAATGTGGTGGCCGATGCCTTGAGTCGCAAGGCGGAGAGTTTGGGCAGTTTAGCATATCTACCAGTAGCAGAGAGGCCTTTAGCCTTAGGTGTTCAGGCCTTGGCCAACCAGTTTGTTAGATTGGATGTTACCGAGCCGAGCCGAGGTTTGGCTTGTGTGGTATCTCACTCTTCTCTTTATGATCGTATCAGAGAGCGTCAGTATGATGATGTCACACCCCGAACTCGGGGAGCGCGACCGACGCTCAACCGAGATACTCCGGTTCAGCAAGCCTGCTAGATGCCTTCTACCCAACCTTACCCATTAACAATATAAGAATCAATACATGTGATAAACATGAGAAAAATCAAGTATTCCTCATTCTTTTTCCATTACTCAAAGGATATTCATTTAGGACTTCCAAAATATTACAAGTTTATAGATATGATGAAAACTATGTTTGCCACATACCAACACTTCTAGTTCATTACCCAACAATCAAACAACACCCACAACCTGTCTACGGAGCCTCTAAGTACAACAGAAGAGTAATATGAAAGTGCCGGCAACAAGGCCCCGGCTTACCTCAAAATACGATGTACAACTCAAATGACATTAGGACCAGAATAGAGTAGGACTTACCAAAACCTGCTGAATAGAGAGTGGCTGCTAATGAGGACCAAAGCTGCCTGCTGATGAACCACCTGCATCCATTGAAGATGCAACGCCCCAGGCAAAAGGGACGTTAGTGCATATGGAATATTACTAGTATGTAAAGCTAACTGTCCACTTTCAAAATAGAATGCCAATATAAGAAAGGAAAAACCATATAAATAGGAAGTCACAATCAATGATATCCAAATGCCCATTTAAAACATAACAATTTTCAAAATACGGAAGTAATATATATATATTTTAAAACATAACAATTTTCAAAATACGGAAGTAATATATATATATTTTAAAACATAACAATTTTCAAAATACGGAAGTAATATATATATATATATATATATATATATATATATATATATATATATATATATATATATATATATATATATATATATATATATATATATATATATATATATATTTTTTTTGGGAGATTATTAGTACTGATATAGATATGCTGCCGTGTATTTTGCACAGAGTCCGATCACAACCCGATCAGCTAGGCCGTCTTCCCCGAAGACATCAACCACAATCACAATTACTATCACCATTTTAATTACAGTTTCCAGCACAATCATCGCAATATATGCGGCATGGCGTCCGATCACGACCCAATCAGTTAGGCCATCTCACCACAATGCCGTGTGGGTCGACATCATCCTTTTCTATCAATCATCTCATCCCAGTTGAGGGGAAATATTTTTTATCTCATCAATCTCATCCCAAATAAGGGAAATAATCACAATCCACTCATACAGTGACACATGTAGTTTCGGGGTTAGGTTATTTTTACCTACCCTTCCTCGGTGACTAACGATACTCCCAAAAATATTTATATGATTTGCATACAAAGGAAATAGCAATACAAATGCATTTACCCGTATATAGCCTCATTGGCACTTTCAACCACTTACAACATCATTATTTCATTGACACTTTTGACCATACATATGATTCTTCATTCATGGCACAATGGCCATATTTCATATTCCACACTGTTATTTCTTTCCTTTCATAGATCATCATCATAAATATCATTAAATAGAATATTAAGGAAATCACAACTTTAATTTCATTTGTAATGAATAATTTAAGCACAATAAGAAATGGAGTAAAATGATTGGCAATCGAAGCACAGGTTAAAATCATAAACGAGTAACACATCATTTATTCTTGAAACACTTTTTCCCAAAAGGGCAATACACAATTTCAACTCATGAATATATAAGAGCTCAAAACACGTTGGAAATACTTATAAAGCATAGAATTAGTTGAAACAACCACATTTGGCCACGACTTGAGTACATAAGGTCTTAGACAAATCTATTTTCGAAGTCAATTTAGAACAATTGAATCAAGGCTCATTTATTGACCTTTCTCACATTATTTCATTTCACTGGCACTATTAGTCATAAGTATAACTTTCATTATCGGCACAGTGGCCATGCTTTATATCTCCAACCCACCTCTTTCACATTCAAGCATCATTATAGATTATCAACAAGACATTTCAAATCAAGACTTTAGGTACACATATGAGCAATAGGAATTTTAGACGCATGGAGTATTCTTTCCAAGTTATGCATAATGGACTTTCATTTGAAATACGACTCAAAGCCATAACATTTTAATACACATATCATTCTTGAACACATTCCCGAAAGATAACATAATTTGATATAAACATTAAGAACACATTTTATATACATAATTCTCGACACTTGCTTACTCGGGACAATTGAATTTATTGGGAACAACTCGGAACATGGGAATAAGGAACTTGAGCCAACAATGCTTAAAACTTACGGGAACATCATGGAATTTATTTCTAAAAGAGTAGTTTATCCAACATACCTCACTTGAGCTTTCCTTAAATTACTACAATATTCCGAAAATCCTAGCAACTTCAATCTATTTTGAGACATAACAAAATTGAACACAAATTAGGAAGATATTCATGGTCTCATCTCATTTGAGCATTTTGAACAAACACTAGATGTGCAAATTTGGCTACAAGGTTCTTCTACAAGATTTTCTTCACTTCACAACCCCATATTTACCCATTCGAGCTCAAATATCTTCCCACAAACCTTATTGGTACATGGATGTATAAATAATACTCTTACACCCAAGAATCATACTCCCAATCACTCATCTTTTACCCCAAACTCGAAATTGAAGACTAGAGTTAGATCCTTACCTCTTGAGTGAAGATCTTATGATCTTTCCTTGTTAGATTTCAAAGCTTGGACAAGATCTTGATGAACAAAGTACTTGAGCTTCTTTCTCCCTCTAGAACACGCTCACTTCTCTCTAAACATATCAGGCTTTTGCCTTCAAAACGAGCCCCAAAGGCTATTTATCAAAATGGGGTCGGGTTATAAAAATTAGAAAATGGAACCTCCGAAACACAATTTGCGGTCGCATATTGACCGCAGAATGGGATATGCGGTCCGCAAATTGGCCGCACAATTGGTGCCCTTGAACTGGGACATACGGGTTGGGTTTGCGGCAGCTATGCAGCCCGCAGACCTATTCTGATGTCGCATAATACACTGCAAACTTGCTCTGCGGTCGCATAATGCACCACAGACTTTCTTCCAAATTTGCCCATTTACTGCCTCACTCTGCGGCCATTCTGCGGCTTGTAGAGTGATTCTGCGAACGCATAGTGGGCCGCAGAAATGTCTTTTTCTGCCAACAATATTTTCCTTTACTCCCCAACACATTGCTCAACCCAAATAGTCTGATCTGCGGCGAGCATGCTCGCCACGAAGAATTTCTGCAATCCTCAAACACGTAAACCTACCCCGGCACCACGAAACCTTAAATTCCTTTGCAAAATTTTACGGGGCCTTACAGATGACCCCCATCTGCTTGTCCTTAAGTACACGGTTCATCACAGTGATTCCAGGGATGTCACGATTGGAGATAACGGTGTATTACAGATGCATGATAGGCTATGTGTGCCTAATGTAGATGGTTTGCGTGAGTTGATTCTCCAGGAGGCTCACCGTTCACAGTACTCCATTCATCCAGGTGCGGTGAAGATGTATCAGGATTTAAGGCAACACTATTGGTGGAGGCGGATGAAAAAGGACATAGTGGAATTTGTGGCTCGGCGCTAAATTGTCAGCAGGTTAAGTATGAGCATCAATGACTGGGTGGATTGTTTCAGAAGTTAGAGATTCCACAGTGGAAATGGGAGCGGATCACTATGGATTTCGTTGTTGGACTCCCATGAACTCAGAGGAAGTTTGATGCGATTTGGGTGATTGTGGATAGATTTACCAAGGCAACTCATTTCATTCTTGTGGTTACTACTTACTCTTCGGAGCAGTTGGCTCAAGTTTACATTCGCGAGATTGTCAGGCTTCATGGAGTACTGGTATCTATCATATCTAATAGGGGTACGTAGTTTACATTATGGTTCTAGAGATCCGTACAGCGTGAGTTAGGTACTCATGTGGAGTTGAGTACAACATTTCACCCTTATATGGATGGACAGTACGAGCGCACTATTCAAATATTTGAGGATATGCTTCGTGTGTGTGTGATGGATTTTGGGGGTGCTTGGGATCAGTTCTGGCCACTTTCAGAGTTTTCCTACAACAACAGTTATCAGTCGAGCATTCAAATAGTGCCGTATGAGGCTTTGTATGGTAGACGGTGCCGGTCTCCAGCGGGTTAGTTTGAGCCGGGCGAGGCTAAGCTATTGGGTACAGACTTGGTTCAGGATGCCTTGAAAAAGGTTAAATTGATTCAGAATCGACTTCGTACAGCCCAGTACAGGCAGAAGAGCTATGCGGATCAGAAGGTTCACGACGTTACATTCATGGTTGGGGAGCGAGTCTTGCTCCGGGTTTCGCCCATGAAGGGTGTTATGAGGTTCGGAAAAAGGCCAAGTTGAGAACTAGGTATATCAGGCCTTTTGAGATTCTTGAGAGGGTTGGAGAGGTGTCTTACAAACTTGCTCTACCATCAAGTCTCTCTGCAGTTCATCCAGTATTTCATGTTTCCATGCTTCGAAACTATCCTAACGATCTGTCTTATGTGTTAGACCTCAGCTCAGTCCAGTTGGACAAGGATCTATCTTATGTTGAGGAGCCAATGGCCATTTTGGGATAGGAAGGTTAAAAAGTTAAGGTTGAAGAACATCGCATCAGTGAAGGTTCAGTGGAGGGGTCATCCGATTGAGGAGGCGACTTGGGAGACCGAGCAGGATATGCGCAACCATTGTCCTCATATTTTCACCACTTCAGGTATGTCTCTATACTCATTTGAGGATGAACGATCGTTTTAAGAGGGGGAGTATGTAACGACTCGGCCGGTCATTTTGAGAGAAATAGCCCCGAATCCCTATTTATTGCTCCCTCTATTTCATTTTTTGGTTTTGGAACTTGCCGGGAGGATTTGTCTTTGGCTTCCGAGTGAAATGGGACACATAGTCCCTAAAATGGAAGTTTAAGTTCTAAGTATTGACCGTAATTTAAAGTGTATGAAGATGACCTCTTAATGGAGTTTTGACGATTTCAATAGCCCCGTAGGGTGATTTTGGTCTTGGGAGCGGGTTCGGATGCTGAATTGGAGGTCCGTAGGTCATTTTAGCGTCTATTGACAAACGTTCAAAAATAAGATGATTTTTGAAAGTTTGACCGGGAGTGGACTTTTTGATATCAGGGTCGGATTCCGATTTCGGAGTTGGAGTAGGTCCGTAATGTCAATTATGACTTGTGTGCGAAATTTGAGGTCAATTGGACTTGATTTGAAAGGTTTCGGCGTCAGATGTAGAAGTTTGAAGTTTTAAAGTTCATTAGGTTTGAATTGATGCGCAATTTGTGTTTTTAGCATTGTTTGATGTGATTTAAATGATCGACTAAGTCCGTATGATGTTATAGGACTGGTTGGTATGTTTGGTTGAGGTCCCGGGGGCCTCAGGTGGATTTCGGATGATTAACGCATCAAATTTGAACTTGTGAGTATGGCTGAAGGAACCAACTCTGGTGTAATCGCACATGCGTAAGATTGACCGCAGGTGCGAGACCGCAGAAGCGGCACATTGATCGCAGATGCGGGCTAGAGCAGTGTGGGCAGAGGTCGCAGATGCGAAGGAGTCAGCGTTGAAGCGGAAGGGACCTGGCATGGGAGTTTCGCAAAAGCGGTCTTCGTCTCGCAGAAATGAGTCCGCAGAAGCGGAAGTTTCGCAGATACGGAAGGGTTGACCGCAGGAGTGAGTGAACTACAGATGCGGGTATGTTTTCGCTTCTGCGACGCCGTAGATGCGGCTAAGTGTCCGCAGATGCGGAAATTCTAGACAGAACACTTAAATGCAAGTGTTCACGATTTTTGCTCATTTTAAACATTTTGAGCTCGGGTCTTGGCGATTTTTAAGAGCTGGTTTCGAGGGATTTCTTGAGGTAAGTCCCTTGTGCTTATTTTTGATCAATAATCTTGTTTCCCCATTGATTTTCCCACCTAGATTTTGTGTGTTTAAGGTGGCATTTGGGAGTTGGAGGCTAGGGATTTGGAGAGTTAAATTGGGAATTTGAGTGACGACTTGGTGTCGGATTTTGGTAATTTTGGTATGGGTGAACTCGTTATCGAATGGGTATTTGTATTTTGTAACCTTTACCCGAATCTGATACGTGGGACCTGGTCGAATTTTTGGGGCAATTTGTCGATTCTTTGCTAAAGTCGTAGATTTATGATTTAAATTACTTACTTGTAGTTGTATTCATGATATGTAATTTTGTTTGTCTAGATTTGGGCCATTCAGAGTTGGAAAATTGAGGGAAAGACACCCTTATCATTTGATTGAGCGAGATTTGAAGTAAGTGACTTGTCTAACCTAGTGTGTGGGGGGGGGGGGAGGGGGAGGGAGGGGGGATCCCCTTAGGATTTGGTACTATTGTAAAGATTTGTGATATGTGAGCGCTGTGTATGCGAGGTGACGAGTGTGTACACGGGCTAATTGTGGAAGAATTTCGGTTCTTGCTGAGTAGATATCTTTTAAATTCCTTAACTGAGTTGCCTTAACATATGTAATGATCAGGATTAGCGTAATATCACATATCTACATGCCTTAACTCTTAATTGAATTTTGTGCAACATGCTTAGTTGAATTACATGCTTCCCTTGATTTGAATTAAATCTTTAACTGCAAGACTTCTTGCTGTAAATTCATTGTTCCTTTAGTTCGATTATCTGTTGCATCTTTACTTTAGGACTACGAGATGGTTCCTCGAGAGTTACCCCTATACTGCATATTTACTTTGTGACTACGAGGCGGGTCCTCGGGAGATCCTCCTATGTATGGCATATTTACTTAGTGACTACGAGGCGGTTCCTTGGGAGATCCCCCTGTACTGCATATTTATTTTGGAACTACGAGGCGGTTTCTCGGGAGATCCCCCTTTATTGCATATTTACTTTGGGACTACGAGGCGTTTCCTCGGGAGATCCCCACTATCTAGCATATTTACATTTTGGACTACGAGGCGATACCTCGGGAGCGCCCCTGTTGTTTACCTCTGTTTGCTGTGCTATTATTTTTTGAAGCTTCTCGTTATTTAAATTCTCAGTCATTTCAAATATTATTATATCTTCCGCCTTATTTTCCTTTTAAACCAGTAGGGCCCTAACATGATCTCGTCACTACTCTACCGAGGTTAGGCTTGGCACTCACTGGGTACCATTGTGGCGTACTCATACTACACTCGGCACATCTTTTTGTGCAGATCCAGGTTCTTCCTACCAGGCCAGATACTAGTGAGTTGGACTATACGTGGAGACTTCAAGGTATATCTGCCAGCGTCTACACACCTCGGAGTCCCCCTCTATCCTTATTATGTTGTCTCCCCTTATTCTTTTTAGATTTATGTATAGAGACACTTAGTATTTTCTCTTAAAAGCTTGTGACTTATTTCTATCGGGTTTTGGGAGCTGTAATTATGGATTTGCAGTTTTATATTTATATATCATGTGTTGAGATTGGAGTTCAGTTTATTATTCATTTATTCCGCAAATTGTTAAGCTTGCCTAGTCTTAGAGACTAGGTGCCATCACGACATCCTACGAAGGAAAATTGGGGTCGTGACAAGTTGGTATCATAGCTCTAGGTTCATAGGTGTTATTAGTCACAAACAGGTTTAGTAGAGTCTCGCGGATCGGTACGGAGACGTATGTACTTATCTTCGGGGGGCTATGGAAATTGTTAGAAAAAGCTTTACTTCTTTGACTCCTTATCGTGCGAGATTTTGACTTCGGATTCTAAATTTCAGTGTTTTTATTCTGTCACATATGGTGAGGACACGTACAGCTGAATCAGATGACCAGGCACCCGTGCCTCTTACTACAGCCGCGAGAGGCCAGGGTAGAGGCCGAGGATGTTTACGTGGTGCAGCTAGAGCACCCACACGAGCTGCTACAGAGGAGCCACCAGTAGCTCCAGTTGTGGGGTAGGCACCTGAGACGCCTGTTAGTGCACAGCCCTTTAGGAGACTCTAGCCCAGTTTCTGAGCATGTTCAGCACCTTGGCTCAGACAGGATTGATACCACTTGCTCCTGCCACATCTCAGGCCGGGGGAGGAACACAGACTCCCGTCACCGGTAACCCAGAGCAGCGGGTTCAGGTCGACCAGGTTCCAGATATTATACCGATGCAGCTAGTAGTTCCAATTCAGCCTGAGGTTAGGACAACAGTTTGAGGCAGAGCAGCTCAGGCTCGAGAGGTACTAAAAGTACCACCCTTCTACTTTCAGTGGCTTGGCGTTAGAGGATGCCCAGGGTTTTCTTGAGTAGTGCCACCGTCTATGGGTGTTACGGAGACTAGTGAGGTTTCTTTGACTACGTTCCAGCTTAGAGGAGTGGCCTATCAGTGGTGGCACGCCTACGAGTTGGATAGTCCAGATGAGGTAGCTTCACTCACTTAGAATCAGTTCTCAGATATGTCCTTGAGGGAGTATGTTCCCCAGAGTCTCAGAGATGCTTGGCGTGTAGAGTTTGAGAAGTTGTGCGAGGGTTCTATGACCATTTCAGAGTATGCGGTCCGATTCAGTGATTTGGCTAGGCATGCACCAACCTTGGTTACTACTGTTCGAGAGCGGGTTCATCGGTTTATTGAGGGGCTCAACCCTAGTATCAGATTGAGCATGGCCCGAGAGTTGGAGATGGATGTTGCATACCAACAGGTAGTAGGGATTGCTAGGATGTTTGAGGGTATGTTGTCTTGGGATAGAGAGGAGAGAGAGGCCAAGAGGTCTCGAGAGTCTGGCACTTACAGTGGTACTCGAGCCCTAGCGGCAACTCGTTATGGCAGGGGTTATATGGGTCGCCCTGTTCATTCAGCACTTTCAGCTGCCAACGGTGCTCCGGCCACTACTAGGCCCCATGATCCTTATTATGCACCGCCATAGTCTAGTGTACCACCTGTACGGGGTGCTTTCAGTGGACAGTCCAATCGATCAGGTCTGAGCCAGTCATAACATCCACGCCCTTCGAGAACTTGCTTTGAGTGTGGTGACACTCGTCATGAAGTGAGGGATTGCCCCAGATTCAGGAGGGGTGCACCTCTACAGATTTCTCAGGCACCGCGTGCTCCACCAGGTCCTTATGCTATGGTTACAGCACCAGTTACCACCCAACCTATACAACCAGCTAGATGTGGAGGTCGGACAGGTAGAGGTCGCCCTAGAGGGGGAGGCCAGGCCTAATATTATGCCCTTCCTGCTAGGACGAAGGCAGTTACATAAGATTCTGTTATCATAGGTATTGTTCCTGTCTGTCATAGAGATGCATTAATCTTATTTGATCCAGGCTGCACTTATTCCTATGTGTCATCTTATTTTGCTTCGTATCTGGGTGTATCCTGTGATTCTCTAAGTTCACCTGTTGTTGTATCTACAACCGTGGGTGATTTTATTGTTGTTTACCATGTG
This sequence comes from Nicotiana tomentosiformis, assembly GCF_000390325.3. NCBI lineage: Eukaryota > Viridiplantae > Streptophyta > Magnoliopsida > Solanales > Solanaceae > Nicotiana > Nicotiana tomentosiformis. The sequence continues at coordinate 10,701,422 of NC_090818.1, forward strand.
TATCGGTTGTGTTTGATTGTTCTTAGTGTTTTTAACACCAAAGCCGATTTATTATTGCTTAGTATGGTAGATTTCGATGTTATTTTGGGCATGGACTGGTTGTCGCCCTATCACGCTATCCTTGAATGTCATGCCAAGACGGTGATGTTGGCTATGCCAGGTCTACCGCGGCTAGCGTGGAGAGGTACCTTATATCAAATTCCTAGCAGGGTTGTCTCATTTCTTAAAGCTCGACGAATGGTTAAGAAGGGATGTGATGCGTATCTGGCCTATGTGAGAGATGTTAGTGTTGATACTCCTACCGTCGAGTCAGTTCCAGTAGTGAGAGATTTTGCAGACGTATTCCCGGCAGACCTTCCGGGCATGCCGCCCGACAAGGATATAAACTTTGGCATTGATTTGTTACCGGGCACTTAACCCATTTCTATTCCACCTTATCGTATGGCCCCAACAGAGTTGAAGAAGTTAAAGGAGCAGTTACATGAGTTACTTGATAAAGGGTTCATTCGGCCTAGTGTATCGCCTTGGGGTGCTCCTGTCTTGTTTGTAAATAATAAGGATGGTTCTATGAGAATGCGTATTGATTATCACCAGTTGAACAAGGTTACAGTGAAGAATAGGTATCTATTGCCACGTATTGATGACCTATTTGATCACCTTCAGTGTGCCAGAGTGTTCTCTAAGATCGACTTGCATTTAGGCTATCATCAATTGAAGATTCGGGAGACAGATATCCCGAAGACTGCTTTCAGGACTCGGTATGGTCATTACGAGTTCCTTGTGATGTCACTTGGACTGACAAATGCCCCAGCAACATTCATGCACTTGATGAACAGTGTATTTCAGCCATATCTTGACTCCTTCCTCATTGTTTTTATTGACGAAATTCTGATGTACTCCCGGAGTCGGGAGGATCACGAGCAGCACCTAAGGACTGCGCTTCAGACCTTGAGGGAGAAGAAGTTATATGCATAATTTTTGAAGTGTGAATTCTCGCTAGATTCAGTGGCATTTTTGGGTCATGTAGTATCGAGTGAGGGGATCAAGGTAGACCTGAAAAGATTAAATCAGTGTAGAGTTGGCCTAGACCGTCCTCAGCTATGGAGATCCGAAGTTTTCTTGGTTTGGCGGGGTAATACCATCAATTTGTAGAAGGTTTCTCGTCTATTGCTGCACCTATGAACAAATTGACCCAAAAGAGTGCTCTATTGAGGTAGACCGAGGAGTGTGAGGAGAGCTTTCAAAAGCTCAACACTGCTTTGACTACATCCTAGTGTTAGTGTTGCCTACTGGATCCTATATGGTGTATTGTGATGCATCACTCATTGGTCTCGACGCGGTGTTGATGCGGGACGGTAGGGTGATTGCCTACGCATCTAGAAAACTAAAGGTACACGAGAGGAACTATCATGTCCTCTACCTTGAGTTAGCAGCTATTGTTCATGCCTTGAAGATCTAGCGGCACTACTTGTATGGTGTCCCTTGTGAGGTTTTCACCAATCACCTGAGCCTACAACATCTGTTTAAACAGAAGGATATTAACTTGCGGAAACGAAGATGGTTGGAGTTGCTTTATGACATCACCATTCTCTATCATCCCGGGAAGGCCAATGTGGTGGCCGATGCCTTGAGTCGCAAGGCGGAGAGTTTGGGTAGTTTAGCATTTCTACCAGTAGCAGAGAGGCCTTTAGCCTTGGGTGTTCACGCCTTGGCCAACCAGTTTGTTAGATTGGATGTTACCGAGCCGAGCCGAGTTTTGGCTTGTGTAGTATCTCACTCTTCTCTTTATGATCGTATCAGAGAGCGTCAGTATGATGATGTCACGCCCCGAACTCGGGGAGCGCGACCGACGCTCAACTGAGATACTCCGGTTTAGCAAGCCTGCTAGATGCCTTCTACCCAACCTTACCCATTAACAATATAAGAATCAATATATGTGATAGACATGAGAAAAATCAAGTATTCCTCATTCTTTTTCCATTACTCAAAGGATATTCATTTTCGACTTCCAAAATATTACAAGTTTATAGATATGATGAAAAATATGTTTCCCACATACCAACACTTCTAGTTCATTACCTAACAATCAAACACCACCCACAACTTGTCTATGGAGCCTCTAAGTACAATAGAAGAGTAGTATGGAAGTGCTGGCAACAAGGCCCCGGCTTACCTCAAAACACGATATACAACTCAAATGACATTAGGACCGGAATAGATTAGGACTCACCAAAACCTGCTGAATAGAGAGTGGCTGCTAACGAGGACCAAAGCTGCCTGCTGATAAACCACCTGCATCCATTGAAGATGCAGCGCCCCCGGCAAAAAGAACGTTAGTACATATGGAATATTACTAGTATGTAAAGCTAACTGTCCACTTTCAAAATAGAATGCCAATATAAGAAAGGGAAAACCATATAAATAGGAAGTCACAATCAACGATATCCAAATGGCCATTTAAAACATAACAATTTCCAAAATACGGAAATAATATATATATATATATATATATATATATATATATATATATATATATATATATATATATATATATATATATATATTGGTTGGTAGATCATTAGTACCGATATAGATAAGCTGCCGTGTATTTTGCACAGAGTCCGATCACGACCCGATCGGCTAGGCCGTCTTTCCCGAAGACATCAACCACAATCACAATTACTATCACCATTTCAACTATAGTTTCCAGCACAATTATCACAATGTGTGCGGCATGTCGTCCGATCACGACCCAATCGGTTAGGCCATCTCACAACAATGCCGTGTGAATCGACATCATCCTTTTCTATCAATCATATCATCCTAGTTGAGGGGAAATATTTTTCATCACATCAATCTCATCCCAAATAAGGAGAATAATCACAATCCACTCCTACACCGACACATGTAGTTTCGGGGTTAGGTTATTTTTACCTACCCTTCCTCGGTGACTAACGATACTCCCAAAAATATTTATATGATTTTAATACAAAGGAAATAGAAATACAAATGCATTTACCCGTATATAGCCTCATTGGCACTTTCAACCACTTACAACATCATTATTTCATTGACACTTTTGACCATACATATGATTCTTCATTCGTGGCACAATGGCCATATTTCATATTCCACACTGTTATTTATTTCCTTTCATAGATCATCATCATAAATATCATTAAATAGAATATTAAGGAAATCATAACTTTAATTTCATTTGTAATGAATAATTTAAGCACAATAGATTTATTTTCAAGAAATGGAGTAAAATGATTGGCAATCGAAGTACAAGTTAAAATCATAAACGAGTAACACATCATTTATTCTTGAAACACTTTTCCCCAAAAGGGCAATACACAATTTCAACTCATGAATATATAAGAGCTCAAAACACGTTGGAAATACTTATAAAGCATAGAATTAGTTGAAACAACCACATTTGGCCACGACTTGAGTACATAAGGTCTTAGACAAATCTATTTTCGAAGTCAATTTGGAACAATTGAATCAAGGCTCATTTATTGACCTTTCTCACATCATTTCATTTCACTGGCACTATTAGTCACAAGTATAACTTTCATTATCGGCACAGTGGCCATGCTTTATATCTCCAACCCACCTCTTTCACTTTCAAGCATCATTATAGATTATCAACAAGACATTTCAAATCAAGACTTTAGGTACACATATGAGCAATAGGAATTTTAGACGCATGGAGTATTCTTTCCAAGTTATGCATAATGGACTTTCATTTGAAATACGACTCAAAGCCATAACATTTTAATACACATATCATTCTTGAACACATTCCCGAAAGATAACATAATGTGATATAAACATTCAGAACACATTTTATATACATAATTCTCGACACTTGCTTACTCGGGACAATTGAATTTATTGGGAACAACTCGGAACATGGGAATAAGGAACTTGAGCCAACAATGCTTAAAACTTACGGGAACATCATGGAATTTATTTCTAAAAGAGTAGTTTATCCAACATACCTCACTTGAGCTTTCCTTAAATTACTACAATATTCCGAAAATCCTAGCAACTTCAATCTATTTTGAGACATAACAAAATTGAACACAAATTAGGAAGATATTCATGGTCTCATCTCATTTGTGCATTTTGAACAAACACTAGATGTGCAAATATGGCTACAAGGTTCTTCTACAAGATTTTCTTCACTTCACAACCCCATCTTTACCCATTCGAGCTCAAATATCTTCCCACAAACCTTATTGGTACATGGATGTATAAATAATACTCTTACACCCAAGAATCATACTCCCAATCACTAATCTTTTACCCCAAACTCGAAATTGAAGACTAGAGTTAGATCCTTACCTCTTGAGTGAAGATCTTATGAGCTTTCCTTGTTAGATTTTAAAGCTTGGACAAGATCTTGATGAACAAAGTACTTGAGCTTCTTCCTCCCTCTAGAACACGCTCACTTCTCTCTAAACATATCAGGCTTTTGCCTTCAAAACGAGCCCCAAAGGCTATTTATCAAAATGGGGTCGGGTTATAAAAATTAGAAAATAGAACCTCCGAAACACAATTTGCAGTCGCATAATGACCCCAGAATGGGATATGCGGTCCGCAAATTGGCCGCACAATTGGTGCCCCTGAACTGGGACATACGGGTTGGGTTTGCGGCAGCTATGCAGCCCGCAGACCTATTCTGATGTCGCATAATACACTGCAAACTTGCTCTGCGGTCGCATAATGCACCACAGACTTTCTTCCAAATTTGCCCAGTTACTGCCTCACTCTGCGGCCATTCTGTGGCTCGTAGAGTGATTCTGCGAACGCATAGTGGGCCGCAGAAATGTCTTTTTCTGCCAACAATATTTTCCTTTACTCCCCAACACATTGCTCAACCCAAATAGTCTGATCCGCGGCGAGCATGCTCGCCACGAAGAATTTCTGCAATCCTCAAACACGTAAACCTACCCCGGCACCACAAAACCTTAAATTCTTTTGCAAAATTTTACGGGGCCTTACAGATGACCCCCATCTGCTTGTCCTTAAGTACACGGTTCATCACGGTGATGCCAGGGATGTCACGATTGGAGATGACGGTGTATTACAGATGCATGGTAGGCTATGTGTGCCTAATGTAGATGGTTTGCGTGAGTTGATTCTCCAGGAGGTTCACCGTTCACAGTACTCCATTCATCCAGGTGCGGTGAAGATGTATCAAGATTTGAGGCAACACTATTGGTGGAGGCGGATAAAAAAGGACATAGTGGAATATGTGGCTCGGCGCTAAATTGTCAGCAGGTTAAGTATGAGCATCAATGACCGGGTGGATTGTTTCAGAAGTTAGAGATTCCAGAGTGGAAATGGGAGCGGATCACTATGGATTTCGTTGTTGGACTCCCACGAACTCAGAGGAAGTTTGATGCGATTTGGGTGATTGTGGATAGATTTACCAAGGCAACTCATTTCATTCTTGTGGTTACTACTTACTCTTCGGAGCAGTTGGCTCAAGTTTACATTCGCGAGATTGTCAGGCTTCATGGAGTACCGGTATCTATCATATCTAATAGGGGTACGTAGTTTACATTATGGTTCTAGAGATCCGTACAGCGTGAGTTAGGTACTCGTGTGGAGTTGAGTACAACATTTCACCCTCATATGGATGGACAGTACGAGCGCACTATTCAAATATTCGAGGATATGCTTCGTGTGTGTGTGATGGATTTTGGGGGTGCTTGGGATCAGTTCTGGCCACTTTCAGAGTTTTCCTACAACAACAGTTATCAGTCGAGCATTCAAATAGTGCCGTATGAGGCTTTGTATGGTAGACGGTGCCGGTCTCTAGCGGGTTAGTTTGAGCCGGGCGAGGCTAAGCTATTGGGTACAGACTTGGTTCAGGATGCCTTGAAAAAGGTTAAATTGATTCAGAATCGACTTCGTACAGCCCAGTACAGGCAGAAGAGCTATGCGGATCAGAAGGTTCACGACGTTGCATTCATGGTTGGGGAGCGAGTCTTGCTCCGGGTTTCGCCCATGAAGGGTGTTATGAGGTTCGGAAAAGGACAAGTTGAGAACTAGGTATATCAGGCCTTTTGAGATTCTTGAGAGGGTTGGAGAGGTGTCTTACAAACTTGCTCTACCATCAAGTCTCTCTGCAGTTCATCCAGTATTCCATGTTTCCATGCTTCGAAACTATCCTAACGATCTGTCTTATGTGTTAGACCTCAGCTCAGTCCAGTTGGATAAGGATCTATCTTATGTTGATAAGCCAATGGCCATTTTGGGATAGGAAGGTTAAAAAGTTAAGGTCGAAGAACATCGCATCAGTGAAGGTTCAGTGGAGGGGTCATCCGATTGAGGAAGCGACTTGAGAGACCGAGCAAGATATGCGCAACCATTGTCCTCATATTTTCACCACTTCAGGTATGTCTCTATACTCATTTGAGGACGAACGATCGTTTTAAGAGGGGGAGTATGTAACGACTCGGCCAGTCGTTTTGAGAGAAATAGCCCCGAATCCCTATTTATTGCTCCCTCTATTTCATTTTTTGGTTTTGGGACTTGCCGGGAGGATTTGTCTTTGGCTTCCGAGTGAAATGGGACACATAGTCCCTAAAATGGAAGTTTAAGTTCTAAGTATTGACCGTAGTTTAAAGTGTATGAAGATGACCTCTTAATGGAGTTTTGACGATTTCAATAGCCCCGTAGGGTGATTTTGGTCTTGGGAGCGGGTTCGGATGCTGAATTGGAGGTCCGTAGGTCATTTTAGCGTCTATTGACAAACGTTCAAAAATAAGATGATTTTGGAATGTTTGACCGGGAGTGGACTTTTTGATATCAGGGTCGGATTCCGATTTCGGAGTTGGAGTAGGTCCGTAATGTCAATTATGACTTGTGTGCGAAATTTGAGGTCAATTGGACTTGATTTGAAAGGTTTCGGTGTCAGATGTAGAAGTTTGAAGTTTTATAGTTCATTAGGTTTGAATCGATGCGCAATTTGTGTTTTTAGCGTTGTTTGATGTGATTTAAATGATCGATTAAGTCCGTATGATGTTTTAGGACTGGTTGGTATGTTTGGTTGAGGTCCCGGGGGCCTCGGGTGGATTTCAGATGATTAACGCATCAAATTTGAACTTGTGAGAATGGCTGAAGGCACCAACTCTGGTGTAATCGCACATGCGTAAGATTGACCGCAGGTGCGAGACTGCAGAAGTGGCACCTTAATCGCAGAAGTGGGCTAGAGCAGTGTAGGTAGAGGTCGCAGATGCGAAGGAGTCAGCGTTGAAGCGGAAGGGACCTAGCATGGGAGTTCCGCAAAAGCGGTCTTCGTCTCGCAGAAATGAGTCCGCAGATGCGGAAGGGTTGACCGCAGGAGCGAGTGAACTACAGATGCAGGTATGTTGTTGCTTCTGCGATGCCGTAGATGTGGCTAAGTGTCCGCAGATGCGAAAATTCTGGACAAAACACTTAAATGCAAATGTTCACAATTTTTGCTTATTTTACACCTTTTGAGCTCGGGTCTTGGCGATTTTTAAGAGCCTTTTTTGAGGGATTTCTTGAGGTAAATCCCTTGTGCTTATTTTTGATCAATAATCTTGTTTCCCCATTGATTTTCCCACCTAGATTTTATGTGTTTAAGGTGGCATTTGGGAGTTGGAGGCTAGGGATTTGGAGAGTTAAATTGGGGATTTGAGTGACGACTTGGTGTCGGATTTTGGTAATTTTGGTATAGGTGAACTCGTTATCGAATGGGTGTTTGTATTTTGTAACCTTTACCCGAATCTGATACGTGGGACCTGGTCGAATTTTTGGGGCAATTGTCGATTCTTTGCTAAAGTCGTAGATTAATGATTTAAATTAGTTACTTGTAGTTGTATTCATGATACGTAATTTCGTTTGGCAAGATTTGGGCCATTCAGAGTCAAAAAATTGAAGGAAAGACACCCTTATCATTTGATTGAGCGAGATTTGAAGTAAGTGACTCGTCTAACCTAGTGTGTTGGGGGGGGGGGGGGGGGATCCCCTTAGGATTTGGTACTGTTGTAAAAATTTGTGATATGTGAGCGCTGTGTATGCGAGGTGACGAGTGCGTACACGGGCTAATTGTGGAAGAATTTCGGTTCTTGTTGAGTAGATTTCTTTTAAATTCCTTAACTGAGTTGCCTTAACATATGTAATGATCATGATTAGCGTAGTATCACATGTCTACGTTCCTTAACTCTTAATTGCATTTTGTGCAACATGCTTAGTTGAATTACATGCTTCTCTTGATTTGAATTAAATCTTTAACTGTAGGACTTCTTGCTATAAATTCGTTGTTCCTTTAGTTCGATTATCTGCTGCATATTTACTTTGGAACTACAAGATGGTTCCTCGAGAGTTACCCCTGTACTGCATATTTACTTTGGGACTACGAGGCGGGTCCTCGGGAGATCCCCCCATGTATTGCATATTTACTTAGTGACTACGAGACGGTTTCTTGGGAGATCCCCCTGTACTGCATATTTACTTTGGAACTACGAGGCGGTTTCTCAGGAGATCCCCCTTTACTGCATATTTACTTTGGGACTACGAGGTATTTTCTCGGGAGATCCCCACTGTCTTGCATATTTATATTTGGGACTACGAGGCGATACCTCGGGAGCGCCCCTGTTGTTTACCTCTGATTGTTGTGCTATTATTTTTTGAAGCTTCTCGTTATTTAAATTCTCAGTCATTTCAAATATTATTATATCTTCCGGCTTACTTTCCTTTTAAACCAGTAGGCCCTAACATGACCTCGTCACTACTCTACCGAGGTTAGGCTTGGCACTTATTGGGGTACCGTTGTGGCGTACTCACAATACACTCGGCACATCTTTTTGTGCAGATCCAGGTTTTTCCTACCAGGCCAGATACTAGTGAGTTGGACTGTACGTGGAGACTTCAAGGTATATCTGCCAGCGTCCACACACCTCGGAGTCCCCCTCTATCCTTATTATGTTGTCTCCCCTTATTCTTTTTAGACTTGATGTATAAAGACACTTAGTATTTTCTCTTAAAAGCTTGTGACTTATTTCTACCGGGTTTTGGGAGCTGTAGTTATGCATTTGCAGTTTTATATTTATATATCATGTATTGAGATTGGAGTTGAGTTTATTATTCATTTTTTCGCAAATTGTTAGGCTTACCTAGTCTTAGATATTAGGTGTTATCACGATATCCTACAGAGAGAAATTCGGGTCGTGACACTAATTTGGCCCAAATGTGGCCATAGTTGTCAAAAGACCATCATAACCTTATTCAGGATTTTGCAATATTTCCCCCAATAATTTTTCCTCCAAATGTCACGACCAAAAATCACGCCTATCATGATGGCGCCTATCTCATTACTAGGCAAGTCGACAACCTCAATAAACCACAATCTCTTTTTCAGTTTAAAAACATAATATTTAAATTCAATACAAAAATCTCACAAATACCGACATAGACACTCCCAAAATCTGGTGTCACTGAGTATATGAGCATCTAAATGATAACAAAGTCTGACTGCTAAAAATACTATCTAAAAATATAGAACAGTACAAAAACTGAAAGGAAAGAGAGTCAAGGTCTGCGGACGTCAAGCAGCGACCTTGATAATCTCCAACAGATAAAACTCCGAGAACTAGCAATCGTCGTGTCCGGAAGTACCTGGATCTGCACACGAGGTGCAAGGTGTAGTATGAGTAAAACCAACTCAGCAAGTAACAATACTAAATAAAGAACTAAAAGTAGTGACAAGCTTCACAGCTAAATCCAATTACAGTAATTTCCAACATAAGAAGGTAGGCACGCTTTCAAGCTAAACATATAAGACACCAAACAGTAATTTCATATCAAGTTCAAATGAAACAGAAGTTAATATCTCTTAGAAATTTCCAAAACAGTGATATATGACAGCTGGAGTGCAAAAATAATGAAATCAATGCATCCTCTCAGAGCAACAGTCACTCAGTCCTCCCATTCACTACAACCTCACAAACACTCTTTCCTCACAGTCACTCATTCCTCTCAATCACTCAGCACTCGCACTCAGTAGGTACCTGCACTCACTGGGGGTGTGTACAGACTCTGGAGGGGCTCCTTCAGCCCAAGCGCTATAACGAGCCAATCATGGCATAGATCAATGAAACATGCTGCGACGTGCAGCCCGATCCCATAAATATCCTCACAATCAGGCCCCCGATTTCACTCAGTCATCAACTTCTACAGTCTCTCGGGCTCTCATAAATCATGATAAGCAGCCCAAACAACAATGATATGATGCATCGAGAATGAACAATAGAGACTGAGATGTAATGTGCAAGTAAAACTGTGACTGAATGCAAAACAATAATTTAGCAGATAATTCAACATGTACACGACCTCTGTCGGTCCCTACAGTGTCAACACATGTTTTAAAAAGAATTTATAGTTCGATTTCTCTAATACGTGGAAAATTTATGGATATCAATAGATTTTTCAACCACACAGTTCCACTAAATTTATCAAGTCCCAATTCCTACGGTGCACGCCCACACGTCCGTCACCTAGCATGTGCGTCACCTCAAAACCAATCATATATCACATAATTCGAGGTTTCATACCCTCATGACCAAATTTAGAATTGTTACTTACCTCAAACCTAGTCACAATTAATTCGATTCAGTCAATACAAATTATAGGAATTAATTCCATATGAAAATACTAATTTTCCAACAAAATCCGAAATTGCACTCAAATATCGCCCATGGGGCCCACGTCTCGGAACCCGACAAAAGTTAAAAAATATGAATGCCCTTTCAACCACGAGTCTAACCATAACAAAATTACTAAATTCCGATAACAATTCGGCCCTCAAATCCTCAAAGTTATCCAATAGGGTTTTTATTATTTTCCAACTTAAATCACCAATTAAATGCTAAAAATAGCAATAGATTTGGGTAATTTGACCAAAATTGAGTTAAGAACACTTACCCCGCTATTTTTCTTGAAAATCTCCCGAAAACCTCCTCTCCCTAAGCTCCAAATCGTTAAAAATGGAAAAAGGGACGAAGTCCCATTTTCAGAGCTTAAACTCTCTGCCCAGTCTTTTGCTCTATGCGATCACAGACAATCTCACGCGATCGCGAAGCACAGTTTACCCCTGACCAATTCTAACCTTACGCGATCACGGACCTGTCCACACGATCGCGAAGCTCTACTTCACAGACCTACATGATCGCGGACTCGCCCACATGATCGCGAAGCACAAACGCGTGACCTCCACTTCTGCTCCATTTCCTCTACGCGAACGCGACCTTAGCCACGCGTTCATGAATCATAGCATCCCAGAGCTACACAACCGTATCGCTCTTCACGCGATTGCGAAGAACAACTTCTGCACTGCCCAGCTAAGCCTACGCGATCACGGACAAGGTCATGCGATCGCGTATAATGAAACTAGATACAAACATCAGAAATTCCAGCAAAATTCCAAGTCCAAGAATTGATATAGTAACCCTCCGAAACTCACCCGAGGCCCCCGGTACCTCAACCAAATACATTAACAAGTCCTAAAACATCATAAAAACTTAGTCGAAACCTCAAATCACATCAAACAACACTAAAAACATGAATCATACCCCAATTCAAGCCTAATGAAACTAAGAAATTCCAACTTCTACATTCGATGCCGAAACCTATCAAATCAAGTCCGATTGACATCAAAATTTGCACACAAGTCATAAATGATATAACAGGCCTATTCCAATTTCCAGAATTGGATTCCGATCCCGATGTAAAAAAAGTCAACTCCTTGGTAAAACTTCCAAACTTAATTTCTATTTTATCCATTTCAAGCCTATTTTAACTACGGACTTCCAAATAATTTTTCGGATACGTTCCTAAGACCAAAATTACCACACAGAGTTATTGGAATCATAAAAACTCTATTCCGGGGGTCGTTTACACATAAGTCAATATCCGGTCAACTATTTCAACTTAAGCTTTAAACCTTGGAACTAAGTATTCTAATTCATTCCAAAGCCTCACCGGACCCGAACCAATTAGCCCGGCAAGTCACATATTAACTGTAAAGCACAAATTGAGCAGTAAATGGGGGAACGTTGCTGTAATACTCAAAAGGACCGGTCGGGTCGTTACATCTCCCCCTCTTAAAACACTGGACGAACTTCCAGAGCATAGATACATGAAACACTGGACGAACACCCGATAGACTAGGCGGCAATGCAAGTTCATAAGACACATCTCCAATCTTCTTAAGTATTTCAAAAGGCCCAATATACTGAGGGCTCAACTTGCCCTTCTTCCCGAAACTCAACACACCCTTCGTGGGTGAAACCTTGAGCAGAACCTTCTCCCCAACCATGTAAGCAACATCACGGACCTTCATGTCAGTATAACTCTTATGTCTAGACTTCGTCGTGCGAAGCCGCTCCTGAATCAATTTAACCTTCTCCAAAGCATCTTGAACCAAATCAGTACCCAATAGTCTAGCCTCACCCGGCTCAAACCAACCCACCGGAGACCGGTACCATCTCCCATATAAAGCCTCATACGGAGCCATCTGTATGCTCGATTGGTAGCTATTATTGTAAGCAAACTATGACAGTCGCAGAAATTGATCCCAAGAACCTCCAAAATCTATAAGACAAGCGTGTAGCATATCTTACAACATCTGAATAGTGCGCTTGGACGACGTCAGTCTGAGGGTGAAATGTTGTACTCAACTGAACCTGTGTACCCAAACCTTGCTGCACTGCTCGCCAAAACTGTGATGTAAACTGCGTGCCCCAATCTGAAATGATGGACACTGGCACCCGGTGTAGGCAAACAATCTTGCGGATATAAATCTCAGCCAACCGCTCCGAAGAATAAGTAGTACCGATTGGAATAAAATGTGCAGACTTGGTCAACCAATCTACAATCACCCAAACAACATCAAACTTCCTCAAAGTCCGTGAGAGTCCAACTACGAAGTCCATGGTAATACGCTACCACTTCCACTCCGGAATTTCAAGTCTCTGAGTAATCCGCCCGGTCTCTGATGTTCGTACTTCACCTGTTGACAATTTAAACACCGAGTTACAAGCCCAACTATATCTTTCTTCATTATTCTCAACCAATAGTGCTGCCTCAAGTCCTAGTACATCTTAGTGGCACCCAGATGAATGGAATACCACAAACTTTGGGCTTCTTCAAGAATCAATTCACGCAGCCCATCTATATTTGGCACACAAATACGACCCTGCATCCTCAACATCCCATCCTCTCCGATAGTAACATCTTTGGCATCACCGTGCTACACTGTGTCCTTCATGACAAGCAAGTGGGGGTAATCATACTGGCTCTCATTGATGCAGTCATATAAGGAAGACCGAGACACCACACAAGCTAGAACCCGACCGGGCTCTGAAACATCTATTCTCATGAACTTATTGGCCAAGGTCTGAATATCAACTGCAATAGGCTTTTAACCAACAAGAATGAATGCAAGGCTACCCATACTCACCGCCTTTATACTTAAGACATCAACCACCAATTTGGCCTTCCCGGGATGATACAGAATAGTAATATCATAGTCCTTTAGCATCTCCAACCATCTCCGCTTCCTCAAATTTAGATCCTTCTGTTTGAATAAGTGCTGAAGACTCCGATGATATGTAAATACATCACAAGACACACCATAGAGATAGTGCCTCCAAATATTCAATGCGTGAACAATTGTTGCCAATTCTAAATCATGAACAGGGTAGTTCTTTTCATGTGGCTTCAATTGGCGCGAAGCATAAGCAATCACTCTACCCTCATGCATTAAGACACACCCAACACCAATCCGAAAAGCATCACAATACACTGTATAAGAGCCTGAAGCTGAAGGCAAAACTAGAACTAGAGCTGTGGTCAAAGCAGTCTTGAGCTTCTGAAAGCTCTCTTCATACTCATCCGACCACCTGAATGGGGCACCTTTCTGGGTCAATTTAGTCATAGGTGCCGCAATAGACGAGAAGCCCTCCACAAAGCGACGATAATACCCGGCCAAGCCGAGGAAACTCCGAATCTCAGTAGCTGAAGATGGCCTAGGCCAACTCTGAACTGCCTCTATCTTCTTCAGATCTACCTTAATTCCTTCACTAGACACTATGTGTCCCAAGAAGGCCGCCGAACTAAGGCAGAACTCACACTTAGAGAATTTGACATAAAGTCTCTCATCTCTCAGCCTCTATAATACAATACCCAAGTATTGTGCATGCTACTCCTGGCTACGTGAGTACACCAGAATATTATCAATAAATACTACGATAAATGAATCAAGATATGACTGGAATACACTATTCATCAAGTGCATAAATGTTGTTGGGGGTGTTGGTCAGCCCAAAAGACATCATGAGAAATTCATAGTGACCATAACGAGTCCTGAATGCCATCTTTAGAATATCCGAATCCCAAATTTTCAACTGGTGATACCCGGATCTCAAATCAATTTTGGAGAATACCCTCGCTCCCTGAAGCTGGTCAAATAAATCATCAATATAAGGCAAAAGATACTTGTTCTTGATTATAACTTTATTTGACTGCCTATAGTCGATGCACATCCGTATAGTACCGTCTTTCTTTTTCACAAACAGGACCGGTGTACCCCAAGGCGACACACTAGTCCTAATAAACCCCTTATCAAGGAGTTTCTAAAGTTGATCTTTCAATTCTTTCAACTCAACTGGTGCCATACGATACGAAGGAATAGAAATGGGCTGAGTGCCCGATCCCAAGTCAATACTGAAATCAATATCCCTGTTGGGTGGTATACCATGCAGGTCTGCAGGAAATACATCCGAAAAGTCTCGCACTACCGGTACAAAATCTACAGTAGGAGTGCCTGCATCAACATCTCTCACAAAGGCCAAATAGGACAAACACCCCTTCTCAACCATACGTTGGGCCTTCAAATAAGAGATTACCCTGCTGGAAACATAATCTAGGGAACCTCTCCATTCGACCTTCGGCAACCCCGGCATCGCCAACGTCACAGGTTTTGTGTGACCGTCCAAGATAGCATGACATGGAGACAACCAATCCATACTCAAGATTACATAGAAATCAACCATACTAAGAAATAAGAGATCAACTCTAGTCTCTAGTCCCCCAATAGTTACCACACACGACCGATACACACAGTCCAAAATAATAATATAGTCCACCGACGTAGATATGCAAATAGGTAAAACTAGGGACTCACGAGGCATATCCAGATAATGAGTAAAGTATGATGATACATACGAATAAGTGGAACCAGGGTCAAATAATATGGAAGCTTCCCTGTGGCACACTGAGACAATACCTGTGATCATTGTATCTGAAGCAACGACATCTAGCCTGGCAGGAAAAGAATAGAATTGGGCATGACCTCCACCTGAGTGGCCTCCCCCTCTTGGGCGACCCCTAGCTGACTGAGCCCCACCCCGAGATGGCTGGGCGGGTGGCAAAGTAACTGGTGTTGAAGTCGTAGTCTGATTTCTCTGCTGGACTAGACCTCCCTGGCGACGAGGACACTGCCTCCACACATGCCCAAACTCCCCACACTCAAAGAAACTCCCCGTTGCTAATGGTGGTGGGGACTAAATCGGGCCCTGAGAACCATAATAACCGCTAAAAGCACCCGGTGCAAATGAACTCTTAACTGAAGGAGCACGGGACGAACTCTCAGCTGGAAGGGTACTGAGAGATGACTGACCCTGATGAGAATTGTATGAACCATGGTTGTATGATGCTCTATGGTGAACTGGACGACCCGACTGAGCATGCCTATAATGAAGACCCCTGTCGTGGTAGAGCTGACCCCCTGAAGGAACACCACTGAAACCACTCGATCCACGAGGCCTCTAAGCCTCCCTCTCTCCTGGCTATGGACCATCTCTATCTGCCGAGCAATGTCAACTACCTCATCAAAAGTAACACCTAATACTCTCTCCCGAGTCATAAGTAACCGCAACTGATATGTGAGACCATCAATGAATCTCCTAATCCTCTCCCTATCAGTAGGAACCAACCAAACTGCATGACGAGCCAACTCATAAAACCTCATCTCGTACTGCGTCACATACATGCTCTCCTAACATAACTGCTCAAACTGTCTGCGCAGCTCCTCTCTACGAGACTGTGACACGAACTTCTCCAAGAAGAGAACAGAGAACTCCTGCCATGTAAGTGGTGCTGCACCGACTGGCCTGCGACTCTCATAAGCCTCCCACCATCTGAAGGCTTCCCTCAAAAACTAAAAAGTAGTGAATGAGACTCCAATGGTCTCTAAAACTTGAGCATCCTCTAACTCAGCAGGACTAAATGATGGAGGTCGAAGCCTCCTAAATCTCTCAAGTCTCCTCTTCTCATCATCAGCATTAACGGGGACTACCGGGGCCTGAGCAGCTGCAACCGGCTGGGCTGGTAGTGCCCCCGGTATCTGAAGTCCTTGCACTACCTGCTCTGGAGTACGAGCAACAGGGGTATGAGTACCTCCCCCGGCCTGAGCCGAAACCACCTGAGCAAGGCCAGTGCAAACAGTCAATATTTGTGCTAGAGCCTTCTGAAGGCCTGCAATCACAAAAGACACAGCTGGTGCCTGAGCTGGTCCCGCCGACTCTACTATATCTGGAATCTGCTCCTGAGATGGAGCAACTGGTGGTGCTACAGGTGCTGCTCATACTGCTGTACAAACTATACCTCGACCCCTACCTCGACCTCTACCACGGCCCTGGCCTCTCGCAGTCCTAACTGGTGGCACTGGTGGCTGACCGTCCGATCTGGTAGTACGTGTCCTCACCATCTGTGAGAGAATAGAATAACAGAAATTTAGTTTCCGAAATCAATAAATTCGCATGACAGAATACAAGAAAGGGAAACTTTCCTAAGGGTTCGGCAGTCTCTCGAAGATAAGTACAGACATCTCTGTACCAATCCGCAAGACTCTACTAAACCTGCTCATGACTTGCGAAACCTATGTAACCTAGGATCTGATACCAACTTGTCACGACCCAAAATCACGCCTGTCGTGATGGCGCCTATCTCAATACTAGGAAAGCCGACAACCTCAATAAACCATAATTTCTTTTCAGTTTGAAAACATAATATTTAAATTCAATACAAAAATCTCATAAATACTGACATAGCTACTCCCAAAACCCGGTGTCACTGAGTACATGAGCATCTAAATGATAACAAAGTATGACTGCTAAAACTACTGTCTAAAAATATAGAACAGTACAAAAACTGAAAGGAAAGAGAGTCAAGGTTTGCGGACGTCAAGCAGCTACCTCGATAATCTCCAACAGATAAAACTTCGAGAACTAGCAACCGCCATGTCCGGAAGTACCTCGATTTGCACACGAGGTGCAGGGTGTAGTATGAGTACAACCGACTCAGCAAGTAATAATACTAAATTAAGAACTGAAAGTAGTGACGAGTTTCATAGCTAAATCCAATTACACTAATTTCCAACATAAGAAGGTAGGCATGCTTTCAAGCTCAACATTTAAGACCCCAAACAGTAATTTCATAACAAGTTCAAATGAAACAGAAGATAATATTTCTCAGAAATTTCCAAAACAATGATATATGACAGTTGAAGTGCAAAAATAATGAAATCAATGCATCCTCTCGGATAAGGGTGGCAAGTGGGTAGGTCCAGGACCGGGACCGGCCTGGTACCGCGGGCCAAACAGGCCAAATGGGGCAGGACCGGTAGGACGAGTATTAGTGGGCCTAGGCCGGTCTCGTGGGCCGGTCCTGTGCTTTGGGACTGCCAGGGATCGGGACCGGACCGGTCCCTTGGCGGGCCAAACAGTCCCAACGGTAAAATTTATATAAAAAAAAATTTGACAAAATTAAAAAACAGTCGCTGGGCTGTCAAAAATAGTCGTTGGCTATTTACAAAATAGCCATTTAACCTCCCCAACTTTGTTTAACCCCAAACTTTTTATAATTACACTTGTTTCCTATTTTAAACTATAAATACCCCTCATTCTTTCATTTTTCTTACAAAATCAATATCAATCTATCACAATCTCTCTCTAATTTTCTTCTATACTTGCTACTATTGCTTACTTTATTGTTATAATTTGTGAAAAGATTGTGAAGTTGGTAAATTGAAGTCTTCAAGTCTTCAACAATAATCAATTTTCAACAAGTTATTCGTCAATTCGGTAAACTCATTCCAACTCTTAAGGTTTAATATTATAGTTTTATTTATTTTATTTATTTGCTATTACTGGATTTATTAAGATGGTTTCCTTAAAAAACGTTTTGGTAAAAATAAGGAAAAATCAAAGAGTGGCGAATCTAGTGGTCATGTTGTTCCTCCTCCCCTGCCCCCAGCTCCCCGAACCAAACCCCATATCCGTCCTACACCTGTTATTCTTGATAGCGATAATAGTTTATTATAATTTACTGAGAGTCAATTTTGCCATAATGTTGCACCCGGTGAACAATTAGACCATGAATTAATGAATGCTCTTTATTCTAATAAATATAATACTATTGATGAAAATGATGATGAGGAAATTGATCTTGATGAAACTCAACCGGATGATGATACACCCACTAGTTTTTCTCCTGATGTTAACCCAACTAGTGATAACCCTGCTAATCCAAATGATGCCCCATCTGATACTCATGTTACTGCCCCTATGTTTTTTAGACAACCTATCAAACGGACATAAACATCTCCTGTATGGTCATTTTTTACTCAACTAATTCTAGAAAATAAGGCTAAGTGTAAAACTTATGGTACAGAGTTAACTTTTAAATATTTTGGACCGCGGGGGTGGGGGTGGGGGTGGGGGTGGGGAACTTTGTCTAGACACATAAAAAAATACCCTCAAGATAGAATCGGATATGACCGTCTGAAAGCTTTGGCCGAGGGGAAAAGTGTACCTAGTCCTACTCAGGCTGACCCTAATACCGGGTCAAATCAATTTCAACCGAAAATTAACACTGTTACCGGTGGTATTTTATTTTATGATCCAAAAAAAGATCAGGAAGAATTGGCAAAAATGGTAATTGTTATGTGCTTACCCTATTGTTTTCCTTCTGTCCCTAACTTTGTACATTATATTAGAAAAATTTATAATCCTACTTATAAAGTTTTTTCTCGCACAACCGTAAAGAGCGATATTTATAAATATAAGCATGAATATGAACAATATTTGTGTTATTTATTTACTCATATAAATTGACGTGTTGCTATTACAACTAATATTGGTAGAAGTGGCAATGACTGTGATTACCTTACTGTTACCAGCCATTGGATTGATGAGGATTGGATAATGTAAAAGCGCATAACTACTTATAGAATAATTAATTCACATCACACATGGAAGTTTATTGCTAGCATAATTACGGATATTTGTAGATATTTTTACATTAGTGATAAAATAATATCAGTTTCAATGGATAATGCTACTAGTAACACATGCTATAGCCTTGCTTACCACTACGCTAAATCCTGCATTTAGTAACATTTTTCATGTTAGATGTATTTGTCATATTTACCATTTAATTGTGGGTGATGGTATGATAATTTTAAATATTGAAATTGAAAAGGTTAAAATGGCTCTTAACTTGCTTTTTTATTCAATCCGTAGAAGTAGACTTAGAGAATATTTTAAAAGATGCGATGAATTTGGCCTAAGAGAAAGAGAGGTTCCTAAACCTTGTCCAACTAGATGGAATTACATGTATGAAAGTTTGGTTATTGCATATGAATATAGAAACCCCATAAACTCAACGTTTAATGTACATATAAGTGATAATGATGAGCACCTTACGAATGGGGATTGGGCTAATGTTAAAATGCTTGTTGATTTTTTAGAATAATTTCATATTGCTACAAATGATGTTTCTGGGCAATATTATCCTACTATTTCTCTATTTAGTATATATTGCAGAACATGCAAATTTGTTTGCTAATTTTTCAGAGGGTGGAAAAATTTATCAACTTGCTATTGATTCTATGAGAAAAAAGTTTTAAAAATATTTTTTCCCTATTCCCCTTATTTATGGTGTTGCTGCTTTGTTAAATCCTTGTATAAAATTAGGAGGTCCTCAATTTTGGTACGAAACTATTTATAATGGTTTAGCACTTGAAGATGATGAGTTGTCTCAACTTCCGGAAGCAATAGCCTCAATTAGAATAAATGCTCAAACTATTTATAATGCTTACCAAGTTTTATTAAATCATGCTAGACCAAATGTTCCAACTCCTTCTTCTTCTTCTGATTCTCAATCATCTAAAAGAAATGCGGGAGTACGAGCACTTAGTGCTTGGGCAGGGTTTAGGGTTCTCAAGGTTCTAGTAGTAGTGATTTTTCACAACTAAATAAACTTGAAGTTTATTTGTCGCAGGGAATTGAGGAAGTGAATCCCGACGGCTCCTTTAATCTTTTGCAATAGTGGAAGGACAAAGAAAAACAATTTCCGGTTCTTTCAAGGATGACCCGAGACATTTTAACTATTCAAGCTTCAACAGTGGCATCAGAGAGCGCTTTCAGTCAAGCAAGACTTCAACTCGGTGATTATAGAGCGTCTATGAAGGAGAGCTTGGAAAAATCAGTACTTTTCATAGATTGAATCCGTTTGGAAAGAAGACATTTTAGACTTGCTGAATCACAACTAGAGGAAGACGAAGCTTACGAAGAACTGCTAGCTGAACTTGCGGAGGATGCTGCTTCGCCCGACAATAGAAGCGGCGATGATCAAGCTACTTTTCCGCCACCACCAACGGAAATTCCTCTGAACCTTGAAGGATTTATGAAGTTTGTAAGAGATGCCATGTAACTTGTATGAACAAAAATTAGTATGTATTATGTAACTTGTATTTTGGCACATCTTCATTAGTTTCTTTTTCTTCTCAATAGTAGTATTAGCACTTTGTTGTGCTCATTCCATAGGGGGAGGAAGGCTAAGAAAGATATTGTCATATTTTATTTAATGCTATAATAAAATTACAAGGCATTGCTTTGAATATATCTTTACAATATTTTTGTCTTTAAATTTTGAATTAAAACGTTTACGTCACAATTCTATAATAAAATTTACAAGGCATTGCCTTAGATATATTTTTTACATCCCTTTGTCTCTAATTTCAATTCTAATTTTTTCTTTATAAAAAAATAATATTTTAGCCATTGGGCCACTTAGCACGTTTAACCCGCGGGTCCGGGCATGAGTTTGCTGGCCCGGTCCAGGGCCGGTTCGTAGAAAGGGACCGTTTAGCCCGGGACCGTTTGGCCTATTTAGTTAGGGACCGGCCCGGGACCAGGACCGTTTTGACCGGCCCACTTGGCCCGTTTAGGGCCCGGACCGACCCACATGCCACCCATACTCCCGGAGCAACAGTCACCCAGTCTTCTCATTAACTCCAACCTCACAAACACTCTTTCCTCATAGTCACTCATTCCTTTCAATCACTCAGCACTCGTCACTCGACACTCGCACTCAGTAGGTACCTGCGCTTATTGGGGGATGTGTACAGACTCCGGAGGGGCTCCTTCAGCTCAAGCGCTATAACAAGCCAATCATGGCATAAATCAATGAAACATGCTGCGTCGTGCAGCCCGATCCCATAAATATCCTCACAATCAGGCCTTCGGCCTCACTTAGTCATCAACTTCTACAGTCTCTCGGGCTCTCATAAATCATGATAAGCAGCCCAAACAACAATGATATGATGTATCGATAATAAACAATAGAGACTGAGATGTAATGTATAAGTAAAACTGTGACTGAATGCAAAACAATAATTTAGCAGATAATTCAACATGTACACGACCTCTGTGGGTCCCTACAGTGTCAACACATATTTTAAACAGGATTTATAGTTCGATTTCTCCAATATACCTTTGCCTCACGAATTGGCCTCCGAAAGTCTCGTATCTAGTCACAATTAATTCGATTCAGTCAATACAAATTATAGGAATTAATTCCATATGAAAATACTAATTTTCCAACAAAATCCGAAATTGCACTCAAAAATTGCCCATGGGGTCCACGTCTCAGAACCCGACAAAAGCTACAAAATATGAACGCCCTTTTAACCACGAGTCCAACCATACCAAAATTACTAAATTTCGATAACAATTCGGCCCTCAAATCCTCAAATTTATCCAAGAGGGTTTTCAAAATTTTCCAACTTAAATCACCAATTAAATGCTAAAAATAGCAATAGATTCGGGTAATTTGACCAAAATTGAATTAAGGACACTTACCCAATTATTTTCCTTAAACATCTCTCGAAAACCTGCTCTCACCGAGCTCCAAATCGTTAAAAATGAAAAATGGGATGAAGTCCCATTTTCAAAACTTAAACTCTCTACCCAGTCTTTTGCTCTACGCGATCGCGGACAATCTCACGCGATCGCGAAGCATAGTTTACCCTGACCAATTTTAACCTTACGCGATCACGAACCTATCCACGCGATCGCGAATCTCAACTTCACAGACCTACGCGATCGCAACGCACAAACGCGTGACTTCCACTTCTGCTCCATTTCCTCTACGCGAACGCGACCTTAGCCACGCGTTCGCGAATCACAAATTCCCAGAGCTACGCGATCGTATCCCTCTTCACGCGATCGTGAAGAACAATTTCTCCACTGACCAGCTAAGCTTACGCGATCGCGGACAAGGTCATGAGATCGCGTGTAAGGAACCCAGATCAGACATCAGAAATTCCAACAAAATTCCAAGTCCAAGAATTGATCCGTTAACCCTTCGAAACTCACCCGAGGCCCCCGGCACCTCAACCAAATATACCAACAAGTCCTAAAACATCATAGGAACTTAGTCAAAACCTCAAATCACATCAAACAATGCTAAAAACACGAATCATATCCCAATTCAAGCCTAATGAAACTAAGAAATTCCAACTTCTACATTCGATGCCGAAACCTATCAAATCAAGTCCGATTGACCTCAAATTTTGCACACAAGTCATAAATGACATAACATACCTATTCCAATTTCTAGAATCGGATTCCAAGCCGATATCAAAAAGTCAACTCCCCACTCAAACTTTCGAACTTAAATTTCTATTTTAGCCATTTCAAGCCTATTTTAACTACGGACTTTCAAATAATTTTTCGGACACGCTCATAAGTCCAAAATTACCATACGGAGCTATTGGAATCCTAAAAACTCTATTCCGGGCTCGTTTACACATAAGTCGACATCCAGTCAACTATTTCAACTTAAGCTTTAAACCTTGGAACTAAGTGTTCTAATTTATTTCAAAACCTCACCGGACCCGAACCAATTACCCCAGCAAGTTACATAACAATTATAAAGCACAAATTGAAAAGTAAATGGGAGAACATGGATGTAATACTCAAAATGACCGACCGGGTCGTTACACCAAAATACACTAGTAAATGCAATAACTTATTTCTATTCCCAAAACACATTGAGTAACGAAAAATGATCTAAGTTCTATACAGATGAAAAATATCTACATGCTTTGTGTATTTTATGTGTATAATAGATTATATGATTTTTTTAATTTGAAAGATATTATATGCTTTACTTATTTAAAAATTTTAATATACGATCTACTCAATATGAATTCAAACCAACACATCATCAGCCAATCACATCAATGACAAAACATACCTTTCATTTTTTTTCTCCCTAAGTTAAACATGAGTCTAAACCACAAAACTTTGGCGGTGCAAAAAATATTAGTTTGTTTGAATTTAATATTTATTCCATTGCAATCATTTTAATATAATACAAATAAAAATTAAAAATTACTTTAATATTAATTTTGATTCTATTGTTCATAACCAAAGTATAATGTTTTTAAAATTATATTTCAAAAAAGGAAAATTTCATCTCAAATTCAAATAAGTCTTATCCTTCTATTTTTAAATTGGACTTCATTTTCAAAAAATCATATTATATTTTCAAACTTAAACTGCCACGATCTGTGACCGACACACGGCACACTACCCGACCCGAGTGAACCAACCCATATATCAAGACCAAGTATAATTGCAGAAGCCAATTGAAAATCTTGTACATTTTCAAATCAAGTCACAACATATTTTTTTTCATTTCCAATGTCATACATGAAACCTTTCATAAAAATGATATAATCAAATTAAATGATTATTCATTTATGCATGACGTCCACAATCCTATTTTTACAATCCCATAACTATCTATGAAGCCTCTATACCAAAGAATAGAACCAACACTTGGAGTAATTCCAACAAAATAAAATAAGAAAGAACATGATAGCTACCACGAAATAAAAGTGGTGCTTCATAATACCTCAGAAAGAGAGTCATCCTAGCCCTAATCGCATGCCACATATCATACATCATCCTGAAACATGTAAAGAAAGCGGGGCCCTGGAGGCGGTCCCTAAGGACTGAGTACACCACAACGGTACTCAATAAGTGTGATAGACTCTCTCTAACTATGATGACCCAAAATGTCATCTTTAAATTTAATAAGTAATTCTGTGCTCTAAGACCTCGAAAAGAACCATTTAATTTCTCGACTTGCGTGCACAGTCCGTAAAATTTTTCGGAAAGTTTTCATGTCAAAAATGAATTAAAATGTGAAATAGAGCTTTAAAATTCAAGTGAGTTGACTTTGGTCAATATTTTTAGCAAACAGACCCAGATCAGTATTTTGATAGCTCCGGTAGCTCCGTATCTTGATTTGGGACTTGGGCATATACCAGAAATTTAATTTGGAGGTCCCTAGCTCAAATTATGACCATTTAACGGAACTAGCAATTTAAAGGCTAAAGATTTCCAAGTTTGACCACGGGGTTGACTTTTTGATATCGGAGCCGGAATCCGATTCTGGAAATTTGAACAACTCCGTTATATCATTTATAACTTATGCGCCAAATTTGAAGTCATTCCGGATTCATTTAATATGTTTTGGCACGAGATTTGCAAATTGAAAGTTTAAAACTCAAAGTTTCAATCGGGGTGTGAATTGTAATTTCAGCTTTGTTTGGCATGATACGACACCCCGAGTAAGTCTGTATTATGTTATTGGATTTGTTGGTATATTCGTACGGGGTCCCGAGTACCCCGAGTGTGATACAGATTGAAATCGGATCAAGAACTGGACTTAAGCAAAATCTGTATTTTTCCTTCTGCTGTAATCGCACCTGCGGATTGTTCTCGCAGGAGCGAGCTAGCAGAAGCGAGCATTCGATCGCAGATGTGCCCGGGCATGGCTGGGAAAAAGTCCGTAGGTGCGGAAACCTGCACGTACCCGCGCGTCCGCAGAAGCGGATCAAGTGATCGCAGAAGCGAAGGCAACGCAGGTGTGCATTTTTCCTCCGCAGGTGCGAGGCCTCGCCTGGCAGCCCCATTTCGCAGATGCGAGAGTTTTCTCATAGATGTGAGCTCGCATGTGCGAGCCCAGGCACCGCAAGTGCGGAAATGCCTGGGCAGTGTATATATCGAAGAGTCCGACATTTTTACTCATTTTGGTTATTTTGAGCTCGGTTAAGACGAATATTTGGGCGATTTTCACGGGAAACATTGGGGTAAGTGTTCCTTATCCTATATTGATTATATTTGTTGATTCTATACTCGTTTATATCATGAATCCGTGAATTTATGGAAGAAAAATCAGATTTTTCTAAAATCTTCCAAAAACGAAAAATTTAGATTTGAAGGTCCATTTGATATTAGAATTGGACAATTTTTGTATGGTTGAACTCGTATCGGAATGGGTGTTCAGATTTTATGAGTTTTTTCGGGATTTGAGACGTGGGTTCCACTGTCGAATATTTAAATAAATTTTGGATTTTTATCCGGAAAATTTGAAAATTCATATGGAATTAATTCCTATGATTAGTATTGAATATATCGAATTGTTTGTTAATAGATTTGAAGCTTTCGGAAACAAATTTAAAAGGAAAAGTTGTGGTTGAATAATTGATTGGAATTTACAAAGCGAGGTAAGTATCGTGGTTAACCTTGACTTGAGGGAATAGAACCCTTAGATTATTTGTTATGTGAAATGCATGTGAACGATGTATAGGCGAGGTGACAAGTGTCTATACGTCGTCAAATTAATTATTTGCCTGCTTACTTGAAAATAAATCATAAATTATTTTAAATCATAAATTAATTATCATAATAATTGTTTCTCTCCTATTCTTTGTCAAATATTAATTCTTGAATTCCTGCATTAATTGTTACATGCTATTTGTATTATGTATTTTAAAAAGTCTATATATACTTGATTGAAATAAATATATGACAAACTTAATTAAAATGAATATATTGGAGGAGCGGGTTGCACGCCACAATAGAACTGAATGTGAATATATTGTGAGAGCGGATTGCACGCTGCAACAGAATTAAATGTGAATATATTATGAGAGCGGGTTTCACGCTGCAACAGAATTGATGGAAATGATAATTGGTTATGACTGCTGAGTTGGCTTAAATTATTATAAATGAGTTACCTAAATTACTTCTATTATTGTTGTTGTTACTAATATTGCGTACAAGTTAATGTAAGTGACCCGCCTTAGGCTCAACACTTAACAGTACATGGGGCCGGTTGTACTGATACTACACTCTGCACTTCTTGTGCAGATTTCGGAGTTGGTCCCAGCGGCGTACCATTGACTTGCTCGGATTTCAGCTACCAGAGGAGACTTGAGGTATAACTGCATGGCGTCCGCAGTTTTGAAGTCCCCGTCTATTTTACTTTAGATGTGTGTTTATTTCCAGACAGCTTTATTTTATTCAGACCTTTATTTGTATTTATTCTAGAAGCTCGTGCACTTGTGACACCAATTCTGGGATGGTATTTAGACACCGTTGTTTTTATGGATTATTCACTATATTTCAAACTTTGCTTTTGCATTTGTTCCTTTGATTATTAATAATTTAAAATTTTGTTAATATTATTCTAACGTTGGCTTGCCTAGCAAGTGAAATGTTAGGCGCTATCATGGTCCGAAGGTGGGAATTTCGGGTCATGACAGTTGGTATCAGAGCACTAGGTTACATAGGTCTCACGAGTCACGAGCAAGCTTAGTAGAGTCTGAAGGATCAGTACAGAGACGTCTGTATTTATTTCTCAGAGACTATGAAGTTTAGGAATAATATCACTTCTTTCTTATTCTGTCGTGCGTTTTTATTCTATCATCGATGATTGAACCATTCTACTCTTATTCTCTCGCAGATGGTGAGAACACGTAATACATCTACCGATGGGCAGGGACTAGAACCCCCGGTGGCAACTATGGCCTGGGTTAGAGGTAGAGGTCGAGGTCGAGGTTGTGCTAGAGGCCGAGGCAGAGGCCGAGGTAGAGCTCAGTCTGGAGCTCGAGCAGCTGCACCTGTTATAGAACCTCAAGTGGACCTTCAGAAGGAGGTTCCAGTTCAGAATGTACTAGTTGGACCAGTTCAGGTCCCGGAAGGATTCATAGCCACTCCAGTGCTTTAGGACGCTCTAGTCCGATTGGTGAGTCTTATGGAGGGTGTGGCCCAGAATGGTACATTTTCAGTGGCACCAGCCGTCTTACAGGCTGGGGGAGGAGCACAAACTCCCACTACTCCCGCTCCGGAGCAGATGGCTCCCCAGAATCAGGCTCCAGCAGCCCCGCCAGTTGGGGTAGTTCAGCCAGTTGTTGCGGCACGGACCGATGATAGGCCCGCCATGTCTTTTGAGGCCTTATTAAGATTGGATAAGTTCACCAAGATCTTTCCAGTTCACTTTAGTGGTACACATTCTGAGGACCCACATGATTATCTTGAACGCTGCCACGAGGTGCTACAGAACATGGGTATAGTTGAGACCAACGAGGTTAATTTTGCTGTATTTCAGATGACGGGTTCCGCCAAGAGGTGGTGGAGAGATTATACATTGACCCGACCAGTCAGATCGCCTGCACTTACCTGGGAACAGTTCTCTCAGCTATTTCTGGAGAAGTTCCTCCCTATCACACTGAGAGAGGAATTCCGCAAGCAATTTGAGCGTCTACAGCAGGGCAGTATGACTGTTACTCAGTATGAGTCCCATTTTGTGGATTTGGCCCGTCATGCTCTCCTTTTACGACCTACGGAGGGAGAGAGAGTGAGGAGGTTTATTGAGGGACTCACTCACCCTATCAGACTTCAGATGGCCAAGGAGACCGGAAGTGAGATTTCTTTTCAGGCGGCTGCTAATGTCGCAAGGAGGATCGAGATGGTTGTTGCATAGGAGAGAGGGCAGAGGTCCGATAAGAGGCCTCGTCAGTTCGGTGGTTTCAGTGGTGCCTCGTCTGGACACAAAGGTAATTTTGGTAGGGGTCATCCTCCCAGACCATTTCATTCAGCACTTCATGTATCTCCCGGTGCTTCAGGGAGTCACGGTCCTATTATGTCTTACTCTGGGCAGCCAGTATTCAGTGCACATTCAGCTCCTATCAGTGCATCACCACTCCAGAGTTACTATAGTGGTTATCCGGCCCATTTGGGTCAACTTCAGCTTCAGCAGCCACGACATTAGGATGGGTGTTATGAGTGTGGGAACATTGGTCACATAAGGAGGTATTGCCCTAGATTGGCGAGTAACAGATCTCGGCAAGATTCTTATTCCATCATACCGGCACTAGTTGCTTCACCGCCTACTCAGCCAGCTAGAGGTAGGGGTCAGGCAGCTAGAGGAGGAGGTCAGGCTATTAGAGGTGGAGGTCAGGCCATTAGAGGTGGAGGTCAGACCGTTAGAGGTGGAGGCCAGCCAGTCAGAGGACGTCCCAGGGACGCAGTTCAGAGTGGTGGGGCCCAGCCTCGATTTTATGCTTTTTCAGCTAGGCCTGAGGCCGAGTCATCTAATGCTGTGATCACATGTATTATTCTAGTTTTCCATAGAGATTCTTCAGTTCTATTTGATTCAGGGTCCACTTATTCCTATGTGTCCTCCTATTTTGCTTCATATTTGGTTGTGCCTTGTGATTCTCTGAGTGCTTTTGTGTGTGTATCTACACCGGTAGGAGAATCTATTATAGTAGATCATGTCTATCGTTCGTGTGTGGTTACTATTGGTAATCTTGAGTCTAGTGTGGATCTTCTTCTTCTTGATATGGTAGATTTTGATGTCATCTTGGGTATGGACTGGCTGTCCCCTTACCATGCTATATTGGATTGTCATGCCAAGACAGTGACCCTAGCTATGCCGGGGTACCTCGGTTAGAGTAGAGAGGAACTCCTGGTCATTCTGCCAGCAGGGTTATTTCTTAAATGAAAGCTCGGCGTATGGTAGAGAAAGGTTGTCTAGCCTATTTGGCTTATATTCGCGATCCCAGTGTGGATGTTCCTTATATGGACTCAGTACCAGTTGTTCGTGACTTTCCAGAAGTATTTCCTGCAGATTTGTCGGGGATGCCACCCGACAGAGATATTGACTTCTGTATTGATTTGGCTCCGAGCACTCAGCCCATTTCTATTCCACCATACCGTATGTCCCCGCCAGAGTTGAAAGAATTAAAAGAGCAGTTACAAGACTTGCTTGATCAGGGATTCATTAGACCCAGTGTCTCGCCATGGGGTGCACCAGTATTATTTGTAAAGAAGAAAGATGGCTCTATGAGGATGTGTATAGACTATCGGCAGTTGAACAAAGCCACTATCAAAAACAAATATCCGCTGCCAAGAATTGATGACTTATTTGATCAGCTTTAGGGTACCAAGGTATTTTCGAAGATCGATTTGAGGTCTAGTTACCATCAGTTGAAGATGAGGGCATCTGATGTCCCTAAAACAGCTTTTCGAACTCGGTATGGGCATTACGAATTCCTAGTGATGTCATTTGGGATGACAAATGCCCCAGCAACATTCATAGATTTGATGAATCGGGTGTTCAAGCCTTATTTGGATTCTTTTGTGGTTGTATTCATTGATGATATCTTGATTTACTCCAGCAGTCGAGAGGAACATGAGCAGCATCTTCGAAATGTGCTTCACACCTTGACGAATAATCAGTTATATGCTAAGTTTTCAAAATGTGAGTTTTGGTTAGACTCGGTTGCCTTTTTGGGGCATGTTGTATCGGCAGAAGGCATAAAGGTGGATCCTAAGAAGATTGAGGGTGTTCAGAATTGGCCTAGACCTACTTCAATCACAAAGATCCGGAGTTTCCTAGGTTTAGCAGGTTATTATCGTTGGTTCGTGGAAGGGTTTTCATCTATAGCAAGCCCATTGACCAGATTGACCCAGAAAGGTGTCCTATTCAGATGGTCAGACAAGTGTGAGATGAGCTTTCAGAAGCTCAAGACCGCTTTGACTACGGTGCCAGTGTTGGTATTACCCACAGTTTCAGGATCGTATACGGTATATTGTGACACATCTCACATTGGGCTTGGTGCAGTATTAATGCAAGATGGCAAGGTAATTGTATATGCGTCGCGACAGTTGAAAGTTCACGAGAAGAATTATCCTGTTCATGACTCAGAATTGGTAGCCATTGTTCACGCGCTGAAGATTTGGAGGCATTACCTCTACGGTGTCTTGTGTGAGATATTTACTGATCATCGTAGCCTTCAGTATCTGTTCAAACAAAAGGATCTTAATTTGAGGTAGAGAAGATTATTGGAGTTGTTGAAAGACTATGATATCACCATTTTGTATCACCCCGAAAAGGCCAATGTGGTGGCTGATGCTTTGAGTAGAAAGGCAGTGAGTATGGGCAGTCTTGCGTATATTCCGGTTGGTGAGAGGCCATTAGTTGCATATGTTCAGACTTTGGCTAATCAGTTCGTGAGGTTAGATATTTCAGAACCGAGTCAGGTTCTAGCTTGCACAGCCGCTCGGTCTTCTTTATATGAGCGCATCAGAGAGATGCAGTATGATGATTTACTTGTCCTTAAGGACAAGGTGCGGCACAGTGATGCAAAACAGGTTACAGTAGGGGAAGATGGAGTTTTGTGAATGCAGGGCCGTATTTGTGTATCTAATGTAGATGGGCTTCGTGAATTAATTCTTGAAGAGGCACACAGTTCAAGGTATTCTATTCATCCAGGTACCGCTAAAATGTATCAAGATTTGCGGCAACATTATTGGTGGAGGAGAATAAAAAAGGATATAGTTGCATATGTAGCTCGGTTTCTGAATTGTCAGCAAGTTAAGTACGAGCATCAGAGACCTGGTGGTTTGCTTCAGAAGTTAGAAATTCCTGAGTAGAAGTGGGAATGTATCACTATGGATTTTGTTGTTAGGATCCCACAGACGCAGAGAAAATTTGACGCAGTTTGGGTCATTGTGGATAGGTTGACCAAGTTAGCACATTTCATTTAGTGGCAGTTACTATTCTTCAGAGAGGTTAGCTGAAATTTACATTCGTGGGATTGTCCGCCTTCACGGTGTGCCCATGTCTATTATTTCAAATCGAGGTACGCAGTTTACCTCAAATTTATGAGGGCTGTACAACGTGAGTTAGGCACGCGGGTGGAGTTGAGCACAACCTTTCATCCACAGACAGACGGACAGTCAGAGCGCACTATTAAGATATTGGAAGATATGCTCCGCGCTTGTGTTATAGACTTTGGAGGTTCTTGGGATCATTTCTTGCCACTTACGGAGTTTGCTTATAATAATAGCTACCAGTCGAGCATTCAGATGGCTCCATATGAGGCATTATATGGAAGGCGATACCGATCGCCAGTTGGTTGGTTTGAACTAGGAGAGGCTCGGTTGTTGGGTACCGATTTGGTACAAGATGCCTTGGATAAGGTCAAGATTATTCAGGATCGACTTCGCACAGTGCAGTCTAGGCAAAAGAGTTATGCCGACCGTAAAGTTCGTGATATTGCATTCATGGTTGGAGAAAGAATATTGCTTCGGGTTTCACCTATGAAAGGTGTAATGAGGTTCGGAAAGAAGGGCAAATTGAGCCCTAGGTATATCGGACCCTTTGAAATTCTTGAAAGGGTGGGTGAAGTAGCCTACAGGCTTGCATTACCACCTAGTTTATCAGCGGTTCATCTGGTATTCCATGTGTCTATGCTCCGGAAATATCATGGTGATCCGTCCTATGTGTTAGATTTTAGCTCAGTCCAATTCGATAAAGATTTGACTTACGAGGAAGAGCCGGTGGCTATTCTAGCCCGGCAAGTCTGACAGTTGAGGTCTAAGAGTTATCCTTCAGTTCGGGTGCAATAGAGAGGTCAGCCGGTAGAGGCATCTACCTGGGAGTCCGAGTCGGACATGCGGAGTAAATATCCACACCTTTTCTCCAGCTCAGTTACTTTTTCTAACTCCGTTCGAGGACGAACATTTGTTTTAGAGGTGGAGAATGTGATGATCCAAAATGTCATCTTTAAATTTAATAAGTAATTCTGTGCTCTAAGACCTCGAAAAGCACCATTTATCATTCCTGAGTCAAATAACTCCCGAATTACGAGACACGCATTTACAATACATCATATGAGCGTCAATTAAAATATAATTTTTTTACCATTTCTCGAATAACTCGCCCACCACTAATAGTGTTAAGGCTTAGCCTAGTGTTCATATATTTACTTCTAAATCCATTTTAATTATAACTTCAATTAATTAAGCCAGCAGAATGAGTTCAAGAAATTCAAATATCAAAGGATAAGATCCTAAGTCTACCCGGAAATAAACATGCTTTAGCTACGTACGGACTCTCGTCACTTCGTGCGTACGTAGCACCCACAACTAGTAGCACATAATAATAATTATCACCTAGGGGTAGTTTCCCCCTCTGTCACGACCCAAAATCTCACCTGTCATAATGGTGCCTATCTCACTACTAGGCAAGCCGATAATCTCAATAAGCCACCATATCTTTTAGGTTTGAAAACAAATATTAAATTCAACGGAAGAATTCTCACAATACAGATAATAATTACTCCCCAAAATTCGGTGTCACTGAGTACATGAGCATCTAATATGAATACAAAGTCTGACTTATAAAATCACTGTCTGAAAATATAGAACAATACGATAATTAAATAGGAAGGGAATCAAGTCTACTGATGTCAAGAAGCTACCTTGATAGTATCCAACAGAATTAACTTCGAAAACTAGCAGCCGCCGTATCAGGGAGCACCTGGATCTGCACACGAGGTGTAGAGTGTAGTACGAGTACAACTAATTCAATAAGTAACAAGACTAACCTCTGGGTTGAAAATAGTGACGAGCTCAGTAGGTACAGTCCAGTATAAATAATGGTACAAAAATATAGACATGCTTTCAAGTTCAACAGTTAATCTCAGTACAAGTGAAATAGATCAATACTATATAGTATGAGAAATATGACATCTCAGTAGAAAGACCTTATGTAAATACTGGTCACAAATTATTCGGTCACTCGGCACTGTTTATGGCCAATCAAGCCCAGGTGTGTTCCAACCCGTATATAAATACACATCGACTCACAATCAGTCACTCATCACCATATAAGGCCAATCCAACCCTGGGGTAATTTATCTCCAAATATAAATGATACAGACAAGATCCATGTCCAGGTAAATTCATTACAATATAAATAAGTAAGGCAAGTCCATGCCCTGAAAAATCCATCCCGAATATATATAATCATCTACGCTCACTGAGGGTGTGTACAGACTCCGGAGGGGCTCCTTCAGCCCAATCCTGATATATAGCCTTTATGGCCTACTGCAGGCGGACAGTCCCGATCCGTATAATAATAAAGCCTAAAAGGCCTGCTGCAGGCGGACATCCCCGATCCATAAAATAGTAAAGCGTGTAACTGCAGGCGGGCAGCCCCGATCCATATAATAATAATGTATAAAGCCATTATGGCCTGCTGCAGGCGGGCAGCCCCGATCCATTTAATGATAACATATATATAAAGCCAATATGGCCTGCTGCGGCGTGCAGCTCGATCCCATAAATATCCTCACAATGGACGATTATGACTGAGTATGAGATGTATATTTTTGAAATATTTTTAACTCAACAGCAACACGACCCCATAGGTCCCAAAAATATTGGCAAGTAGCCCAAATATGATATTTAATAAGAGTCTCAGCTCAATTTCTCTAACGCGTGGAACATGTTCGGATAATAACATGATTCATTAATTTTTACAACTGCACAAGATTTATTCAAGACACAATTTCTATGGTGCACGTCTACATACTCGTCACCTATCGTGTGTGTCACCTCCAAATAATTTATATCATACCAAATTTCGGGGATTCATACCCTCAGAACCAAGTTTAGAAGTGTTACTTACCTCAAACCATGTAATTCTTTACTCCGCTATGCCTTTGCCTCGTGAATTGGCCTCCATACACCTCGAATCTAGCCACAATTAATTCGATTCAGTCAATAAAATTTATTGGAATTAATTCCATAAGAAATTACAAATTTTCCAACAAAATTCAAAATTTAGCTCAAAATTTACCCGTGGGGCCCATGTCTCGGAACCCGACAAAAGTTATAAAATCCGAAATCTCATTCAACCACGAGTCTAACCATATTAATTTTACCAAAATCCGACATCAACTCGACCTCCAAATCATCAAATCTTATTTCCAAATCCCTAAGTTCAAATCCCCGATTTACTCCTCAGAAACATGCAATCTAGTCAGATTATTCGATCATAATTCAATATTATGGAGTAGAAATGATCATAAGTGACTTACCTCAAGTTTTCCTTGAATTCTCTCTGAAAATCGCCCCAAAAACCGTGCTTGAAGGTCCAAAAATGGCAAAACTCGGAACCCCTTCGAAATGTATACTGTGTAGGGGT
Source organism: Nicotiana tomentosiformis (assembly GCF_000390325.3). Lineage (NCBI taxonomy): Eukaryota > Viridiplantae > Streptophyta > Magnoliopsida > Solanales > Solanaceae > Nicotiana > Nicotiana tomentosiformis. The sequence continues at coordinate 10,736,174 of NC_090818.1, forward strand.
TCCGCACCTGCGACTCACTTAGCCGTTTCTGCGGTCTCGCATGTGCAAGAATTCAACCACTTCTGTGGTTTCGCCAAGCCTCCAATGGAGCCGCTTCTGCGGGCTCGTATTTGTGAGGCCCTCTCCGCTTCTGCGATGGCTGGTGCGCGCATGCAGCTTCGCACCTACGATCAAACCTCCGCAGGTGCGAAAATACCAGAAGCAAAAATTCCAGAAGTGGTTTTAAGTCCGAATTTGATCCGTTAACCATCCAAAACTCACCCGAGGCCCCAGGACCTCAACCAAACATACCAACAAGTCCTAAAATATCATACTAACTTAGTCGAACCCTCAAATTACCTCAAACAATGCTAAAACCACGAATCATACCCCAATTCAAGCCTAATGAACATTGAAATTTCAAGTTTTCACAAACAACGCCGGAACCTATCAAATCAAGTCCGATTAACCTCAAATTTTGCACACAAGTAATAAATGACATAACAGATCTATTAAAATTTTCAGAATCGGATTTCGACCCCGATATCAAAAAGTCAACCCCCTGGTCAAACTTTCCAAAAATTCGACTTTCGCCATTTCAAGCTTAATTCCACTACGGACCTCCAAATAATTTTACAGACACGCTCCTAAGTTCAAAATTACCATACGGAGCTATTGAAATCATCAAAACTCCATTCCGGGGTCATTTATACATAAGTCAACATCCGGTCACTATTGTAACTTAAGCTTTAAACCTTGGAACTAAGTGTTCCAATTCATTCCAAAACCTCACCGGACCCGAACCAATTAACCCGGTAAGTCAAAAAATAACTGTAAAGCATAAATTGAGCAGTAAATGGGGAAACAGGGTTGTAATACTCAAAACGATCGGTCGGGTCGTTACATTCTCCCCCACTTAAATATACGTTTGTCCTCGAACGTGCCAAGAGTTGTTTCAAAGCCATCACATCACTATTCCATCTTACCACGCATATACCTGGGGGTGATCGCACGTCACCCTATTCCATATAGGCCTGACGACACCATGTAATTGAAGATCATTACTTCGACCTTAGCCCATAAACCTTGGAATTCAATTTCCAACATTCGAAATTTCTTTTCAAGACCCGAACCTCACATCTACACACTATATGAGTCTGTACAAGTAGTATCAAGCCATAACCATAAACCCAGATATAATCACGTAACATACGACACAACTCACAAGCTCGCAGCATCATTCCCGATCACAGTAACTACTCCAAACTAACCTAATACTAGTATTAAACCCCATATCAAGCCAAACCTCGTTCCAAAACCTTCATACACTGTTGATATTTAAAGAAAAACATGGAATCTCATAACCAATTATTATATCAACAAGTCATGGAGCTCTCTCGCCCCAACCTGAACCATAATTACTTTCTAGGCCGACTTTCAATATTATCCTCCCAATATACCATAATCAAACCTGATAGTACCCATTCTTGGTCTAATGACCTTATATTATTAAACACAACTATCCCATTGACATGCCACACCAATACAACTCAATCCACAACTGCGCAACCTTGTACCCAAAATGGAAGATGTCTCAAAGTAGAGAACCGTATTGTAAGTTCAACAAGCACTACCACAACTGTAATATTATAAGCTCATAATATATAGTAGAACCAAGATACATAAATTTAATAACAGTAACCAGCTCTTTTAGAGCTCACATTAACATCACTCGCATGAACAACTCACGTGCTATAGTATCAATATTTGGACCCGCACGGACAACTTAAGTGCCAATAATATAAATATCTAGATTGCACGGACAACTCACGTGCCAATAATATAAATATCTGGACTCGCACGGATAACTCACGTACCAATAATATCAGTATATGAATCCGCACAGACAACTCGCTTGCCAATAACCTAATCCGCCTGACATGTTCACATGCCTCTAATCCAAGAATATCATACGGGATCAATCAAATAAGTACACATGAACCATCGTAACTGATCACAACTCCAGCACTCGCATGGCAATCACATCCTTCATGCACGATCATCCCACTAGGAATATTTCCATAATTCCTCCGTGCCACATTTCAATACCTCGTATATCAGTAGTCTATTTACTAGGAGAGTGCCGCAATACAAATGAACATCAGTAATTCAAAACATCATGCCCCTTCAACCGCGCACCCTTCTCAGGGATTACCGAGCAATTATAACATTCATCTAAATATATAACACTGACCATTCTGTCCAGAATTCGTGATCTTCCTTTCAAGAATGAACTGCCACATTGTACATATAAATCTAAATCCCGCACAACACACCACATCTATCATGTGAAAAGCACGAGAATCTCATTATAACTCTGAGTCACCAGCAAATTACATACCCTATTAGTTAGAAAATTTTCTCTTGCTTCTTTCCAGGAGAAAATCACAATGCACAATACATTCCCCACACCGGTAGAAAATATCTGGTTCAAACCATGGTAGAAACCATTAAGAACACTTTGAAATCCTTTTTCACCTAATCAAGATATCATAACTAATTTCCTCTATCTCGTCCAAGCCACGCAGATCACCAAAACCCAAAAAACAAATATTGCCACCAAAACATCTGTAAAGCCTCCACATCATTATTACCCAAAAGAACCGAGCATGCCATTACCATACTGGTCTAGCCTACTACCTAGTGGTCCTATTTACTTGAGCTTCTTCTGAATTATCCTCAAGTTGATACTTCTCCTAGTCAGAACTTTACGATCCTTACCCAAAGCTCACTACCAGACGTCCTAACATAAAATCGCATCGCCCTAATGCCCATAAATTCCTGTATTCTTCTTAAGTACCCCATAAGTAACACAACTGAAACGTCCACTCTGAAAATACCCTATGTGAATTTAAAATTTTTCTTTTACCCTTCTTATACTGGAATGTAAAGCCCATACACAATCCGGAAAAATTCTCAATTGTTATATATAAATCTTTGAATACGTTAGAACCTTCTTGGAAGTCACCCACTTTGCTTAAATCTAAATTGCACTGCCTAAACGTGCCTTATTAGCACAACAACACTTGAAGAGGTAAACTTGCCTTAACACCACCGATCAAATTCATGCTCCGTGCGTACTACATCCATAAAAACAACAATTTAATCATCTCATGATTTCTCATAAAGTTATTGTCTTACTCAAGTCATCCCCGACCTCAACCTCTGCAAGTCATAACTAATCCACAAGTGTACCTCGGACCGAAACCAATACTGCACGTAATCGCCAATCAAATCGTAGATAGCAGGCTCCCCCACTTAGCCCAAAGCCATATAATAAAACATATGATATCTCACCATACCGAGATAATATCTAAATTGAACCATACTAAGCAATAAAAGATCAACTCTGGTCTAGTCCTCCAATAATTTCCACACACGACCAATACACACGGTACATAATTATAGTATCGCCCACCGGCGTAGATACATGAACAGGTGAAACTAAGGACTCACGGGGTATATCCACAAAATAAACAAAATATGATGAAACATACGAATATGTGGAGCTAGGGCCAAATAATAAAGATGCCTCCCTATGTCACACTGTCGAAATACCGGTGATCACAATATCTGAAGCAACAATGGTCTGGCAGGAAAAGCATAGAATCAGCCCTGACTGCCACCGGATCGGCCTCCCCCTCTTGGGCGACCCCTAGCTGATTGAGCCCCTCCCCGAGCTGGCTAGGCGGTTGGTGGAGCAACTGGTGCAGAAGTAGTAGCCTGACTCCTTTGCTGAACTAGACCTCGCATATGGAGGGGACAATATTTCCTCACATGACCCAGCTCTCCACACTCATAGCACCCCATCTCGAAGAATGGTGGCAATTTCTGAGGCAGACCTCGGGAACCAGAATAACTACCAGTAGGACTTGGTACATATGATCCCTGAACTGATGGTGCACGGGGCGTACTCGGGGCTGAAAGTGCAATGAGAGATGACTGACTCTGATGAGAACTATATGAACCATGGCTGGATGATGCACCATGGTGAACTGGACAATCCCTGTTGTGGTAGGACTACCCTCCAAAAGGGTACCCTACCAAAATCGCCCGAACCTCGAGGCCTTTTAGCCTCCCAGTCACCACGCTCCTGGCTACGGACCACCACTATCTGTCGAGCAATGTCAACCACCTCGTCAAAAGTGGCACCAGATATACTCTCCCTAGTCATAAGTAACCGCAGCTGATACGTGAGGCAATCAATGAACCTCCTGATCCTCTCCGTATCAGTGGGAACCAACTAAAATACGTGATGAGCCAACTCAGAAAATCTCATCTCGTACTGCGTCACGGACAAAGAACTCCTACCATGTAAGTGGTACTGCACCAACTGGCCTGCACCTCTCATAAGCCTCCTACCATCTGAAGGCAGCCCCAGAAAACTGAAAAGTAATGAACGAGACCCCACTGGTCTCCAGAATGCCCATTGTTCGAAGCATCCGCTGGAACTTATCCAGAAAATCCTGAGCATCCTCTGACTCAGCACCACTAAATGATGGAGGTCGAAGCCTCCCAAATCTCTCAAGTCTTCTCTGCTCATCATTTGCCATAACAGGGACTACCGAGGCCTGGACGGCTGTAACTGGCTGGGCTGGTAGGGCCCCTAGTATCTGAAGTCCCTGTACCACCTGATCTGGAGTACGTGCAACAGGGGTATGAGTACCTCCCCCGGCCTGAGAAGTAGCAGGTGCGGCCTGAGCCGAAACCACCTGAGCAAGGCCAGTGCAAACTGTCAATATCTGGGCCAAAGTCTCCTGAAGGCCTGGAATCTCAATGGGCACAGCTGGTGCCTAAGCTGGTGCAACTAATGGTACTACAGGTGCTGGTCCCACTATGGTACGAGCTACACATCTACCTCTACCTCGGCCCCGGCCTCTACTACGGCCCTGGCCTCTAGCGGCCCTAACTGGTGGCTGACCATCCGATCCGGTAATACGTGTCCTCACCATCTATGAGAGAATAGAATAACATGATTTTTAGTTTCCGACATCAACAAGTTCGCACGACTGAATACAATAAAGTGAAATTTCCTAAAGGTTCGACAGCTTCTCGAAGATAAGCACAGACGTCTCCGTACTGATCCGTAAGACTCTACTAAACCTACTCATGACTCGTGAGACCTATGCAACCTAGAGCTCTGATACCAACTTGTCACGACCCAAAATCTCACATGTCGTGATGGTGCCTATCTCACTACTAGGCAAGCCGACAATCTCAATAAACCACCATATCTTTTAGGTTTGAAAAAAATATTTAAATTCAACAGAAGAATTATCACAATACAGATAAACATCACTCCCCAAAATCCGGTGTCACTGAGTACATGAGCATCTAATATGAATATAAATTTTGACTTATAAAATCACTATCTGAAAATATAGAACAATACGATAATTAAACAAGAAGGGAATCAAGTCTGCGCGCGTCAAACATCTACCTTGATAGTCCCCAACAGAATTAACTTTGAAATCTAGCAGCCGCCGTATACGGGAGCACCTAGATCTGCACACGAGGTATAAAGTGTAGTATGAGTACAACTAACTCAATAAGTAACAAGACTAACCTTTGGGCTGAAAGTAGTGACGAGCTCCGCTGGTACTGTCCAGTATAAATAATGGTACAAAAATGTAGGCATGCTTTCAAGTTCAACAATTAATCTCGGTACAAGTGAAATAGATCAATACTGCATGATATGAGGAATATGATATCTCAGTAGAAAGACCTCATGTAAATACTGGTCACAAATTATTCGGTCACTCGGTACTATTTATGGCCAATCCAGCCCAGGGGTGTTCCAACCCGTATATAAATACACATCAACTGACAGTCAGTCACTCAGTATCGTATAAGGTCAATCCAGCCCTGGGGTAATTTATCCCCAAATGTAAATGATACGGACAAGATCCATGTCCAGGTAAATTCATTACACTATAAATAAGTAAGGCAAGTCCATACCCTGGGAAATCCATCCCGAATATATATAATCATCTACGCTCACTGGGGGTGTGTACAGACTCCAGTGGGACTCCTTCAGCCCAAGCGTGATATAAAACCTTTATGGCCTACTACATGCTGGCAGTCCCGATCCGTATAATAATAAAGCCTAAAGGTAGCCCCGATCCATAAAATAGTAAAGCCTGTAAGGCTTGCTGCAGGCGGGCAGCCCTGATCCATATAATAATAATGTATAAAGCCACTATGGCCTGCTGAAGGCGGGCAGCCCCGATCCATTTAATGATAACATAAATAAAGCCAATATGGCCTACTGCAGCGTGCAACAACACGACCCCATGGGTCCCAAAAATATTGGCACGTAGCCCAAACATGATATTTAGTAAGAGTCTCAGCTCAATTTTTCTAACCCATGGAACATGTTCAGATAATAACATGATTCACTAATTTTTACAATTGTCCAAGATTTATTCAAGACACAATTTATGTGGTGCACGTCTACATGCTCGTCACCTATCGTGTGTGTCATCTCCAAACAATTTATATTATACCAAATTTCGGGGGTTCGTACCCTCAGAACCAAGTTTAGAAGTGTTACTTATCTCAAACCGTGTAATGTTTTACTCCGCTGTGCCTTTGCCTCGTGAATTGGCCTCCACACGCCTCGAATCTAGCCACAATTAACTCCATTCAATCAATTAAATTTATTAGAATTAATTCCATAAGAAAATACTAATCTTTCAACAAAATCCAAATTTTAGCTCAAAAATCACGTCTCGGAACCCGACAAAAGTTACAAAATCCGTATGCTCATTCAACCACGAGTCTAACCATACCGATTTTACCAAAATCTGACATCAACTCGACCTCCAAAGCATCAAATCTTATTTCAAAATCCTTAAGTTCAAATCCCCGATTAACACCTCAAAAACATGTAATCTAGTCGGATTATTCGATGATAATTCAATATTATGGAGTAGAAATGATCACAAGTGACTTACCTCAAGTTTGCCTTGAATTCTCTCTGAAAATTAACCCAAAAATCATGCTTGAAGGTCCAAAAATGGCAAAACTCGGAATCCCTTCGAAATGTATATTGTCCACGGGTTCCGCACCTGCGATTCACTTAGCCGCTTCTGCGGACTCGCAGGTGTGAGATTTCAACCGCTTCTACAGTTTCTCCAAGCCTCCACTGAAGCCACTTCTACGGGCTCGCATTTGCGAGGATCACTCTGCTTCTGCGGAAAGCTCACTTCTGCGATGGCTGGTGCGCACATGCGGCTTCGCACGTGCGATTAAACCTCCGCAGGTGAGAAAATACCAGAAGCAAAAATTCCAACAGTGGTTTTAAGTCTGAATTTGATTCGTTAACCATCTTAAACTCATCTGAGGTCCCCGAGACCTCAACCAAACATACCAACAAGTCCCAAAATATCATACGAACTTAGTCGAACCCTCAAATCACCTCAAATAATGCTAAAACCATGAATCATACCCCAATTCAAGCCTAATGAACTTTGAAATTTCAAGTTTTCACAAACGACGCCGGAACTTATCAAATCAAGTCCGATTAACCCCAAATTTTGTACACAAGTCATAAATGACATAACATAACTATTAAAGATTTTAGAATCGGATTTCGACCCCGATATCAAAAAGTCAACCCCAGTCAAACTTCCCAAAAATTCGACTTTCGCCATTTCAAGCCTAATTCCACTACGGACCTCCAAATAATTTTTCGGACACGCTCCTAAGTCCAAAATACCATATGGAGCTATTGGAATCATCAAAACTTCATTCCGGGGTCGTTTACGGATAAATCGACATTTGGTCACTATTTTAACTTAAGCTTTAAACCTTGGAACTAAGTGTTCCAATTCATTTCAAAACCTCACCGGACCTGAACCAATTAACCCGGTAAGTCATAAAATAACTATAAAGCATAAATTGAGCAGTAAATGGGGAAATGGGGTTGTAATACTCAAAACGACCGGCTGGGTCGTTACACCCTCACAAGGTTAGACAGGAGACTTACCTCACTTCGAAGGTCCATAACCGGCTCCAAGTCCTCTCAGCACCTCAAACCAAATGCCTGTCGGTCCAAAACTAGTCAAACAATATGCAAACCAATCAAAATATACTCTAATACCCATAATTAATCAATTTAAACAAATTTCTAACTCCGCTCGAAAGGTTGATGAAGTTAACCCTCGGGCCCACGGGCCCAGTTTCGAAAACTTTCGAAGATAAACTTTATCCATAATACCACGAACTCAAATATATAACTTATCCCAAATTCCATGTCCAATTTCGTGGTTAAAATCCAAAAATACCAATTTTAGTTTTTCTACCAAAATCCCACAATTTCTACTAATTTCCATGCTCTAATCCACATATAATCCATGTATTTAACTTTTAATAGGTGGGAATCACTTACCTTATATTGCTTGGTGAAAATCTCCCCTTGAAGCTCTTCAAAACCGCCCCAACCAAGTGAAAAATGGAAGAGAATGGGGCAAATCCCGTTTTTTTAAAAACACCTCTGCCTAGACGACCTTCTGCTTCTGCGGCCTTTTAGCCGCTTCTGCGGCTCCGCACCTGCGAACATTCCCATCGCAGGTGCAGCTTCCATTAAGCCCAGCCAACTCTGCTTCTGCGGACAAATTTCCACTCATGTGGTCACGCTTCTGCGGTGCCCTGACCGCTCCTGCGGTCTAGCGCCAAAGGCCTAGCCCCGCTTCTGCGATGCCTTCTCTTCTTCTGCGGATGCGCATCTGCGCCCCAACTCTGCATCTGCGACCCTTCGCCCGGCTAACCCACTGCCACTTCTGCGACCCTCTTGGTCACTTCTGCGGCTACGCAGCTGCGGAAAAACCCCGCAGGTGTGGTTACACCAGATGTGCTGCCACCACCAATTTCATAAGGCCAAATTCAATCTGTTACCATCCGGAGTCCCCCGAGGCCCTCGGGGACCTTAACCAAATATACCAACATATCCCAAAATACAATACGAACTTAGTCGAAGCCTTAAACCACATCAAACAACATAGAAATCATGAATCGTGCCTCGAATCAAACTTATAATTTTCCAAATTCTATATCTTGTGCCGAAAACGTATCAAATTAAGTCCGATTGACCTCAAATTTTTCACACAAATCATAATTGACATTACGGACCTACTCCCACTTCCGAAATCGGAATCCGACCCCGATATCAAAAAGTCCACTCCCGGTCAAACTTCCCAAAAATCATCAAATTTTCAACTTTCGCCAATTGACGCCGAAATGACCTACAAACCTCAAACACCATACGGAACTATTCCCAAGCTTAAAATCCCAAACGGACATCGATAACATCAAAATCCACTCCAACCCAAACTTAGGGAAATTCTTAAATCTACAAAATCCCAACCTTCCATAATAAGCACCGAAATACTCCCGGGCCACCCGATATTCGACCCGAACACACGCCCAATCATTATATAAACCTATTGGAACCTTCAAATCATGATTCTGAGGTTGTTTACTCTAAAATTCGAACCTTAGTCAATTCTTCCAACTTAACGCTTCTGAAATTAGAATTTTCTTTCTAAATCTACTTTGAACTTCCCGAAATTCCATTCTGACTACATGTACAAGTCATAACACCTGAAGTGAAGCTACTCAAGGCCTCAAACAGCTGAACGATGAGCTAAAGCTCAAAATGATCGGTCGGGTCGTTACACTCCTTATGCCCTGTATCACTTCAAATACATCTCCTACACTTATTATCATATCCAATTAATATCCATCATATTAATAGCCCTCGTCTGCACACAAAATAATGTAATTACCACACATCAATTTTCTTAATAACGCTTAAGTATTTTAAACTTTTCCGGGGTGCTACATAAACTAACATAATATAGATATTAATCATAAAAAAAAATATATATTCTTATTATTTTGAACACATTATGTATAATGTTGTAGCAATGTTTCTAATATTATTTTGTTTCTCTACATATTCTTTTAAAAAAATAAAATTGTGAAATGAAAGAAAATGGGTCATGTGGTAGTGATCAACTATTAAAATAAGAATTTTATAGATTAAAAGTTTTCATAAGATATTTACTATATAAATAGGAGCAATCATAATCGATTTGTCTAAATTTTTCTTAATCCTTATTAAATTCGATAATATTTTCTTAATCCTTATTAGATTTGTCTAAAAAATTAGGTTTTGTCCTAAAAGTATCAACTGACTTTTTCTCAATACGTCACGTGTGTCATGGTTCGCCATATCATCATGCCACGTAGGTGCCACTTGGAAAATATTTTTGCCATATGGAAAGCTTAAATATGAAATAGACTAGCACATGTGGGATGGTTCTAGAGAAATATGGAAATTTCTCATGGAATACCTTAGAACCCTATGAAATTGCTAGAAAAGTCTTTAGAAGATTCTAGCTATGTAGAAAATTCTAGAGAAAGGACTTTTAATTAATAAGGGACTTGTGTAATAATTTTTATTTACTCGGTAGCCCCTAGGAGACTATTATATAAAGGGGGATATTCATTTGTAACTCATCAAGAAAAGACAATTCAAGTTCTTTCTAATAAGAAAGCTTCTTTTGGCGATTCTCATGTGTTCTAACATTCTCTTAGCAATCTTGAGTGTAGTAAGCCTGACTTGACATAGCAAGAAACGTGAAAAAGTTATGCAAGATTATGAGCGAGTTGTCAAGTACCGCACATGTACTTAGTTAACGACTAAGTATGTGGCAATGTGGTATTAGAGCAAAGGCTATGACTAAAGGAATGTTAGAAAGAATACAAGATATTTCTAGAAGGAAGCTTTGTACGGAACCATGATCGGAATTACCAAGGGCGTGGTACTTGCAAAAGGGACCATTGTGAAGGTCCCTAAGCAAAAGCAGTATGCAGTGCACGGGACACACGCGAGGTGGTAAACTTACTTTGAAAGATGGACAAGTACTTTGAGGTAGTCAAGGAGGATGATGAAATTGTTAAGGTACGCAATACCTCAATGTACTTGACCGAGGTTGCCGCGTTATGATGGCGTCGAAAGCGTGCTAAAATGGAGAAGAGTCTATGCAAGATTGAGACGTGGGAGCAGTTCAAAAATGAGTTGAAAAAGCCACTCTACCCGATGAATATGGTGTATGAGGCTAGGCGGAAGCTAAGGGAGCTCTGACAGACGGCCACAATTCGAGAGTATGTGCGCGACTTCACTACCTTAATGCTGCAAATCTCGCCATTATCCGAGGAAGATTCCCTCTTCTACCTCATGGATAGGTTGCAAAATTGGGAAAAACAGGAGTTAAGAAGACATCAAGGAGCCAACGTGGACAAGACCATAGAGGAAGCCTAGTCGCTCATTGACTTCAAGATGGAGCCTACCAAGTCCAAAGAAAGCAATGCCGAGAGAGGTAGGGGAGATCATGACAAGGACAACAGGAAAGGCATAGACGAGGTATACAATGGCAATGGCAAGGGGCCATCCCATAACGGACAAGGGTCCAAGAGAAACGACAAGGGTCCGAAAAATGATAGCGAGTATGTGCCTAATTAGAGGGTGCTACTTCTGTAAAGGATCACATCGGGCAAGTGAATGTGCAGAGTTGGGGAAGCTTGCATCATTGATCGGGAACTTTTCTCAAGCACACAAGGGTGACATAGGAGGGACAACCTACATTGGGGGGATGCGCTTGGAATCTAAAGCGAAAGTAGGGGATTCCAAAGCCTATCTTGGTGCCATGCAAATGGAGCATGGCAGCAACAAGAAAATTTAGGTGGACATGGCTGAAGAGGATAGTGAGTTACAAAACGATGGCACGCTATTAGACTTAGACGATATACCAAGCGGAGGGATCATGTTTGCCAGCAAGGCTGGTGTTATGACCCAATTTCACCTATAGGTCCTGATGGCGCCCAACATCACTGTTAGGCAAGCCAACTAGTGGATTAAACATCTATTTTCTCTCTTAATAGATTTTTGAGTAATAAAGCTTTCCTGAATTTCAAGATGTAAGAAAAATCGAAAGTCAAAATAAAACCAAAATAATAATTTTCCACTCACAATTATACTAAAGTGCAGGCCAAGATCTGGTGTCACAAATGCATGAGTATCTAGTAGATTATACAAAAAATCCAAAATACTGTTTGAACATAAAATAGACAAAATACAAATACAAAGAGAGACACTAGGTGAAGCGGAACGGCTCAGAGAAGGCGGCTCACCACTAGGCCTTGGGATAACGGGGATGCGCACCGGTGGGACCGCCTGATGTACTTGTCTCAGATCCTGCACAAAAAGTGCAGAAAGCATAGCATGAGTACGTAAACAATGTGTACCCAGTAAGTATCAAGTCTAATCTCGAAGAAGTAATGACGAGAGGTCGATTTTGACACTCACTATGGGTCAAAAATATTAAGATAGAAATATTTAAATAAACACAATTTATGTGATCAATAATAAATTCTCCTTAGCAGGCAGAAACAAATAACTCATCACAATTTGACAAATTTCCAAATAATCATTTACCTTCACAAGCTGCAATAAAATAAATATCAAGCACCGAATAATTTTTATTATTAAGCACGATTTCTGCCGAGGTCGTATAGCCCGATCCAGAATAATGTGTACACTGCTGAGGGTCAAGAAGCATAAATCATAGATGCATATATCTACTGCCGAGGCGTTTGGACCGCTCCACAAGAAGAGGAGAATATTTTATAAGTATTTGACTTAAACATTATTAATGATTTATATCCAAGGTAATACAAATCTCATTAACTACCTTTCAAAATTTCTCTAACAAGTTCTAATATAATTTAGGCATTTTAATTTAACACGTATAGTGCAAAATTCCAAGTAGTTCATGAATTGGGTCATAAAATTACCCGAACAATAGCATAATAGTAGCTACGCATGGACTCTCGTCACCTCGTACGTACGTAGCCCCCACAATTAGGAACAAATATTTATTTACAACACCTATGGGCTAAATTCCCTCTTACAATGTTAGACAAGAGACTTACCTCGTCTCAAAGATCACTTCCCGATCACAATTTCGTGTTAAAGCCTCAATTTGGTGCCGAAAAATCTGAAACTAGCCAAAGGTTATATAATTTAATCAATACATGCTTAATAATTCGAAATTAGATTATTAGATTAATTACCCAACCCATAGTTAATGAGGTGCGATTCTCAAGAAACACCCAGGAAGTGAGTAAACAGAGATGAAACATAGGAATAAGTAGATCATGGGTCAAATAATAATGAGGCCTCTCTACCGCAAACATAAATAGTACATGTGATCACGGCATCTGAGACCACTGCATATGGTCTTGCCGAGAAAGCATAGAACCTGGCTGGCCTCTACCTCTAGGACGACCCCTACCCACCTGCCATCCGCCTCTGGGCGGCCGGACGACTGGCGGAGAAACTGGTGCAATAATCATAAGCTGCTGACCTTGCTGCACTGGTCTACCCCGAAGCCTGAGGAAGAACCTCCACACATGACTGAGATCCCCGTACTCGAAACAACCCCTCGGTATGATGGACTACGGACCTGAAGTCTGGCCCTGATGACCTGAATACTCACTGGAGGAGCCCTGAATAGCTGGTGGGCGGTAAGAACTTTCTGGCATAACGCTGAAATAAGGCTGTACTGGGGCACCCCGAGGAGGTGGCGGTGCTGGATAAGGGGGCCTGTTGGACTGACCCCTCACGAACTGACCTCTTCACCCAGCCGGGGCACCACTGAACTCTCCCGAATATCGAAATTGCTTGTCCCTTGCTGCCTTCTCATGGCTCCACTAACGGACACCCTCAATCCTCCGAGCTATATCTACAACTAGCCCGTAAGAAGTCCCCGTCTCCACCTCTCGTGCCATGGTGGCCTGAATACCAGAGTGCAATTCGGTGACAAAAATCCGCACTCTCTCTGCATCAGTAGGTAGTATCATAAGTGCATGGCAAGACAACTCAGAGAACCTCGCCTCATAGTCAGTCACTGACATCTGACTCTACTAGAGCTGCTCGAACTGGAACCGCAACTCTTCCCTCTGAGAAGGTGGTATGCATCTGTCTAAGAAGAGGCGTGTTAACGGATCCCAAGTCATGGGAGGTGAACCTACTAGTCTACCAAGAAGATGTGACTGCCACCACCTACCGGCCCTGCCCTCCAGCTAAAAAGTAGTGAAGTTCACCCCATGGGACTCTAGTATACTCATGTTGTACAGTTTGTCTCTGCACCGATCAATAAAATCTTGGGGGTCCTCATGTCGCTTACCTCCGAAAGCATGAGGATGAAGCCTAGTCCATCTGTCTAGTAGCTTGTGCGGATCACCTGCCACAGCTGGTATGGGCTCCGGTGTAACTGCTGTAACTGGCTGAGCTTCACCCACGGGTAGTGCACCCTAGGTCTGGTATACGGCAGCTGCCTGCCTATGGGCCTGCGCGGTAGGGGTCTGTGCTCCCCCTCCTACCTGAGATACGGTTGGGTCTGCCGGAAATTGACCGGCCTGAGTCATAGTATCCATGAACCGCAGCATACGACCCATGACCTCCTGGAATCCTAGTGCGGACGTGAAATCCACTGGAGCTGGCTCTGCTGCTGGCACCTCGCCCTGCTCCTCGATGATGGGATCCTTTACTGGATCCACCGGTGTCTTAACTGGAATAACTCTAGGACGTCCTCGTCCCCTACCACAGGTTGTAGCCCTCCCTCGGCCTCTAACAATAGGAGGGGCAACTCTTCCCTGGTCTGGAACCTCCGTAGAGCGCGTTCTCACCATCTGTGAGAGTATAAAAGAAAGATACTTAGTACTACATCAACTGCCCGATAGAAAATAAACAAAGATAGTTTCCTAGCATCCTATAGCCTCTCGAAGATAAGTACAGATGTCTCCGTACCGATCCGCAAGACTCTATTAGGCTTGCTCATAAGTTGTGAGACCTACGTGACTCTAGTGCTCTGATACCATGTTGTTATGACCCAATTTCACCTATAGGTCGTGATGGCTGCCAACATCACCGTTAGGCAAGCCAACTAGTGGATTAAATATCTATTTTCTCTCTTAATAGATTTTCGAGTAACAAAGCTTTCCTTAATTTCAAGATGTAAGAAAAACCGAAAGTCTAAATAAAACCAAAATAATAATTTTCCACTCATAATTATACTAAAGTGCGTGCCAAGATCTGGTGTCACAAGTGTATGAGCATCTAGTAGATTATACAAAAATCCAAAATACTGTCTGAACATAAAATAGACAAAATACAAATACAAAGAGAGACACTAGGTGATGCGGAACGGCTCAGGGAAGGCGGCTCACCACTAGGCCTCGGGATAACGGGGATGTGCACCGGTGGGACCGCCTAATGTACCTGTCTCAGATCCTGCACAAAAAGTGCAGCAAGTGTAGCATGAGTATGTAAACAATGTGTACCCCGTAAGTATCAAGTCTAATCTCGAAGAAGTAGTGATGAGAGGTCGACTTTGACACTCACTATGGGTCAAAAATATTAAGATAGAAATATTTAAATAAACACAATTTATGTGATCAATAATAAATTCTCCTTAGCAGGCAGAAACAAATAATTCGTCACAATTTGACAAATTTCCAAATAATCATTAACCTTTACAAGTTGCAATAAAATAAATATCAAGCATCGAATAAGTGTTTTAATAAGCACGATTTCTGCCGAGGTCGTATGGCCCGATCCAGAATAGTGTGTACACTACTGAGGGTCGAGCAGCACGAACCATAGATGCATATATCTACTGCCGAGGCATTCGGACCGCTCCACAAGAAGAGGAGAATGTTTTATAAGTATTTGACTTAAACATTATTAATGATTTATATCCAAGGTAATACAAATTTCAATAACTACCTTTCAAAATTTCTCTAACAAGTTCTAATATAATTTAGACATTTTAATTTAACAAGTATATTGCAAAATTCCAAGTAGTTCATGAATTGGGTCCTAAAACTACCCGAACAATAGCATAATAGTAGCTACGAGTGGACTCTCGTCACCTCGTACGTACGTAACCCCCACAATTAGGAACAAATATTTATTTACAATACCTATGGGGTAAATTCCCTCTTACAAGGTTAGATAAGAGACTTACCTCGTCTCAAAGATCACTTCCCGATCACAATTTCGCATTAAAGCCTTAATTTGGTGCCGAAAAATCTGAAACTAGTCAAAGGTTATATAATTTAATTAATACAAGCTCAATAATTCGAAATTAGATTATTAGATTAATTACCAACCCAAATTGGAAAAATTTCTAAAATAATCCCCGGGCCCACGTACCCCGATTCTGGATAATTTTGGAGGAAATCGTCACCCATAACCTCAAGAACTCAAATATATAATTTTCATCCCATTCCATAACCATTTTCGTGGTTAAAATCTCATATTTATCAAAACCTAGGTTTTTCATCTAAACCCTTGATTTACACAATTTACATGTTATAATCTACCTATAATCTATGTATTTAACTCACAATAGGTAGAATTAACTTACCTCAAAATTTCTAGGTGAACACCCCTCTCAAGAACTCCAAAATCGCCCAAGAATGGAAGAAATAGGCGCAAAAATGGTTGAGCCCCGTTTTTAAGGCATTCTGCCTAGCACAGTAAAGTCTTTCTTCGCGAACGCGGTAAAGACCTCGCGTTCGCGAAGGCAAAATTCCCAGGCCCTTATAATTTTCTTCGCGAACGCGATAGGGGTCTCGTGAACGTGAAGGCTTACCTGGCCAATCCTTCGCGAACGCGAAGGGTAAAATACATTGATCCCTCCCAGGCCTCGTTCTTCTATGCGAACGCTAGAAGGCCTTCGCAAATGGTAGGCCTGGTATCCCCAAGCTTCGCGAACGTGATACCCTCCCCGCGAATGCGAAGAGTAATTGCCCAGCTCTCCAAATTCCTTTATCACAAATGCGAGAGCCCTTCTGTTTCGCGAAGAAGGAAACCAGAACTGGAAAATCTAGTTTTTCCAACTTAGCTCCAGGTGCTTCAAAACTCACCCGAGCTACTCGGGACCCCGTTTAAATGCACCATCAAATATGTAAACATAATACGAACTCGCTCGAACTCTCGAAACAGGTAAATCAACAACGAAACCAAGAATCGCACCCCAAAACCGAATTGAATCAAAATATGAACTTCAAGTTTCCAAATTGCTCCGAACGCGAGAAATCACCGTACGAAACTATTCCCACACTTGGAATTCCAAACAGACCTCGATTACTCCAAAACATACTCCAAACCAATTTTAAATAACCTTTAAACCATCAAATAGTCAACTTTCACTGTTAAGCGCTGAAATGCTTCAGAGTTGTCCAAACCCTGATCCGAACATATGCTCAAGTCCAAAATCATCATATGAACCTATTAGAACCGAAAAATCCCGATTTCGAGGTCGTTTACTCAAAATATTGACCAATGTCAAACTTGGCTTTTTAAAGCTAAACTAAGGAACCAAGTGTTTCGATTTCAACCCGAACCCTTCCAAATCCCGAACTAATCATCCCCGCAAATCATAAAACAGTAAAATCATATACAGGGAGTCTTATTTAGGGGAACGGGGTTCTAGAAGGCAAAACGACCAGCTGGGTCGTTATATTCTCCACCTCTTAAACAAACGTTCCTCTTCGAACGGGTTTAGAATCATACTAGGAGCGCTGAATAAGTGTGGATATGTGCTCTGCATGTCCTCCTCGGCCTCCCAAGTCGTTTCCTCGACTGGTTGGCCCCTCCACTAAACGTTTACCGCAGAAATCTTCTTAGACCTCAACTGGCGAACCTGCCTGTCAACAATGGCAACCGGTTCCTCTTCATAACCCAAGCTCTCATCTAGCTGAACTGTGCTAAAGTCTAACACATGTGACAGGTCGGCATGATACCTCTGTAGCATAGATACATGGAAAACCGGATGAACTCCTGATAGACTGGGAGGCAAGGCAAGCTCGTAAGCAACCTCCTAACTCGTTTCAACACCTCAAATGAGCCTATAAACCTTGGGCTCAACTTGCCCTTCTTCCCGAATTTCATGATTCCCTTCATCGGCGAAACCTTCAAGAGAACTTTCTCACCCACCATAAATGATAAATCACGTGCTTTCTGATCCGCGTAACACTTCTGTCTGGACTGTGCTATATGAAGTCGCTCCTAAATCAACTTTACCTTGTCCAAGGCATCCTTCACCAAATCAGTACCATAAAACTTAGCCTCACCGAGCTCAAACCATCCGGTGAATGAACGACATCGCCGACCATAAAAAGCCTCAAATAGAGCCATCTCGATGTTGGATTGGTAATTGTTATTTTAAGCAAACTCGACCATAGGCAAGAAACGATCCCACTGACCTCCGAAGTCAATCACACATGCCCTGAGCATATCCTCCAAGATCTGAACTGTCCGCTCCGACTGCCCGTCAATCTGCGGATGGAAAGTTGTGTTGAGCCCTACACGGGTCCCCAATTCACTCTGTACTGCTCTCTAGAAATATGAAGTAAACTAAGGGTCCTTATCTAATATGATGGAAATTGGCACATCATGCAACCAAACTATCTCCTGAATATAAATCTGAGCCAACCTCTCTGAAGTATACGTAGTCACAACCAGAATGAAGTGCGCCGACTTGGTCAACCTGTCGATAATGACCCAAACTGTATCAAACTTGTACAAGGTCCGCGGCAACCCAACTACGAAGTCCATAGTAACGTGCTCCCATTTCCACTCTGGTATTGTCATCTGCTAAAGTAGGCCACCTGGCCTCTGGTGCTCATACTTAACCTGCTGGCAATTTAGGCACCTAGCTACATACTCAACTATGTACTTCTTCATCCACCGCCACCAATAATGCTGTCTAAGGTCACGATACATCTTCGTAGCACCTGGATGAATAAAATACCGAGAATTGTGTGCCTCCTCTAGGATTTTTTCCCTCAGCCCATCCATATTAGGAACACATAGACGATCCTGGAGTTGCAGGACACCATCCTTGCCAATAGTAACTTTCTTGGCGCCACCCCGTAGTACCATCTCTCGGAGAACCAAAAAGTGTGGATCATCAAACTGGCGAGCCTTGATCCGCTCAAATAGTGAAGATTGGGCAACAACACAAGCAAGAACTCGGCTGGGCTCTATAATATCCAGCCTTACAAGTCTGTTATCCAAGGACTGAATGTCCAAAGCCAATGGGCTCTCCTCTGCTGAAATGAAGGCCAAACTACCCATACTATCCGCCTTTCTACTCAAGGCGTCTGCAACTACATTTGCTTTGCCGGATGATAAAGGATAGTAATATCATAATCTTTTAGTAACTCAAGTCATCTGCGCTGCCTCAAATTTAGATCCCTCTGCTTGAACAAATGTTGCAAGTTGCGATGATCCGTGTAAACCTTACATGACACCCCATAAAGATAATGCCTCCAAATTTTAAGAATGTGAACAATCGCGGCTAACTCCAAATCATGCACCAGATAACTATTCTCGTAAGGCTTCAGCTGACGTGAAGCATATACAATAACTCGCCCCTCCTGCATCAATACACAACCCAGGCCAATGCGTGAAGCATCGTAATACACTTTATACATCCCTGAACCGGAAGGCAACACTAACACTGGTACTGAAGTCAATGCTGTCTTGAGCTTCTGAAAGCTCACCTCACAATCGTCGAACAATTGGAACAGAGCATGCTTCCGGGTCAATCTAGTCAAAGGTGCTGTAATAGATGAAAATTCCTCCACAAACCGATGATAATAACCTGCTAACCCCAGGAAACTCCTGATCTCAGTCGCCGAAGTAGGACGATGCCAATTTTGAATTGCCTCGATCTTTTTGGGATCAACTTTAATACCCTCGCCCGATACAATATGCCCCAAAAATGCTACAGAGTCTAGCCAAAACTCACATTTGAAGAAATTAGCATATAGTTTTTGTTCTCGCAAGGTCTGAAGCACCACTCTCATACGCTGCTCGTGCTCCTCCTTGCTGCGCGAGTAGGCCAAAATGTCATCAATGAAGACAATGACAAACAAATCAATTTATGGCATGAACACCCGGTCCATTAGATCCATAAACGCCGTTGAGGCGTTAGTCAAACCGAAGGACATCACCAGAAACTCATAATGGCCATATCTAGTCTGGAAAGCAATCTTCGAAACATCAGAATCCCGAATCTTTAACTGATGGTATCCCGACCTCAAGTCAATTTTTTAGAACACTCTGGCACCCTACAATTGGTCAAACAAATCATCAATACGTGGCAACGAGTACTTGCTCTTAATGGTAACTTTGTTCAATTGGTGGTAATCAATACATATCCAGATAGTCCCATCTTTATTCTTCACAAATAGTACCGGTGCGCCCCAAGGAGACACACTCGGCCTGACGAACCCCTTTGCCAACAACTCCTCAAGTTGTTCCTTCAACTTCTTCGGAGCCATACGGTATGCTGGAATAGATATAGGCTGGGTACCTGGAGCCAAATCAATGCAGAAATCAATATCACGGTCTAGTGGCATGCCTGGAAGATCAAAAGGAAACACATCAGAGAACTCTCGTACTACTAGAATTGAATCAATTGTCGGAGTCTCTGCAGTAGTATCCTTAACATAAGACAAATAAGCCAGACAACCCTTCTCGACCATGTGTCGAGCCTTCAAAAAGGATATAACCTGACTAGATGCATCGGAAGACGAACCTTCCACTCTAATCTAGGCAACTCCGGCATTGCCAAAGTAACAGTCTTAGCATGGAAATCTAGGATGGAATAATATAGGGATAGCCAGTCCATGCCTAGGATGATCTCAAAGTCGATCATATCAACTAGTAGAAGATCCGCTCTAGTCTCGTGACCACAGAAAGTAACAATGCAGGACCGGTAGATCCGGTCCAAAACAACAGAATCGCCCACAGAATTAGACACATAAACAGGAGTACCCAAGGATTCACGAGAAACACCCAGGAAACGAGCAAACAAAGATGAAATATAGGAATAAGTAGACCAAGGGTCAAATAATACTGAGGTCTCTCTACCGCAAATAGAAATAGTACATGTGATCACGACATCTGAGGCCACTACATCTGGTCTTGTCGGGAAAGCATAGAACCTGGCTGGAGCGCCACCTGGCTAGCCTCTACCTCTAGGACGACACCTACCCACTTGCCATCCGCCTCTGGGCGGCCGGATGGCTGGCGGCGAAACTGGTGCAATAATCATAGGCTGCTGACCCTGCTGCACTGGTCTACCATGAAGCCTGGGGAAGAACCTCCACACATGACTGAGATCCCCGTACTCGAAACAACCCCTCGGTATGATAGACTGCTGACTTGAAGTCTGGCCCTGATGACCTGAATACTCATTGGAGGAGCCCTGAATAGCTGGTGGGCGGTAAGAACTCTCTGGAATAATGCTGAAATAAGGCCGCACTAGAGCACCCTGAGGAGGTGGCGGTGCTGGATAATGGGGCCTGTTGGACTGACCCCTCACGAACTGACCTCTTCCCCCAGCCAGGTCACCACTGAACTCTCCGGAATATCGAAACTGCTTGTCCCTCGCTGTCTGCTCACGGCTCCACTGACGGACACCCCCAATCCTCCGAGTTATCTCTACAACTAGCCCGTAAGAAGTCCCCGTCTCCACCTCTTGTGCCATGGTAGCCTGAATACCATAGTGCAATCCGGAGACAAGTATCCGCACTCTCTCTGCATCAGTAGGTAGTATCATAAGTGCATGGCGAGACAACTCAGAGAACCTCACCTCACAGTCAGTCATTGACATCTGACTCTGCTAGAGCTGCTCAAACTGGAACCGCAACTCTTCCCTGTGAGAGGGTGGTATGCATTTATCTAAGAAGAGGCGTGTGAATTGATCCCAAGTCATGGGCGGTGAACCTACTAGTCTGCCGAGAATATGTGACTGCCACCACCTACGGGCCCTGCCCTCTAGCTGAAAAGTAGTGAAGTCCTCCCCATGGGACTCTAGTAACCACATGTTGTACAGTCTGTCTCTGTACCGATCAATAAAATCCTGGGGGTCCTCATGTTGCTCACCTCCTAAAGCATGAGAATGAAGCCTAGTCCATCTGTCTAGTAGCCTGTGCGGATCACAAGCCACAGTTGGTATGGGCTCCGGTGTAACTGCTGCTACTGGCTGAGCTCCGCCCACGGGTAATGCACCCTGGGTTTGGTATACGACAACTGCCTGCCCATGGGCCTGCGCGGTAGGGGTCTGTGCTCCCCCTCCCGCCTGAGATGTGGCTGGGTCTGCCGGAAATAAACCTGCCTGAGTCATAGTATCCATGAACCGCAGCATACGGTCCATGACCTCCTGGAATCCTGGTGCGGACATGAAATCCACTAGAGCTAGCTCTGCTGCGGGCACCTCTCCCTGCTCCTCGATGATGGGATCCTCTACTGGATCCACTGGTGGCTTAACTGGAACAACTCTAGGATGTCCTCGTCCCCTACCAAGGGTTGGAGCCCTCCCTCGGCCTCTATCTCGGCCTCTAACAACATGAGGGGCAACTCTTCCCTAGTCTGGAACCTCCGTAGAGTGCGTTCTCACCATCTATGAGAATATAAGAGAAAGATACTTAGTACTACATCA
The DNA here is from genome assembly GCF_000390325.3 of Nicotiana tomentosiformis. NCBI lineage: Eukaryota > Viridiplantae > Streptophyta > Magnoliopsida > Solanales > Solanaceae > Nicotiana > Nicotiana tomentosiformis. Next base: position 10,758,805 of record NC_090818.1, read on the forward strand.
ACTGCACGATAGAAAATGAAGAAAGATAGTTTCCTAACATCCTATAGCCTCTCGAAGATAAGTAGAGATGTCTCCGAACCGATCCGCAAGACTCTATTAGGCCTGCTCATAAGTTGTCAGACCTATGTGACTCTAGTGCTCTGATTCCATATTATCACGACCCAATTTTACCTATAGGTCGTGATGGCTACCAACATCACCGTTAGGAAAGCCAACTAGTGGATTAAACATCTATTTTCTCTCTTAATAGATTTTCTAGTAATGAAGCTTTCCTTAATTTCAAGATGTAAGAAAAACCGAAAGTCTAAATAAAACCAAAATAATAATTTTCCACTCATAATTATACTAAAGTGCATGCCAAGATCTGGTGTCACAAGTGTATAAGTATCTAGTAGATTATACAAAAATATAAAATACTGTCTGAACATAAAATAGATAGAATACAAATACAAAGAGAGACACTAGGTGATGCGGAACGGCTCAGGGAAGGCGGCTCACCACTAGGCCTCGGAATAATGGGGATGCGCACCGGTGGGACCGCCTGATGTACCTGTCTCAAATCCTGCACAAAAAGTGCAGCAAGCGTAGCATGAGTACGTAAACAATGTGTACCCAGTAAGTATCAAGTCTAATCTCGAAGAAGTAGTGACGAGAGGTCGACTTTGACACTCACTATGAGTCAAAAATATTAAGATAGAAATATTTAAATAAACACAATTTATATGATCAATAATATTCTCCTTAGCAGGCAGAAACAAATAATTCATCATAATTTGACAAATTTCCAAATAATCATTTACCTTCACAAACTGCAATAAAATAAATATCAAGCACCGAATAATTTTTATTATTAAGCACGATTTCTGCCGAGGTCGTATGGCCCGATCCAGAATAGTGTGTACACTACTGAGGGTCGAGGGCATGAATCATAGATGCATCTATCTACTACCGAGGTGTTCGGACCGCTCCACGAGAAAAGGATAATATTTTATAGGCATTTTGACTTAAACATTATTAATGATTTATATCCAAGGTAATACAAATTTCGTTAACTACCTTTCAAAATTTCTCTAACAAGTTCTAATATAATTTATGCATTTTAATTTAACAAGTATTGTGCAAAATTCCAAATAATTCATGAATTGGGTCCTAAAACTACCTGAACAATAGCATAATAGTAGCTACGCATGGACTCTCGTCACCTCGTACGTACGTAGCCCCCACAATTAGGAACAAATATTTATTTACAACACCTATGAGGTAAATTCCCTCTTACAAGGTTAGACAAGAGACTTACCTCGTCTCAAAGATCACTTCCTGATCACAATTTCGTCTCAAGAACGCAAATATATAATTTTCATCCCATTCCATAACCATTTTCATGGTTAAAATCTCATTTTTATCAAAACCTAGGTTTTCATCTAAACCCTTGATTTACACAATTTACATGTTATAATCTACCCATAATCTATGTATTTAACTCACAATAGGTAAAATTAACTTACCTCAAAGTTTCTAGGTGAACACCCCTCTCAAGAAGCTCCAAAATTGCCCAAGAATGGAAGAAATGGGCTCAAAAATGGCTGAGCCCCGTTTTTAAGGCATTCTACCCAACACAATAAAGTCTTTCTTCGCGAACGCGGTAAAGACATCGCATTCGCGAAGTCAAAATTCCCAGGCCCTTATAATTTTCTTCGTGAACGCGATAGGGGTCTCGTGAAAGTGAAGGCTTACCTAGCCAACCCTTCGCGAATGCGTGAGCTTCACATATAATTCTTCCGAATAAATCTCTTTCAAATATAATTCCTTCAAATAATATCTTTCAAATATTCTTCCTTTAAATAAATCTCTGTCAAATATAATTTATTCAAATAAATACCTTTCAAATGTAATTCTTTTAAATAAATCTTTTTGAATAAAAATCCTTCTAAATAAATATTTTGAATATAATTCTTTCAATTAAAAAGTTACCATGTGATACTTCATTTCGTAATCATACAACTACGGGTCTCAGCCCATTTTTATATTTTTCGTAAATACGGGTCTCATCTCACTTTCATATTTCCACGGCACCTCGTGCCCTCATTTCACATCACAACTGCATGGACAATTCACGTGCCAAATATCATTATCAATACATATAAGATCCACACGATCAATTTATTTTCGATAAAGTAAGTTTAAAATTTTTAAATCAAGTAAGAAAATCAACAAGGAAATGTATTTATTTTTAGAAATCATTTGGGTGAAAAAAATAACATTTCAATTAAAATGAAGCACTTGATAATTGTTGATTTGGATGTAAAACTTATAAGAACTAAAGCACACAACAATTCCTTTTATTCAAAACAACTTAACCTTGAAAACTAAAAAAAAAATAGAACCACAAATCCTCAAAGTCTCGTACAGGAGCCAAAGCCAACACATTACAACAAGGGATACAAACACATAATAGAATCAAATATTACATCACAAAAGAACACAACAATTTACCTATCACGGAAATACAAAAATAACCGAAGACAAGTGCAACCACAGAGAATGTCAACAAAGGTACTCTCGAGATACCGTCTCGTAGTCCCGAAAGTAAATATGCAATAACAACAATGCCCCCAGGCCATCACAAGTCATCACAATTCAATCCCGACATAGCCCACATTGTCTCGCCACGTGTGCAATAGTAAATTAAATTCCCGCTTTATCTCGCCACATGTGCATAATAATGTTCCCACCTTATCTCACCACCTGCGCAAACCCACATATATATATATATATATATATATATATATATATATATATATATATATATATAGAGCCCGCCTTGTCATGCCGCATGTGCATAAATCAATAGTAATAATAGCACGGCAGAAACCTCGTGCAAACAGCCGAACATAACTCCCACAATATAACGTGCCAAAATCACATCTCATAAACTGCACTTCAAGTGCTCAGATATTACAACATATCACAGATTGTACATCAAATGCTCAATTATTACAACTTATCATATATTGCACATCAACTGCTCAATTATTATAACTTATCACAAATTGCACATCAAGTGCTCAAATATTACAAATTATCACAGATTGCACATCAAGTGCTCAAATATCACAACTTGCTACAAAAATCAACAATACCTTATTTTCCACAATAAGGAGCCCATGGCTCGACCATAATATGCACGAAAATCTTAACAAATTATCCGGAAGTGAACAACTCAATAAAATAATATTTCACATAAAAATCAAGGCGGCAATCACACCAAATCATCATGTAAAAACAATTTCAACAAACAAGGATCTGGGCATGACAAATAGAGGATTTAATAATTGCCAATAATTTCCAATTTAATACATAAGGGCGTCTAAGGATTTTTAATCAATGAACTTTGCACATATAAACTAAGTACGTACTCGTCACCTCGCGTATATGGTTTTCAATTACACAATTTGCACATAAGACTCAATGCCTAAGGGGAAATTCCCCCATTCGAGGTTAAGCAAGACACTTACCTTTTTTTTTGAAGTTATGCCGGTATTCCAAAATCAGCTTCTTGCTTGAATTGACCTCCGGATAGCTCAAATCTATCCAAATTAATTGCATAACTTCATTAAAATTCATCAGAAATAATTTCGGATAATAATACGTCGACTTAAAATTTTATTCCAAAAAGTCAACAAAAGTCAACGCGGGGCCCGCCCCTCGGAACCCAACAAACTTTTCATGAAATCCGAACACCCATTCCGATACGAGTTCAACCATGCCAATTTTATTGACTTCCAATAATAAGTCGACCTCCAAATCTTAAATTTTTGTTTTTGGAAGATTTTACAAAAATCTTGATTTCTTCCATTTAAATCTGAATTAAATGATGAATATAATCATGGATTCATGAAATATAAACACTTTAGGATATAGAACACTTACCCCAACCAAGCTTGTGAAGAATCCCTCCAGAATCGCCCAAATCCGAGCCTCAAAAGTTCCAAAACGAAATGCCAAAAATGACCAAGTTCAATCCTTATGTTTCTGCCCAGTTTCGCACCTGCAGACATTTTAGTCGCACCTGCGAGCTCACTTTTGCGAGAAAATTCTCGCTTCTGCGATGCCCAGTGACCACTGCCCTCGCACCTACGGAAGAGCTTCCGCTTCTGCGCTAACGCAGGTGCAGAAAATGCTACGCACCTGCGACCTTTGCCCTTCTCACTCCAGGACGCATCTGCGACCATTTTGTCGCTTTTGTGGTCGCGCACCTGCGACCATTTCCATCGCAGGTACGATGGTACCAGCACTGGAAAAATTCAAGAATTCCTTCAAGCAAAATTTGGTCCGTTTAACCATCTGAAACTCGCCCAAGGCCCCCGGGACCTCAACCAATTATACCAACATGTCCCAAAATACAATACGAACTTAGTCGAGGCTTCAAACCACGTCAAATAACGCCGAAATTACGAATCGCGCATCGAATCGAATTATAAGTTTTTCAAATCTTTCAACTTCTATATTTTGCATCGAAACATACCAAATCAATCCGGAATGACTTTAAATTTTTCACACAAGTCATAATTGACTTAATAGAGCTATTCCCATTTCCAAAATCGAAATCCGACCTCGTTATCAAAAATTTACCCTTCGGTCTGACTTTTTCCAAAATCTTATATTTTCCAACTTTTGCCAAAATGCGTCGAATTGTCCTAAGGACTTCCAAATCCAAATCCGAACATACGCCTAAGTCCGAAATCATTATACGAAGCTATTTCCATCATCGAGATTTCATTCCGGGGTCGTTTGCTCAAAAGTCAATTCTCCGGTCAACTCTTTCCATTTAAGCAGCTAAATAGGAATTGTTCTTTTAATTAAATTTCAAATCTTTCGAAAATCAAACTCGACCACACCCGCGGGTCATAATGCATATTGCGAAGCTGCTCAAGACCTTAAGTCACTAATCGGGCTTAAATTCTTAAAATGACAAGTCGGGTCGTTACATAAACTGGCCCAAAGGATGTTCTATTGTCCTAGGCCAACTCCTCAAGATGTACTGATGGAGGATCCTGATGCTACTCACTATTCTCAGAGTTATAACGGTACAAACATTTATGAATGGAACATAGATGGTTTTACTGACCGCCAAATTTATACCCAAGTACATAGAATGCTTATGTACAACATTATCTGCAAGGTTAATAAGAATTCTGAAAAGACCATTGCTGATATGATAGTAGCAGGGTTTACTGTCCAATTGAAAGGCTGGTGGGATAATTATTTAAGACCTGAACAACGCGCAAAAATTATGGGCACCATAAAGGTAGAAGATGGTCAGAATGTCCAAAATGTTGTCTATTCTTTAGTTCTTAATATTATAGAATATTTCTCTGGAAGATGGTTGTCACGACCCAATTTCTCTTATAGGCCGTGATGGTGCCTAACGTTGCCGCTAGGTAAGCCTACGATGAATTTACTACGTGATTTCTTCTTTTAAACAATTTCCAAGTAAATAAATTCCATTTGTTTAGAAATTTGAGGAATAGAGAGTCAAATGATTAAAACGAAAGCATCTGAATTCAAGCATAAATATGTAAATATCCCAAAACCATAAAGTTTACTAGAGTGTATGCCAAGACCTGGTGTGTCACGACTGAAAATCACACCTGTCGTGATAGCGCCTATCTCAATACTAGGCAAGCCGACAACCTCAATAAAATACAATATATTTTAAATTTTAAAACATAATATTTAGATTCAATAGAAAACCTCAAAATTTCATATATAAAACACTCTCAAATCCTGGTGTCACTGAGTACATGTGCATCTAAATGATAATAAGTCTGACTGATAAAAACACTGTCTGAAAATATAGAACAGTATAATAACTGAAAGGAAGAGAGTGTCAAGGTCAGCGGACATCAGGCAGCTACCTTGATAGTCTCTAACTGATAGCACTCTGAGATCTAATAGTCGTCGTGTCCGGAAGCACCTGGATCTGCACATGAGGTGCACAGTGTAGTATGAGCACAACCAACTCAATAAGTAACAAGACTGACCTCTGGGATGAAAGAAGTGACGAGCTCCGTAGGTGTAGTCCAGTATAAAAACAACGATATAGAATGGTAGGAATGCTTTCAAGTTCAACGGTTAAACTCAGTACAAGTAAGATAGATCAATACTGCATGATATGAGGAATATGACATCTCAGTGGAAAACCTCGTGTACTCATGATCACCAATCGCTCGGTCACTCGGTACTGTTTATGGCCAATCTAGCCCAGGAATATTCCATCCCGTATACATATACACATCGACTGACTGACAGTCACTCAGCACCGTGTAAGGCCAATCCAGCCCTGGAAATTTATCCCTAAATGTAAATGATACGGACAAGATCCATGTCCAGGGAATTCATCACAAAATAAATAAGTAAGGCAAGTCCATGCCCTGGGAAGTCCATCCCGAATATATAATCATCTAAGCTCGTTGGGGGTGTGTACAGACTCCGGAGGGGCTCCTTCAGCCCAAGCGTGATATAAAGTCGATATGGCCTGCTGCAAGCGGGCAGCCCCGATCAATAAAATGATAAAGCCTATATAAGGCATGCTGCAGGCAGGCAGCCCCATTTCATATAGTGTGTGTGTGATATATATATATATATATATATATATATATATATATATATATATATATATATATATATATATATATATATATATATATATATATATATGAGAGAGAGAGAGAGAGAGAGAGAGAGAGAGAGAGAGAGAGCCAATATGGCCTGCTGCAGGCAGGCAGCCCCGATCCCATAAATATCCTCACAATGGATGAACATGTCTGAGTGTGAAATATACATTTTAAAACAATTAAATTCAACAGCAACACGGCAATGCGGGTCCCAAAATATCGGCACGTAGCCTAATCATGATCTTTAATACGAGTCTCAGCTCAATTTTCCTAACACATGGAAAATGTACGGATAATAACACGATTCTTTAATTTTACAACTTCACAGAATTTATTTAAGTCACAATTTCTATGGTACACGTCCACACGCGCATCAACTATCATGTGCATCACCTCCAAAGTTATCATATACATGTGTACTTATTTGATTGCTCTTGTATGATACGCTTGGACTGGAGGCATGTGACCATGCTAGGTGATTGATATTATTAGCACGTGAGTTATCAATGCGGGTCCAGACATTTATGTTATTGGCACGTGAGTTGTCCGTGCGGGTCCAGATATTGATACTATAGCACGTGAGTTGTCCATACGGTTGATGTTAATGTGAGCTCTAGAAGAGCAGGTTACTGTTGTTAGATTAGTGTGTCTTGGTTCTACTATATATGATGAGCTTATAGCATTGCAGTTGTGGTGGTGCTTGTTGAACTTGCAATACGGTTCTCTTCTTTGAGACATTTTTTATTTTTGGGTACACGGATTGCGCAGTTGTGGCTTGAGTTATATTGGTATGGCATGTCTGTGGGATAGTTGTGTTTAATAATAAATGGTCATTGGACCTAGAATGGGTACTATCAGATTTGATTACGGTATATTTGGGAGGATGACATCGAAAGTCGGCTTAGAAAGTGATTATGATTCGGGTTGGGGCGAGAGGGCTCCATGACTTGTTGATCTAATAAGAGGTTATGAGATTCCGCATGTTTATTTTAATATCAGCACTGTACGAAGGTTTTGGAATGAGGTTTGGCTTGATATGGGGTTTAATACTAGTACCGGGTTAGTTTGGAGTAGTTAATGTGATCGAAAATGGTGTTGCGAGCATGTGAGTTGTGTAGTATGTTACGTGATTATATCTAGGGTTATGGTTATGGCTTGATACAGCTTGTTCAGACTCATACAGTGTGTAGATGTGAGATTCGGGTCTTGAAAAGAAATTTTGAATGTTGGAAATTGAATTCCAAGGTTTATGGGCTAAGGTTGAAGTAATGATCTTCAATTACGTGGTATTGTCAGGACTATATGGAATAGGGTGGCGTGGGATCACCCCCGGGTATGTGCGAGCTAAGATAGAATAGTGATGTGATGGCTTGGAAACAACTCTTGGCACGTTCGAGGACGAATGTATGTTTAGGTGGGGGAGAATGTAATGACGCGGCCGGTCATTTTGAGTATTACAACCCCGTTCCCCCATTTACTGCTCAATTTGTTCTTTACAGTTGTTATATGACTTGCCAGGGTAATTGGCTTGGGTCCGGTGAGGTTTTGGAATGAATTGGAACACTTAGTTCCAAGGTTTAAAGTTTAAGTTGAAATAGTTGACCGGATGTTGACTATGTGTAAATGACACCATAATAGAATTTTGATGATTCCAATAGTTTCGTATGGTAATTTTGGACTTAGGAGCATGTCCGAAAAATTATTTGGAAGTCCGTAGTTAAATTAAGCTTGAAATGGCTAAAATAGAAATTTAAGTTTGGAAGTTTGATCGGGGAGTTGACTTTTTGATATCGGGGCCATAATCTGATTCTGGAAATTGGAATAGGTCTGATATGTCATTTATGACTTGTGTACAAAATTTGAGGCCAATCGGACTTGATTTCATAGGTTTCGGCATTGAATGTAGAAGTTGAAAATTCTTAGTTTCATTAGGCTTGAATTGGGGTGTGATTCGTGGTTTTAGCATTGTTTGATGTGATTTGAGGTTTTGACTAAGTTCGTATGATGTTTTAGGACTTGTTGGTGTATTTTGTTGAAGTCCCGAGGGCCTCGGGTGAGTTCCAGATGGTTAACGGATTAAAAAACATTTCAACTTGAAGCATTGCTGGAACTACTGCCTACTGGTGTGACCGCACCTGCGAAGCTTTTGATCGCAGGTGCGAAGCTGCATGTGTTCACAAGCCATTGCAGAAGCGGCCAAGAGTGGAACAGGGCAGTGCTCGCAGGTGCGACAAATTTTCTAGCAGATGCGAAGGGAGGGGCGCAGAAGCAGAAAATGGTGAGGAAGCCGGGCAGCGCAGGTGCAGAACTTTATCCGCAGATGCGGAGTCGCTTCTGTGCTTGGCTCACCGCAGAAGCGAAGGCAGCCTCATGGGAAGCCGCAAAAGCAGAGTTTTGGGTAAATCGCAGGTGCGAAAAGCCCTGGACATAATATATTCAAAGGGGTTCCGAGTTTTTGCCATTTTTGGACTTTCAAGCACGGTTTTTAGGAAGATTTTCAAAGAGAATTCACTTGAAACTTGAGGTAAGTCACTTGTGATAATATCTACTCCATAATATTGAATTATCATCGAATAATCCGACTAGATTACGTGTTTTTGAGGTGTAAATCGAGAATTTGGACCTAGGGATTTGGAAATAAGATTTGATGATTTGGAGGACGAGTTGATGTCGGAATTTTATAAAATTTGTATGGTTAGACTCGTGGTTGAACGGGCGTTCATATTTTGTAACTTTTGTCGGGTTCCGAGATATAGGCCCCACACGCGATTTTTGAGTTAAATTTTGAATTTTGTTGGAAAATTAGTATTTTCATATGGAATTAATTTCAATGATTTGTATTGACTCAATCAAACTAATTGTGACTAGTTTCGAATTATTTGGCATGGAATTGAGGAGATATGAACGCGTTCAGAAGTTGATACGCGCAAAATGGAATTTCTGGAGCATTGTTTAGCTTGCTCGACATAGGATTCGTCTTGTTCGAGGTAAGTAACACTAATAAACTTGGTCCTGAGGGTATGAATCCCCGAATTTGGTGTTGAAATAAAATTCACATACTCCTGGACAGGTATAAATAATACGCCATAAATTAGGCATGTGCAAAGCGTGCTATCGCAAATCAAATCGGCAAGTTAACACAGAAATAGTAACTACCCAGATTATTCAGGGAATTAGCCTCTTTATAACCTCAAGTACAACCCAGATAGTTCTCAAAAATACGAATATGAGAAACGATATAACTTTACGCTTAACAGTCAACTCTAGGCATATCACAGCCTAAGCATTCTTCCGAGTATCAATACTTGCCCTGATGCCCACACATGGACTCAAACCTTACATATATGCGCACTAATAGCCCGTAGCTATCACAAATAATTAACACAACTAGTGCCTCCACTGAGTTTAAATAAAATACTCACATCAAACATGTCACAACCCTGAAACAATATGCTTCTCAGAATTCCCAGTCTCCAAATTCGTAGAACACATGAATCACCGTAACCGGTCCTAACTCCAGCACTCGAATGACTAACACATCTTTCATGCACGATCCTCCCACTAGGAAAACTTCCAAAATTCTTCCGTGCCACATAGCAATAATTTGAATATCAACAGTCTATCGACCAGGTGAGTACCGCAATACAAATGAACATTCGTAAGTCAAAACACAATGCGCCTTCTGGAATGCGCACCCCTCTCAGGGATTACTGAACAGTTATAACATTCATCTAAATATTTGAAACTGACTAGGTTATCCAAAATTCGGGACCTTCCTTTCAAGAATAAATTGTCCCCTTGTATATGTAAATCTAAATCCCGCACAACACACCACATCTATCATGTGAAAAGCACGAGAATCTCATTATAAACTCTGAGTCACCAGCAAATTACATACCCTGTTAGTTAGAAACCTTTCTCTTGCTTCTTTCTAGAAAGATATCACAATACACAACACGTTCCCTACACCGGTAGAAAATATCCGGCTCAAACCATGGTAGAAACCATCAAGAACACTTTGAAATCCATTTGCACATAACCAAGCTGTCAAAAGTGAATTCCTCTAACTCGACCAAGCCACATAGGTCACCAAACCCAAGAATATTTCCACCAAAACTTCTGTAGAGCCTCACCACATCACAATTACCCAAAAGAACCGAGCATACCATTACCATACTGGTCTAGCCTACTACCCAGTTGTCCTATTTTCTCCGAGTTTCTTATGAATTACCCTCAAGTTGACACTTCTCCTTGTCAGAATACTACAATCCTTACCCAAAGCTCACTACAAGACCTTCTAACATAAAACGATTGTATTCTTCTTAAGCACCCACATAAGTACCACTACCGAAACGCCCACTCTGAAAATACCTTATGTGAATTTAAATTGTTCTTTTACCTTTCTTATACTGGAATGTAAAATCCATAGTCATAGAGGTTTTATCCATACACAAGAACGAAAAAATTCTCAATTGCTATATATAAATTTTGAACCCATTAGAACCTTCTCGGGAGTCATCCACTTTGCTCAAATCTAAATTGCACCACCCAAATGGGCCGAAAGACACGTGCCCCATTAGCACAATAACACTCAAAGAAGTAAACATGCCTTAATACCACCGAACAAGTTCATACTCCGTGCGCACTACATACTTCGCAAATAACAACTCACTCCTCCCATGATTTTTGATATACTCATAAATTGCAATATAACCCGTATCCAGGAATTTTCTTACTCGACTCATCCTCCATCTCAACCTCTGCAAGTCATAGCTAATCCATAAGTATGTCTCAGACCAAAACCAATACAACACATAATTGTGCAATCAAATCGAAGATAGCAGACTCCCCCACTTGGCTCAAAACCACATAACAAAGCATTTGATAACTCACCATACCCATACTCTATTATTTCCATAATACTGCAGTCAGTTCAACAAAAATTCTTCACAAGCTCAGGTAACACAAACCATAAAATACCTCAAATCATCTTACTAAGCTCGCCTTCATTCTCGTGATGGTCAGGTCAACTTCCTTGACCATTTCAAATTCAAATCTCCACACATAGAACCTGATGATAGAAAAGAAACTCTCCACACAATATTGTAAGGACCACACATCCATAAATTACTTCACATGAGATAACCCACCTACTTAGCCTAAAATTGGAATCTTGATACGCCCTTCCGCAGCCACAATTACTATGCAATCGCTTAATCTACCTGGGTCTGAACTCACCACAAGACATGAAAAATCTACTTCGTTCTACAATTAAATAGCATGAAAAAAAATCTTTCAACACACTCATAACTCGAGACTATATGTCACATCAAGATAGAAATCAAGCACCCAATAGTCCTTTTTACATCCCAACAAACTCATCCCGTCATATCCAAACCATCTGGACACATTCCGTAGTCACATCATACTCATCATATGGTCATTTCACCGCTCATCGAGCCACAAATTCCACTCATAGGGACACTTCCGAACATATGAGTCCAAATGTACAACTTCACACAACTGAAGCTATCGAGCCTAAGATGCGGTCTAAACCTGGCCTCAAGTCCTCCAGACTGGCCCATCACCAAAATATATAATACACATCTCGAACCTCGCTCATGGAATTACAAGCCAGTGATGCACAGCTGATACTGAGTGCTCACATGCGCACAGAAATGCGTGGAAGGATTTCAAAGAGTTATATTTCAAGCTGAATCAATTCCGCATGATAAGGGGAGAAAGATGGGAAGTTTATCCTAAAATGCCCTGTAGCCTCTCGAAGATAAGTATGGACGTCATCATACCAATCTACAAGACTCTACTAGACACTTGCTCATGACTCGTGAGACCTACGTAAGCTAGGCTCTGATACCAACTTGTCACGACCCAAAATCACACCTGTCGTGATGGCACCAATCTCAATACTAGCCAAGCAGACAACCTCAATAAAACTCAATATATTTTAAATTTGAAAACATAATATTTGGAATCAATAGAAAACCTCACAATTTCAGACATAAAACACTCCCAAAACTCGGTGTCACTAAGTACATGTGCATCTAAATGATAACAAGTCTGACTGATAAAAACATTGTTTAAAAATATAGAACAGTACAATAACTGAAAGGAAGAGAGAGTCAAGGTCAGCGGATGCCAGGCAGCTACCTTGATAGTCACCAACTGATAGCACTCTGAGATCTAACAGTCGTCGTGTCCGAAAGCACATGGATTTGCACACGAGGTGCAAAGTGTAGTATGAGTACAACCAACTCAATAAGTAACAAGACTAACCTTTGGGCTGAAACTAGTGACGAGCTCCACAGGTGTAGTCCAGTATAAAAACAACGATATAGAACTGTAGGCATGCTTTCAAGTTCAACAAATAAACTCAGTACAAGTAAGATAGATCAATACAGCATGATATGAGGAATATCACATCTCAATGGAAAACCTCGTGTATTTATGATCACTAATCGCTCGGTCACTCGTTACTGTTTATGGCCAATCTAGCCTAGGGATATTCCATCTCATATACATATATACATCGACTGACAGTTAGTCACTCAGCACCGTGTAAGGCCAATCCAGCCCTAGGGTAATTTATCCCCAAATGTAAATTTTACAAAAAAGATCCATGTCCAGGGAAATTCATCACAAAATAAATAAGTAAGGCAAGTCCATGCCCTAGGAAGACCATCCCGAATATATAATCATCTACGCTCACTGGGGGTGTGTACAGACTCCCTTCAGACCAAGCATGATATAAAGCCGATATGGCCTGCTGCAGGCGGGCAGCCCCGATCCATATAATGATAAAGCCTACAAGGCTTGCTGCAGGCGGGCAACCTCATTCCATATAGTAATAATATATATATATATATATATATATATATATATCCAATATGGCCTGCTGCAGGCGGGCAGCCCCGTTCCCATAAATATCCTCACAATGGATGACCATGTCTGAGTGTGAAATATACATTTTAAAACAATTACCTTCAACAGCAACACGGCCATGTGGGTCCCAAAATATCGGCACGTAGCCCAATCATGATCTTTAATACGAGTCTCAGCTCAATTTTCCTAACACATAGAAAATGTATGGATAATAACACGATTCTTTAATTTTACAACTTCACATAATGTATTCAAGTCACAATTTCTATGATACACGTCCACACGCTCGTCAACTATCATGTGCATCACCTCCAAATAATTTATATAACACCAAATTCAGGGATTCATACCCTGAGGACCAAGTTTATATGTGTTACTTACCTCGAACAAGACGAATCCAATGTCGAACAAGCTAAACAATGCTCCAGAAATTCCATTCTGCACGTATCAACTTCTGAACGCCTTCATATCTCCTCAATTCCACACCAAATAATTCGAAACTAGTCACAATTAGTTTGATTGAGTCAATACAAATCATTGGAATTAATTCCATATGAAAATACTAATTTTCCAACAAAATTCAAAATTTAACTCAAAAATCGCCTGTGGGGCCCACATATCGGAACCCGAAAAAAGTTACAAAATATGAACGCCCGTTCAACCACGAGTCTAACCATACAAATTTTACAAAATTCTGACATCAACTCGTCCTCCAAATCATCAAATCCTATTTCCAAATCCCTAGGTCCAAATTCTCGATTTACACCTCAAAAACACGTAATCTAGTTGGATTATTCGATGATAATTCAATATTATGGAGTAGATATTATCATAAGTGACTTACCTCAAGTTTCAAGTGAATTCTCTCTGAAAATCTTCCTAAAAACCGTGCTTGAAAGTCCAAAAATGGCAAAAACTCGGAACCCCTTTGAATATATTATGTCCAGGGCTTTTCGCACCTGCGACTCACTTAGTTGCATCTGCGGTCTCGCAGGTGCGGCCCAAAACACCGCTTCTGTGGCTTCCCATGAGGCTTCCTTCGCTTCTGCGGTGAGCCAAGCACAGATGCGACTCCGCATCTGCGGATAAAGTTCTGCACCTGCGCTGCCCGGCTTCCTCACCATTTTCTGCTTATGCGCCCCTCCCTTCGCACCTGCGAGCACTGCCCTGTTCCACTCTTGGCCGCTTCTGCAATGGCTTGTGAACACATGCAGCTTCGCACCTGCGATCAAAAGCTTCGCAGGTGCGGTCACACCAGTAGGCAGTAGTTCTAGCAATGCTTCAAGTTGAATGTTTTTAATCCGTTAACCATCTGGAACTCACCCGAGGCCCTCGGGACCTCAACAAAATACACCAACAAGTCCTAAAACATCATACGAACTTAGTCAAAACCTCAAATCACATCAAACAATGCTAAAACCACGAATCACACCCCAATTCAAGCCTAATGAAACTAAGAATTTTCAACTTCTACATTGAACGCCGAAACCTATCAAATCAAGTCCGATTGGCCTCAAATTTTGCACACAAGTCATAAATGACATATCAAAATGACATATCAGACCTATTCCAATTTCCAGAATCAGATTATGGCCCCGATATCAAAAAGTCAACTCCCCGATCAAACTTCCAAACTTAAATTTCTATTTTAGCCATTTCAAGCTTAATTTAACTACGGACTTCCAAATAATTTTTCGGACATGCTCCTAAGTCCAAAATCACCATACAAAACTATTGGAATCATCAAAATTTTATTATGGGGTCGTTTACACATAGTCAACATCCGGTCAACTATTTCAACTTAAACTTTAAATCTTAGAACTAAGTGTTCCAATTCATTCCAAAACCTCACTGGACCCAGACCAATTACCCTGGCAAGTCATATAACAATTGTAAAGCACAAATTGAGCAGTAAATGGGGGAATGGGGTTGTAATACTCAAAACGACCAATCGGGTCGTTACATGGTGTCATTAGTGTATGAGCACTAGTAGAATATACAAAACTCAAACTACATTCTGAAATAACATAGACAGAAAATAAGTACAAAATAAAGGTTTTAGGTGCTGCAGAATGACTTAGGATGCAGCTTGCCACTAGGCCTCCGGGTAACGGGGATGTGCGCCGGTAGGTCCACCAGATGCATCTGCCTCAGATCCTACACGGTTAGTGAAGAAGTGTAGCGTGAGTATATAAATAGCATGTACCCAGTAAGTATCATGTCTAACCTCGAAGAAGTAGTGACGAGGGGTCGACATCGACACTTACTATGGGCTATAAATAAAATGCAAAAATCACAAATAAGCATAGATTATGTAAGAAATTATTAAAACACAGTAACAAGCAGTGAATAATAATTTCCTTCACTAACAATAAATTTCGAATCAATTCTTGTCATTTAAATAATTGTAACTACTCAAGCCATAAATTAATATCAGGTAAAAGTTTAATTGTAACTGCTCAAGCCATAAATTAATATCAAGTAAAAGTTAGGCTCCGAGTATTGTCACGCACGATTTATGCCGAGGTCGTACGGCCCGATCCAGAAATATACTGTGCACTGCCGAGGGTCAAATGACACGACCCATAGATGCATCTATTAACCTGCCGAGGCGAACGACCCGCTCACATGAGAGTAGAGAAAATTTTTACTTCGCTCACGAAAATACTTGTGACGCGAGCGAACATAGATTTCTCAAAGCTATTATAAAATTCTTCCATTCTTTCCCACACATAAGAAGTTTAAACGGGAGACTTTAAATCTTATAATCCTTAATCTCAACTCTAGTTAAGACGATTAATAGGTATGACCAACATAATAGAGCAAATAAGGCATGGTGTAAGCCTAAGACTACCCAGACATCATATAAAATATAGCTACGCACGGACTCTCGTCACCTAGTGCTTACGTAGCTCCCCACATACAATTCACAACAAAATAAGCCTAAGGGGAAGAGTTTCCTCTTACAAGGTTAGGCAAGAGACTTGCCTAATTCTCAAGCTCACTCTCGATCCACAAATATGCTTTAAATCCTCAACTCGTTGCCAAACGACCCGAAACTAGTCAAATGTTATATAAATTAATCAATACATGCTCAAGAGTTCATAATGTAACTATTAGAATAATTACCCAACCCAAATTGGAAGATTCCTAAAATTCACCCCCGGGCCCACGTGCCCAGATTCCAAAAATATTCAAAGAAAGTTGTTACCCATAACCTCACGAACTCAAATATATAGTTTTCACTCAATCCCATAACCATTTTCGTGGTTTAATCCCATTTTTATTAAAATTTAGGTTTTTCATCTAAACCTATAATTTTCACAGATTTACATGTTAAAATATACCCCTGATCTATGTATTTAACTTACATTAGATAGAAATTACTGTCATGACCCCAAATTCACTCTCTGTGGGATGTCGTGATAGCACCTAGTCTCTAAGACTAGGTAAGCCTAACAATTTTTGAGGAAATACATAAAATAAAACTGAAGCCAAATTCTCAACATATGAAATAATTATAACCCTGCAATCCAATAAATTTCAACTCCCAAAACCCAGTAGAAATAAGTCACAAGCTTCTAAGAATTTATTTTGAGTGTCTTAATACATTAGAGTCTAAAGAGAAATCAGGAAGACAACATAATAAGGATAGAGGGGGACTCCGAGGTCTGCGGATGCTGGCAGATGTACCTTGAAGTCTCCATGTGCAGCTAGTTCACTGATACCTGGTCTGGTAGGAAGTACTTGAATCTGCACAAAAAGATGTGCAGAAGCGTAGTATGAGTATACCACAGCGGTAACCTATAAGTGGCAAGCCTAACCTCGGTAGAGTAGTGACGAGATCAAGTCAGGGCCCTACTGGTTTAAGAGAAAAGTAAGGTAGAAGATATAATAATATTTTTGAAATGACTGAGGATTTAAACAATAAGAAGTTTCAGAAAATATCAGCACAGTAAATAAAGGTCGTACTGTAGATTTACTTTTGGGACTACGAGGCGGTACCTCGAGAGTACCCCTGTTATTTACCGAGGAACCGCCTCGTAGTCCCAAAAGTAAATATGCAGTACAGGGGAATCTCCTGAGGAATCGCCTCGTAGTCCCAAAAGTAAATATGCAGTACAGGGGGATCTCCCGAGGAACCGCCTCGTAGTCCCAAAAGTAAATATGCAGTGCAGGGGGATCTCTCGAGGAACCGTCTCGTAGTCCCAAGTCAATATGCAGTACAGGGGGATTTCCCGAGGAACCGTCTCGTAGTCCCAAAGTAAATATGCAACAGGTAATTGAAGGAAACACGAATTTTCAGCAAGAATCTTACAGTTAAAGATTTAAATCAAATCAAGGAAAGCAGGTAATTCAGCTAAGCATGTTGCACATATTGCACGTAAGAGTTAAGTCACGTAGACATGTGATACTAGACTAAACATGATCACTACATATGCCAAGGCAACTCAGTTAAAGAATTTAAAAGAAGACTACTCAACAAGAACCTATATTTCCAAATTTAGCCTATGTACGCACTCGTCACCTCGCGTACACAGCGCTCACATATCACAAAATGTTACAACAGTTTCAAATCCTAAGGGGATTTTCCCCACACAGGGTTAGACAAGTCACTTACCTCAAGCCAAGCTCAATCAGTCAATAAGAATGTTTTTCCCTTAATTTTCTGACTCTAATCGGCTTGAATCTCGTAGCGCCCACGTCACGGAACCCGACAAAAATTACAAAATATAAACGCCCATTCAACCACGAGTCAAACCATACCAAATGTACCAAATTCCGACATCAACTCGACCTCCAAATCTCAAATTCTTATTTTGAAATCCCTAGGCCCAAATCCTCTAATTTTACCTTAAAAACATGTAATGTAGTCAAAATACTCAATGATAATCCAATATTATTGACTAACAATGATCACAAGTGATTTACCTCAAGTTTTCCCGTGAATTCTCTCTGAAAATCGCCCCAAAACCGTGTTGGAAATGTCCAAAATTGACAAAAACTCGGAACCCACTATTTTTGTATACTGCCTAGAGGTTCCGCTTCTGCGGAATTTTTAACCTCATCTGTGGTTCCGCTTTGGCTATAAATCTCCCGCTTCTGCGGAGAAGGAGTCTGCTTCTACGGTCGCGCTTCTGCGACGCCTCATCCGCTTCTGCGGACCATCCGCTTCTACGATGTCAGGCTCGCTTCTGCGAGCTCGCACCTACGAGCCAAATTCCGCAAGTGCGATTGCATCAGTAGGCAGCAGCAAGTTTCAATTATTCTAAGTCCAAATTTGATCCGTTAACCATCCGAAACTCACCCGAGGCCCCTGGGACCTCAACCAAATATACCAACAAGTCTTAAAGCATCATACGAACTTAGTCGAAACCTCAAATCACATCAAACAACGCTAAAACCATGAATCATGCTCCAATTCAAGCTTAATGAAACTTAGAAATTCCAACTTTTACATTCGATGCCGAAACCTATCAAATCAACTCCGATTGACCTCAAATTTTGCACATAAGTCATAAATGACATAACATACCTATGAAAATTTTAAGAACTGGATTTCGATTCCGATATCAAAAAGTCAACTCCCCGGTCAACCTTCCAAACTTAAATTTCTTTTTTAGTCATTTCAAGCCTAATTTACCTACGGACTTCCAATTAACAATCCGGACACGCTCCTAAGTTGAAAATCATCATACGGAGCTATTGGAATCATCAAAATTTTATTCTGGGGTCGTTTACACATAAGTCGACATCTGGTCAACTATTTCAACTTAAGCTTTAAACCTTGGAACCAAGTGTTCCAATTCATTCCAGAACCTTACCAGACCCGAACTGACTACCCCGACAAGTCACATAACAGCTATAAAGTATAGAATGAGCAGTAAATGGAGGAACGGGACTGCAACTCTCAAAATGAGTGGTCGGGTTATTACATTTACTTATCATTTACTTAACTCCAAGTTGCTAGGTGCATACCCCTCTTAAGAAGCTCTAAAATCACCCAAAAGTGCAATAAATGGACTCAAAAATAGATGAGTCCCGACTTAAATGAAGGATCTGCCCAGCAGGACTTTCACACATGCGGTCCCTGGGCCACACCTATTGTACCGCTTATGTAGAAACTGGTGCGCTTCTGCGGAACACCTCAGGCCCAGCGCTGGTCGCTTCTTTGATAGGATCCCGCTTCTGCGGAAGTTGAAGCGCATTTGCAGCTTCTTCGCACCTGCGGGCGATTCTTCGCAGACGTGAGGCCGCTTCAGCGTGTGCCTCTCCGCGTCTACGAACCACTAGCCAGCTGCCCCAAAACCTCTTATGCGGCCACAGTTACGCACTTGCGAGCTCGCACCTGCGGCCCAAAGCTCACAGGTGCGGGCACACCAGAATTGGTGCACCAGCAGCCCCTTTTGAGTCTAAATTCAATCTGTGCATTGCCCGGATTGCACCCGAGGCCGCCGAGGCCTCATCAAAACATATGAACAAGTCTGCAAACATGAGACAGACGTTCTCGAACCCTCAAAATACAAAAAACAACACCAAAATTAAAAATCACACCCCAAACCAAATCGATTCAACGTATGAACTTCAAGTTCTTCCAATTAGCTCCAAACGTGTCGAATCATGCCTAAACTACTCGAAATGACACCAAATTTTGCGTGCAAGTTTTAAATCACCATATAAAATTATTCCCGGTCTTGGAATCTCAAACAGACCTCGATAACACCAAAACCTACTCTAAACCAAATTTAAAGAACTTTAAAATCTTTAAGGTGCCGACTATTAACCTTAAGCGCTGAAATGCTCCCGGGTCATCCGAAACCCGGTCTGAACATTCGTCCAAGTCCAAAATCATCATACGAACTTATTGGAACCATCAAATCCAGGTTCCGAGGTCGTTTACTCAAAATGTTGACAAAAGTCAAACTTCGCCTTTTAAAAGCCAATTTAGGAACCAAGTGTTCCGATTTTAACCTGAACCCTTCCAAATCCCGGATTAACTATCCCCGCAAGTCATAAAATAGTAAAAGCACATACGGTGAGTCTTATTTAGGGGGACAGGGTTCTAGAAAGCAAAATGACAGGTTTGGTCTGTCACGACCCAAAATCCACTATAGGTCGTGATGGCGCCTAACGCCGCCGTTAGGCAAGCCAACGGTGATTCACTAATTTAACTACTCATCTTAGTATTTGAAATCATAATTTTCCTTAATTGAGAAGTATAAAATAGAATTTATAGAGTGAATAAAAATGCTTACACTAGCCACCATAATGAGCACCCTGAAGGAAACACTCAAAACCCGGTGTCATAAGTGCATGAGTATCAACTAGGAAATATAATAAAATACAACATCTGTCTAGAATACAAATTAGACAGGAAAAATATAAATAACTCTGATAGGGACACTGTAGGCTGCGGAGCGTGACATGGAATGCAGTTCACGGCAAAGTCCCCACAATAGACGCGCCATTGATCCCAAACGACCATCAGACATATATGTACATGCACAAAAAGTGCAGCAAGTGTAGCATGAGTACGTAAATCAACGCGTACCTAGTAAGTATCTAGCCTAACCCCAGAGAAGTAGTAATGAGGGGTCGACATCGACACTTACTAGAAGTCCAATAAGACAGATATAGTAGGTGTAAACAGATGTGAATTAGAGTAAGTAAACGAAAATAACAAGTGTAAATACGTGGTATAACCCTCTTCTCAAAGATACCTCAAACTCTCAGCTAGTAGATACCTCCCCAATCGAAGTATATATAATATAGAGCTTACCAGATAGGTCGTCACAGCTCAATCAGGTGAAGCTCACAGATATGCTGACTCCTTGCCCATTATTACGCACGATTTCATAATAGTATTTCATAGAAATGTCAAGGCGTACGGACCGATCCATCATAACATTACCAAACCTTACCAAACCATAGATACATCTATTTGTTGCCGAGGCGAACGGCCCGCTCTCATGAGAGTGAGGTACATAAATCCTGTCATGTTGTATGACCCGATCCCATTAGTGTACAAACTGCCGAGGGTCGAATGGCACGAACCATAGATGTATCTATCCTGTTGAGGCAAACGGACCAATCCCATTAGAATAAGAAGTTTTGACGAGTCCTCGACCCCACTCACGAATAGTCAAGTGAGTTATAGATTGTATGGGAACTTTTCGATGAGAACGCATAACACAGGAGAATTTCATAAGGAGAGTACAATTATATAGCGGCTAATCATGAAGCTCGTCGAATCTCTACGATAGCAAGTCCATTACTCTACACAAGTCTAGTCTCAAGTCGCATCGTAGAAATAAAGGAATTTAATAGACAGGAAATAACTCAAGTAGTACAGCTATAGCATGGTGTGAGCCTAACTCTACCCGGACATAATATGAATCTAGCTACACACGGACTCTTGTCACTTTGTGCGTACGTAGCCCCCGCAATAAGTAACACATAACAAATACATCACCTGGGGGTAGTTTCCCCCTCACAAAGTTAGACAGGAGACTTACCTTGCTCCGAAATTCTATAACCGGCTCCAAAGCCTCTTTAACACCGCAAACCGATGCCAGTCGATCCAAAACTATTCAAACAATTGTGCAAACCAAGCAAAATATATTCTCATACCCATAATTAATCAATTTAAAAAATTCTCAACTCCGCTCGAAAAGTCGATAAAATTCAACCCTCGGGCCCACGTGCCTGAATTCCGAAACTTTTCGAAGATAAACCTTATCCATAACACCACGAACTAAAATATATAACTTATTCCAAATTCCATGTCCAATTTCGTGATAAAATTCTGAAAATACAAAATTCTAAGTTTTCTACCAAAAACCCGACATATCTACTAATTTCCATGTTTAAATAAACTCTACTTTTCTCTCTCCGACTTTTCTCTCTCTATCTCTGCGACGCACAACCCTAATGGTTACTTAACAACCGACGACCAGCACAGCCGCCGGCGACCACCTCCCCCCCAAGGTAAGTCTCCTTTCTCTCATCCCCATCTCTCTTCCCTTATCTCTCTCACATGCCTCATCTCTCTTTCCCGTCCCATTCTTCTTCCCCCCTCACTGCCGGCGCGACGTCGGCAACGCCTTTATCCCCCTACTCTGTACGGCCTTCCTCTCTCCTCCTAGTTCTGTGAAATATATCCTTAATTAATTACGTTTGAAAGGGCGTCAAAAGCTGGTCCAAACCTACAAATCCAATAATTCTTACTAAATATACCAAATGAATATAAAGCCGAAGCTTTATTAAAATCAACATTCTGACCTCAACTCATTTTTAGTCTCGTTGTCCACCCCCTTTGCTCTTCTCCCTTTCTTTCCTTCTTTTTTTCCTCTTCTTTGTACTTGTGTGTTATAGACTATTTGGACATTATCCCCCCACTATTTTTCTCCCCTTCTTTTCTCTTGTTTTCTCTTCTTTGCTTTTGTTGGGGCTCCACCAGTGGTAGCGGAGGCAGCACCTTTTTTTTGGTTTTGTCTTTCAGGTAATACGTGGTGGCTATTGGAGACGAGCGAGGAGTGGGCGCGCAAACATAGGAGGGTTGCTAGGGCAAGTAGCAGTAAGGGGCGGTGGAAAGTTGGACGTGAACGAGCCAGGTGCCACAACATCGTCGTGTATACCAAGACAACTTCCAGGTTCTATTCCCGGGTGTTGGTAGCTCCCGCTTTCCTATTCTCTTTTCTTTGTGTTCGTTAAACTATTGCCTTCTTAGTTCACATTAGTGTAAAGCATTCTATTAGCGTCAACTTTTTTTCTCCTAGTCTGGTTTGTTTGCCTGTTGTGTGTGAGTGATTCTCCTTAGTCTGTTGTAGGTATAGTGGTTGTAGTCTGGGATGGTAGAGTAAGTTCATGTCCTCGGGGAGGCTAGGGAGGTAAGGGGCACAACGGTGCCTATAGGTTGAGAATTGGGTCATGGAACATAGGTACATTGACGGGTAAGTCTATAGAGATGTCGAAGATCCTACAGAAAAGGAAGGTCAATATAGTGTGTGTCCAGGAGACTCGGTGGGTAGGATCGAGGGCAAGGAATGCAGACAAGTATAAGTTGTGGTACTCTGGAGTTCTGAAGGGTAAGAATGGTGTAGGCATTTTGGTGGATAGAAAACTTAGAGAGTTTGTGGTAGAGGTTAGGCAGGAGAATGATAGGTTAATGTCTATTAAGTTGGTGGTTAGATAGTGCACCCTAAATGTCGTTAGTGCGTATGCGCCACAAGAGGGCTTGGATGAGGAGGTTAAGAGGCGCTTCTGGGAGGGGTTGGATGAGATTGTGCATAGTATTCCACCTAATGAGATTGTGCAGCTTTGTTTTTGGGGATAGGAACGCAGGAGGTACTTTGCTGTTAGATTTCGCTAAGGCATTTGAACTGGTGATTGCTAATTCTAGTTTTCCGGAGAGGGAGGAGCATTTGGTTACTTTTCAGAATACGGTGGAGAAGACTCAGATTGACTATCTTCTCCTTAGGAGGTGCGATAGAGGGTTGTGTAAGGATTTTAAGGTTATCCCGAGTGAGACCCTCGCGACGCAGCATAGGCTCTTAGTGATGCACATCGGTATTATGATGAAGAGGAAGAAGAGGACAGCACGAGATCGACTGAGGATCAGGTGGGGAGCCTTGACTAAGGATAAAGTTCATGAGTTGGAAGTGAGGTTATCGGCTATGGGAGCATGGAGGAGTAGTGGTGATGCGAGCGATATGTGGTCAACGATAGCGGATTATATATGGGAGGCGGCGAGAGAGGTGTTGGGAGTCTTGAAGAGTTATGCTGGCGGGCACAAAGGCGACTAGTGGTTGAATGAAGTGGTACAAGGTAAAGTGGTAGTGAAGAAAGCAGTGTAATCGAAGTTAGTAGGGAGCACATGCGAGGTAGAGAGGATTGCGAATAGGGAGACGTATAAAGTAGCTAGGAAGAAGGCGAAACTGGCAGTCACGGAGGCTAAGACTGTGGATTTTAGTCGTCTATACGAGAAACTAGGGGCCAAAGGCGGGGAGAAGAAATTATTCTAGCTGGACGAGGTGAGAGAGAGGAAGGCTCGGGATCTGGACCAAGTGAGGTGCATCAAACATAAGGACGGTAGAGTATTGATGGGAGAGGTTCAGATTAAGCGGAGATGGAAGACTTACTTTCACAAACTTCTAAATGAAGAAGGGAATCAGAATATTGTGCTAGGCGAATTGGGAAATTTTGAGAGTCACCGCGATATTAGGTACTGTAGGCGCATCAAGGTTGAGGAGGTCATGGGGGCTATGCGTAAGATGAGCAGGGGCAAAGCTACCGGGGCTGACAAGATTCCAGTAGAATTTTGGAGGTGTGCGGGTAGAGCAGGTTTGGAGTGGCTGACTGGGTTGTTTAATGTTATTTTCAGGACGAAGAAGATGCTGGACGAGTGGAGGTGGAGTACTATGAAAGTTTGGGAGAGGGTGGTAGAAGCGAGGGTGAGGAGGATGGTGTCTGTATTAGACAAGTAGTTTGGGTTCATGTTGGGTCGTTCTACCATGGAAGCTATCCACCTTATTAGGAGGTTGGTGGAACAATACAGGGATAGGAAGAAGGATCTGCACATGGTGTTTATTGATCTGGATAAAGCATATGACAAGGTTCCTAGAGAGGTTCTTTGGAGATGCCTAGAGGATAAAGGCATGCAGGTTGCTTACATTAGGGCGATTAAGGACATGTATAATGGAGCTAAGACTCGAGTTAGGACAGTGGGAGGCGAATCTGAGCATTTTCTGGCTGTTATGGGGTTACACCAAGGATCTGCGCTCAGCCCATTCTTATTTGCTCTGGTGATGGACGCACTGACACACTGTATTCAAGGAGAGGTGCCATGGTGTATATTATTCATTGATGACATTGTTCTGATTGACGAGACGCGGAGTGGCATTAACGAGAGGCTGGAGATTTGGATACAGGCCCTTGAGTCTAAGGGTTTCAGGTTTAACAGTATGAAACGGAATATCTTGAGTGCAAGTTCAGTGTCGAGCCAAGGGAAGGGGGCATGGAAGTGAGGCTTGGATCGCAGGTCATTTCCAAGAGTGGCAGTTTCAAGTACCTTGGGTCGGTTATCCAGGGGGATGGGGAGATCTATGAGGATGTCACACACCGTATAGGGGTGGGGTGGATGAAATAAAGGTTAGCATCTGGAGTCCTGTGTGAATAGAAAGTGCCACCGCTACTCAAAGGAAAGTTTTATAAAGCGGTGGCTAGACCGGCCATGTTGTATGGGGCGGAGTGTTGGCTAGTTAAGAACTCACATATACAGAAGATGAAAGTAGCAAAATGAGGATGTTGCGGTGGATGTGCGGTCACACTAGGATGGATATGATTAGGAATGAAGACATCCGAGAGAAGGTGGGCATGGCTCCCATTGATGGCAAGATGCGGGAGGCGAGGCTCAGATGGTTCGGACACGTTCAGAGGAGAAGCTTGGATGCCCTGGTAAAGAGGTGCGAGCGACTGGAATTGTTGGGTACGAGGAGAGGTAAAGGGCGACCTAAGAAGTATTGGGGAGAGGTGATCAGGCGGGATATGGTGAGTTTTCATATCTCCGAGGACATAGCACTCGATAGAAAGTTATGGAGGTCGAGCATTAAGGTTGTAGGTTAGGATGTAGTTGAGCATATTTAGTCTACCAGTGTGAGACTAGGCTGATAGGATTTAGTCTTAGACTGCTAGTGGTCATTGTTGTGTCTACACTACTCTTCCGTTTTCATAGTGTCGGGCCTTATTTACTGGTTATTATTTCTACTTTCCATCTATTCACTAGTTCTTGTGATGTTATTATTACTATGGATTGTTTTTGTTGATGGTACTGATATATTGTCTCTTTTCTCTTTTCTCTTTCCTCTTTTCGTCTTTTTGAGCCGAGGGTCTATCGGAAATAGCCTCTCTACCCCCTCTGGGTAGAGGTAAGGTTTGCGTACACACTACCCTCCCCAGACCCCACTTGTGGAATTTTTCAGGTCGTTGTTGTTGTTGTTCCATGTTTAAATCCCTTTACAAACCATATATTCAACTTGTAATAGTTGGGAATCACTTACCTTGTGTTGCTTGATGAAAAGCCTCCCCTGGTCCAAATCTCGTTCTTAAAAGAACACAATGCCCAGCGACCTCTCACACCTGCGGCCACTTGACCGCTTCTGCAGCTCCGCAAGTGCGGCTAAAATACCGCTTATGTGGTCATCCATCAGCCCCATATGCCTTCGCATCTGCATAAAAGACTTCGCTTTTGCGGAGTTGCACCTGCGACCAACAATTCACTTCTGCGGTCCCGCGGTGTGGCACAAACCTTGCACCTGCGCCTCCAGCCTACCTCACTCCCTACCACTTCTGCGAGCACAGGGTTGCTTCTGCGGTCTCGTAGATGCGGAAAAATCTTCGCACCTGCGGCCACTGCCAGTTCCTTCCCATTTTGCTTCTGCGAGCTCGACCTCGCTTCTGCGACCAAAACATCGCAGAAGCGATTACACCAGTTGCTGCCCAGCTTCAGCATTTCTTAAGTCCAAAACTCAATCTGTTAACCATCCGGAATCCACCCAAGGCACTCGGGACCTTAACCAAATATACCAACACTTCCCAAAATACAATACAAACTTAGTTGAAGCCTTCAATCACGTCAAATAACATCAAAATCATGAGTCGCGCCTCGAATCAAACTTATAAATTTCCAAATCCTATATCTTATGCCGTATCAAATCAAGTACGATTGACCTAACATTTTTCACACAAGTCATAATCGACATTACGGACCTACTCCCACTTCCGGAATCAGAATCCGACCACGATATCAAAAAGTGCCCTCCCGGTCAAACTTCCCAAAAATCATCCAATTTCTAACATTCGCCAATTGGCGCCGAAATAACCTACGGACCTCCAAATTGACATCCGGTAATACTCCCAAGACAAAAATTATCATACAAACCTGTTGGAACCTTTAAATCCCGATTCCGAGGTCGTTTACCCAAATGTCACACCTTAGTCAGTTCTTCCAACTTAAAGCTTCCGAAACTAGAATTTTTCCTTTCAAATCAACTCTGAACTTCCGGAAATTTAATTCCGGCAACACGTTCCAGTCAATATACCTGAAGTGAAGCTACTCAAGGCCTCAGACCGCTGAACGATGCACTAGAGCTCGAAATGACCGGTCGGGTCGTTACAGGGTCATTACACTCTCCACCTCTTAAACAAACGTTCATCATCGAACGGGTCTAGAATCATACCTGGAGTGCTAAACAAGTATGGATATCTATTCCACATGTCCTTATCGGTCTCCCAAGTTGCCTCTTCGACTAGTTGACCCCCTCCACTGAACCTTTACTGTGAAAATCATCTTGGACCTCAACTGGCGAACCAGTCTGTCCACAATGGCAGTTGGCTCCTCCTCATAACCCAGGCTCTCATCTAACTGAACCATGTTATAGTCCAACACATGCGACCTGTCGGTATGATATCTCCGGAGCATAGACACATGGAAAACTGGACGAACTCTCGATAGGCTGGGAGGCAAAGCAAGCTCATAAGCAACCTCCCCAACTAGTCTCAACACCTCAAATGGGCCTATAAACCTTGGGCTCAACTTTCCCTTCTTTCCGAACCTCATGATCCCCTTCATCAGCGAGACTTTCAAGAGAACCTTCTCGCCTACCATAAACGATAAATCACGCATTTTCTGATCCACGTAACTCTTTGGCCTGGACTGTGTTGTGTGAAGCCGCTACTAAATCAACTTTACCTTTTCCAAGGCATCCCTCACTAAATCAGTACCATATAACTTAGCCTCACTGGGCTCAAACATCCGATGGGAGAACGACATCGTCGTCCATATAAATCCTCAAATGGAGCTATCTTGATACTGGACTGATAACAGTTATTGTAAGAGAACTCGGCCAAAGGCAAGAATTGATCACACTGCCCTCTGAAGTCAATCACACAAGCTCTGAGCATATCCTCCAAGATCTGGACTGTCCGCTCCGACTGCCCGTCGGTCTACGGATGAAAGGCTGTGTTGAGCTCTACCTAGGTTCCCAACTCACTCTGCATTGCCCTCCAAAAATGTGAAGTAAACTGAGTGTCTCTATCTGATATAATGGAAACAGGTACACCATGCAACCGAACAATCTCATGAATAAAAATCTAGGCCAACCATTTTGAAGAGTATGTGGTCACAACCGGAACAAAATGTGCCGACTTGGTCAACCTATCGACAATGACCCAAATAGCATCAAACGTCTGCAAAGTCTGCGGCAACCCAACTACAAAGTCCATAGTAATGTGCTCCCATTTCCACTCAGGTATAGTCATCTGCTGGAGTAGGCCACCTGGTCACTGATGCTCATACTTGACCTGCAATTTAGGCACCTCGTCACATACTCGACTATGTCTTTCATCTGATGCCAATAATAATATTGCCTCAGGTCACGATACATCTTCGTTGCACCTGGATGAATAGAATACCGAGAAATGTGTGCCTCATCTAGGATCTTCTCCCTCAAGCCATCAACATTAGGAACACATAGGCGACCCTGGAGTCGCAGAACACCATCCTCACCGATAGTAACCTACTTGGCACCACCCTGTAGTACCGTCTCCCTGAGAACCGACAAGTGCAGATCATCAAACTGACGAGCTTGATCTGCTCGAATAGTGAGGACTGAGCAATGACACACGCAAGAACTTGGCTGGGCTCTGAAATATCCAACCTCACAAGTCTGTTAGCCAAGGACTGAATGTCCAAATCTAGTGGCCTTTCCTTTGCTGAAATAGATGCCAAACTACCCACACTCTCCGCCTTTCTACTCAAGGCATCCGCAACTATATTAGCATTGCCCAGGTGATAAAGGATGGTGATATCATACTCCTTTAGTAACTCAAGCCACCTGCGCTGCCTCAAATTGAGATCTCTCTGCTTGAACAAGTGCTAGAAGCTGCGATGATCGGTGTAAACCTCACAGGACACCCTATAAAGATAATGCCTCCAGATCTTAAGAGCATGAACAATCACGGCCAACTCCATATCGTGTACAGGGTAATTCTTCTCATGGGGATTCATGACATGAAGCAAATGCAATAACTCGCCCTTCCTGCATTAATACACTACCCAAACCAACGCGTGAAGCATCGCAATACACAATATACATCCATGAATCGGAAGGCAACACTAACACTGGTGTTGAAGTCAATGCGGTCTTGAGCTTCTGAAAGCTCGTCTCGCAATCATCGGACCATCAGAACGGAGCACCCTTCTAGGTCAATCTAGTCAAAGGTGATGCAATATATGAGAAAGCCTCTACAAACCAACGATAATAACTTGTTAACCCCAAGAAGCTCCTAATCTCAGTCGATGTGGTAGGACGAGGCCAACTCTGAACTAGCTCGATCTTCATGGAATCAACCTTAATACCCTTGCCTGTTACAACATGTCCCAAGAATGCCATAGAATCTAGCCAGAACTCACACTTGGAGAACTTAGCATATAGCTTCTGTTCCCGCAAGGTCCGAAGTACCACGCTCAGATGCTGCTCGTGCTCTTCCATGCTACACGAGTAGATCAAAATGTCATCAATGAAGACAATGACAAATGAATCAATATACGGCCTGAACACCTTGTTCATCAAATCCATAAATGCCGTCGGGGAATTAGTCAAGCCAAAGGACATCACTAGAAACTCATAATCGCCATATCTAGTCCGGAAAGTCGTCTTTGGGACATCGGAATCCTGAATCTTTAGCTGATGGTATACCGATCTCAAGTCGATCTTAGAGAACACCCTAACACCCTGCAACTGGTCAAACAAATCATCAATACGCGGTAATTGGTACTTGTTCTTAATGGTAAATTTATTCAACTGGTGGTAATCAATGCACATCCGCATAGTCCCATCTTTCTTCTTCACAAATAACACTAGTACACCCCAAGGCGATACACTCGGTCTGACGAACCCCTTTGCTAGCAACTCCTCAAGCTGTTCTTTCAACTCCTTCAACTCTTTCGGAGCTATGCGGTATTGTGAGATAGAGATAGGCTGGGTACCTGGAGCTAAATCAACACAGAAATCGATTTCACGATACGGAGGCATGCCTGGAATATTATAAGGAAACACATCGGAGAACTCCCAAACCACGGGTACTGAATCAATCGCCGGAGTCTCTACAGTAGTATCCCGCACATAAGCGAGATAATCCAAATACCCTTTCTCGACCATGTGTCGAGTCTTCAGGAAGGAGATAACCCGGCTAAATGTACTGACGGACGAACCCTTCCACTCCAATCTAGGCAATTCTGGCATCGCCAAGGTAACAGTATTGGCATAGAAATCAAGGATGGCATGATATGGAGACAACCAATCCATGCCCAAGATGACCTCAAAGTCGGTCATACCAAGTATCATAACCACAAAAAGAAACAATGCAGGACCGACAGATCCGATCCCCAACAACATAATCGCCCACTAGAGTGGACACATAAATAGGAGTACCCAAGGAATCCCGAGCAACACCCAGGAAATGAGCAAACAGAGATGAAACATACGAATAGGTAGACCCTGGATCAAATAGTACCGAGGCATCCCTACCGCAGACAGAAATAATACTTGTGATCATGACATTTGAGGCCACTGCATTTGGTCTGGACGGAAAAGCATAGAATCTAGAATGAGCGCCACCTGACTGGCCTTCTCCTGTCCTACTTCCACCTCTAGGACGGCCCCTACCCACCTTTCCTCCGCCTCTGGGTAGCCGAACGGCTGGTGAGGCAGATGGTGCTATAATTATAGGATGGTGTCCCTACTGCACTGTCTTGCCCCAAAGTCTGGGACAAAACCTCTTTATGTGGCCAGGATCCCCACACTTATAACAACCTTTCGAAACGGCGGACTACTGGCCGGAGGCCTGACCCTGGTGGCCTGAATACCTACTGGAGGAACCCTGGATGGCTGGTGGCCGGTAGGAACTCTCTGGCATGGCGCTCAAATAGGGCAGCACTGGGGCAACCCTAGGAGGCCGTGGTGCTAGATATGTGGTCCTACTAGACTGATCCCTCATAAACCCTGGATGGCTGGTGGCCGGTAGGAACTCTTTGGCATGGCGCTCAAATAGGGCAGCACTGGCAACCCTAGGAGGCCGTGGTGTTAGATATGTGGGCCTACTAGACTGATCCCTCATGAACTAACCCCTGCCCCCAGTTGGGGCACTACTAAACTCTCCAGAATACCGAAATCGTTTATACCTCTTAGCCTGCTCCCGACCACGCTGACGTGCACCCTCGATCCTCTGAGCTATCTCTACAACTAGCTCGTAAGAAATCCCCATCTCAACCTCTCGGGCCATAGTGGCCTGACTAGCCGAGTGTAAACCTGCAACAAACCTCTGCACTCTCTCTACATTGGTCAAAAGTATCATAAGTGCATGGCGAGACAACTCAGAATATCTTGCCTCATAGTCGGTCACCGACATCTGGCCCTGCTGGAGCTGCTCGAACTGAAATCGCAACTCTTCCCTCTGAGAGAATGGAATATACTTGCCCAAGAAGAGGCGTGCGAACTGGTCCCAAGTCATGGGAGGAGAACCTGCTGGTCTGCCGAGAAGATATGACTGCCACCACCTACGGGCCCTGCCCTCCAGCTGGAAGGTAGTAAAATCCACCCCATGAGACTCCAATATCCTTAAGTTGTGCAGTCTGTCCCTGCAACGGTTAATAAAGTCCTGGGGGTCCTCGTGTCGCTCACCTCCAAAGACAAGAGGTTGTAGCCTAATCCATCTGTCTAATAGCCGATGTGGATCACTGGCCGCAACTAGTATGGGCTCAGGTACAGCTGCTATAACTGGCTGAGCTCCACCCACGGGTAGTGTGCCCGGGGTCTGATATACGGCAAATGTATGCCCTGGAGCCTGAGCGGTAGGGGTCTGTGCTCCCCCTCCCAAGTAGATGTAGCAGGGTCTGCTATAAATATACCAGCCTGAGTCATAGAATCCATGAACTGTAGCATAAATCCCATGACGTCCTGGAATCCTGATGCGGACAAGAAATCCACCGGGGCTGGTCCTACTGTAGGCACCTCACCCTACTCTTCAATAATGGGATCCTTTACTGGATCCACTAGTGGTGTAACTAGAGAAACTCTAGGATGCCCTTGTCCTCTACCATGAACTGGATCCCTCTCTCGGCCTCTAGCAACAGGGGGAACAGCTTTTCCATGGTATGGAACATCCGTTGTGCGCGTTCTCACAATCTGTGAGAGAATGAGAGAAAGAAATACTTAGTACTACATCAACTGCACGATAGGAGATGAAGAAAGAGTAGTTTCCTAACACCCTATAGCCTCTCGAAGATAAGTACGGCCGTCTCCACACCGATCGGCAAGACTCTATTTGGCTAGCTTATAACTTGTGAGACCTCCGTGAACCTAGTGCTCTGATACCATGTTGTCATGACCCAATTTCTCCTATAGGCCGTGATGGTGCCTAACATTGCCGCTAGGTAAGCCTACGATGAATTTACTACGTGATTTATTCTTTTAAACAATTTCTAAGTAATTAAATTCCATTTGCTTAGAAACCTTAGGAATAGAGAGTCAAATGATTAAAATGAAAGCATCTGAACGCAAGTATAAATATGTAAATATCCCAAAACCATAAAGTCTACTAGAGTGTGTGCCAAGACCTGGTGTCACAAGTGTATGAGCACTAGTAGAATATACAAAACTCTAACTACTGTCTGAAATAACATAGACAGAAAATAAGTACAAAAGAAAGGCTCTAGGTGCTGCAGAACGACTCAAGATGCAACTCATCACTAGGCCTCCGTGTAACAAGGGTGTGCGCCGGTAGGACCGGCAGATGCACCTGCCTCAGATCTTTCACTGTTAGTACAGAAGTGTAGCGTGAGTACATAAACAACATGTACCCAGTAAGTATCAAGTCTAACCTCGGAGAAGTAGTGACGAGGGGTCGACATCAACATCGACACTTACTATGGACTATAAATAAAATGCGAAAATCATAAATAAGCATAGATTATGTAAGCAATTAATACAACACAGTAACAAGCAATGAATAATAATTTCCTCCACTAACAATAAATTTTGAATCAATTCCTGTTATTTAAATAATTGTAACTGCCCAAACCATAAATTAATATCAAGTAAAAGTTAAGCTCCGAGTATTGTAACGTCGAGGTCGTACGGCCCGATCCAGAAATATATTGTGCACTGTCGAGGGTCGAACGGCACGAACCATAGATGTATCTATTAACATGCTGAGACAAACGGCCCGCTCCCATGAGAGTAGAGGAATTTTTACTTCGCTCGCGGAAATACTTGTGATGCGAGTGAACATAGATTTCTCAAAGCTATTATAAAATTCTTCCATTCTTTTCCACACATAAGAAGTTTAAACAGGAGACTTTAAATCTTAGAATCCTTAATCTCAGCTCTAGTTAAGACGATTAATAGGTATGATCAACATAATAGAGCAAATAAGCCATGGTGTAAGCCTAAGACTACCCGGACATCATATAGAATATAGCTATGCACGGACTCTCATCACCTAGTGCGTACGTAGCTCCCCACACATACAATTAACAACAAAATAAGCCTAATGGGATGAGTTCTCTCTTACAAGGTTAGGCAAGAGACTTACATCATTCTCAAGCTCACTCTCTATCCATGAATATGCTTTAAATCCTCAACTCATTGCCAAACGACCCAAAACTAGTCAAATGTTATATAAATTAATCAATACATGCTCAAGAGTTCATAATTTAACTATTAGAGTAATTACCCAACCCAAATTGGAAGATTCCTAAAATTCACCCCCCAGGCCCACATACCCGGATTTCAAAAATGTTCAAAGAAAGTTTTTACCCGTAACCTAACGAACTCAAATATATAGTTTTCACTCAATCCCATAACCATTTTCGTGGTTAAATCTCATTTTTATCAAAACCTAGGTTTTTCATCTAAACCTATCATTTTCACAAATTTACATGTTAAAATCTACCCCTAATCTATGTATTTAACTTATATTAGATAGAAGTTACTTACCTTCAAGTTGCTAGGTGAATACGCCTCT
Organism: Nicotiana tomentosiformis; assembly: GCF_000390325.3. Classification (NCBI taxonomy): domain Eukaryota; kingdom Viridiplantae; phylum Streptophyta; class Magnoliopsida; order Solanales; family Solanaceae; genus Nicotiana; species Nicotiana tomentosiformis. The sequence continues at coordinate 10,793,466 of NC_090818.1, forward strand.
TAAGAAGCTCCAAAATCACCCAAAAGTGCAATAAATAGTCTCAAAAATAGCTGAGTCCCGCCTTAAATTAAGGTTCTGCCCAGCAGGACTTTCGCACCTGCGGTCCCTGGGCCGCACCTGCGGTACCTCTTCTGCGGAAATCGGTGCACTTCTGCGGAACTCCTCAGGCCTAACATTGGTCGCTTTTGCAGACAGGATCTCGCTTCTGCGGAAGTCGAAGCGCATTTGCGGCTTCTTCGCACTTTCGGGCGAACCTTCATAAAAGCGAGGCCACTTATGCGCATGTCTCTCCGCTTCAGTGGACCACTGGACAGCAGCCCCAAAATCGCTTATGTGGCCACAGTTATGCACCTGCGGGCTCGCACCTGCGGCCCAAAGCTCACAGGTGTGGGTATACCAGAATTGGTGCACCAGTAACCCCTTTGAGTCAAAATTCAATCTGTGCATCGCCCGGATTGCACCCGAGGCCCCCGAGGCTTCGTCCAAATATACCAACAAGTTCATAAACATGAGATGGACTTGATCGAACCCTCGAAACACGGAAAACAATACCAAAACTAAGAATCACAACCCAAACCAAATCGATTCAGCTTATAAACTTCAAGTTCTTCCAATTAGCTCCAAACGCGCTGAATCATACCTAAACTACTCGGAATGACACCAAATTTTGCGTGCAACTCTTAAATCACCATACGGAACTATTCCCAGGCTTGGAATCCCAAACGAACCTCGATAACACCAAAACCTAATCTAAACCAAATTTAAAGAACATTAAAACCTTCAAGGTGCCGACTATCAACCTTAAGCGCCGAAATGCTTCCCGGTCATCCAAAACCCGGTCTGCATATACGTCCAAGTCCAAAATTATCATACGAACCTATTGGAACTGTCAAATCCCGATTCCGAGGTTGTTTACTCAAAATATTGACCAAAGTCAAACTTAGCCATTTAAAAGCCAACTGAGGAACCAAGTGTTCTGATTTCAACCTGAACCCTTCCAAGTCCCGGACTAACCATTCTCGCAAGTCATAAAACAGTAAAAGCACATACGAGAGTCTTATTTAGGGGGACAGAAATCTAGAAAGCAAAACGACCGATCGGGTGATTATAATGGTCAGACAATAGTGAGACCTTAAGGACTATGCTCCAAAATCTTAGATATAATACTCTTACAAATTTTAGATGGTATAAGGATGTTTTCCTATATAGAGTAATGGAATTACTAGAGTGTAATAGCACTCACTGAAAGTTCAAATTTAATGATGGACTCCCAATACTCTTTGCTGAAAGAGTTAGAAAAACTCTTCGTGGAACAACAGTGAGTATAGATTATAATAGCTATTCCTATGGAAAGCTTATTAGTGTATGAACACAATAAGGCTTAGCTCTGTGCAATGAGATTAAGTTAAGCCAGAAAATTAAGAAACATCGTCTTAATGAAAGACAACAGTTAGGAGAATTATGTGATCAATAGAGGATCCACTGATAAGAGATTTGAGCGGAAAGATAATAGAAGAAAGGCTTATAAGCATAGAAAGGATTTTATAAAATCCAATACGCCTAATGCATGTTATAAATGTGGCAGAGTAGGTCATTATGCTAGAGATTGCAAAGTCAAGGATAGGATTAAAAACCTTGACCTAGATGATAATATTAAGGATTCTTTATACAAGAGTTTGTTCAATTATTCTCGGGATAATCAACTGATGAAGATCTAAGGGCTCTACAGAAGGAGGAATACCTTCCTTCAGATGATGAATGTGGACCCCACAAATAGAATCAAGATCAGTATTGTAATGGCAACATAGATGATGAGTTCTTTAATATTTATTCTCAATTCAAGGACATAGAAGTCAATGTCCTGACTAATGACAGTTTATTAGAACTTCTCAGGGTTATTAAAAATTCATAGATAATGTCCCAGATAATTGATAAGGTGGACAAAATTCAGGAGAATATTCCTACAAGTCCGGAGATTGAAGGCCATTCCTTCTCAAAAGAGACCATAAATAAAGTTTGAAATTAAAAGTATTTTGAGAGAAAACTCCCAGGCCATTGATAGGCCAACTACTGTTCAAGACTTTAAAAATGAGATTCATAATCTCAAAGGACAATCTTAGACTTAAAGACTTCTAATATAGCCTTAGATAAGAGAATTATTAGATTAGAAAATTCTCATATCCCTATAAACCAAGCAGTCAGTACTAATATTACTGAATAAGGTTTTAATATAGCCTGTCTGTCAAATTTGGTGAGAAACGGAGTTGGTTTAATGTGATTCGGACGTCCGGTTGTGAAATTAGAAGTTCATGAGTTTTCTTGAAAATTTCCTTTGATTTGATGCTAAATTCGTAGTTCTAGGTGTTATTTTAGCGATTTGATCGCACGAGCAAGTTTGTATGATGTTCTTAGACTTGTGTGCATAGTTGGTTTAGAGCCCCGAGGGCTCGGGTGAGTTTCGGATAGGCTACAGAGTGGTTTGGACTTAGAAAACTCAGTTGGTTCTGCAATTTCTGGTAACTGGTGTCTGATCTCGCAATTGCGAGATTAGTGTTCGCATTTGCAAAATTCCCCAATCCTGACAGGCTCGCATTTGCGATCAAGAGGTCGCAATTGCGGGAGGCCAGAGTTCGCATTTGCGAACAATACTTCGTATTTGCGAAGTGGGGCTAGGGCAGGCTTGGTCGCATTTGCGATCAATTTGGTTGCAAATGCGGAAGATCAATATTTGCATTTGCGAACAAGTCATCGCAAATGCGATGAAAGCAGAGATGGGAGGACTTCACTTTTGCGACTGTTTCTTCGCATTTGTGGGGCTCGCATTTGTGAACCCCAGGTCACAAATGCGACATCTGCAACTGATCAAAATGGGAGTTAGACGGGATTTTTGTTCATTCTTCAAATTTTCAAAGCAAGAAAACCCTAGAGACGATTTTTCAAAGAACATTTCTTCCCCAAATCATTGGTAAGTGATTCTAACCTATTTTCTTTCAATCTTTCATTACATTTCCTAAGATTTCAACCTAAAATCTTGTGTTTTCATGGTGGAAATTGGGGGTTTGGGTAGAATTAGGGATTTTGTAAAATGGGGATTTAGACCGCAAATTGAGGTCGGATTCCAAAATAAATTACATAACTGGGCTCGGGGATGAATGGGTAATCGGATTTTGGTCCGAATTCCGGGATTGGACTAAGCGGGCCTGAGGGTTGACTTTTGTTGACTTTTTTATAGTGACCTAAATTGAATCCTTTGCAATCGTGGGTAGTTCCTAAGACTTAATTTGAATCGTTTGGTTGGTAATTTGGTAGATTCTATTAGTTCGGAGGCTTGTTTGAAAGGCAAAACTGTGATTGGGCTTTGAGTGGACCTTTAGAGCGAGGTAAGTGTCGTGGTTAACCTTGACTTGAGGGATTAGGACTTGTTTGTCTATTTTCTACATGTTTAGATGTTGGGTACAACGTATATGTGAGGTGACTAGTACTTATGCATTGTTGTCGGGTTAAAGCATGCGGTTGGGACTTGTTCCTTGTAGTTTATTGCTTACTTTGATCATGTTATCCATGCTTAGACTAGTTACTTAATAAATTGATCGTTATTACCGTGTTTTATGGCCTTTTGTGATAATTGAGTATTGATTCCAAAGTTGAGATTGGTATTGTGGAACCATTGTTGAAGTAAGGCTTGTTCTTGTTGATTTTATCTCCCTGCTATTACATGTTCATTGTTATGTGGTAAGGGAGAGTGTAATGCACGAAGGGTGATGTCGTGCCATATTGTGAGTGTAATGCACGAAGGGTGATGTCGTGCCATATTGTGAGTATAATGCACAAAAGGTGATGTCGTGCCATATTGTGAGTGTAATACACGAAGGGTGATGCCGTGACATATTGTGAGCGTTAATACATGAAGGGTGATGCCGTGCCATGTTATGAGAGTTAATGCACGAAGGGTGATGTCGTGTCGTATCTATTGATTTACATTGTGAGGTTGAGAGTAAAAGCACGAAGGGCGTTGCCGCGCAATTTTATTTATTGTGTTTAATTATTTTCACTATTTAAATGCATATTGACTGTTCTGGTCATCATTTCCGCTGTATTTCTCGTATCTTGCATCCCCCTTAGCATGTCCCCCTCCCAATAGTACGTGGTTAGCTTTTATTTGTTATTATCTTATACATATACTGTTATCTGCACAGGTTTATTATGTGGATGTCTTGTCATAGCCTCATCACTACTTCAGCGAGTTTAGGCTCGACACTTACGAGTACATGGGGTCTATTGTACTCACACTACACTTTGCACTTCTTGTGCAGATTTTGGTACCGACCCTAGCTGATCGTGAGGCTTGGCAGTTCGAACTTGCTTGTTGGAGACTCAAGGTAGATCTACTGGCATCCGCAGACCTTGGAGTCCCCTTCTGTTTTCCCTATTTTACTGTTTCTTTTCATTCAGAACAGTTATATTTCTTTCAGACTCTGTTTGTAGTAAAATCTTAGAAGCTCATGAGTTGTGACTCCAGATCCTATTTGTATCAGATATTATGGGCTTTATGTTATTCCGCATTTCAGTTTTAGCTTCTATTTAGCTTAATTGATTCTGTTATTGAAATTGACTAAAACTCTCTTAACGGATCCTCTAACATTAGCTTGCCTAGCAAGTGAAATATTAGACGCCATCACGGTCTCGAAGGTAGGAATTCTGGGTCGTGACATATTTTAGTAAAAGACATTTCCCATGATATAATATTAGGGGTCCCATTTTTCCACCACCTAATTCCTTTTACTAATTGGGATACTCATAGTTTCACAGGAACTTTTAATGGAAAAGAAATTACTTTCGAGTTTATAACTCAACCAGTTCAAAATTGTTTGAATGAAATAATTTCTAATAATATTACTACAAAAGCTAGACAAATTAATTTTTTTTAAAATGAGATTTGCAGTCTTACTATTGAACAGGATTTAAAAACTCCTAAACTCATTGAAAAAATTGATTTATTAAAAAATCATTTTCTTTACAAATCTATGGAGACCATCCAAACCAATTCTGGAATAGAAAAAAGCATATAGTTAGTCTTCCATATGAAGAAGACTTTTCGGAAGATAATTGTAACGACCCAACCTGTCGTTTTGCTTTCTAGATCTCTGTTCCCCTAAATAAGACTCCCCGTATGTGCTTTTACTATTTTATAACTTGCGGGAATGGTTAGTTCGGGATTTTGGAAAGGTTCGGGTTGAAATCGGAACACTTGGTTCCTTGGTTTGCCTTAAAAGGCTAAGTTTGACTTTGGTCAATATTTTTAGTAAACGACCTCGGAATTAGGATTTGGCGATTCCAATAGTTTCGTATGATTATTTCGGACTCGGGCGTATGTTCGGATCGAGTTTTGGATGACCCGTGAGCGTTTCAGCGCTTAATAGTGAAAGTTAGCACATTAGAGGTTTTAGAGTTCTTTAAATTTGGTTTGCAGTAGGATTTGGTGTTATCGAGGTCTGTTTGGGATTCCGAGCTGGGGAATAGTTTCTTATGGTGATTTAAGACTAGCACACAAAATTTGGTGTCATTCCGAGTAGTCTAAGCATAATTCGGCGCATTCTGAGCGATTTGGAAACTTGAAGTTCATAAATTGATTCAATTGAGTTTTGGGGTGCGATTCTTAGTTTCGTCGTTGTTTTACGCATTTAGAGAGTTCGAGCAGGTCTGTATTATGTTTATGGAGTTGTTGGTGCATTTATACAGGGTCCCGAGTGGTTCGGGTGTATTTTGAACCACCCGGAGCTAAGTTGGAAAAACCAGATTTTTAAGTTTTGGTTTCCATCTTTGCGAATGCGGAAGGACCCTAGCGTTCGCGATGAAGCAATTAGACTGGGGGAATTTTATGCTTCGCGTTCACATGAGGGGGTCCGCATTCGTGAAGGGTAAGGCGATATGGGTAGGGGTGGCACCATTATTCTTCGCGTTCGCGGAGGGTATGGTAGGTAAGCCTCCGCGTTAGCGAGGCCCTGGTCACGTTCGCGATGGCCAAGTTTTTTGGGCCTGGTCCGTTTGCCTTCGCAAACGCGAGGCCCTTTCTGTGTTTGCGAAGAAGGGGCAGCAGGGCAGTGTCTTGTTTTAACTCGTGACTTAGGCTATTTTTAGCTCACTTATTGCACTCTTAGACGAATTTGGAGCTTTAAAGAGGGGGATTTCAACCTAGCTTTTGAAGGTAAGTAATTCCTACCCAATGTGAGTTTAATGCATAGATTATGGGTAGATTTTAACAAGTAAAATTATGAAAATTATGGGTTTAGATGAAAAACCTAGGTTTTGATAAAAATGGGATTTAACCACGAAAACGGTTGTGGAATTGAGTATAAATTATATATATGAGTTTGTGAGTCTATGAGTAACATTTATCTTTAAAAATTTTCAGAATCCGGGCACGTGGGCTCGGGGGTGAATTTTAGGAATATTTCAATTGGGATTGGGTAATTACTCTAATAGTTAGAATATGAACTTTTGAGCATGTATTGATTAATATATATAACATTTGACTAGTTTTGGATTGTTCGGCACCAAGCTGAGGCGTTAGAGCGAAATTGTGACCAGAAAGTGAGCCTTGAGACGAGGTAAGTCTCTTGTCTAACCTTGTAAGAGGGAATTTACTCCATAGGTGATTTAAATTTATGTTTGCTTCTAATTGTGGGGGCTACGTATGTATGAGGTGATGAGAGTCTGTGCGTAGCTACTAATTATGCTTATGTCCGGGTAGTCTTAGAACCCAAATCATGAATTATTTGAGATGTTTACACCCTACTTGTTAATTAAAGTGCCTAAATTATATTGGAACTTGTTAGAGGAATTGTGAAAGACCGTTAATGGAATTTGTATTGCATTGTGTATTAGCCTTTAATAACGTTTAAGTCAAATGATTATAAAGCATCCTCTCTTCTTGTGGAGTTGGCTGACGCCTCGGCAGTAGATAGATGCATCTATGGTTCGTGCCGCTCGACCCTCGGTAGTGTATACATTATTTCTGGATCAGGCCGTACGACCTCGGCATAATCGTGTGTGATAACACTCGATGTGTAATTATATATTTAATATCCTTCCCTTACTTGAGAGGCAAAAATATTATAAGATGGAAATTTATTTGAACTTACCATGTGTGAAAGGTTTATTTACTTTTGCTTATTATTGATTTATTGTTATTATATACATAACCCCTGCTCATTTAGAATCATGTATTTCTTTACTATTAGCCCATAGTAAGTGTCGATGTCGACCCCTCGTCACTACTTCTTCGAGGTTACACTTGATACTTACTGGGTACATGTTGTTTATGTACTCACGCTACACTTCTGCATTAACCGTGCAGGATCTGAGGCAGGTGCATCTGGTGGTCCTACCGGCGCGCATCCTAGATATCCCGAGGCCTAGTGGTGAGCTGCTTCCCGAACCGTTCTGCAGCCCCTAGAGTCTCTCTTTTGTACTTATATTATGTCTACTTTATTTCGGACAGTAGATAGAGTTTTGTATATTCAACTAGTTGCTCATATACTTGTGATACCAGGTCTTGGCACACACACTAGTAGACCCTATGGTTTTGGAGTATTTACATATTTATGGTTTCATTTTATTCATTTGACTCTCTATTTCTCAAATTTCTAAATAAATGGAACTTAACTACTTGTAAGCCTATAAAAAGAAGTAATCATGTAGTAAATTCATCGTAGGCTTGCCTAGCGAGGACGTTAGGCTCCATCACGGCCTATAGGAGAATTTGGGTCCTGACAACATGGTATCAGAGTACTAGGTTCACATAGGTCTCACTAGTTATGAGCAGACCTAATAGAGTCTTGCAGATCGGTGCGGAGACATTTGTACTTATCTCCGAAAGGCAATGGGGTGTTAGGAAACTACTCTTTCTTCATCTCCTATCGTGCAGTTGATGTAGTACTAAGTATTTTTCTCTCATTCTCTCACAGATGGTGAGAACGCGCTTAGCGGATGTTCCAGACCGAGGAGGAGTTGCTCCCCCGTTGCTAGAGGCCGAGACAGAGGCCGAAGGAGGGCTCCAGTTCGTGGCAGAGTATGAGGGCATCCTAGAGTTGCTCCAGTTACACCACCAGTGGATCCAGTAGAGGATCAGAGTGAGCTACCTGCAGCAAGACCATCCCCAGTGGATTTCATGTCTGCACCAGGATTCCAGGAGGTCATGGGCCGTATGCTACGGTTCATGGATTCTATGACTCAGGCTGGTTTATTTCCAGCAGACCCTGCCATATATCAGGCGGGAGGGGAGCACATATCCCTACCGCTTAGGCTCTAGGGCATGCAGCTGTCGTATATCAGACTCCGGGCGCACTAACCGTGGGCAGAGATCAGCCAGTTGCAGAAGCTATACCTGAGCCCATACCAGTTGTGGTCGGCGATCCGCATAGGCTATTGGATAGATAGACCAGGCTACAGCCTCCTGTCTTTGGAGGTTAGCGAAACGAGTACCCTCAGGACTTTATTGACCAGTGCAGGGACTGGCTACACAACATGAGGATATTGGAGTCCCATGGGGTGGATTTTACTGCTTTCCAGCTGGAGGGAAGGGCCCGTAGGTGGTAGCAGTCATATCTTCTAGGCAGACTAACAGGTTCCCCTCCCATGACTTGGGCCAGTTCACACGCCTCTTCTTGGACAGGTATATTCCACCCTCTCAGAGGGGAGAGTTGCGATTTCAGTTCGAGCAGCTCCAGTGGGGCCAGCTGTCAGTGACTGACTATGAGGTGAGATTCTCTAAGTTATCTCGCCATGCACTTATGATAATTCTGACCGATGCAGAGAGAGTGTGGAGTTTGGTTTTCGGTTTGCACTCTGCTAGCCAGGCCACTATGGCCCGAAAGGTGGAGATGGGGACCTCTTACGAACTAGTTGTAGAGGTAGCTCGGAGGATCGAAGGTGCACGTCAGCGGGGTCAGGAGCAGGCTGCGAGGGATAAGCGGTTCCGGTATTCTGGAGAGTTCAGTGGTGCCCCGGCTGGGAGCAGGGGTCAGTTCGTGAGGGGTCAGTCTAGCAAGCTCACATATCCAGCACCGCCACCACCTCGGGGTGCTCTAGTGTGTCTTTATTTCAGTGCCATGCCAGAGACTTCTTACCGCCCGCCAGCTATTCAGGGATCCTCCAGTGAGTATTCATGCCATCAGGGTCAGACTTCAGGTCAGCATTCTACCGTACCGAGAGGTTGTTTCGAGTGTGGGGACCTTAGTCACGTGCGGAGTTTCTGCCCCAGGCTTCGGGGCAAGGCAGTGCAGCAGGGTCGGCAGCCTATGATTTCAGAACTAGTTACCCCACCGGTCGTCCGACCGCCTAGAGGCGGAGGGAAGGTGGGTAGGGGCTGTCCTGGAGGTGGAGTCCATCCAGGAGGTGCTCCATCCAGATTCTATACCTTTCTAGCCTGACCAGATGCAGTGGCCTCAGATATCGTGATTACAGGTACTATTTTTGTCTGCGGTAGGGATGCTTCGGTACTATTTGATCCATGGTCTACATATTCATATGTTTCATCTCTGTTTGCTCATTACTTGGGTGTTCCTCGTGAGTCCTTGGGTACTCCTGTTTATGTGTCCACACTAGTGGGCGATTCTGTTATTGTGGATCAGATTTATCGGTCCTGCATTGTTACATTCTGTGATTATGAGACTAGAACAGATATTTTGTTGCTTGATATGACCGACTTTGAGGTCATCTTGGTCATGGATTGGTTATCTCTATATCACGCCATCCTTGATTGCCATGCCAAGACTGTTACCTTGGCGATGCCAGAGTTGCCTAGATTGGAGTGGAAGGGTTCGTCTGTCAGTACACCTAGTCGGGTTATTTTTTTTCTGAAGGCTCGACACATGGTCGAGAAGGGTTGCTTGGATTATCTATCCTATGTTTGGGATACTTCCACAGAGACTTTGGTGATTGATTCAGTGTCCGTGGTCCGGGAGTTCTCCGATGTGTTTCCTTCTCATCTTCCAGGTATGCTACCAAATCGTGATATCGATGTCTGTATTGATTTGGCTCCAGGTACCCAGCCTATATCTATTCCACTATACCGCATGGCCCGAGAGAGCTGAAGGAGTTAAAGAAGCAACTTGAGGAGTTGCTAGCAAAAGGGTTCGTCAGACCTAGTGTATTTCCTTGGGGTGCACCAGTATTATTTGTGAAGAAAGATGGGAATATGCGGATGTGCATTGATTACCACCAATTGAACAAAGTTACCATTAAGAACAAGTATCTGTTGCCGCGTATTGATGACTTGTTTGACCAGTTGCAGGGTGCTAGGGTGTTCTCTAAGATCGACTTGAAATTGGGGTACCATCAGTTGATGATTCGGGATTTGGATGTTCCGAATACGGCTTTCCGGTCTAGATATGGCCATTATGAGTTTCTAGTGATATCATTTGGCTTGACCAACGCCTTAGCGGCGTTTATAGATTTGATGAACTGGGTGTTCATGCCATATATTGATTCGTTTGTTATTTTCTTCATTGATGACATTTTGATCTACTCACGTAGCATGGAGGAGCACGAGCAGCATTTGAGAGTGGTGCTTCAGACCTTGCGAGAACAGAAGCTATATGCAAAGTTCTCCAAGTGCGAGTTTTGGCTAGATTTTGTAGCATTCATGGGGCACGTTGTATCAGGCGAGGGCATTAAGGTTGATCCCAAGAAGATTGAGTCAGTTCAGAGTTGGCCTCGTCCCACCACAGCGACCGAGATCAGGAGCTTCTTGGGGTTAGCAGGTTATTATCGCCGGTTTTTGGAGGCTTCTCATCTATCGCAGCACCTTTGACTAGATTGACCCAAAAGGGTGCTCCGTTCTGATGGTTCGATGATTATGAGGTGAGCTTTCAGAAACTCAAGACTGCATTGACTACAGCACCAGTGTTAGTGTTGCCTTCCGAGTCAGGAATGTATACTGTGTATTGCGACGCTTCACGCGTTGGTTTGGGTTGTGTATTGATGCAGGAGGGGCGAGTTATTGCTTATGCTTCACGTCAGTTGAATCCCCATTAGAAGAATTACCTTGTACACGATTTGGAGTTGGCCTCTATTGTTCATGCTCTTAAGATCTTGCGGCATTATCTTTATGGGGTGTCCTGTGAGGGTTACACCGATCATCGTAGCTTGCAACATTTGCTCAAGCAGAGGGATCTCAATTTGAGGCAGCGCAGGTGGCTTGAGTTACTGAAAGATTATGATATTACTATCATTTATCATCCGGGCAAGGCGAATGTAGTTGCAGATGCCTTGAGCAAAAAGGCGGAGAGTGGGTAGTTTGGCATTCATTTCAGTGGAGGAGAGGCCACTAGCTTTGGACATTCAGTCCTTAGCTAACAGACTTGTGAGGTTGGATATTTTAGAGCCCAGCCGAGTTCTTGCATGCGTCGTCGCTCAGTATTAACTATTCGAGCATATCAAGGCTCGCCAGTTTGATGATCCGCACTTGTCGGTTCTCAGAGAGACGGTACTACAGGGTGGTGCCAGGAAGTTACTCTCGGTGATGATGGTTTTCTGCGACTCCAAGGTCGCCTATGTGTTCCTAATATTGATGGCTTGAGGGAGAAAATCTTAGAAGAGGCACACAGCTCTTGGTATTCCATTCATCCAGGGGCTACAAAGATGTATCGTGACCTGAGGCAGTATTATTGGTGGCGGCGGATGAAGAAGGATATAGTTGAGTATGTTGGGAGGTATCTAAATTGTCTGCAGGTCAAGTATGAGCATCAGAGGCCAGGTGGCCTACTTCAGCAGATGACTATACCTGAGTGGAAATGGGAGCGCATTACTATGGACTTCGTAGTTGGGTTGTCGCGGACCTTGCAGAAGTTTGATGCAGTTTGGGTCATTGTCGACAGGCTGACCAAGTCGTCACACTTCATTCCGGTTATGACCATGTATTCTTCAGAGGTTGGCCCAGATTTATATTCAGGAAATTGTTCGGTTACATGGTGTGCCTGTTTCCATCATATCAGATAGGGATCCTCAGTTTACTTTGCATTTCTGGAGAGTAGTACAGAGTGAGTTGGGGACCGACGGGCAGTCGGAGCGGATAGTTCAGATCTTGGAGGATATTCTCAGAGCATGTGTGATAGACTTCGGAGGGCAGTGGGATCGATTCTTGCCTTTGGCCGAGTTTGCTTACAATGAAAGTTATCAGTCTAGCATCGAGATGGCTCCATTTAAGGCTTTATATGGTCGGCGATGTCGTTCTCCCATCGAATGGTTTGAGCCCGGCGAGGCTAAGTTATATGGTACTGATTTGGTGAAGGATTCCTTGGAAAAGGTAAAGTTGATTCAGGAGCAACTTCACATAGCACAGTCCAGACAGAAGAGTTACGGGGATCGGAAGCGCGTGATTTACCATTTATGGTAGGCGAGAAAGTCCTCTTGAAGGTCTCGCCGATGAAGGGGATCATGAGGTTCGGGAAGAAGGGAAAGTTGAGCCCAAGGTTTATAGGTCCATTTGAGGTGTTGAGGTGAGTTGGGGAGGTTGCTTATGAGCTTGCCTTGCCTCCTAGTCTATCGGGAGTTCATCCAATTTTCCACATGTCTATGCTCCGGAGGTATCATGCCGACAAGTCACATGTGTTAGACTACAGCACGGTTCAGTTAGATGAGAGCCTGGGTTATGAGGAGGAGCCAGTTGCCATTGTTGATAGGCAGGTTTGCCAGTTGAGGTCCAAGAATATTTCTGCAGTAAAAGTTCAGTGGAGGGGCCAACCAGTCGAGGAGGCAACTTGGGAGGCCGAAGAGGACATGCGGAGTAGATATCCATACCTATTCGACACTTCAGGTATGATTCTAGACCCATTTGAGGACGAACAATTATTTAAGAGGTGGAGAATGTAACGACCTGACTGGTCATTTTGCTTTCTAGATCCCTGTTCCCCTAAATAAGACTCCATATATGTGTTTTTACTGTTTCATGACTTGTGGGAATGGTTAGTTCAGGATTTGGAAAGGTTCGGGTTGAAATCAGAACACTTGGTTCCTTGGTTTGGCCTTAAAAGGCTAAGTTTGACTTTGGTCAATATTTTTAGTAAACGATCTCGGAATCAGGATTTGACAGTTCCAATAGGTTTGTATGATGATTTCGGACTTGGGTGTATGTTCATATCGGGTTTTGGATGACCCAGGAGCGTTTCGACGCTTAATAGAGAAATTTGGCACATTGGAGGTTTTAGAGTTCTTGAAATTTGGTTTGAAGCAAGATTTGGTGTTATCGAGGTCCGTTTGGGATTTTGAGCCAGGTAATAGTTCTGTATGGTGATTTAAGACTTGAACGCAAAATTTGGTGTCATTCCGAGTAGTCTAAGCATGATTTGGTGCGTTCGGAGCGATTTGGAAATTTGAAGTTCATAAATTGATTCAATTGAGTTTTGGGGTGTGATTCTTAGTTTCGTCATTATTTTACGTGTTTTGAGAGTTCGAGCAGGTCCGTATTATGTTTATGGACTTGTTGGTGCATTTAGACGGGGTCCCAAGTGGCTCGGGTGTGTTTCGAACCACCCAGAGCTAAGTTGGAAAAACCATATTTCCAGTTCTGGTTTCCTTCTTCGTGAATGCGGAAGGACCCTCGTGTTCGCGATGAAGGAATTAGGTTGGGGGAATTTTGTGCTTCGCATTCGCATGATGGGGTCCGTGTTCACGAAAGGTAAGGATCACTGGGTAGGGGATGGCACCGTTGTTCTTCGCATTCGTGAGTGCCCTCGCGTTCGTGTAGGGCAGGGCAGGTAAGCCTCCGTGTTCGCGAGGCCCTGGTCGTGTTCGCGAGGCCTTGGTCGCATTTGCTATGGCCAAGTTTTTTGGGTCTAGGCCGTTTTCCTTCGCGAACGCGAGGCCCTTTCCGCGTTCGTGAAGAAGGGGAAGCTGGGCAGTGTCTTGTTTTAAATTGGGACTTAGGCTATTTTTAGCTCATTTATTGCACTCTTGGGCGATTCTGGAGCTTCAAAAAGGGGGATTTCAACCTAGCTTTTGAAGGTAAGTAATTCCTACCCAATGTGAGTTTAATACATAGATTATGGGTAAATTTTAACTTGTAAAATTGTAAAAATTATGTGTTTAGAAAAAAAAACCTAGGTTTTGATAAAAATGGGATTTAACCATGAAAACGGTTATGGAATTGAGTGAAAAATATATATTTGAGTTCGTGAGGCTATGGGTAACATTTATCTTCAAAAAATTTCGGAATCCGGGTACGTGGGCTTGGGGTGAAGTTTAGGAATCTTTCAATTGGGGTTGGGTAATCACTCTAATAGTTAGAATATAAACTTTTGAGCATGTATTGATTAATCTATATAACATTTGACTAGTTTTGGATTGTTTGGCACCAAGCTGAGGCTTTAGAGCGAAATTGTGACCGGAAAGTGAGCCTTGAGACGAGATAAGTCTCTTGTCTAACCTTGTAAGAGGTAATTTACCCCATAGGCGATTTAAATTTATGTTTGCTTCTAGTTGTAGGGGCTACGTACGTACGAGGTGACGAGAATCTGTGCGTAGCTACTAACTATGCTTATGTCCGAGTGGTCTTAGGACCCAAATCATGAATTATTTAAGATGTTTCCATCCTACTTGTTAATTAAAGTGCCTAAATTATATTGGAACTTGTTAGAGGAATTGTGAAAGACCGTTAATGGAATTTATATTACATTGTGTATTAGCCTTTAATAATGTTTAAGTCAAATGCTTATAAAGCATCCTCTCTTCTTGTGGAGTGGGCCGAACGCCTCGGTAGTAGATAGATGCATCTATAGTTCGTGTCGCTCAACTCTCGGCAGTGTACACATTATTCTAAATCGGGTCCTACGATCTCGGCATAATCGTGCGTGATAACACTCGATGTGTAATCATATATTTGATATCCTTCCCTGACTTGAGAGCCAAAAATATTATAAGATGGAAATTTATTTGGAACTTACCATGTGTGAAAGGTTTATTTACTTTTGCTTATTATTAAGTTATTGTTATTATATATATAACCCGTGCTCATTTAGAATTTCGTATTTCTTTACTATTAGCCCATAGTATGTGTCGATGTCGACCCCTCATCACTACTTCTTCGAGGTTAGACTTGATACTTACTGGGTACATGTTATTTATGTACTCACACTATACTTTTGCGCTAATCATGCAGGATCTGAGGCAGCTGCATCTGTCGGTCCTACCGGCGCGCGTCCCAAATATCCCGAGGCCTAGTGGTGAGCTGCTTCCCGAGCCGTTCTGCAGCCCCTAGAGTCTCTATTTTGTATTTATATTCTGTCTACTTTATTTCGGACAGTAGATAGTGTTTTGTATATTTTACTAGTTGCTCATATACTTGTGACACCAGGTCTTGGCACACACACTAGTAGACCCTATGGTTTTGGAATATTTACTTATTTATGCTTGCATTCAGATGCTTTCATTTTATTCATTTGACTCTCTATTTCTCAAATTTCTAAATAAATGGAACTTAACTACTTGTAAGCCTGTCAAAATAAGTAATCACGTAGTAAATTCATCATAGGCTTGCCTAGCGGCGACATTAGGCGCCATCGCGGCCTATAGGTGAATTTAGGTCGTGACAATAATATTCCTACTAAGGCAAGACCTTGCCAAATGAATTCAGAATATTTAAAACTATGCAAAAAAATAAATTGATTCTTTACTGCATAAAGGTCTTATAAGACCTTCAAAGTCTAAGTGGTCTTGTACTGTTTTTTATGTTAATAAATATGCTGAACAGGAACGAGGAGTTCCTAGGTTTGTTATTAATTATAAGCCCCTTAATAAGGCTTTAAAATAGATTAGATATCCAATCCCTAATAAAAAAAAATTTATTGGATAGATTGCATGATGCCATAATATTTTCAAATTTTGATTTAAAATCTAGTTATTGAAAAATTCAGATATCTGAGTTAGATAGATATAAAAATCCCAATGGGTCAATACGAATGGAATGTTATGCCTTTCGGTTTAAAACAATGCCCCTTCTGAATTTCAGAAAATAATGAATGATATCTTCATACCTTATACAAATTTTATAATTGTTTATATTCATGATATTTTAGTATTTTCAAAAAATATTAAAAGTCATTTTAAACATCTAGACCTTTTTAGAAAAATTATTATTCAAAATGGCTTAGTCATATCTAAACCAAATATGGCCATTTTTCAGACCAATATAAGATTCTTAGGTCATAATATTCAAAATGGAAGAATAGTTCTGATTCAAAGGAGCATTGAGTTTGCATCTAAATTTTCTGATGTCATAACTGATAAGACTCAACTCCAAAGGTTTTTGGGAAGCCTTAATTACATTTCTCCTTTTATAAAGGATCTTGCTAAGGGTACTTCAATTCTTTATGAAAGATTAAAGAAGAATCCAAAAGCATAAACTGATGATCATAGTAAGTCAGTCACACGAATTAAGCAGAAGGTTAATAATATTCCATGTCTTACACTTGCTAACCAATTTTGGGCAAAAGTAGTTGAAATTGATGCCTCAAATATTGAATTTGGTGGAATATTAAAACAATGTTCTCCAGTTGATAAACAAGAATATTTTGTTCAATTTTATTCGAAAAAATAGAATAATTCCCAAAAGAATTATGTTATTGTGGCTAAGGAAATCCTTGCCATAGTGAAATGTGTATTAAAGTTCCAGACTAATTTATACAATCAGAAATTTTTAATAAAAACTGATTGCCAAGCAGCGAAATTTATTTTTAATAAAGATTGTAAACATGATGTTTCTAAACAGATATTTGCAAGATGGAAAGCCTTGTTAGCCCTATTTGATTTTGAGGTTATTTACAAAAAAGGGACAAATAATAGTCTCCCTTATTTTCTTACTAGAGAATTTTTGAATTAATAATTCTTTTAATTTTATGACACGATATGAGACCTACATATAGGCCTCCTCGAGGGAGGAGACGAGGAAGAAAACTAGAATCTTCCTATGGCAGAGGAAATATCCTAGCCCAGATAGGAAATCGGCAGCTAATAGCTGCCAATATCACAGGGACATCATGTCTTAATATAAATCACCCAATATACAAAGAATTTCTGAATTTTATGAAATCCAAACAAGACATAGACAACAATCCTCCATCATATTCCTCAGCATTGCAGATGATAGCGATGATAACATTGAGGTTTATAACCAGAAAGAAAGAAAAGAGTTAATAATTCTTTTGGAAAAATTCGATCTAAAATGGAAGGATAACCTTTAGCAAATCATGATCAGGTATTTTGATTCTATTTCATATACTACCACTTCATACAAATACAAAATGAATTGCGAGTTAATTCTTTCATTACTGGTTCAGCTGAAATTCAGTATTTTTATCCAGCAAATACAAGAGAATTTATAATTTCTCTAAAATTATTATAAAGAAGGTACTAGCCTCAGATGAATAGGGAATGAGTAAATTAAAGGAAAGAGAATATACTCATCCAAAATAAAAAGTCTCGGTAAATTTCAATTACTGGGATTATAGTGAAAGTTTTAATAAAACTTTATTATATGAGAATCCTAATAAGAAACAATATTGGTTCATAAAATTTTGTTCGTATTTGTTTGAACAACAGAAACCAAATTAGTTTTGTAAATGGTGGATATCATATGGTCCATCTTTGGAAATACTTCCGCCAATTTTTAAGAGTTTATATACTCAATGGGTGGATATATCTACCATGATCATTGCTTTTCAAAAAGATAATATCTTTCGATGGCATAGCAACTATGTACTTTTTTATAGAATTCTCTATTCCATGGATTATGAAATGGGATGTGGAAGTTAACCAAACCAGGGAAGGATTCCCATGTTTAAACAGAGGTTTTTATAAAAAATTCTGGAATAAATTATTTCAAGCAGACCAACAAGGAAAGATTTATGGTCAAGAAATTATTGAGGATATCCAAAAGAAAATTGAAGCTTATAGCAAACAGGAACTGACAAATGTTAAAGTGGAAGAATTAAGTCCATTTCAGCAGCTTACTAGAAAGCTCCAAATGATAAAAGGAGTTGTTTCTAAGAAGGAAATTATTGCTTCTTATTTTGAAGAAATAGAGAAAGATATAATAAGGAATTTTGAAGTTGAGATGTCAGATGACGTGTCAACGGTATCAATAGGTAATACCACAGATGAAGAAACTTGTAGGGCAGGAAAGACCCAAGGAAGCCAACATGAACAAGTTAATTTAGAAGAAATTGAAGAATTTTTAGCCAAAATGAAGGAAGGAGTAGAAGAATCTTCTACACCACAAAACAATAAGGGAAAAGGAAAAGTTGTTTAAAGACACAAGACCCCATCGATCCCATCTCTCAGAATTATTGGGGTAATAGAGACAAAAAAAACTTTAATAAAGCAGTGGGACCTTCTGATAAAGAGGAATCAACTTTATAAAGTTGTTTGTTTTATTACTTTTTCTCTTTTTTTCTTTATCGGCCATAGTATGTAATTATTTTATCGTCCATTTTACTGTTTGTTTTTGTCCGTTTTATCAAGAGATCTATTATATAAGGATCAAAAATTCATAGTTAGGAGCAGGCTTTTCTTTAGCCAGGTTTTAAGAACTCTCTCTCTGTGTGTAAAAACAGTCACTTGGCCACAACCGCGACAGTCTCATATACTTTTTAATTTTAGTCTTTTTATAATTAAGATATTCATTTAGCCTAAATGATAGGCTAAATAGTGTTGTGTTGAACTTATGCATACTAGCCTATTCTTAAAACATATTTTGTTGCTCGTTTTATACTGTATCACCCAATGGTTCTGAGGTTGAGACTGTAGAGTCTAGGCAGTTTAACAGTTCGGGCAGTAAACCTTATTTATGGTAACATAACCGGTGGTCCTTAAGACTCGTATTAGCCAGGTGGGCGTTGAGAGAGTCATGAGGAAGACATGTGTGTGTGTGTGTGTGTGTGTGTGTGTGTGTGTGTGATATATATATATATATATATATATATATATATATATATGTGTGTGTGTGTGTGTCTAAAATCTATTTAAATTATGTCTTAAAAATACCAAGTGGCATTTTCTCAATGCACCACTAGCCTTAACCTCACGTTTCACTGCCTACTTTTGATATAATATTGATAGATACAGATATCTAGCTCGACTATCTCATTTTAATACAATATATATTTTTATTGTATTTTTTCTTTAGCCTACGGCCCTGCGATACCTTCAACCATTAAATAGAGGGTCAATTGCGTCAATCTTACATATAAAAATATGTATTACATTATGTTAGGTGGTTAACTTCCAAATATTAGCTGGAATATGTTAAATTATGAAATGAATCAATGAAAATTATGTTTATTATATTATTTCTTTTGTCAACTGCTTCCTTTGCTTTAACTTTTTATTTTTGCTAGATTGTCAATTTGTCATTGACAATTTCTTTCATATTAGTTCTAATTAAAATTTACCAATATAATAATGATATAAAAATTTAAAATATACTCATGTATGACATGATAGTTATTAGAAATAAAATAAGCCTTCTCAATAGTAAATGCATAATATTAGAGTACAATCATATAGTTCATTATATATTTCAGGGCGTATTATAGCTAGAGATTTTTTATTTACAGTCGCGCTTTTTGTTATTTTTTTATTTTATAATAAAACCCAACGGGTATGTTCATATTCACATACAACAAAGGAATAGAAAGAAAACTTGATGACTATTCAAGGTTTGAATAAAGAATTTAGTAACGAAAAAAATTCTCGGTTAAGAAATGCAGATTCTTACATAGTATAATTGTATGTACGTGTATACAACAAAAAGTATAACTGTATGTGCATCAATGGCGAAGCCACATTCGTCGAAAAATTGCACTGTGTACATAGATAAAATATTACGTTTTAGAGGTATATAACACATATTGAACACCCTTTGTCGGAAAAAAATTTCACTTCTTTTAAATTTGAACACCCTTAGAAAAATTCTTAATTTCGCCACTGATGTGCATCTTTTGAGATTCTCCATGTATTAAAAAAACTAAAATTGAATGGATGTGAGAGATTTCATGCAAAATTTGAATTAAGATAAACTTTGGGAGGGAAGGGTAAGACTTTGACTACGCATAAATAAATAGAAACCCGTGTGAATTTACTGTGTGCTACCCTCATTTGGTCTATTGTGGCCAAAATCAGTGTGGTAGAAATACCTTTTCGTTAAAGAAATTGTTGGTTTAATGGCTGCTTATTTATTTAACAAGATTCACTTTTTGAAATATTAAATTTAGTCTCGTGATCGATGAGGATCAAATCTTGAGAAAGACAAAATATTAATTGAAACTTAGTGCCACTGTTTGCATCTTTAAATGTTACCCATTTTCATGTGAAATATTAAATAATTAATAAGATATTTGATCTTTCCAAAAAAATTCATTATTATTTTTTGTTTTTCCTTATGACAGTAGAGATACTGTTCGAAAAACTTTCGACTCAAGAGAAATAGAAATGAAGCAATAAACCGACAATAGCAAATAAAAATTTTGACGGACTCATTAAGTTAAATGTTTAGATTATGATTCTTCCATTAAATAAGCAAAAAAGTTCCTTCACTATACTGTAGTACGAAAAAATTACTACAACACATGATTCTCTTTCACATGTTTATTTAAAGACAGGAAGCACAACTCATCGTACACATTAATTAAATATTTAGCCCCACCATTCTTGTGCATTTAATTCTTAGACTATATTTTAAAACATTACTACTTCTGACAAATTTAATTCAGTGGGTTCTTCGAGGCAAAATTATAATATACACCAATCGGTATGCGTAGTACGTTCAATATTAAGTCTAGCAAATCACTTTGAAGGAAATGAAAGTCAATAGAACGTTGACATATATTTGCACTAAATAAAGCAAATAGATTTAGGAAATAAATATAGTAATTTAGTTTGTGGGCTAAGGTAACGTACTTAGGAGAGAAGTTTGGTGGCTAAATTATAAAAACAAAACGAGAAAAGGAAGATCACTACTTTTGCATTATGTGTTGAGTTCATAAATCATAACTTTAGGAAGAAAAAGATATTGTACATCGTGGAAAGCATGATTAATGGAGATATACCTAAAACCTTTTTGTTTTTATCTGCTAAATTTTAAAGAATTGTAATAACACAGGAAAAGATTAGGAGTAGCAGAGCTAATTGCATGTGATTAAAATCATTACTTACTGATTGTTTCTACGGCAAAGGTCCAAATATACCCTTCTATTTTCGAAAATGGTATAAAAATACCCCTCGTTATACTAATGGGTTATCTATACCCCTGCAGTTATACTTTGGGTTCAAATATACCCTCATTTAAACGGAAGGACATGTGTCATCGTCTTGTCGGTCAATTCTAAATACCTCCTAATTAATTAAAAAGACTCATTACCCATACCCGAAAAGCAATTTTCTAAAGCAATTTTTTTTTTGTAAAAACTGAAAAAAAACTGATATATTTTTTAACTAAAAACTAAAAAAAATGAAATTATTTTTTTTTTCAGTTTTTACAAAAAAAAACTGAAAAATATTTTCTAAAACAATGCTTTTGTAAAAATTGGAAAAAAAACTGAAAAGCAATTTTCTACAAAATATTGCTTTAGAAAATTGCTTTTCAGCTTTTTTTTTTGTTTTTACAAAAATAATTGCTTTAGAAATTATTTTTCAGTTTTTTTAAAGCAATATTTTTCTAAAAATTGGAAAAAAAATATTTTCTATTTTTAGTAAAAAAAAACATTCAGTTTTCCAGTTTTTACAAAAACATTGCTTTAGAAAATTGCTTTTCAGTTTTTACAAAAATATTGTTTTAAAAAATATTTTTCAGTTTTTTTAAAGCAGTTTTTTTGTAAAATTTTAAAAAAAAATATTTTCGTTTTTTTCAGTGTTTAGTAAAAAAAAATTCAGTTTTTTCCAGTTTTTACAAACAAAAAAAAAATTGCTTTAGAAAATTACTTTTCGGGTATGGGTAATGAGTCTTTTTAAAATTAGGAGATATTTAGAATTGGCCAACATGACGATACATGTGTCCCTCCGTTTAAATGAGGGGTATATTTGAACCCAAAGTATGACTATAGGGGTATAAATAATCCAATAATATAACGAGAAATATTTTTAGACAATTTTCGAAATTATAGGGTATATTTGGACCTTTGCCCTTTTTGCTAACACAAGTTGATGGTGGGGAAAATTAAAAATTCAATTATCGTACAAAGACTAATGTGAGCTTGAACTATGAATTGGAGTTATCTTAGTTTTTTATTTTACTTTTAACGGCATGCTTTTGTAGCAGTGCAAAATCTCAAGTTCCAAAAGATTTTCTTTTCTTCGTTCTATTTGTCGACAAAACATGAATCGAAAGGAAAAAGTAAAACTATCAGCTTTGTTTTCAAAACAACACACCACTTTAAGAATGCTAAGGAATTGAAGAGTATACCTATCATAATAGTAACCTTTCCTTGGTTTCATCACTCGTCGTTCCTAGTTATTTGGGAAAATTATATTGTATAATAGTTCTAAAAAATAATAGCTGAAAAAATATATAATTTTTATATATTAGTGTGTAATATGCATATCTTATACAAAATCAGTGTATATGTTTTGTATATATGACTTGTAGACATACTTATTTTAGGCCGATCGGCCAAATATATAAGTTGCCCCTATAACTTTCAAGTAAAATTTTCATGTGGCACCCAGCTTTGCGTCATCTATTGAATTTGTTCCGAAAAGTTTAACTATTACCAATTTCTGGATAAATTCAGATACATACACGTTTCTTTTCTTCTTTACAACAGTTTTCTTCTTCTTTGTGTTTAGAGTTTCTTTTTCTTTTTTCTTAAAATGGGTTTGTACGTAAATGTCCGGACAATAAAAAAAGTAAAGATAAACATGAAAGCAAATGGATTCCAAAGTCGACGTGACCTTTAAATTAACAAAATTGGGGAGATTTTCTCTATATTTCCTTACTATTAAAAGGTGTGGAAGTGATCTTGATCTGGAAAAATTAAGTCGTCCTCTCATATGAATTCCATATTAATCATGTTAATTAATTGATATGTTTAAAGAAAAAATAAAAAATTGAAAGTATACTTCAAACCGAAAATAATAAATAACAAATCCACAATGGTAGAATTAAGAGACAATTTTCTTGGAACATGAGTTAGTGGAGAAATTGAACGACTTGTTTTCCATAATTACTTGTTTTGTCCCATATAATCTTCGTCAAAATGGAAATTATTATATAACGTATATAATTTAGAACTTAATGATGATTATTAAATTTCAAAATTAATCATCAGCTTAAGACAATGGCATTTTTGAAATTTGTACAAGAAACAGTGGCATTTCCATCTCAACATGTTACGAGGCATCTGTATTCGCTTTATCTCTTTTGCTTTATTAGCCTACTCACTTTTTTGTTTTTTTCCCAAAATGTTTTCTTTCTTTATATAGTTAGCTATGATAATGTTCCCATTAACTTTCAAAGTGATTTTCATTCGATTAAAGAGAAAATTTAAAATATTAATTTTGAATATTATATGGGTAATGGGTTATGGTAAGGGTTGGGTTTGATAAATTAATCGAGTGTATTAGTGTGTTTCCACGTTTCTCTTTTATTATTGAGATTTGACCGTATGTCAAACTGAATGCAAAAATAATTAAGGACTCGCTTGGCTATAAAAAAGATTTTTTTTATTTTTTATTTTTTCCGAAGTAAGTGTTTGGTCGTGAAATTTTTAATTTTCACTTGAAAATAAATTTTAAAATTTTTTTAAAATTTAAAAAAGTCCAAAAAGGTATTTTTCAAAATTTCTTACAAAAATTAAAAAACAATCCAAAATTATATTCATGTCCAAACACAACTCTAATTTTCACTTGAAAAAATATTTTACTTTTTTCTAAAATTTTACGGTACTTATGTCCCAACGCCCACTAAATGTGCAACTAGAGTATTTACAATGGAATAAATATGACTATTTTTCAAAAATAATAGTAGTAGTTAAGAGATTAGTTTTATATACAAAATGTAGAACTAAAGAGATATAATTAACTTTTTCATTGTGCTATCATCTTTCTATGTTAAGTATTTAGGATGATTAATATATGTAAACCGTGGTAAAAAGAGTATGATTTCAATTCTATTCCATACTTATTGGTCTAAATACTCATCTAACTATATCTATTTAAATAAAAAAAACAAAATAAAGAGTTTTGGCACTTTATTAAGAAGAGAAATTGGCGTCCGAGAAATATTACTATATTCATGATATCGAAAATTAAATAAACATTAAGGGAAAATGAGAACACATTAAAAGAAATTGCAATTACTACAAAACATATCACATGCATTAAGAATCCAACCAAATAAAAAAAAAAGAAAAAATTTGTTGCTAATACCAAATGAAAACTTTTAAAAATTGGAAGTTTAGTTCATACTATAAAAAAGGAGTATAAAGGAGTTTGCAAGACCACCACCTGTGTACTAAAGGAATGTAGGAAGAACATCTTTCTTTTATGTCAACAACACAGGAATATGATTCCTCTATTCTGGATATAGAAAGTTTTTACAATTAAAATAAATCACCAAAATAGTTATATTTAAAAGAGAAAAAGATTCTCGTATGAGGTTTACACTAAAATTTAAATTAATAAATACATAAATGGTATCATTTACAAATATTTGTATCACTAAATTAACTGTAGTTAATTAATATGTATATTGATATACATTCATCACGTGAATTCAGTAAATTAACGTGATTTGATGTAAATATGGCTGGCAAATTTTCTTCTTTTGGCTTGTTCTTCACCCACTATGAATTTTCCAATGGGAAATTATTTTAGAAAAAAAGAGGAAAATTTTGGCATAAAGTCTTAAAGTCGTTAACAACTTTTTCCCTTGTTTCTTTGTCCCTTCGTTTATAGAAAAACAATTGTTATACTTAACCAAAAAGTTTATATAGTAACATCATTTTTGAAAACTTAATAAAAGCAGATTGGAGAGCCTTTAGTATTTAGTATTTACACAACTAACCCTTCCCTCCTCTCCACCAAATGATAAAAATACCACTTATAACTTGTTTGGATGGCTGTTAATTATTGTATCGTATCGTATTGTTATTTTAAATATAATATTTATTTTAACTTTTATTTAAATTTTATTGTATCGTATCTTTAAATTCGTCGTTACGTAACAAAGAAAAGTGTCACTTTATGTAACGACCGATTTGATGTGGTCGCGTTTACCTTATTTTTCATCTTGCCTTTTCATATTATTAAATAATCCTATTTATTCTTTACCATATATTTTTATATAATAAATTCGCCTCGTATCTCGCTTTCATTGTAATATTGCAAGTTTTTTTTTCATATTGTTGGTGCATGACATCATAAAACAACAACAAACATTACAATCTATCCAAACATTATATATATCAAATGATACAGTATAATACAATACGATACGATACGATATGATACATTATGAATCGATATATAACAACCATCCAAACAAGTAATAAGAGATGTTTGGGCCAAAACATTTCTTCTAACAAACTAATATATGAACAAATGCGAAGCGACTTACGAGTTCAAATTAAGTTAATAAATTCTAAATTAATATTTTTATGTATTCATTGAATTTTTTTTACGACAAATAAAGGTTCGATCAAAACAGGTGAGTTCCACCCAAATAACCTAAATTCTAGCTCCTCAAACTACAATGATCTATAGTTCTATACACATATTTATTTTATAAAACATTTCAAAAAACCCTAAAATAAAATTGAAGGAAAGTTAGAACAGAGGTCATATCACACAGCAAATCATACAGATATTATGACCCGAATAAAGAAGTAAAAACACAAAGTGTCAAAAATCATATGAATAGTAAGATAAGGGAGTGGCACTTCCGTAAATAAACAGAACATGAAGGGTAGAAAGTTAAAAAGCGTCGTATTCGCAAACCTCACCATATTCTTTGCTTTTTGTTCTTCTTTTATGGGCTTTGCTTTTCTTCTCTTTAAATCTGTTTTGACCGTTGCTTTCTCTCTCTCAACGTCTCTCTATCTCTTTCTCTCTCACACAGTCACACACTTCCCACTGATCAAACTCCAGTTGGGTTCATCTGTATCTTAATTTTACTTCACATTATTCTCATCTTCAATTTTACCAGGTACGGCCTTAATATCACTACAATTTCCGTTTTTGTCTTCTATTATATTCAGTTTATTTGTTTGGTAGAAGGATATTTCAGGAAATGAAGAAAACCTGAAAGCAAGTCCAGTTTTTTCGTGTGAGCTTCGTTTTTTTTCCTTCTTTTTTGCGGATTTTAGTAGCTTTTTTCTGTTCATGTTTGATTTTAGGAAATGCGAACATTTCTGGGGTATTGTTTGTTGCTGACTGTTGCAGCTAATTAACCTGGAAATATTAAAATGGATCCTTTTTTTGTGTGTGTAATTTATTAGCTGAATATACTGAAACCAATTGCTATTTTTGCTTATGACCTTTTATGTTTTATCTCAATTTTGATGCCTAAAGGGTGCATTGCAAACATAATATTTAGCTCTTACAATTTATTGGTAAAGTGTGGTTAGTATTACAAGCTTCTCTAGAGGATTTTCATTATTTAATCTTGAGTTTTCTTTTGTTGCTTAATCAGCTTTACCGGCTTATTGAGTAGTAAGCACAAATTATTTGCTAAATTTGCTCTTATTTTTCGTGAATGATCTACTGATAATTATAATTGCCTTTTCAAACAGAAAAGTAAGGTAAAATTGCTACATTGAGTTACAATCTGTTTTCTCTTAAGCTCTAATCATAGTAACAGTTAATACTTATTTGGAAAAAAATTCTTAGGTTCAACACTACTTGAAATGATTTTTGATCACTTGGGGAGAAAGCATTTCAATTCCTGTAAACCAGATATTGACAAGTGTGTTCAAGTTTTCTCTTTTCGAATGGCTTATAAACAAGGCAAAGAACCTAAATCTAACATTATTTCCAATAATATATGCATAGAATAGTTTGCTGTTTTGTTTCTTTTCTTGTTGGTTATATATCTTATGATTCTCTCTGAGAATGAAGCTTTCTGAAAATCACTTTCTCATTTTGAACAGTTTGCTGGTTTCCATATGAACCTGGTGACCATATTAAGACGACTTGATCTACTTTCGTCTTTTGATTCAAGCCTGAAGAATTCTTAGAGTAATAGAGAGAGATAAATCTAAATTTGAGAGAAATGGGATGTTCTTCATCCAAGTTGGATGATGAAGAGGCCGTTCAACTTTGTAAAGATCGAAAGAAGTTCATTAAACAAGCAGTGGAACAGAGATTGCGATTTGCTTCTGGACATATGGCTTATGTTCTTGCCATGGAAAGAATTTCTGCAGCCCTTAAAGATTATGTTGACGTCGATGAGCCTCGCGAGTTTTTATTGGATTCGTTTAAAACTCCACCACCCTTTACTCCTATTAAGAAAGTAAGTCCAGGTTTCATCTCCATAGAACCAAAATCCTTTTCCATAACACCGTTGAAGTCTGAACCCAAAACCAAATCCTCTATAAAAATAAATTATCTTAGGTCAGGTGGGAACCCTGCTGTTTCTGTTGAAGAAAGACCTCAGTCACCCGAAACAGTCAGAATTCAGGCTTACTCCCCAGTTCATCAATATGGGATGGATAGTTTCTTTTCTATGCAATCCTCACCAATGAACTCTTCGTTTTTTCAGCATTCCCCCAACAATAGACCTAACTTTCCTCCCCCTTCGCCACAAACATCACAATGGGATTTTTTCTGGAACCCATTTTCTTCATTAGATTATTATGGTTATCCTATGAGAAACAGTATTGAGCAGACAATTCTCGACAATGACAATGATGGGCTAAGGCTAGTTAGAGAGCAAGAAGGAATTCCTGAATTAGAAGAGGAAACGGAGGTAGAAGAGACCGATCATGGAGAGGATGTGAAAGAGGAGAGGACCAAAATCCGTCACAATTTTGATAAAGATGAAGTTGTGGTGGAAGATGTCGACGACGATGATGATGATGATAGCGATGAGGAAGAAATGGATGATGAACACGAAAATGTTCCCCATATTCATGATTTACTATCTAAACCCAACCAAACCACAACAGTCGCAAAGGCACAGAATGTAGGCCAACTCAGCAATAAAGAGACAGCAGTTGCCGATCCTGAAGCAAAAGAGGAAACACCTGGATTTACTGTTTATGTTAATAGAAGGCCTACAAGCATGTCAGAAGTTATTAAGGAACTTGAAAGTCAGTTTATGATTGCTTGTAGTTCTGCTAAAGAGGTGTCAGCTGTGTTAGAGGCTATCAGAGCTCAGTACTCATTGCAATCGAATGACCTGTCACGTAAGGTTTTTCATAAAATGTTTACAGCATTTATCCGATTTTCTTATTCGTCGTGACTGTGCACCGTAAGTCAAATAGGACAATGAGGAGGATGTATGAAGAAAGATTATTTATTGATGGCGTGGTGCCACATATGACAAAATATATCAATGCAGTGAAACAACAGTCATATTATTGTAGCATGTTTAATTTTCAAAGAGTTATGTCCCTGCATGTTCCAAGTAGCATGAAAAGGCTAGTTTTATGGCTTCTAGATCTGGATTTTCTTTGAGGTCTCTTGCCAAAACTAACTGATATATTTCAGGAGAAATGTGCAAAATTCAACAGAACAGTATTACCATTGCATTGTAAGAGAAGACACTGAGTTTCTTTATGCATGAACAATCTAAAAGGAAGAATTTTCTTTCACTTTGAAGCTCAATGTTCTTCAGAAGCGGTGCCTGTTTTTCCTTTTAGAAGAATTAAGCTCATGCTTATTATTTCTGATTGTCGTCAATTAATCCTAACACCTCTAGATTCCTCCTTCAAAGGACTACTACATATTTTTTGGTCAAAGTTATGAAGTATTGACGTTTGAATGCTAATCAGCATAATTTTGTTTGCAGCCATGAAAATGTTGAATCCTGTAGCTCTATTTCGCTCAGGGTCATCAAGATCATCCTCGTCAAGATTTTTGATTGATCCTTCAACTTTAAGAGATGAGGGTTATCAGAGCAGTAGTGATGTGTCTGATGAATCCAACATGTTCTCAAGCAGTCATCAATCAACCTTGGACAGATTATATGCTTGGGAGAAAAAACTATATGATGAAGTCAGGGTATGCTTTTGCTGCTAAAAAAAATTAAAGATATAAATCACTTTCAACTAGTTTCTGTTTAAAAATAGGATGAGTCTCTTAACCTGTTAGAAAGAGAAGAATTCAAATATGACTCCTGAGCAAGAAGAATAATTATCGTTGTTCATTCTAGAAATAACAGGAACCACAAGAAATGCATGTATGAATGAAGTGAATGGGTGCATGAATTACCTTTACTTCAACCTGTTGGAAAGAAAGTGAATTCAAATATACCCTTTTGCAAGGAGAATAATTATCAGTGTTCATTCCAGAAATAACAGGAAAATGCAAGACATGCATGTATGATCACTTAAACGAAATTTTGGTTTAAAATTTCTTTTAACATGTTAGTTTATCTGACCTCCCAAACATGTTTTTCTTAAGTAACATTGTCCTGTTAACCTAAGATGTTAATTGTGGGGATCAGTCATTTACTGTTGTAATGTCCAACAGGCAGGTGAGCGTGTCCGGCTAGCGTATGAGAAAAAGCTGGCACAACTCAGAAATCAAGATGTCAATGGAGCAGATCCGTCGTCTTTGGATAAAACAAGAACAGCCATTAGGAATCTGGATACTCAGATAAAGGTCTCAATCCACTCTGTTGAATCTATTTCAAGAAGGATTGAAACTTTAAGGGATGAAGAATTGCAGCCTCAGCTCTTAGAATTAGTGCAAGGGTATGTATCTGATATCCCTGTTACTAAGGTTCTTCAGCTATATCTATACTTGTCAACTCATTCCAATGCTACGATTATTTTGTTGTTAAAGCTGGCACCATATGTACATGCATATGCACGTATGTATATTATATATATGTTACAAAAAGATTTTTATTTGGAAAAACTTGAAAAGGTTCTTTAATGCAAGAATTAGGTAATAGACTTATCAAAGAAAAAAATAAAGAAACTTATGGAGCTTCTAAAGACAGTTTACATTGTTCAACAAATTGTTACCATCAACAACAACAACAACCCAGTATAATCACACAAGTGGGGTCTGGGGAGGGTAGAGTATATGCAGACCTTACCCCTACCCCCAGAGGGGTAGAGAGGCTGTTTCCGAAAGACCCTTGGCTCAAGAAGAAGAAAAATAAATAATAGACAATAGGTCATTGACAACAATAGAAGATGAAAAATATTAACAGCATCGTAAGAAGTAGAAAAATAGATGTAAAAGCAATAACTATAAACAACAATACTACCATAAAAAATAGTGAGGAAACTACATAAACCACTAACAACCCACAGCGAAACAACAAGAGGCCAGGCCACCCCCCCCCCCCACCGGAACAACTCTAATGCTCGACCTCCACCCCTTCCTATCCAGAGCCATGTCCTCGGAGATCTGAAGTCGCGCCATGTCTTGCCTGATCACACCTCACCCCAATACTTCTTAGGTCGTCCTCTACCTCTCCTCGTACCTGCCAATGCTAACGTCTCACACCTCCTAACCGGGGCATCTATGCTTCTCCTCCACACGTGCCCGAACCATCTAAGCCTCGCTTCCCGCATCTTGTCGTCCATGGGAGCCACGCCCACCTTCTCCCGAATATCTACATTCCTAATCTTATCCAGCCTAATGTGCCCGCACATCCATCTCAACATCCTCATTTCTGCCACTTTCATCTTCTGGGTATGGGAATTCTTGGTTGCCCAACACTCAGCCCCATACAACATGGCCGGTCAACAAATTGTTACCATCATAGATCATTATTGTCAGTTTCTCAGTATAAGACAACGCAACAACAAAAGAGCTCCACCTATTTGATTTTTAGTTGCTTTTATGTCTGCTACTGTAGTTGTTTACAATTCTTATTAGATATCTTTCACATCAAAGTTCCCTAAATATCAAATTTACCAGATGGATTCCAAAAGTCTTGAGTTTCTTGCATATTTAGAGCTTCAGAGAGTCTTTTCCCTTGGTTTCTATTTAAATTGAAAAGATGTTCCCACAGTTCTCAATTTGGTTTTTTCAGACAATTATGATTTGGAGCTAAACCTTATTATCAATTAGTTTCTAAAATATCGGATTTGTAATTCGAAGATCAAAATTGGGTTCCTTCTGCTATCGATCATAAACTGGTATTTGCTCTAGTGTACGAAAGACTTACAACATAGCCCGTTGATGGCAACAACAGGTTAGGAAGAATGTGGAAGGTTATGGCGGAGTGCCACCAAATGCAGAAGCATACTCTAGATGAAGCCAAGCTCTTACTCGCTGGAACACCTTCGAAGAAGTCCGGCATGAGGAAGTACACGGTCATGTCACCTTCTGAGGCTCATAGGCTAGCCCGTTCTGCTGCTAACCTTGAGATGGAGCTGAGAAACTGGAGAGCCTGTTTCGAGTCATGGATCGTTTCTCAACGATCATACTTGCATGCTTTAGCAGGCTGGCTTTTACGATGTACTCGTTCAGATTCTGACACATCAAAATCACCCTTGTCTCCTCCTCGTTCCACGGGAGCTCCACCAATATTCAGCATTTGCATCCAATGGTCCAGATTATTGGACTCCATCCGGGAGGCAACAGTACTTGAAGGACTAGATTTTTTTGCAGCAGGAGTAGGCTCACTCTATGCACAACAACTAAAGGAAGATTCCCGCCGGACTCCTGGTGGGTCAAAGAGTTTTGGCACGGAATCTTTTGGGAGTATGGAGGTTGTGGAAGCTGGGCAACATGACGAGGAAACAATGACAGCAGAAAAGATGGCAGAGGTTGCCATTCGAGTGCTATGTGCCGGAATGTCAGTTGCTGTGAGCTCACTGACAGAGTTTGCCGTAGCTTCAGCTGATGGATATGCTGATTTGCTAAAGAACTATGAGAATACCAAGCAGCCACAACAGCATTTGAACCAAAATGCGGCGTAATTTTATGTTAAAACATTAGGTTAGGTAGGAAGGAATGCCATGTAAATTACATATTTGAGCAATTTAAGTCATATAGAGGTGCCTTAATATATATTTGTATTCAATCTGAGCTTCTGATTATGCAGAACACAGAAGGAATAGAAAGTGAAAGTAGCTTTCTTTTATCTATTATAAATAGCTGTAGATTTAAATCTATACCAACTTTTCAAGTTTCGTTCCAATCCCATTCATATCTAAGTAAACCTTCAATCTTGCACTAAAAATGCTCCTTTTTTTGAACTCAAACAAAAAGTTATATAAAACCGAATGAGCAACCAACAATCTTACAATTAAATTAGGACCATACTCCCGATAGAAAGAACTACCATAATTTCAAGACTCTTTTGCTAAGCAATAAGCAACTAAATTTGCTTGCTTCTTAACCAAACCAGAGAAAAAACACTCAAAGTGCTTTCAATATACGAATTCACACAATATGTTGAAAAGAATAACTTATTATAAACTCGCTTAAATTAACAACTTTTTTGTCCAGACTAGTAGTAATATCTATTAAATTCCACACACACATATAAAGAAAATTTGGATCAAGGATTTTCATCAATCTATCAGATTAATGAATTTCAATTTATTTTAGTCTTTCACTTCGATAGTTAGAGTTGCCAAAGAAGAGTGACAACTAGCCAAGCAAGTATTCGGCTTATTCCATTCTATTTGACACAAATTACTTGTTTAAGCCTTATCTTTTGTTAAAAGTATTTGATATCTCCTAAAGCAAGCCTCCTTTCTCATTATTTGTTAATTTGAGTGCTTCCTAGAATTTGCCTATTGGCCTTGGTTCTTTAGTTATGTACGTAGTAATGTAAAGATTGATAAATAAAGAACACAAGATTTAACGTAAAACGTAATCCGACTCAAAAGGTACAAAAATCACGACTTACTCATATGATCAGCTTGTTTGGATGGTTATTACCCATTGTATTGTATTGTATTGTTATCTCAAAAAAATATTTGTTTTGATCGTTTCATTAAAATTGGTTGTATTGTATTGTTAAATCCATTATTTCGGAACAATGAAAAGTCTCTTTTTTTTAAACAAACCAATTTAGTGTGGTGAGATTGTTTCCTATTTTGCTTTTCAATTATATCCTAACTTATTACTCTATAATTCTATTTTACCATTTACCTTTTTTTTATTTTAACTCAAATCTCAAACCTATAAACATACTTTGTCTTAGTCCCCTTTTTTTCCGGAACTTCTGCCGCTTCCAACTCCAACATAAAAGATATAAGTTTTGCCTTCTTTTTGTTTCAATTTTTCTTCTAATGTGATTTTAACTCCAATTCTAATTACTTTAAATTCATTGTTCTGCCAATTCTCGTTTCTTTCTTATCATAGTTCTTTATTTTTTTTCTAATGATAGTTAAAGACATATTTGGTGATAAATTAGTAGAAAGGGATTTTCTTAAATTATTTTATGTGTAATTCATGATAATTTTAATATTTAAATCATTGAGGGTATTTTAGTAAACTTATCAGTTACAGTTAGGGGTGTTCATAAAAACCCGAAAAATCGAACCAAATTGAAAACCGAACCAAACTGACCAAAAAAATCAATACTTTTTAGGTTTGGTTTGGTTTTGGTTTTGAATTTTAAAAACCGATCAAATTTGGTTTGGTTTTGGTTTTAATAAAAAAATAACCGAAAAAACCGAACCAAACCGACTATAGAAGTAGGTATTTAAATTTATTATTATACCTATATATATATGTATATTTTTATATAAAGTTTCTAAAATTTTATGGTACATATTAGTCGTTTATATTTTTAGTTTAGTTTTTTGCTATTATAATAATCTAATTCTTTGCCTTTACATTCTAGTTTGATTGTAATTTTCTTTTGCTAAGTACAAGAATTTATTTCATGTTAAAAATAATCGATTTTTAATTGAGTACT
The DNA here is from genome assembly GCF_000390325.3 of Nicotiana tomentosiformis. Lineage (NCBI taxonomy): Eukaryota > Viridiplantae > Streptophyta > Magnoliopsida > Solanales > Solanaceae > Nicotiana > Nicotiana tomentosiformis. The sequence goes on from NC_090818.1 coordinate 10,827,517, forward strand.
TAAATTATTCATCGCTAGTTGATTCAATTATCATCAATATATTTTGGTAAATGATAGATTTCTCAAAGAGCAATTGGTTTGATAGTGTTACGTTGAAAATGTAGTCTCCGGAATATGTGTTTGGTAGTGTATGTCTCATATTTAAGAAAAAAACCTGATAAATAACCGAAAAAATCGAAAAACCGACAAAAACCGAATCGATAAAAAACCGACTTAATTGGTTTGGTTTGGTTTCAATATTTGAAGAACCGACTTAGTTGGTTTGGTTTCTTTTTAGAGAAAAACCGAACCAAACCGAACCATGAACACCCCTAGTTACAGTACAGTACGATACAGTCAAACCAAACAGCAAATAATACAATCCATCCAAATATTGTATTTATAAAACGGTACAGTACAATACAATAGAATGCATTATAAAACGATGGGTAACCATCCGTTAACTCATACTCCACTAAAACAAATGAGTCGAAAAGGAAGTTTAGATTATAACTATTGCAATCTAAGACCCAAAACCAACCCAAAATAGTACCACGACTATAACTATTCCAAAGTATTAAGTAATCAAAGAGTACAGCTCGATAACTTAATACAATGAACTACGACTCAACTAACTTGTAACCAGATAATCTAATGAGACAAATCAATCAATGATCTATACCTGTTTTCCTTAAGCAAAGACGTGTTAATTGGCCATTAGTTCGTATTCAATGTATAATTAAGGAGATAATCTAATGAGACAAAACTCTGCATTATTGGTCCGATGTTTGGTTTCTCTACGTTATTTTATGTCGAATTCAATACTCTGTACATCCAGATTCTAATATAAAGAGAACCACAGATCTGATGATAAATACAATAATCCAGTGATTATTAATGATTGTATTACAAAAGCTACATTCTAATCCCTGCATAATTTTTCCATGAATCAAAAAAGATAGTCTGGTGCACAAAATATCCCGCGTTCACCTAGGGTCCGGAGAGAGCCGCACCCAAAGGTAGTGTGACGTAGGCAACCTACCTTGATGCAAGAAAGACAGTCTGATGCATAAAGCATTTCGCGTTCACGCCCAAGGAAGGGTCGCATCGCAAGGAAGTGTGATGTAGGCATTCTACCCTGATGCAAGCATCAACGGGTGATTCCAAGACTTGAACCCGTGACCTTAGGCGCGGAGCCAGCCCTTCGGATACGGGTTCAGCTGAATACAGTAAGTTTTGTCCAAACCCTGTATTTGCCTTAAAAAATTATTGAATTATGCACAAATTATTAATTTGAACTCAGTAACTTAAAAAGAATTAGAATATTGAACCCATAAGTTTTAAATCCTTGGTCCGCTTCTGCGTGACAGATATAAGTTGACCGTTACTCCAATGCTCCCCTTCAATTTTTCCATGAATCAAGAAACCCAAATGTTTTGTTCATCATAAGCTGCTGGTTTTAGTTGCTTTAACTCTTAAATAAGTAATTGCAGCAATGCCTTATCCCTAATATGGCTTCAGAATATCAGAATTATCATGACAAACTGTAATGTCATCTCATAGTAGATAACCGTTCCAAAACTCAACAGCAATTATCTTGTAAGCATACAACATGAGGTAAAATTCTTTCCATCATTCAAACTGATTGTACAACTTTTGTCTAATGATCAAAATATGACAGATTCCATTACAGAAGCATCAACAACTAATCGTATATAAGATTACATAATCCAAAGTATATCAAGACTAAAGGGTAGCCTGGTTCACAAAACATCTCGCATTCACGTAGGGTCCGAAAAAAGGCCGTACCCCAAGGGTATAATATAAGCAGCCTAACTTAACACAAGTATCAAAGGTTAATTCCACGACTAGAACCCGTAACTTATAGATCGATCACATGGAGATAACTTTATATCAAGCCTGACTGAGTTTGTTAGAACACTCGGGACATTGAAAATGTCCTCTAGCTCGACATTTAGTACAAAAAGAGGATCCTATTTTTGATTTATTCTCCAACTGAATGAAATTGAATGGTCCTCCTTTAATGACACCAGATCCCTTGCAGCTTGAACATGCTATCAGTCTCAAATCTCCACATCTTTTACACATCCCTAGTGAGCTGCTCATAGAAAAAAAAATGCAGCATATAATTTAATTACACCCTTTTTTATAGTAAAAGATTTAAGACGCACTATGGACTATAAACAAAAGCAGCTGGATTCTTGATAATATAAAAGAGCTATGAACTATAATTCCTTAATAAGGATAATAATTGTATTCCTATCGTTTCTCTAATGGATAAAGACCATACCAAAAAGAAAAGGCAAATGATAGAAAACTCAAAAAGGAAAAACAAGTGTAATATGATAGAAACATATTGCATATATACCTACGCTGAGAGGCAGAGATGAATGAATCAATTTTGGGAGCATAAACAGTGGCGCCAAGTAGAAAAGCACCCACTCCAAATCCTGCTATTTCACTTGCTGTTATGTGTTCAAACATTTCTCCTTCTTTTCTGCTAAACAAATGCAAAAATAGAAAGAGATGATATTTAGAAAGGGAAATAAGGCTCTCTTATCCCTTCGGGTAGAATGGATAAGATATTTTTCGATAATAGAGCAATACAAGCACATGTGCACCCGAACACTTGGGTGCATATAAATAAGGAGAAATGTCAACTCGGCATATCTTATGCACCGGGCTATTTTTTAAAAAAAATAAATAGAAATAACACCGAGTAACCATTCTATAAGACTGTTATTTAGAAATTATTCAATATGTCCTGAATTTTAATTTTTCACTTAAATTTTTTATGGTACAAAATTCTGAAATTAAAATTTTTATTTAAATTTTTATGACAAAATAAATATTGGTTAATCCTCAAATAGTAGCCTAAGAAAGGGTATTTGTATACTTCCCCCTTTTTAGAGCAATAGAAGCACACAACCTAAAGTATTAATCTTGCAGATTTAATTTTTAGCCATCAACTTTACAATATTTTACAACATATACTTAAGTTAAATCTCTACGGTAGGACATGATCAATAGTTTCATTTTTCTTACATACACTGGTAAGGGATAGCCCATGTTGTGCATGGGCCCAATAACACTATTACCTAAAAATAGAAGTCATAAAAATGTGTATGATAGAGTTAGATCTAGTTCATCTCCCAAATATACTAAAGTTATTTTTAAATCACCTAAAGTCGTTAAAAATCATAATTTTATTGGTCCCACCTATTTTGAAAATTAAAGTTTGAAAGGAATTTGTTTCATAATCATGTTGTGCAAATTAGCAGGAGTTATAAAATTTTCATTTAACTTAAAAGCATTTACAATCTTCTTTTGTTGCAATGTCAAGTTATCTAACACAACGACAATTAGGTTCACATTTAATATTACCTCATATTACCTCATGTATAAAATAGATGTCGTTTTGAATTTTTGGTAAGAAAATCATATAAAACATGTATTATAAGATTTATTTGATTAAGTTATGCTTTAAATTATAGTCAAATTACTCATTATACTCCGTAGGTCATTTATTAGATCAACATAGATTTGGGGAAACATGACTAATGCTGTTTTAATTTTCCAAAGCAAAATTTATCTACGATTTTAGCTTTATTATGAAATTTCATACTACTGCACTGCTACTTTATAGGGAAAATAATCCTTTGATGGGAAGAAGTTTATGTTTAAAAAGAGAGCTTTTGAGAGCACATGAGTCCAACTAATTATTTGTACAAATATTAACTATTCAATTTAAGTTAATACATATCAAATTAAAGTATATTCTTTGTGTGAAATTTATGAGGTTAACAGCATAAAAGTACTACCACTTATTGGCCCATGGAAAAAAAATCAAAATATTTTACTGCTACCATATTTTCTTAAACTTTGAATTTTGAACTTACCACCTAATTGATTTTAGATCGAGCGAGCTTACATTAGTAGAGATTTACATTAAGGGCAAGCCTATGGTACCAATTACATGCATGTGACTTCTTTTGTGAGAGTGAGCGATTTTCTTTGTGAGCATGAGATTCGAATGTGTGGATTGATTTTACTCTCTCTGCTTTTGTTGTGAGGGCACATGGTTTCACGAGGGATAGGTAACGTTATTAGACTTCTCTATGATGTTGGTTGTTCAAGCCATGAGTGCATTGTGACATTGAGTCGGTTTTTGAGGTTAGGATTGTTGTGAGCATGTTGTCTTTGTTCGAATATGTTTAAAGAAGGGCATAAGAAAAGGGAAGTGTGTTGATGCATAGTCTAGAGCCTAATTGTAGCAAATAACCACGGTCATAGGTGCAGTGTGCTTTGAATGATAAGAGTTTAATTTTGTTTCGTCTACTATAGGATGGTTTGTTCGAGGACGAACAAAGGTTTAAGTGTGGGGTAGTGATGTTTGGCATATTTCGATATGTGTTGATGTTACTTTGCCCATGCTTTAACCACTTTTTGATGTTATTTAATCTTTAAAACACCCAACATGGTGTAATTATTGGTTTGATGACTAATTAAGTTATGTGTGACGATTTAAGGTGTTCGGAGTGCAAAATATGAAGAAAAGGTGGTTTAGCTAGAGGAAGAAGGGTTGGATGCGTCGCATCCAACCTAGGAAAAACATCATCATGCATGCAACCTTAGCAGTGAAGTTGGGCCATCGCGTCTGCCATCGCGTGCGAAACTGGGAAGTAGAAGTGAAGCTGGATGCGTCGCGTCCGCCATCGCATGCAAGCTGAGAAATAGAGGACAAGGTGGATGCGTCGCATCCACCTTAGCATCAATCCCTGAAGCCGATTTGGACTAGGAATAGGAGAGCTTTGGCCCACGACTTTTGTACGCAATATATAAGCCAAAAAGGCCTCTTTTAGGTTATCTAACATATTGGGAAGGGGGAAAAAGCCACGAAAAAGCTGTGGAGGCCGGAATTCATCGAGTTTCATCTTTCTCCCACCAAACTTAGTAATTTTTATGTTTCTTTATATGATTTGTTGTTTGGCTACCATGTCTATGTGGAGCTAAACTTCACGTTCTAGGGTTGTGGTTCTTTCATGACTATTGTTATTCGGATATTGATTTTGACTTCTTGATTTATCATATTAGTTTATTTATTCAATCTTGCACTTAATTATTTAATTGCTTGATCACCAATTGAATATTATCTACGAATCTAGAATTGAACTCGAAAGTGGGAATTCTATATTGCATATAGGATTGAGTAGGGCAAGTTCTTGAACTCGGGCATCGGGGAACGGATTCGTGGTTAGGATAGACATATACCTAATTACCTTGCTGGGTTGATTTACAGGAATTATAAATGCGTTCTTGTTGATTCTAACTCCATAGACATATAGGCGTTAGGTTAGCTTGAATAGGCGAGTAAGAACTCGACAGATTCTTATGAGCAATATTAACCCTGTCAACCAATAAGCTAGATAAATTAGTCGGTCAATTCAATTGAAGAATACAATAGGATTGTTAGATAGCCCATAACCCTAGATCGTTTTCATTACATTGATATCATTAAAATCTGCTCTTTCTCTGTTCAAAGTCTATTATTTATATTTTTCTTATTTAATTAGTTGGAATAAAATATTTTTAGATTTAATTCTTGTTTAGATAATTAAGATAGGCTAATTTAGTTAATAGTTAATCATAAGTCCTCGTGGGTTCGACATCCGACTTTGAGTCACTTTATTACTTGACGACCGCGTATACTTGCGTGAGTGTGTTTGGTCGCAACAAGTTTTTGGCGCCGTTGCCGGGGACTTAGAAATTAGCTACGTGACTAAGTTAAGCTTTTATTAGATATTTGTTTTCAAGTTTTAATTTTCAGTTTGCCTGGTTTGTGTCAACGCAGGGTTTACTCTCGAATGCAGAGGAGTAGAAGTGCAAACAACCTCATTCCTCTTGATCCAGAAATCGAACGAACATTACATAGAGTGAGAAGGGAACACGAAGCTAGAACGAGAATAGAAAGAGATTTGGACATCGCAATCCAACCACAGCCAATAGATATGGCAGGCAATGAAGAGCGTCCGGTAATCGAAGCCGCAAGGCCCAATCTTGCGAATATGACTCAGGCTATTGTGAAGCCTGATATCACTGGGCATTTTGAACTCAAACAGTACATGGTACAGCTGATTCAGTCCACAGGACAATATGTGGGTCTATCTCATGAGGACCCGCAGAGGCATATTCAGAACTTCTTGGAAATCACGGACACTTACAATTATCCGAACGTCTCCAAGGACTATGTCAGGCTGACACTATTCCCTTTTTCACTGTTGGGGGAAGCTAAAGAATGGTTGCAAAAGGAGCCCGCGAACTCTATCCACACTTGGGATGATCTAGCAAGGAAATTCCTGATCAAGTTTTTCCCAACTAAGAAGACAAAGTCGTTGAGGAGCCAAATTCTTGGGTTCCAACAACGGGATGGCGAGACACTTCGTCAAGCTTGGGAAAGATACAAGAAACTACTCAGAGACTGCCCGCATCATTGTCAAACTGATGAGGTATTGGGTCACACTTTTGTTGATGGGTTAGATGAAGCATCAAAGATGAATCTTGACTCAGCTTGTGGGGGTAGTTGCATGGCAAGACCGTATAGTGAAATACAACTCCTGCTAAATAATTTCACTGCTAATGACCATAATTGGCAAGGAGAGGGGGATTCACGAAGGGTAATTAAACAGAAGGCCGCCGGTTTGATTGAGCTTGATGACTTTTCCGCCATGAGAGCCGATATAGCAAAATTGGCAAATCAGATGAATAGAATGACAACACAACAAATGCAACATGTACAGCAGATGTCTATTTGTTGCGAACTATGCGGAGACAGTCATATGATTGACATGTGCCCCACGAATCCTGAATCTATATACTATGTGGGACAACAAAACAGAGGTCCTATGAATCAACATGCGCAATATGGGAACACTTACAACCCAAACTGGAGGAATCATCCTAACTTCTCATGGGGCGGAAGTCAACAGAATCAGTATAGGCCTCAAGGGAATTTTACTCAACCTCAGAAGCCACCCCAACAAATGGAAGAAAGTACGAATGACTTGCTGAAAAAGTTGTTACTAGACAATCAACAGCTCAGGACCGATTTCAGAAATCTTGAGAGGCAAATGGGGCAGTTAGCAGCAAACCAAAATACTAGACCTACAGGCTCACTTCCCAGTGATACAGAGAAGAACCCTCAAATTAATGCAGTTACACTTAGAAACGGGAGGGAACTAGAGGAAGCGCCAAGGAAGATAAAAGAAAAACCTATACCTGGGGGGAGTTGACACCTAAGGCAACACAAGAGTCAAAGGAAGATGATGCAAGTTCAGAGCGAATGGAGGTTACAAGGCCACCACCACCTTTCCCCCAAAGATTGCAGAAAAGGAATGACGATCGCATGTTCAACAAATTTCTCTCCATGTTGAGTCAGGTTCAATTAAATATTCCATTAGTGGATGTACTTCGTGAAATTCCAAAGTACGCTAAGTACATAAAAGACATAGTGGCTCATAAGAGGAAATTGACTGAGTTCGAGACGGTTGCACTTACTGAGGAATGCACATCAAGGGTCCAAAACAAGCTTCCCCAAAAGCTTAAGGACCCTGGCAGCTTCACTATTCCAGTACAAATCGGTAATATTAACGTGGGACGTGCTCTGTGTGATTTGGGTGCAAGCATAAATCTGATGCCGTTATCCTTGTTTAAGCAATTAGGTCTGGGAGCTCCGAGACCAACCACCGTGATGTTGCAATTAGCTGATAGGTCCATAGCCTACCCCGAAGGAGTGATTGAAGATGTGCTGCTGCAAATTGGAAAATTCATCTTCCCAGCTGACTTCATTATTCTAGACTTCGAGGCTGATGAACAAGTTCCAATCATATTGGGACGACCTCTCTTGGCTACTGGCGATGCAATAATTAAAGTGAGAGAAGGGAAAATGATTATGAGAGTGGACAACGAGGAGGCAGTCTTCAATGTCTACAAAGCAATCCAACTCCCCCGCCACTATGAGGAGCTCTCTATGATATCTGTGGTGGAGGTGGATGAGAAACTTCTTAACACGAGTGTATATCTAGGCGACTGTTTAGAAAAAGCAATCATGCTGTTTGATAGCTTGGAGATGGATGATGAGGTTGAGGAGATGAAGGGAATCCTAGATACATCATGTGGTTACATGCAAGGAATAATCCCGTTTGAGCCCCTGAATAGGCCAAGTGGCCCCCCACCAAAGCCGTCAATTGAAAAAGCTCCAAATTTGGAACTTAAACCCCTAACCCCTCACCTTCAATATGCTTATTTGGGAAGTTCTGACACTTTACCTGTTATTATTTCTGCTCACTTGTCTAAATTACAGGAAGAAAAGCTATTAAGGGTGTTACGTGAGCACAAACGAGCAATTGGGTGGACAATGTCTGACATTAAAGGCATTAGTCCAGCTTTCTGCATGCACAAAATCCTCATGGAGGACGGACACAAGCCGAGTGTAGAACACCAACGCCGACTAAATCCAATCATGAAAGAAGTGGTAAGAAAAGAAGTGATTAAGTGGCTTGATGCAGGTATTGTATTTCCAATCTCTGATAGTAAATGGGTAAGCCCCGTTCAATGTGTGCCGAAGAAAGGGGGGATAACCGTAGTAGTTAATGAAAATAATGACTTAATTCCTACAAGAACTGTAACTGGATGGAGAATTTGCATAGATTACAGAAAACTAAACAATGCCACCCGGAAAGACCACTTTCCCCTGCCTTTTATTGACCAAATGCTTGATAGATTAGCTGGCCAGGAATACTACTGTTTCCTGGACGGTTATTCGGGGTATAATCAGATTGCTATAGCCCCAGAAGACCAAGAGAAAACTACATTTACATGTCCTTATGGCACGTATGCGTTCAAGAGAATGCCCTTCGGTCTTTGTAATGCACCTGCGACTTTTCAAAGGTGTATGATGGCTATTTTCACTGACATGGTTGAAAGATATGTAGAAGTATTCATGGACGATTTTTCTGTGTTTGGATGTTCTTTTGATAGTTGTTTGATGAACCTTGATAAAGTGCTAGCTAGGTGTGAAGAGACGAACTTGGTGCTAAACTGGGAAAAGTGCCATTTCATGGTACGTGAAGGTATAGTTTTGGGGCACAAGGTTTCAAAAGATGGTCTACAGGTGGATAAAGCAAAGGTGGAGACGATCGAAAAATTGCCCCCGCCGACATCCATCAAAGGCATTCGCAGTTTCTTGGGTCATGCAGGTTTTTATCGTCGTTTCATTAAAGATTTTTCGAAAATTTCTTCCCCTTTGTGCAGGCTTCTAGAGAAAGACGTTACCTTCAAGTTTGATAATGCATGTCTGAAAGCATTTGAGGAGCTGAAGGGAAGATTGGTGACTGCACCAATTATCATTGGCCCCGATTGGGCACAACCATTTGAGTTGATGTGCGATGCAAGTGACATAGCAATTGGAGCGGTGTTGGGGCAAAGGAGGGATAAAATCTTTCACTCCATTTATTATGCAAGCAAAACTATGAATCCAGCTCAGATGAATTATACAGTGACTGAAAAGGAGTTGCTTGCAGTGGTGTGGGCGTTTTGACAAGTTCAGATCCTATCTAGTGGGAACCAAAGTCATCGTCTACACAGATCATTCAGCTATCAGATACCTATTTGAAAAGAAAGATGCCAAGCCGAGGCTGATTCGTTGGGTCCTCCTCTTGCAAGAATTTGACTTAGAGATCCGAGATCGAAAAGGGACAGAAAATCAAGTGGCCGATCATTTGTCCAGATTAGAGAGCCGGAACCATGTAGCTGAAGGAGGGTCAATTAAAGAAACATTTCCGGATGAGCAAATATTGGCAATCACCTCAGGTGAAGCCCCATGGTATGCAGATTATGTGAATTTTATCGCAAGTGGGGTAACGCCACTAGAATGGACAGCTGACAATAGAAGAAGATTCCTACATGATGTAAGGTTCTACGTGTGGGATGAGCCATTCCTATATAGGCAGTGTGCAGATCAGTTGGTGAGAAGGTGTGTTCCTGAGGAAGAGATGAAGGCTATACTACATGACTGCCATGCGTCACCATATGGAGGTCATCACGGCGGGGATAGAACCGCCCAAAAAGTGCTACAATCAGGTTTTTATTGGCCAAAATTGTTTAAGGATGCACATGCCTTCGTTAAAAATTGTGATAGATGCCAAAGAACTGGAACTATCACGAGGAAGCACGAGATGCCCTTGCAAAATATACTGGCGGTAGAACTTTTTGATGTTTGGGGGATTGATTTTATGGGACCATTTCCATATTCTAACGGACACAGATACATCTTGGTGGCGGTCGACTATGTTTCTAAGTGGGTAGAGGCCATAGCTCTTCCTACTAACGACGCAAAAGTTGTGGTAGGCTTTGTAAAGAAGCACATCTTCACACGTTTTGGGACCCCAAGAGTGTTGATAAGCGACGGGGGAACTCACTTTTGTAACAAACTGCTGAATAATATTCTTGCAAAATACGGAGTCAAGCACAAAGTTTCCACTGCCTATCATCCCCAAACGAGTGGTCAAGTAGAAGTTTCCAACAGAGAGGTCAAGCAGATTTTGGAAAAGACAGTAAGTATGAATAGAAAGGACTGGGCCGGGAAGCTGGATGACGCATTATGGGCATATCGCACTGCGTACAAGACCCCAATAGGCACTTCTCCGTACAGGTTGGTTTATGGGAAGGCCTGCCATCTGCCCGTCGAGCTTGAACACAAAGCATATTGGGCGATTAAAAAGCTAAATATGGAGATGGACTTGGCCGGTGAAAAGAGATTGCTACAACTCAACGAGCTTGATGAGTTTCGATTGCATGCGTATGAAAATGCCAAATTGTATAAAGAGAAGACCAAAAGATGGCATGATAAGCATATCCAACATCGTGAGTTTGAACCAGGTCAACAAATTCTACTGTTTAATTCAAGGCTAAAGCTTTTTCCAGGAAAGCTTAAATCTCGATGGTCGGGTCCGTTTGAAGTGGTTAGTGTGAAACCTCATGGTGCGATAGAATTGTGTGATAAGGGGTCCAATACGACATTCTTGGTAAATGGCCAAAGAGTAAAACACTATTGGGGTGGTGACATTGCACGTCACAAGACAACAATGGACTTAGTGGAGGCATGAAGAACATGTTGCGTCGTGCCGCGACGTTAAATCAGGCGCTTCTTGGGAGGCCACCCAAGTTAGTTAGTTTTTTATTTTTATTTTTAAAGAAAACGAGGCGGATGCGTCGCGTCCCCCTCAGCAAAAAAAAAAAATTGACGGGCCAATTGCTCAAGGCAGTGAAGTCTGCCTATCGCGCCCGTATCGCGTCCGAAATTTTTTTGAAGGAAGACAAGGGGATGCGTCGCGTCAAAGCTCGCACGCACAGGTAAGTAATATATATTTTAACACATCTTAAGATAACCTATTCGAACAAAAATGTTTCTTGCGACGCATCCACTCGTCTCATTTTGGCGACGCCTAAGAACGCAGAACAGAATTCTCTCATCGAAATTGTATCGCAATAAGATCAAACGCGACAGGTACGCATCATCCTCTTCGTTCTTCCGTTGGTTTCTCTCCAAATTCGTCTCTCCTCCCTCCTTCAATGGTAGCAACAAGTAGGTTTTGCAATTTCAAGATTTTTAGGGCTGTCGTTCTTGGTAGTTGTAATGGTTGAGAGATGATAAACTATAATTCCCTTCATCTCGTCCAACTTTGGGAGGGTAGTTGCACTGCTGAACTGATAGAATGAACTAGGCACACTTGTTGCATACCACATGTTCGACGAATTGTCCCTGAGAAAAATTTAGGCGTCGGTGAAGTCTGAGTAACCGAGCAACATTGGTGTATGCTTGAGAATAAGTGTGGGGTCGAGTGAGGGGCTATGTGAAATTGAGTTTTTGAAGAAAGTCATCACATACTTGCTGAAAGTCATGAGCTACAATTCCATGAAGAGTGAATGGCATGACTTTACGAATAACTTGAAGTCTGCAAGCTGTCGCAATTGCTTTCAAGCTGAACTTCGCTGTTTCATCTGCTAATTGTTGAATTCTTTGCATTGCAGGTACTTAGATTCGTAAAATGACAGCAGCGAGTAAACCATCCAAGCAACAAGACAAAGATGGTAACAAGCAACCGCCCAAAAAGCCTACCGGAAGGGCAGCGGGCGGTCCAAATCCACAGAAAAAGAGGAAGCGGACGGAGAAGGAAATGGAACTGCTGCCTCGGCAGTTAAGTGATGATTCAGAGCAAGAGGAGGAGGAAACATTGGTCCGGAGGACAGTGAAGAAGGGTATTACACCAAGCAAAGGAATAGAGATACGAGAGCCTGTGACATACCAAAGAAAAGCTTCGAGAATGAGTGCTCCAACTGATAAAGGGAAGGAGAAGATTACTACAGAATCTGAATCCGACTCCGATTCGGACAATGACCACCTACAGATCAACATGAGTGATGAAGACGAAGGTGAACCCATAGACCGAGTTGATTGGGAGAAATACTTTGTTAATGAGAAGGCATTCCGAGCCTATAAGAAGATATTGGTTTCAAAGAAGTACATTCCGGAAAAGCCGATAAACATCGGACCACTTAAGACAAAGTACTCAGAGTTTCTCAAGTCAATTCGAGAGGTGCAAAAATGGGGACCCATTCTGAAAGGTCATGGCAAAGCCAACCTCACCATTGTTAGAGAGCTCTACGCCAATTGGCGTCACGCACGGGGAAACATTGTGCGAGTAAGAGGGGTAGATATTAATGTGTCAGCTGAAGCTCTGAATAACTTCTTAAGGGTGCCACACACACTCACTGACAGGTTTGACGCCATATGCAAAACACCAGATTATGCACACATTAAGTCTGTCCTATGCCCTACCAGGAAGGATGCAGAATGGAAGCATGGGAGTATGGAGTACCACTCTATAGCAAAGGAATTCATGAGTGCGTTAGCACGTGTGGCTCTAAATTTCATTTGTAACTGACTGCTGCCATGCCAACATAAAACTGATGTCCCTCGTTACCGCGCACTCGTATTATATGCTTTATTAGAGGGGATACCACTCAACTTCGGAGCCATCATGCATGATCAAATACAGCGAACCAGGATGAATTACAAGTGGAGGCTGTTCTTTGCTAATACCCTAACGGCTTTTTTAACAGAAAGGGGAGTACTATGGGACAAGGAGAATGATGACATTGAGGCTAAAGCTCCAGGACCATATGATATCACTCATGTTCTAGAGCCGAACAAGGGGAGGTCTTCTAAGCTCACCGTCCAACAATTATTTGAGCATATGCAAGCAGATATGCAAGAGAACAGGGCTGAGCTGATAGCGACTCGTGTCGAGTTGAGTGCCACCAGGGATGAGTTGAGACAGACTCGTGCGGATCTAAGCCGAGTTCAGACCGAGCAGGCCACGATGATGAAGGAGATATCATTACTCCTCAGAGCTCTGGTTCAATGTGCAGGTACAGACATCTCCCAGCTGATTGCATCATCCACTGCCGGACCATCCACTCCTGTTCCTCCCATAGTCACCGAGGCTCCACTCAACAGGCCTATTGAGGTCGCTGTAACACCTGATACAGAATCAGCACCAGTTGTTGATGATAGGAATGCTATGGATGCAGATGCTCCTCCACAGACTGCGGATGAGCCCTCCACCTTGACTTAAGGGAGTCCTTCTCACCTTACTTTACCTTGTTTGTGTGCGTTGGGGACAACGCACAGTCCTAAGTGTGGGGTGGGGGTGATTTATGTTTGATGTATGGATGAATGTACTAATATATTCACTGGATTAATGGCATAAAATAGCAGTAAATTCATCTATATGGAGTAACTATCAGTTTATCTATCAGTTTATCATTATGAAAAAATAAAAAATAAAAATATATATATATATATATATATATATATATATATATATATATATATATATATAGTATCTTTGTAGATAGTAATAATCCCCTGTGGTTTTTCTTTGTGCCTCGGTTCTTTTCCATGGGATGTAGTTTGAACCGGGTAATTTTGTTTTCTTTTTAGAGTAGAGTAGGAATGTAGGGAATAAAAGGAGGAAGAATGATGAACCTAGGTGACCTTGACTTGGTTGATACTGGCATATTTAAGCGTTTACATATGTAATATCTTCCCTTCTCACTCTGAAATTATTGATGATGCCTTGTTAAAACGGATAGCATGTTTTGTTGCAGCCTATTTCTCATTTTCTTGACTTGTGTTCACTTTGCGCTTAATGCTTAATATCTCGTGGCTCCGTGAATACGTGCATTGTTTGAGAGTCGGAATGTAACCGTCCTTAATGAGTCATGTGCCATGTGTGGTGAGGTGTTTGTGTAGTCCATGTAGTGTACTTGTGTCTAGAACTTGCCCGGTATGTGAGTTGAAGCGAAATTTTAGGTGATGCTCGGTTTGAAAAATGATTTTAGGCTTTCTTTGATCTTTTTGAGCTTATTGCTTATCACAAATAAAATCTATCCCTAGTTAAACCTTTTGAGCCTGTAGACCTTTTATTTGGTACCCACATTACAAGCCTATGCCCTTTTTATTCTTAATTGACATTGTTTTGATCCTTTTACCTCTTAAAGCACTTTAATTGTTAGATGAGCGCTAAAAGAAGTAAGAAGGGACTAAGTGTGGGGTGACTTTTGAGTGGAACCAATGAAAGAAAGAAAGAAGGGTGCACTTATTTTGTAAAATAATACACCACTAGCGGAAATTGAAAGAAAGAAAAATATAAATGAATAAATTGTTGTCTTGTTCTTGCTAGTGGGTATGAATTAAAGTAGTGCTTAAAGAAGGAGGAAATATTGTTGGGGTGATATTATTTGTGAAATTGAAGTGGTGTTGAAGAATTTGCGCTTAAGTTATTTGATGATGTGTTAAAGTGCTTAGGAGGGTGAATCACTATTCCTTAAATATATCCTACCCGTCCCTTAGCCCACATTACAACCATGAAAAAGTCCTAATTGATTTTAGATCGAGCGAGCTTACATTAGTAGAGATTTACATTAAGGGCAAGCCTATGGTACTAACTGCATGCATGCGACTTCTTTTGTGAGAGTGAGCGATTTTCTTTGTGAGCATGAATGTGTGGATTAATTCTACTCTCTTTGCTTTTGTTGTGAGGGCACATGGTTTCACGAGGGATAGGTAACGTTATTAGACTTCTCTATGATGTTGGGTGTTCAAGCCATGAGTGCATTGTAACATTGAGTCGGTTTTTGAGGTTAGGATTGTTATGAGCATGTTGTCTTTGTTCGAATATGTTTAAAGAAGGGCCTAAGAAAAGGAAAGTGTGTTGATGCATAGTCTAGAGCCTAATTGTAGCAAATAACCATGGTCATAGATGTAGTGTGCTTTGAATGATAAGAGTTTAATTTTGTCTCGTCTACTATAGGATGGTTTGTTCGAGGACGAACAAAGGTTTAAGTGTGGGGTAGTGATGTTTGGCATATTTCGATATGTGTTGATGTTACTTTGCCCATGCTTTAACCACTTTTTGATGTTATTTAATCTTTAAAACACCCAACATGGTGTAATTATTGGTTTGATGACTAATTAAGTTATGTGTGACGATTTAAGGTGTTCGGAGTGCAAAATATGAAGAAAAGGTGGTTTAGCTAGAGGAAGAAGGGTTGGATGCGTCGCATCCAACCTAGGAAAACATCATCATGCATGCAACCTTAGCAGTGAAGTTGGGCCATCGCGTCTGCCATCGCATGCGAAACTGGGAAGTAGAAGTGAAGCTGGATGCGTCGCGTCCACCATCGCATGCAAGCTGAGAAATAGAGGACAAGGTGGATGCGTCGCATCCACCTTCGCAGGCAAAAATTGAAATGGAGGACAAGGTGGATGCGTCGCATCCACCTTAGCATCAATCCCTGAAGCCGATTTGGACTAGGAATAGGAGAGCTTTGGCCCACGACTTTTGTACGCAATATATAAGCCAAAAAGGCCTCTTTTAGGTTATCTAACATATTGGGAAGGGGGAAAAAGCCACGAAAAAGCTGTGGAGGCCGGAATTCATCGAGTTTCATCTTTCTCCCACCAAACTTAGTAATTTTTATGTTTCTTTATATGATTTGTTGTTTGGCTACCATGTCTATGTGGAGCTAAACTTCACGTTCTAGGGTTGTGGTTCTTTCATGACTATTGTTATTCGGATATTGATTTTGACTTCTTGATTTATCATATTAGTTTATTTATTCAATCTTGCACTTAATTATTTAATTGCTTGATCACCAATTGAATATTATCTACGAATCTAGAATTGAACTCGAAAGTGGGAATTCTATATTGCATATAGGATTGAGTAGGGCAAGTTCTTGAACTCGGGCATCGGGGAACGGATTCGTGGTTAGGATAGACATATACCTAATTACCTTGCTGGGTTGATTTACAGGAATTATAAATGCGTTCTTGTTGATTCTAACTCCATAGACATATAGGCGTTAGGTTAGCTTGAATAGGCGAGTAAGAACTCGACAGATTCTTATGAGCAATATTAACTCTGTCAACCAATAAGCTAGATAAATTAGTCGGTCAATTCAATTGAAGAATACAATAGGATTGTTAGATAGCCCATAACCCTAGATCGTTTTCATTACATTGATATCATTAAAATCTGCTCTTTCTCTGTTCAAAGTCTATTATTTATATTTTTCTTATTTAATTAGTTGGAATAAAATATTTTTAGATTTAATTCTTGTTTAGATAATTAAGATAGGCTAATTTAGTTAATAGTTAATCATAAGTCCTCGTGGGTTCGACATCCGACTTTGAGTCACTTTATTACTTGACGACCGCGTATACTTGCGTGAGTGTGTTTGGTCGCAACAAGTTTTTGGCGCCGTTGCCGGGGACTTAGAAATTAGCTACGTGACTAAGTTAAGCTTTTATTAGATATTTGTTTTCAAGTTTTAATTTTCAGTTTGCCTGGTTTGTGTCAACGCAGGGTTTACTCTCGAATGCAGAGGAGTAGAAGTGCAAACAACCTCATTCCTCTTGATCCAGAAATCGAACGAACATTACATAGAGTGAGAAGGGAACACGAAGCTAGAACGAGAATTAGAGGATAGTGATAGATTATATAATAAAAGTAAAAGTTGGGTTATATTTTTGTTCAAGTTTACAATTTTATCATATAACATTATTGTCGATTTTTATTTTATTTTACCGTAAGTTATTTCAAAAGGAGAAATGGAGAATGAGTAAAATTAATAAAATCTGGTTAAAGATACAAAGTATAAAACTTTTTATAAGAAAAATTCATGTTTTTCAAGATAAAACGATCAAATGAACTGAACTTTGATCAATAATGATAAAAGAAATTTATTTAATTACCTAATTTATACTGGGAAAAAACTAATTTATACGTTACCAATTATATTGGATGTTAAGACATAAAGAGCTTTTATGTTCTCAAATTCATACTTTCATATGTCTATGTTTTGTTTATTTAATCACTTACTATCCGACACTTAATAACTCGATTAATTCGAATTTTGTTATAAATAGTATTTTATTTATGGTGAATGTCTATATTTTAGAGAGATTTTAGAGTTTTTTACTTGGTGGCTAAGTCACGTTTTTCCTATAAATAGAGAGTTTTATTCCATTGTAATTGATCCCTTCAATAAGAATTCCCTCTCTCTCTTTCTATGCAATATTTTTCTTCTTCTTTTATCGTTTTATAACACATTATCAGCACGAGACTCTAACCAATTAAGTAGAAGTTTTGGGATTGAGCATAATGATTGCCAATTGTTCCATGAACTTCCTTCATGATTAAATTCTGGATTTAAAGTAAGTATTTTACTTTATTTTTCTCTTTTGAATTCTTGAAATTCTATAATTTGATTTTAAATACAAGCAAAGACAATAAATTTTGATTATAACTCTAATAGAGTTTGTAAGAAATTATAACCACCAAAAGTGGTAAAATTCCTATGTCTTGCCATGATCAAATTCATGCATGATTGTGAGCACAAGAAGTGAAAACATGTCCCATTGAATTTGCTTCATTCTCATTCTTTTAAAGAGAATATGATAGCAGTATGTGATACGTCTAAAAGAAGATAAAATTATTACCATGAATGTATCAATGGATGTGGACGTGGCAATAGACGAAATTATAATCATCATCATTGTGGTAATGAGAATAATAAGTATTCTCAAAATAATCCTTCACTATGTGAAAGTAACATTTATCATCGATTTGACATGAGATTTTGTAAAGCACATATATATGATTATGGTCCATTCATGATGTGAATGTGACAACATGTGATTTATGAATACATATTTATTTTTGGAAGAATATGAGTGTGCTAGTAGTATATACCACACTCACCTCTAGAAGGAGGTTTGATATGATATAAGAAAATAATGTCATTATTATGGCATGAATGGTCATTGGTCACATACCTATTCTACGCCAAAATATTTTGGTAATGTGTTTATTAAAGGATAATAGTAACGCAAGAAACAAATCTTGCATATAATTTTGATCATGACCATAATGGTATAACTTTCTCTTTAAAAGAGATATTCAACATATGGATGTTGATGAATATGTGGTAGTACCAAATTAATTGAGAGCTCTGAAAGAGCCAATTATTACTATTTTGGAGGAATAAAATTAATTATCAATAAGGCATTATGTTGTAGTAAGTCTCAAAGAAACTTATTGAGTTTATAGAGTATTCGCAAAAGCGATTGGTTATATTGAGACTATAAATAAAGGAAAATTTTAATATCTGATATTACTACAACTTGTAGCGGGTGATATATATGTGAAAAGCTACTTATTTTATTCTTCAGTTTGTACTACACAAACAAAAGAATGCCACAATAAAGTAGATGTTTATTGATATAAAAACTCATATCATAATAAACTTGGAGTTTATTCATAATTGCACATGTCATGATGTAAACCTGAAGTTTACTAATACAGACAATTTTATCAAGCATGGCCTATTGAGCAATCTTGATTTAGATGCGCAAAATAAATGAGAATTAACATGGGTAAGTGTTGAAGATGATTCCTTATGAATTCTCTTATGTTGCTTGTTCTCGCGATTACTATACCAACTAAAATTGGGATTGAATCCCTTGAATTATGAAATTTATCAAAGGTGAATATGGACTCATTCACCTGCCATGTAAACCTTATAAAGATGCATCTATGAGATGGTTACATGTGCGATTATTATTAACCCGCAACTTAGTGTTTGTGAGGTAACTTGCTCAATAATTTAATTTAGAGCATAATTTCCAGATTTTCTATTCAAGACAGTTCATCTTGATAAGTTGGTTTACATCACAGTTGGTTTAGCAAAATAATTTATTGAGTGCCTCCACTTAATAGTTAAACTATTGCTTATGAGAACAAAGTTATCTACATTAGTTTGACATACGTTATACACGAAAGTATATTACATTCTCCCCTCACAAGTGGTTCAGGGTCAGGAACCAAATAATTTTATCTTATTATTATTGATGTGCGGTGTATATTTTGATTAACACCATAATGCACAAAGATGAGTTCCCAAAGTTGAGGAAGCAAGTTAGTTTTTCTAACATGAGGGGGAGACAGGATAAAGAGTTGAGAAAAAGTTACGTGGAATGAATTATCATTTCTACATCTAGATCTTCGAATAAGATAATATGAACTTGAAGTTCACAAAAAGATAATTCATCTACAATATATTGCAAAGCATGCAAGACGCATTTGCTGACCCAAAGAAAATAACTATATTCTCACTGAAAATACTCATATTAAGTCCTAGAAGGACAAAGTCTATGGTACGCTTAAAGCATATAGACAAATCGGTTTCAAATAAACTTTTTGATAAAAAAGATGAGCAAATGATCAAAATGATCATAAAGGAGGCAAGTGATCTAGAAGATCACATGACATAAAACTTCATAAATCTCATGAGAGATTCAGGTACCTGAATATATGAATGAAGAGATCTCTATATTATGTCTTTATAAAAAATAAGGAGGTTGGAACCGATATAAAATATTTGTCGACGACATCTATAATAGCGCTAAATATATATGAGGATCTTAAGTCTGGAGAAATAATTTAAGTAGAATTGGTTTCATATAAAAGACATGTAGTTTTGGACCTGCAGTTCAAACACTTGAAAGTATAAGGTCAATGGTGTGTGCAATCACCTTTATCTATCTTATGTCTAGTATGACAGAAAAACTTGATATAAATCTAAAGTCTATATGCCTATACTTATATGATAATCCCTGAAGGATTTCAATTGCTTGAAGCATATACAATTCTTGATCTTGAAGTACCACATCCTTAGTGCAATTTATGCACAAATGTATCTTGCTATAACTATAAGTATAATAATGTGATAGCGAGAATTTTTTACCTCTATGGAGATATTGAAAAGGCCATTCCACGGCAGTTTATGAAGACATTATATATCTATCAAGAATGATGTTCAGTCAAGTTAATATGACTGATTTGTGTATCAAATCTCTACCAACGATATTTTGAAGATGGTGCACAAGATTGGAATGCGAAGACTCAAGGATGTGAATTGATGCTCTCATCAGTGAGCGTTAATACGTGTTGTACTCTTTTTCCCTTACAAGATTTTGTCCCACTGGGTTTTTCTTGCAAGATTTTTAACGAGGCAACCAAAAGGCGTATTTCTAAACATGTGTACTCTTTTTCCTTTTCTAGAATTTTTTTCCCACTGAGTTTTATTTTAGTTAAGGTTTTAACGAGGCACATTATCTGTTGAAAAACATTCAAGGGGGAGTGTTATAAATAGTATTTTATTTATGGTGAATATCTATATTTTAGAGAGATTTTATGATTTTTTACTTGGTGGCTAAGTCACTTTTTTTCTATAAATAGAGAGTTTTATTCCATTGTAATTGATCCCAAAATTCAAAAAGAATTCCATCTCTCTCTTTCTCTGCAATATTGTTCTTCTTCTTTTATTGTTTTATAACAAATTTCATATTCTTAAACATTTTCTATAAGAATTGTTTTTCATTTTTAGAGGTTAAACCTAAGACCTCTTATTCATCAAATGCGCAACCAATGCAAGACATATATATACACATATTTTTATTACTTAATCATAATTAGTTGATATTATTATCACCTTAATATTAATCATTAATGTAAAAAATATAAATTTGGTGTAAGTACCTGGCGCATGCCCACATATTTAGATTAAATACTTTAACATCAATAAGTCGCATCTTACAAATGCG
This sequence comes from Nicotiana tomentosiformis, assembly GCF_000390325.3. Taxonomy (NCBI): domain Eukaryota; kingdom Viridiplantae; phylum Streptophyta; class Magnoliopsida; order Solanales; family Solanaceae; genus Nicotiana; species Nicotiana tomentosiformis. The sequence goes on from NC_090818.1 coordinate 10,848,809, forward strand.
ACTTATAAATCACATTCCAGTATTGCGACCTATAAATCACATTTACGTAATGCGACTTATAAGTCGCAGGTAGCCCTTCAGCTTCAAAGATTATTATTAAGTGTTCTATTATGCTCTGTTCGGTTTCTAACTTTAGACAATTTCCTTACTGTTCAGTTCTAGCTAATTTTCGTTGATTACTGTGCTCTGTTTTGTCCAAATGTATAATTTTCCGACAAATTTAAACTATATGCACTGTAATTTAATTTGTTATTACTTACTAATCAACTTTATTAAACAGAATTACCTATAAATAACATTTATAATGAGCTATAAGACCAAATTTTCCGAAATCTCTTCCGTATCCAGGCTGATATTTGACCTTGGCATGAATATGGATACTTAAGGTTTATGAAACAAGCTTATTCTGCCACTGGTACTGTCCATGATAGCTTAAAATGACATTGATCCATTTTATCTTTAATATTATTCGTTTATCACAAGGAGACTAGGCGTAACCGGTAAAGTTGTTGTCATATGATAAGGAAGTTACGGGTTCGAACAGTGGAAACAATCTCTTACAAAAATGCAGCGTAAGACTACATACAATAGACCCTTGTGGTCCGTCACGGGCAGACGCGGACCTACACTTTACCGAGAGGGGTCACCGACATCCGTAAAGTTTGGCAAAAATTTCATGTATACATGTATATATATGTCTTTAGAAAATAGTGATATATTAGTAGTAGGAACCCTATAAACAAAGTAGATTTTGGTTGAATCCAAAAGTGCACCCGCAACCTTCAAAAATTGAATCTGCCTCTGGACTCACGGGTTTGAGTCGTGAAAATAACTTCTTGCAGAAATACGGTGTAAGGTTACGTACAATAAACCCTTGTGGTCTGACCCTTCCCCAGATTGCTTAGTGAACCGAGCTGCCCTTTTATTATTCGTTTATCAATATGGAAATAGGATTATTGTTGCTACCAGGGAAAAGAAAAGAAAAGCATGATTGTACATTAGTTATTTTAGCAAACTATATAATTGTTTTTCGTTTAAATTGAATCATTATGTGGACAGTTCAGTAACCACAAAGTTATTTTTACAAACAGAAAACTTCATTAGCCCATATTTTTACAGATCACACACACACAACATTTCACTTTCCGGGTACAAAGTTAGTGGCAAAAGCCCAAGCATTATTGGCCACTGGGTCATTAATATGGTCAAAGAGGTTCTCAATTGGGCCTTTTCCAGTAACAATAGCCTGAACAAAGAATCCGAACATTGAAAACATAGCCAATCGTCCGTTCTTGATTTCCTTAACCTTTAGCTCAGCAAAAGCCTCGGGATCATCAGCAAGGCCAAGTGGGTCAAAGGCACCTCCTGGGTAAATCTTGTCAAGACCTTCACCAAGTGGGCCCCCACCAACCCTATATCCTTCAATCAAGCCCATTAGGACAACTTGGCATGCCCAAATAGCGAGGATGCTTTGGGCATGGACAAGGTTTGGGTTGCCGAGGTAGTCAAGTCCACCTTCCGAGAAGATTTGGGCTCCTGCCTTGAACCAAACAGCTTCACCGAATTTAACACCATTTTTTGAAAGGATTTCGGGAAAGACACAACCCAAAGCACCAAGCATGGCCCAACGGCAATGGATCACCTCAAGTTCACGGTTTCTAGCGAATGTCTCTGGGTCAGCTGAGAGTCCAGCAGTGTCCCAACCATAGTCACCTGGGAACTCACCGGTGAGGTATGATGGAGTTTGCTCAGAGAATGGGCCCAAATATTTTGGGCGGTCTTCTCCATACCTATTTAATCAAGTAATAAAGTTAAAATTATAAGATGAGCACATAGTGAATTTATATGAAAATAGGAAAAGGTATTACAATCTGACCGGTCTATAATAGTGATTCCATATAAAAGTCAAGTTTTACTCGAAACCGATTTTTATGTTATGTTATAATAAATGATTAACAACACTTCATATCAATGAGATTGTTATAAAAATATTTGACTATAAATAGAATTTTCAAAAAAATACCAGATGCTTTGAGGAGCACTTTTAACGGTACGTCTCATGGTAGCACGGCCACCGCCAAAGCTGCCAATTTTCCTAACTAGCTCATTTTGTGATTTAGCCACTGTCTGGCCAACAAATGCAGATTGTTGAATTGCAGAAGTGGCCATTTTTTTAATTGGTGAGATAAAGAAGCTTCTTTTTTTCTTTTTCTGTTGAGTTTGATATGAAGGGAAGAGGTAAGGTGGGGGCTATATATGCAAAATTAATGGATTTTCAAGATTACAAGATGACACCTCAGCAGCTGCTGATTGGTTCGTACTTTGTTTTGGGATTTCCTGTGATTCTTCCAAAACCAGATAGAGGTCTTTGTTCTGCCACGTGGCTTTGCGAACATCTGTTGGGTGAGATTTTCTTCAGCTTCAGATATGCTGGCAGCCAGTCACTGAGGTGTTTCTATGGTGGGCCATAGTCTTTGTCTCAGACAGTATTTGGGCTGGGCTAAATTCGGGTCTAAATTGCTTTAAAAGACGGGAAATGTACGCGGTATATCTATTAAAAACACCCGTTAACTCTATATACATTTAAAATATTTATTTTAAATTTTATACCTACTTTATAAAATTTTATTTAATTTTTATATTTTTAATATCATTATATTCCATTAAACAAATCTCACATTTTAAGCAATTAGATTATCTCACTCCAACTTCATAAACCCCTTAAAACACTCCATCATCCCAAGAAATTGGGATTATACATTTTCACAGAAATATTTGAACCCCAATGATTTTCTTGTTCCAAATAAACAACCACCTCTATTCTTTCCTATAGCATGTGGGTGCAGAAGGAGGAAGAATATGAAAATGGAACATTTGTTTTGTACAAAACAATACCTGGTTACCATTTAATTGTTAGATGAAATGTTTCATCTTTTTGTTTTTCTCTTACATCTATGTAAACAAAAAAAAAGTTAAAATAAGGTAAAAATATTTTAATTTGGGATACAATATCTAAACTACATAAATATTAGCATATACTATTCAAACCAATACACCACAATATTCAAATCAAACATGCCACACTATTCTAATTTGAAATATAATAGTCAAACCAAACTTACCAAAATATTTTAGTGTGTGATACAGTATCCAAACCAAACATACCAAATTACAATTGATTAACAAAGAATATAGTATTCGAACCAACATACTATAATATTCTAATAAAGAATACAATTTTCAAAATCAAACATATCGCAATATTCTAATTGGGAATACAGTATTCAAATTAAATATACCATAATATTCTAATTTAGAATATAGTATTCAAACCAAACATACCACAATATTCTAGTTTGAAATACAATATAACATACCACAATATTCTAGTTTGAAATACAATATTCAAATCAAACACTTTTTATTTATATTTATTGTGTATATATTATTTTACTTGGAATATTAACATTCTTTAATAGTATACAATGATTAGTTTATTGTATTTTTTTATTGTATAGAGGAAGATAAACTTCTATAACGACAAAGGTTCCCGTAGTAAAAAAAAATATTTAATGAATAATCTTTTTTTATTCTTTAATTTTGGTAAGTTTGAAATGGATGAAATAAGATTGAGTAGATTTGCTTTGTGTATATAGCTTCCTATAATTTAGGGGACATATTTATTAGGTAGTTATTGTCCTTTAACTAAATAGGTATGTGGGGTAATTAATTAATGTGTTCTACATGTAATTTTTTAATTGAAGTATAGTGTGTTAAGGGTTCTTTAAAGGGAGTATACGGTGTAACTTCCTTATAAAACATTATCTTAATATGTCTACTTTTTTTCACCATCTTAAAAATTGAAATTAAAAAATAGCCAGATTTACAAGTGGTAATTGAAAAATAATCACAATTTTAAAAGTAATCGAAATTTAGCCACTTTTTATGTAAAGATAAATTTGAACGAAAATACTGTTCAAAATCCGGAAAATATTCTAACATAATATACTGGAATTCCAGCACAATATACTGGAGTTCCAGTATAATATATTGGTTCAGCATACTATGCTGGAAGTTCATACATAGGTGCTCAATCTCCAGTATATTATGCTAGAACTTTCCGTGTGTTGGAGCTCCAGCATAATATGTTGCAAGTTCATACACATGTGCACCATTCTCCAATATATTATGCTGGAACTTTCTGTGTTGCAGCAAAATAGTGACTATTTTTCAATGACTTTGCAAACGCTGACTATTTTTTAACTACCAGTCCAAAAATTGGTTAGCCCGTACTATTTTCGGTGTCTTTATGTACTTAAAAAAGAATGATTCTAAAGTAGGTGTCAAGTTGAGGCAGAGAATCCAGGAGCCTTGAAAGGTATAGGCACTGATCTCACGATCAGTATTAAAAATAAACAGATAATTGGTAAAACGTGCGGAATCACATATTGGATTACCCCAATGCGGGAAAATCACAATCAGAGAAAAGTAACGATAGATGTGTAAGAAATAGCAAAGTAGATAAGTCATTTGCGTGACTTTAAAACTTTTGAAACTTGTGTCTTTAACCATGCCATAGCATTTATGTAACTATAGAAACTTTTCATTTAGGGAAGCTGAAGTAAATTGTTTTCAAATTTAAAAGACACCATTTTTTTTTAAACGAACTAAAAAAGAAATAGGTTCATATAAGCTTGAATGGATAAAATACATTTTCTATCTGGCCTTTAAGATGATTCGAATATATGAATAGCCCTTTTATATCTCAACAAATTAATTGATGAAGTCTCATTTTGAATAAAAAAGTTAAATGAGGGTCCATTTTTTGGAAACAAAAAATATGAGGGTCCTTTTCACTAATTAACTAAGAAACCAATTACGCCTCCTATCAAGTGTAAAGCATGAATCACGTCAAGTTAAATCTTCTGCTGTACTCAATGGACAAACAAGAAATGCACTCTTTTTCTGCAACAATGAAATAACGTACAAACAAGATTCAATCTATAGAAGATGCACTGCTTTGTTTTCTTCTTTGGAGAGACTCTCAATAATAACTCTCTACACTCATATGCCCGACTAAAAAAGTTTTAATTCTCAAGCACGTTTTAACTAAATTTACAAGGCAAAATCTCTCCTGCTAAGAACCCTTAAAAGCACCCAAATGTCCAGACACTACTCATAAAGCATTCTACTGCTAAGCACTCACCCTACATAGATCTAACAGTTGGCACTGATTAAGAAACATGACCGCCATATACAATTTCATCAATTGGTGCTAAAGCTGCAGCTCACGAGCAGAAGAACACTACAGTTATGCAGGTTAGATCAAATATTTCCCACATTCATTCAGATTACTAGAACAATCACTCCATTGGGGTAGGTCCCTCCTCTTCCATTATACTAATAGTATCGGAGTGAACACTTCCAAGCATAACTGCTGTGAGCATCAACTTTCCAGCATCAGGGTAATCCTTGTGCTGCATCAGGATATTTTCCACAGAGGATCCCATGTTCTTTAAATTCACGTGGTCAGAATTTTCTAGCCTCAACGGCAGCACTTCCTGGAAATTGCCCTCAAAAGTTTCCGCTTTGGGGCCATAGCACCTATTGGAAGCCTGGAAAAGAATGGTGTCTTTTAGAATGCTCAAAGTCTCCTCATCACTCCACCCCTCATCTACAGATGCTAGATACAGTCTCTCCCAGTCGTCCTGATTGGAGGCATTTCTCCAGCAGTCCTCCAAGAGGCTTGCATTAGACTTGATAAAAGAGGATCTGGTCCAAGCAAAAACATCAAAAACTCTCAAAGAAAGCTCCCTATTCTGAATTTTAAGGCACAATTCAATAAGGTCCACAGGGGGAAGAAGTCGCTGGCGAACATTTTGCCTTTCATCATCTGGAAGGAGTTTCATTATTTCTTCCTGCAAGAGAAGTAAAATTGACAATAAGAGCAAAGAGAGAGAGAGGATATTAATCTATCAAAGATCCCTTGCCACAAGGGCAAACTGGACCAATAAACGAAAAAAACTAGAAAACAATGACAAAATGGGAAAGAGGGCACTGACCGGTTACATTTGCTAGGTTGGGGCACTGAATAAAAAGAAACCTCTCTATCTAATAAGTAATATCCTATTAGTTATTCATATCTCTCTTCTAGAAAAGCTGTCTCTGGCTGCTTCTAGTTTCACAAGGTGTGGTACTTCTGAAGTCGGCCAATACATAGATTCAGCACTCTGTCCAGACTTTTACCTTAATTAATTCCATAAATATTTCAAAAAAGAGTCTTTTATTTTCACTTTATTACCAAACATTAGCCTGCGGTCTTCTTCCTCTACTTCCATAACTACGGGGATTATGTTCCACATGCCTACTTATCCTGCCTCACGTTTAGAATTTTGGAAGTATTTGTTACAACTAAAGTCCACACCAACTCTTATCTTTTGTTTAATCTTGTGGATTAATACGTAGGCAGCTACAATACCAAGTCTGACATGAGTACATGACAAAAGATTATTATTACGGGTCTGCAACTAAATCATGGCAGACAACAGTAGACCATACAACATAATTCCATATCCATATTAAAAGGTAGATGGACCATATTAGAGAAAATGACCAAAATGGTCCTTAATGTATAAGGGATGGATTATTTTGGTCCTTACTGTATACCACTTAACAGATATGGTCCTCTGTGTATACAAAAAGTTGACACATGTAGTCTCTAACCCTAAAACTAACAGTACACCTCAAATTTCCAGTTAAATTTAACCACAAATGTCATGTGCATCTCACGTGAGGTGCCATAAACATAACGTTGGAGCAAACCTTCCTACTCGATCTGGACACATTGTTGCAGGCCCTCACTCTATTGATATCCCTAAAGGATCAATTGGAGAAAGTTGATTTGTCCGGTTGGTGCTGGAAGATCAAAGGCAGAAGCTCAAGATGCCATCAATATACCAACTTGGAAGAATTATCTAATGTCTATTAGGATCTCAAAGGATTCTGCAAGAGTTGTTGGTGAGTTAGTTCATTCCACTAAGATGCTTAAGGTGGTTCGTTTCATAATAATCTGACTAGGTGCAAAGTGGCCATGGCCATTACTGAAATTATGAAACGCATCAATTTTAGGAAAAATTCCATATGCTCTTCTACAGTTCTACGAGGGTACTGAGTAGGCTTTTGAAGAGGGAGTACCTTGTATGAACCACTTGGGATATGCTGTTAATTTACAAAGTCTCTTCTATCTCTTCACTTCTTGAACTCAAAGCAGAGTGCACGATTTCTTCTGGCTATGCGAAAGAGTGATTGAAGATTTACATAGTTAAATACGAATCAATCACTGATGAAGGAAATTATAGACTCAGTGTTGACAAATTGAGCTCATTGCAACTTCCTAAGATGGATTAAAAATTCTGGACATGAGGAAGGATATGGAAACAGAGTCAATTCGATAACAGAGTCGTGTTAACAGAGTCTTTAAATCCTACCAGATCTCAACATACTCCCCGACATCCTCGCTGAATCTCTTTCTCCGGCAAAAGGTTTGTTGCCTGAAGCATACATCGGTGTCGCCGACTCAGATGAGCAAGCCGAAGCTTTCTTTTATGTTCTGGTTGTGTTTATGGCACCTCACGTGAGATGCACATGACATTTGTGGTTAAATTTAACTGGAAATTTGAGGTGCACTGTTAGTTTTAGGGTTGGAGACTACATGTGTCAACTTTTTGTATACATGGAGGACCATATCTGTTAAGTGGTATACAGTAAGGACCAAAATAATCCATCCCTTATACATTAAGGACCATTTTGGTTATTTTCTCGACATATTAAGATAGAATTTGAGTAGCCACTGATAGTATTATCACTATTTTCCTAATAACCTGTAATGTTATCATTGTGCGACAAGTTATGTTCACAAAAGAGCAATTTCTACTGAGATGACAGAAATCCTCAGCTCCAATAACCAAATAAGCAAAAAAAATTAAACTGATACCTGCAAGTTCAGAATCTTCAAATCAGCCTCTATGCGCTTCACCTTTGTTTCAAAATTAGCACTTCTTCCTGCCAAGAGATGAAGTAAATGTAAGTTGTCATCAGTAAATAGTATAGAAGCAATACAAAAATAATAAACTGGAAACATGAAATTTGTTGAATTCTAAAGGTTAAAAGTCCAACCGACATGGAAAATGAAGAAGATGAAGAATGTCAACAATGTCAAATAATAATAACCAGTCTGGAATCAACTGATATAATTACCATCCAATTTTACTATTTGGTTTTCAAATGGAATTAGCAAACTTCATAAAATTTTCTCAATTTCTTTATTTTTCAATACCATAGCTTATGGCAGTCCATATATTCCTCCCTCGGGAAAGAGAACATTAATCACAGATAGATGTAGATAATGCAAAAGGAAGAAAATGAACTTCCTGAGTCAAGGTAGTTCCTGAAACCAACTCTCCACCTGCTGAATAGCGGTGCTGTTCTTTATTGAGAAAGCTTAAGATGAGTTGTGTAAACTTCAAAAGCTTTAGAGATTATTTCTGAGTCTCGAACAAACACTACACCTCAATCTCAAACAAAATTGTGAAATGAATCCGTTATAACCTTTCCGCTTTATTCCACAGTCCAAGTCATTCCACTACTACTTTCCTTACAAATTATTTTAAAGAATCAAACTTTCATAAAGATGTCAATGTATTGGGGATAAAACACGATGATGTTTGTTTTCAATTCTTGTCCCCCCACATTCATTTGGAAAAAGCACCAACCTCAAAAGATATTGGCCTTGCATTGCTTGGATCCAATCTTAGCTAACTTTTGTGCTCACAATTACATAGTCAAAGGAAAGAATACCTGCCAATGCTGCTATCTTCGAGAGATTCAGAAACCGCTTTCTTTCCACCAAACTTGTTTCTACGGTGGGGTCAAATGAATAGGTTCCATCATCCATAGCGGAGCTATCATCCGGTGAAAGAGACAAAACATGTAGAGTTTCAGAAGCTTCAGAAAATTGACGAAGAAATATCTCGTGAAGCCAAAGGAGATCCTGATGCTGTTTTAAAAATATTGCTAGTTCTTCCTGAAACTCCTCCCCAAGTCTCATTAGCTTAGAGAACTGTTTGTTGTCATATAGTTGTTGAAACACGAAGTAACTAAAGCCTCGTTTAGGTCCCATGCTGTCATGCTGCACAGGAAAAGGCTTATTACACAGAAGTAGGCAGACATCTAAAGAAGCAAAACACACGCAGAACACATAAACATTTACCATAAGATTTTTAAGAAGTTCAGTATTGTTGAGATCGCAGCATATACTCCATAGAGTTTTGTAACCTTCGTGTCTTTTTGCAATAGTCAACAAGCCTGAGGAAAGCTTTCCAAAAATCTCCGACTTTTGCTCCTCAGCTCCTTCGCCCAAATGCTGCATGGATGAATATGTTTGAGCAAAAACAATGACTGGGATAAGACATCATGCTATATTCCTTTTCAAGAATTTCTTATCCTTAGGTAACTCTTTATTACATGTATGAATACTAACAGACAAGTACAGGGGAGAAAAAGAAGCTTTTTTTTGGGTGGGGATATCTTCTTGTACATAAATCAAACCTTCGACAAGAATTGAATAAGAGGTAAAGAGAGATCTACCTGCAGTTTGCCTTCAACAACGTCTTTCACTTGCTGGTAAAGGCAGTCCAAGAGTGCATCTCTTCTATTACAATACTCATCTAACAGACTTTTGTGTCCTTCGCCACGCTCAACTTTTGCACTGACAGCACCAGAATATGCTTCCAATAATATATCAGATAGCACTTCAAGGTGTGAATGAAAATCTAATATTTTGGTATCATCCAGGGAATTATTTTCCTTCACCAGTTGAAGCATAAAATGTGCAAGGCTCCAGAGCCCATTCCGCACCTTTTCTTGACAAGTCCATGGTGTCAAGCCCTCTGACAGAGGATACCAAAGGTCATTTTCATTTCTGTAAGTCATGGCTGTGCGAAGCAAAGTCACACAGGCACTGGAGAGTTCACATGTTCTTTGGAAGAGAACAGCAACTGTCATCTTTTCGCTGATAATGTAATCTAGGTCTCTCTCTAAGCAATAGAAAAATTCTTCAAGATCTGAGACCTTACTGTAGAAAACTTCAGCATTATCCCTATCCATCAAAAGAACTGTTCTTCGGCGAGCTCTTTCACCAACTAATTGGATGACATCCCACAGGGAACCCGACATTGACATCTCAGTAGTTGAATAAGAGCCAGCTCCTGAGGCACGGTTCTGATTGAGCATGTTCTGCAGCTCCCTCAATTGAATCAGGCCGGCAAGCTTTTCACCATGTTCCATGATAATTTGCAAAGCATGCCCTGGCACAGAATTTAAAACTCTTAGGACTGATGGTTTCTAGGAGAACAAGATCCATTAGCATATTAGGGCCACATAGAAGCAAGTGGACAATATGCTTTTGCAGTCATTAACTTATGCTGTTGGAACTTGGAGTGACCTGACTTAAGACTAGCGAATGGCATCCTTGGAATACCTACTTACTAATAGCAGCAAAAAAGACTGCAATTGATCATCTAACTTAGATCATTCAAGGACAACTGGAAGCTAGATAGTCTGACAGGCTTTTTCAGAACCTGTGATCTCCTAGAGCCATCAAACAAGAAACAAAAAACCAACTTTCCACTTGTTAGTTTCATATATTAAAAACATTTGACCAGCCATTCACGAGTAGTAATAGCAGAAGAACCGGATCCAGTGATGGCATGAAAAGATGAGTGACAAGGACTACTAAAAGAGTATCAAGACCGCTGCCTACTGGCAAGTTCAATGCTTTAACTGCCAGTAAAGATTGCCAAGTGTCAGCATCAATTTGAACAATTCAGGCCTTCAAACCTACTTTCGCAGAGAACCAGCTAATGCAAGCCATAACTTACAAGGATGTACGGTAATTCGAGACTGGCTCATGAATTTTCCAGTCAAACATCTTTCTCCTTTCTCAAAAATTTATATTCACCTCCATTATCATTTCATTCAAATTTAGTTCTAAAGGAAGACACCAATAACATTTAACCTATGGGTCCAATCTGCTTACTCGCGTAGCATGTACTGCGCAGTGCGGAGAACGAGATTCTAATGAAATTACTAAGAAGCTTCCCTCCTATTCCCTTGTTCAGTTCCCAGTACAAAAGTGCAATTTCATGCTGTAAAAACTGCTTTCAGTGTAGCAAAAAGCATTGCTTATGACTAAACCCTTGTCTACAAAACCAAATGACACATATCCATATTTATATGCATAAAAGTTCTCATTTGTAATATAAAGCATTCTGTTTTTCCAGTCACTATCACCAAATTTAAATGGAACTATCCATTGGCACACATTTTACTGAAACCATATCCATTAACTAGATTACAAAAATGTCAAACAAGCTTATATTTTGCAGTTGCAATGCATTTGACTCCATAAGAGAGGAGTTCTGTCTGCTTGAATCTCCAAGCTATACGAGTACAATTATGAGAAGGGCCTTTTATACTAATTCTGGGAAGGCCTTGCCAAGGCATGGTTGGAATGGGCTTTCCTTGACAAGGAACTCAGCCATACCAACCAAATGAAAGCATACGAAGTGTTAAAACTAGAATCCCTTTCTAGCTAATTCTACATGCAATAAATCATGCCAAACTTAGGGTGCGTTTGGTATGGCGCAAGTCATTTTTCAAGAAAAAAAATTTCATGCGCGGAAGTCATTTTCCGGTGCTTGGTTACCATCCAAGGAAAATATTTTCCATCAAAACGTGGAAATGACTTCCATCACTTATAGACAGAAGTCATTTTCCATATAACTTTAAATTTCAAAATACTTGTCCAACTTACGCTTAGACATTATTAATCATTAGTATGCAAAATTTCATTAGAACACACTGATAATCGTATTATTACCTTTCAATATCTATTTTTTCTGAAAAATATTTTCCACTCACCAACCAAATGGCCGGAATGCGTTTTAGAAGAAATTATTTTCCGGGGACAATGACTTCCGCCATACCAAACACACATTGTTCAACCACATTGGGAGGCCTAAGAGGAAGAAGCAAAACATAATACGGCGAAGAGGTCATACTCTGTCTAAAACATAGTTCTTCATGGCACTTGGATAAAGCAAGGAACTGAAGGAATCGTTTATGCTTCTGCTGCTTCTCCAGAAGTTGCGAGGACACGACAGACGAAGCCACAATCTCAGCACCCCTGGTGGTTGTCCAATGTTTTGCAAGGGTATCCACAATTGATTTGCTTGTCCTCGCAAATACATTTGTTTCCCCCTCTCTTTCAAATGCCCCTGAGGTCTTCAACTTATCGAAAGCACCATCCGCATGCCCAGATAAAAGAAAATCATGGAAAAGCTGATTTAGCAAAGCTTCAGATTCTTCATCTTGAGCATTTCGACGTGCAATTCCAGTAAGACCAGGCCTTTGTCTATCTCCAGTATCCCATGCTTCTGAAGTCGCCCTTCTTGGAGCAACATTACCCACAAAAGATAGGTTTTTCCTCTCTTCCAGCGATGACCTCTCATTAGAGCTTCCTTTACGTGACAAACTTCTCTCCGGTGGTTCAACTCCACCAATTAAAACCGCCCTCTCAGGAATAGCCCAAACTCCAGCCCTTTCAGTTAGTACAGCCCAAGCTCCATCCTCGCCATCATCTGAAGAAGGGAAAACTGAAGCATCAAGAACTCTTCCAGCATCATATGGTAGATCAAATTGATAAAGCCGGGTAGAGTTTCTCCAGTAATGTGAGACAGTTGCAGTGCCATCACCAGAAAGAATGATCACCGAACCAGCTGGCTTACCCCCAACCTTCAATCTCATAGAGAATAAAAACTCTTCGTCCTCAACTCTAGCTTTAGGAATTATCACTTGGATAGGAGCTTTTTTCTCTAAAATCCTTTCATGTGGCTGCACACATTCGGAAGAGACATTCACCCCAGATTTATATTGCATGGTTAGAAGTGAATACTCAGTGTAGCTTGAACTGGTGACCCGGTCCTTGCAAAAGATCGCAATGAGAATAGTAATAACCTTGCCATCATTATCAATCTGCAAATCTAGAGGCCAGATTCGCTTCTGCCCGGCCAAATCCTTCTGGATACCCAGATCACCATCAGTGCCAACAATTTCATGAGTCCAGATCTTAGAAACATTGAAAGAGGCAGAAAGTTTAATAGAGAAACATTGTATTTCATGATCTGTCAATAAAAGAAACTGCCGGTCGGACTGGGACAGAGACTGCCAAACCAGTGACCTAGGGTAGCCCCTGCCTCCAAAGAATTGCCCACCATCACTTCCTTGAGAGCTCTTACTTAACATGTCCTGACAAATCTTTCTGCGCTGAATTCCACTGGGGCTGCAGATAAATTGCCAAAGCTCGCCATTAAAACTACAAGCAAGAGCAACAGAGGCATGACTGTGTTGGGTCTCAGGGGCAGCACAAGCAATCAGACAGATGAGAGAATTTGAACGAGATACACTGCTCCCAGGTTTATTCTGCTGATGTGACTTGGTTGGGGTGCCCTTCACATCAGAAGTAGAAAAACTTATCTCAGACTCCTCAGGGAAACTAACAACTGGTTCATTCCGAGCTGTAGAGTAGATATCTGGCCAGTATATGAGATTACGAGTATTCCGATGACATGCAATAATACCGGCAGAAGTGCACTGTGGAACAACTTTATTGGTACTCTGATCCCAATTGATGAGACAAACTAACCAATCATTAGAAGATTTTCCAATATCTTCATTTCCGGGCATTGTAGAAGGAAGATCAAGAACAACACAGTTCCTAGAAGCTGCTGGCGATAAGTAACTCCAGATAAAGAGTTTGTTTCCACATATAATCCACGCCAAGGAAGTTTCCTTATCCATTCCACCAGAGATGGATGCATTACCTTAACAAAAAGACACGTGCAATCTCAAAATCAATCACTCGACAAAATAACACTTCATTGTATAGCAGGTACTCAAAGCACTTAAATATTGGAACCTATAACTCTATCTTAATTATGGAAAAAGGGGACACAACTAAGATAACTATTTTCCTATTACAGTACTGACGAAAGGTTTAAGCATACAAGATAAAAGTATCAGCTCATTCACTAACCAGGAGCATGTTTCTGAAGAAAAACCGCATGTTCATCACGCAGGACTTGTGGGAATTCTCCAACATAGACGGGCTGAATTGGATCGGTTTCTTCGCCTTTATCACTCTTCTTCGCAGGCGGAATTCTATGACAATTAACAATCAAACACCATCTTAATCAGTTTCCATTCAAATATACTTCTACAACTTATATTCCCTATGAACAATCAACTAATGAAAAGTACAAAAAAAATAGGCAGCATTTGACACTAATATTTTAAGCTAGTTATGTATAGGTTAGTAAAATGAACTAGTTAGCGAAGGTAGAGCTACTCCATTTTACTTCACGGAGAGTACATAGGGAATCCAAGTGTTGGTCTGTAAAACACAGCAAATTGAACTTAGAAGATTTTCACTATCTGAAAACAACCACAAAAATAAATGAAGAAAAAAAACAAAACTGATAAAATGAAAACAAAGAATCATTTAGCTAATTATAGTCGCATATGCAATCTGGCAGCAAAAGAAAGAAAAAAACTAGGTAACTTCTTCTTATCCGCCTAAGCCTTATGGTGGTGGGAGGTAGCAGGTATCCAATAGAATAGTTGAAGTGCTCAACAATAGCATATGCAATCAATAGTAACAACAGGATTATTAAAAAGCAATTTCACGGTCTATAATATACCTAAATTAGGAATTAAGAATAGTAAAATGAACATCAACAGTAATTCACTTTATACACAATATGAGTGTGTGTGTGTGTGTATTACCTGGCGAGAACAGAAAGACGGGAAGCCCAGGGAGCAGGAGTACCAGTGGTAGGGCGATTAGGGATAGAATTGTCATTTTCAACAGTCCTTCTATTCTCCGTCAGCGGCGTCACCGGTGAGTCAGTAACAGTAGTAGGTTTACTCTTGCGAGCGGTGAAATTTGATCTCTTAGTTCCTGGAGAGAACATTTTGATTTAAAGAGTGAGAGTAAGGTTTTTAAGGGTTTATAGGAGGAGAGAGAGAGAGAGCGTATTCGTGCTTTTGCGAGTTTCTTCTAATGGCGAAAGCTAAATATAGTCCTACTACTTCAGTAGGAGATTTGAAACTTGAAAGGAGAATCTGAAGAAGAGACTTGCACAAATTTTTAAAATGTGCCAGCGGTTAGAGTGGCCTCTTTTTCCCCACTTCAATTACTCTTTTAATCTGTATTTCGTAAAGATTTGACCATAAAAAAATATTCCTTTTTTCCGAAAATTTTCACTTTTTTTAAACCATAAAATTTTTTATTTTCACTTGAACATAAATTTCGTAATTATTTTATAATTTCAAAATTTCAAAATATTATTTTTTATTTCAGATCACTCATAAAAATTCAAAAACAACCCAAAATTATATTCATGTCCTAACACAACTCTAATTTTCAAATACAATTTTTGCTGGAAAAAAATTTCACTTTGTTCCGAAATTTTACAATTCTTTTGTGTAAACGCCCACTTAATCGGTATTATGTAAAGATTAATTCACTTTTTTTAAAAATAAATAGAAAAATAAAAAGGTTTTGAAACCCGCTAAAAAATAGTAGTACTAGTATCTAAATTATTCAAATGGTTGATTTTATTGAGACTTTTTTATCCACTTTAATTTGAATAAAGTAAAAGTTTATTTTGTTTTTCGTAATTGTGCGTAAACTAAAGGAAGTAAGAAAGTATCCTGAAATATGTAAGTGTTTTTAATACTTGGAACCAAGAAAGAATTATGTGTAGCATATGACGTATTTTCCTAATTTTTCATGTTTTCTTGTTCTTGAATTACGTTCTTAACTATAGTAGTTTTAGATTGATTATTATCAAAATAGTAGAAATTTCACATCATTGAGTAGCTTTAGTTTATCAAATTATTCTGGATATAAGCTTATTAGCTTGAAACATACACTAGTATGAAGCCATTTAAAAGCTGCTTAAGGATCAATTAGTTTTTATAATATCGGTAGTTTGATAGAGTCGCCTTTTTAAGATTTCTAAATATCATTGATTTGAGAATATTGTAGGTACTACTCTGCCTAATAAAAGGTGGAGTAATTGACTTATATCAATAACATAATTTTCAAAAACAATTCTTAAACAAAATCGACAAAATTAGGAATAACAATAACAACATTTAGTGAAAAAAGAAAAGTTTACTAAAGAATATGGTTTGCCTTTTATTTCTTTATTATAAACATATTTTATTTGAGCAAAATCCGGTGAAAATGGTGATCACCAAAAGCTATGTAACTCAATCTTCAATAGTAGGATCAAACGCCACATTTCCATGTCCTTCACCAGCTCCGCCACCAAAACCACCCCCGCCGTTTTCACCGCCTCCTCCACCACCACCGCCGCCGCCGCCGCCACCAGCTCCATTGCTACCTGATCCACCCCAACCACCTCCTACTCCCCCACCAAATCCACCATTCTCACCTCCTCCTCCGCCACCGCCGCCGCCACCACCACCACTGCCTGATCCAGTAAAATAGCCAGCTCCACCTCCTATTCCCCATCCACCATCTGAACCTCCTCCTCCTCCGCCTCCGCCTCCGCCTCCACCGGCAACATTTCCGATAATTTGGTCAATTCCGTCAAAGCCGAGGATGTTTCCGGATGGAAATTGTAGAAGCTTCCTTGCAAATGTTGTTTGCACAAAAACACACACAACAAACAACAGAACCAATCTGCTACACATCCTTGCACTTGCTGTTAACACTACACCATAAAGTAGCACAGCGTAATTAGTTTTTTTTTAAAATAAAAACTAACTGTCTAAACACTATTATTACCACAAAAAAAATAGAAAGATAAATGTAATTATGTTGCATATTTAGCAGTAATATAAATTATAATCAACATTAACAACAAATTAAGATGAGAATGGCTTCTTACTTAGGCTCTTCTCGTATGTGTGTTTGCACTGAAATGACCTAAGAGAAGAGCTAAACAATTGGATGAATAATTTGAGATGTTTAGGACGAGTTTAAATACTGTAGGTTAGTGGTAAGGTAACAGTACATGGCTGGGGGATTGTTAATGAATGTAATTAATTACTTGTACAAAACGGAAACACAAGAAGTATAGAATTGAATGTGATTAATTTAATAGGAACAGTTACGTTATAGTAATTATCTAGCCAATTACTTTTCTTCTCTGGCGGAATTGTATGACAATTAACAATCAAAACATCTTCATAATCAGTTTCCATTCAAATATACCTCAACAACTATCTTAACTGTTAAAAATTGTCTTCACAATTTAACATTATGTTATGAATTAATAATTAAACTTGCATGCAACGTTGTAATTCAAGATTTAATTTTTGAGTACATTCCAAAGAGAATCGCAGATATACTTGATTTTGAGGTCACTATTGAAATTATACGTGTATTGCACAAAGAATTAATATAAATTTATCAACTTTAAAACATACGGAAGACGAAAGCGACTGAAATCCCCAAATCTGCACCTGAAAGTTATCAATTTCAAAGTGCAAACTTCAGAAGTTAAATATCTCGGTGCAAACGTTAGATAATCGGTTTGAAGTTCTTCTGATGCTGTGCAAATTTCGGACAAATCAGTACGAAGTTTGCACTTCTGCAGACAAACTTTAGACAAATATTTTAGAAGTTTGCAGACTGTTGTGTTCTTTCTTTGTTTCGGGATTGTACTGAACATACTGAATTCTTCCGCTCAGGGGCGCGCGCAGGTAGTATAGTAGTCACTGTTGGGTTTAAGTCTCTTAGAGCTTAAAAGAGGGTTAACGGGAAATGGAGTGAAAAATGAATATTTGATTTTCCCTCCTTGACAAAGGGATATTTGTCCCATATTGAAGGAGTAAAACACTTTTGATGGGTATATATATACCGTTGCTCTTCTTCTAGCTCTTAAAGAGCTGAGAAGAAGGTAAGTCTCGCGACGTCGTCGTCGCTCGGCTTCGGCTTCAAATGATTGATTAAATTTTTGGACCAAATTTATTTATTAACATTAACGCAATATTAATTCATCCAAATTAGACTTAATGAATTTTTGTTTGGGTTTTGGGGTTTTGGTTAGTGTTTTGAAGAGGTTCTTGCGGTGGGATCTGGTATTTTAGGTTGTCTTTAATGTAATGAAAGATTTGGAAATGAAAATCAATATTGTGGTAAAAAGCCTGTCCATATTTTTGTTTCTTTGTTTTGGTTGCTGCTATATCTATACATATAAAAGTAAAAAATGGCTTGCGTTGCTAGTTTCTTGAGCTATTCACGTGCCTCTTCCCTTGTTTAGTCAGAGTTTTAATGGTGACAACTGTAATTTAGAATTGCAATTTTATTTACAAGTCTAAGAGGCAGGTTTATTATTATGTAAATGAAGCAAAACTTGGTTATTTCAGAATGTCATTTTGAACAGAGTTCTTTCCAATATGGGAACATAACTTTATTTGCTCACGTAAAGGACTAGGAGGATAAGGATAGGTAACATAATCACTATGTAAAATATTCAAGATAAATTTAATAATGAAATGGGGGTTTCCAAGAGAAAAAAAGGGCATATGGTCAAATATTGGACCACATAAAGCTGTTCAGACTCTGCTAATAAATCATTACTAACCAAAACAATCATCTTCAATTGGAATAACACTGTCGAGATAATCTAAATTATGCATTCCTCTTGATGTTTATAGCACTAGGCAGAGGAGATTACTTCTTTTAAGATCTTGAAAGGGAGGTTGGAGATCAAAATCCAACAGTCAGCATCCAAACCTCATTTCTGGAATTCTATTTGTTGCTTCAACAGTGGCATCAAGATGTGATGAATATTCTAATCCAAGGATAGCTTATAGACAATGGCTCTGTAAATTTGGGTAGAAGAGGATAAGGCTTTCATTAATGGCCTTCAATGTCAGCAGTTCTATCTCAGACGAATTTCCAATCATTCAGAGGACATGTGACTTCCACTGGAGGCATATTTGTCCCCGTTTTGACCAAAATATCAAACACCTTGAAGAGAAGATATTCACAAAGTATCCACATGAACATGAAAAGTACATCAAATTGACAAGTTTGAGAAGTTTAATGTCTGAGAATTTGAAAGGATTGCCCTTGTCCAATATTGGAAGTGATACTCAAGGTGAACATAAGTCTGGATAACAAGACTCAAAGGAGTCTTTTGTCGCGAATACAAGAAAACTCTAGCTTTCATTCCCTGTCTTTATCAAAATTTCACTCGTCCAAGTTCCAACCCTCCCCTTTCCCTGCACAACAAAGAAATTAAAGAGACAAAGTCAGGCTCCTAATTTCCCCATACTTTCTAGGTCTCGACGAAAAAGTTCCTATTTATCACTATCTCTATATATACGTGTATAAGTCTGCTAGCATATGAAATACATAGACAGACTCTATAGCAAGAAGCAAACAATCGAATGAAGGAGTTCAAAGTCATTATAACTGTCCCACCTCTTTCCCGGTGCCCAGAGCCAAAACCCACTGGCTGGCACAGGAATGGGAGAGCGCTAGAGAGGATTAATGGGAAATGGTCAATCTTGCTAGGAATGGGCAGGAGGAGCCACAACCAATCTCCTCATCAGTTTAATCTTCTTTCCTCTTTCCATTCTATTCATGTATTGTCAATTTATAAATTCCTACAGTATTAAGAAGAGGAAAGCAGTCTTTTGACAGGACATGCACATGATCTTGCAGGCAGGCAAGTCTAGCTTTTCAAGAGGAGATTCTGATTCAACAATGATAAATGCTAAAATGGATCCATCCAGTAATGGTTTCTCAATGCCTTAAGTAAGAAATCTTATGCAATATGCTGCTACAACATACCTAGTTAAGATAGTCTGGGGAGGATTCATAGCACAAATTCAGATATTATACTTCTATTCAGGAAAAAGCATCATTAATGGATAGATTTCAAATACCAAGGATATTTGATGCCAGCACAAGAAAGTTGCATCAATGTCTTTGACATTATTAGAGTTAGGTCCTCTTGCCGCACTTGTGCCATCTTCTTTATGATTTAGGAGCTAGGATGTTTCAAGAAGAATCTTTTTATTGGAACTAAAGCACCAAACAACATTAAAATAACAACGTTCAAACCTACGCTTTTCTTTTAAAAGGAACTCTTTGAATAAATATACAAGATTATATCTACAACCTAACTAAACTGAGAGAAGTAACAAACTTTGAAACCCATATTTTTGCATATTGAGTTCGTTGAATAAATATGCAAGATTATTTGATCACTGGGGTTTGAAGTACCGCTACACCAGTGAGGTTATCCGTTCTATCATGGGAGGAAATAATCCTAAACCTCGGGTACTAGAAGGGGATTAAGTTCCTTAAGGAAACACTGTGAATTCAGTGGGCTCGGATTCATTTTCTGTTCTTCTACATTTCTAAGTTTTTCCATTGCTACTGGTTTTGAATATATTTTCGAATACAGATTTATAACAGTCACGAGTTAGGACGAACCCAGTAACTTTTACTTAAATCTTGTATTTGTATTAGAAAATTAAATATATAAAAATATTTAATTGTGAACCCAATAACTACAATGAGCTAGGGTTCGGTGATAAGATTAGAACCCGTAACCTTCAACTCCTAGCTCCGCTTCTGCTTCCGCCATAATAGCACCCCTTTCTCTTCCACATGAAGCCATGAAAATCGGCCAAAAACTCCAGTGAAACAGCCACAAAAATCACGTTGAATACATGGTACATCATGCAGCCTGGTATATGAAACATCATGCGTTCATGTAGGGTCCGGGAAAGGTGTTGGGAAAATTAACCCCCACAGAAATAATATTCACGGTATACGACTATAATAAATGTGGATTACTAAAATACTGAAACCAACGGTAATAATAAGAGAAACAAGGACACCGAGATTTTTACGTGAAAAACCCTTCTGAATAAGGGAAAAATCACAGCCCAAGAGGAGCAACTGATTTTACTATAGCGAGGATTTTACTATTTGTGGTACCGAGTAAAATATTCCAAGACCACTAAACACTCAAAAGAAATAACCCTCTTTTGATTTTTTCACCTCACTACAATACCGCTCAAATTCTCTATATTTTTGCTCACAGAGTATTTTGCTTCCTACTCTGTAAATCACTCTCTTTCTCTTTGTTTTGGCGTGATTACAAATGAAGGTAGAGACACTTATTTATAGTTGAAGAATGCCCATATTGATGTATGCAATGACATCAATATTCACTTAAAAAGCTAATTGCCCAAATTGAATTTCTAACTTGGTTGGCTTAACAAAACCAAAAGGAAGTTTCATCTTCTTTCACATGGACCATGGGATGGACCCAATAAATCTCCCCCTCCAGTCCCATGCACATGAAGGAGGTAACACCGGAGTTTCTAGTTTGAGTGCATGCCGGCAAGTTCTTTGCATAGCTCGAACTTGTCTCTTGGTACCACATTGGTCAGCATATCCAAAGGTTTCTCACCTGTATAGATCTTCTTGCCCTGTATAGATCCATCATCTATCCTTTCTCGAATCTAGTGATATCTCACGTCGATATGCTTCGTTCTTGCATGATACATGGTGTTTTTGCTCAGGTCTATTGCACTTTGACTGTCACAATAGACGACATACTCCTTTTGATGTAATCCAAGCTCTCGAAGGAACCGTTTCAGCTAAACCATCTCCTTTCCAGTTTTAGTAGCGGCAATATACTCTGTTTCAGTTGTAGAGAGTGCAACACACTTCTGCAACTTCGATTGTCATGATATAGCTCCTCCTGAAAAAGTGAACAGGTATCCTATAGTAGATTTACGATTATCAAGATCACCTGCCATATCAGCATTTGTGTAGCCCTTCAAGACTGGATCTGATCTCCCAAAACACAAGCATTCATTTGAGGTTCCTTTTAGATACCTAAGTATCCACTTCACAGCTTCCCAATGTTCTTTTCCAGGATTATCAAGAAACCTGCTAACAGTAGTGACAACATGAGCAATATCAGGTCTGGTACATACCATTGCATATATCAGGCTCCCGACGACAGATGAATATGGAACTTTAGCCATACTTTCTTTATCTTCCTTTGTTGTAGGACACATTGTCTTGCTCAACTTCATATGAACAGCAAGAGGCCTGCTAACTGGTTTAGCACTCATCATATAAAAGCGTTTAAGTATATGTTCAACATACTTATGTTGTGACATCAACAACTTACTATTTGTCCTATCTCGGACAATCTTCATTCCTAGAATTTGTCGTGCTGGACCCAAGTATTTCATGTCAAATGACTTGGACAAATCTTCCTTCAACTTGGCAATCAACTTCTTGTTTTGTCCTACAATCAACATATCATCCACATATAGCAACAAGATGATAAAGTTATTGTTAGAGAATTTCTTATACTACACACATGGATTTGAAAAAGTCTTTGTGTACGTTTGACTTCTCATGAATGAGTCAAACTTTTTGTACCACTGCATAGGCGCTTGTTTCAGCCCGTAAAGGCTCTTTTTCAACTTGCAGACCATGTGTTTCTTCGCCTTTACTTCAAAACCTTCTGGCTGCTCTATATAGATCTCTTCTTCCAAATCTCCATGTAGAAATGCAGTTTTCACGTCCAACTGCTCCACTTCAAGATCTACGCTAGTTGCCAAGCTCAAGATTGTTCGAATAGAAGTCATTTTGACAACAGGTGAGAAAATTTCATCAAAAGCAATACCTTTCTTCTGTTCAAAACCTTTTACCATCAATCGAGCTTTGTGTCTGACCAGCTTGCCGTTTCTATCTTTCTTGAGCTTAAAGACTCACTTGCACTTGAGCGGTCTTTTGCCTTTTGGAAGTTCAACCAGTTTGTACGTATCATTCTTCTGTAAAGAATTCATCTCTTCTTGCATGGATTCCATCCACTGGATTTGTTCTGGATGAGATAGCACCTCCTTGAAATTCTCTGGCTCCCCTCGTAGTGACGAGGATATACTCTGAAGAAAGATAGCTTATGGACTCTACCTTCTCTCTTTCAGATCTTCTCAAAGGTTGTTGTCCTTCTTATTGTTGTTGCTCTCCTTCTTCCTTGGACTCGGGTACTTCCCCTGCTCAGCAACCTCTTCATCTACACCTTCCGTGTGCCATTCTTCATCTGTGGAAGGATTACGTACAAGTACAGTAGGAGTAGTAACAAAGTTAGTAAATGTACCATTATTATTTTTGGTCTTTGTTGATTGATCACTATCAATCCCGACCACATCTTCTCTGAAGATCACATCTCTGCTTCTGATGATCTTTTTCCTTTCTGGGTCCCACAATCTGTAGTTGAACTCTTCTTCTCTATAACCGATGAAGATGCAGGGAATAACTTTGTCATCAAGCTTCGTTCTCTGCTACTTCGGCACATGTGCAAAAGCTTTACATCCAAACACTTTTAGATGGGAGTAGGACACCTCTTTGTTGGTCCAGACTTTTTCTGGAATGTCAAACTCCAATGGAACTGATGGACTTCTGTTAATCAAGTATCAAGCTGTGCGATCTGCTTCACCCCAAAATGACTTAGGTAGTTTTGCCATTTTGAGCATACTTCTCACTTTTTCGACAATGGTGCGATTTATCCTTTCAGCTACACCATTGTGTTGTGGGGTTCCAGGAACTGTCTTCTCATATCTGATTCCATGGCTTGAGCAGTAGTATTCAAACTCCTTTGAAGTATACTCTCTTCCATTGTCTCTCTTGAGACGCTTTAATTTTTTACCTGTCTCCCTTTCCACCAGAGCATGGAATTTTTGAAATACTTGAAATACCTGGTCTTTGGTTCTCAAAAAATAAACCCACAATTTTCGTGAAGCATCATCAATAAATGTGAGAAAATATTTGTTAATTCACATTGATTCTACATACATTGGACCACAAACATCAGAATATACTAAATCAAGTATATTCGATTTTCTTTCATGAGTTGCTTGAAACGATACCCTGTGTTGTTTTCCAAATAAACAATAATCACAAGAATTCACAGTTGTACCTTTTGCAAATGAGATGAGTGACTTTTTGGATAGGATCTGCAGTCCCTTCTCACTCATATGGCCCAATCTCCGGTGCCATAAATTTGCAGGCGTATCATCTACAACCGCATGTAATCCATCACGGTTGTTTTGTACAATGTGTAAGGAGCAACTCCTTTAGCAATCACCAATGATCCCTTGGTGAGTCTCCACTTTCTATTGGCGAAGTGATTCTCGTACCCGTCTCGATCTAGAGCGATCTCTGAAATCAAATTCATTCGTAGATTTGGTACGTGTATCACATCTTTTAAAACTAATGTGCATCCGACATTTGTCTTGATACAAATGTCGCCAATCCTCACAATCTTTGAGTGACTGGCATTTCCCATCTTGACCATTCCAAAGTCTCCTGCTTTGTACCTACAGAAGAATTCTCTTACAGGTGTGGCATGATAGGATGCTGATGTATCAACCACCCATTCTGACTCTTGGCTTGCTAAGTGCATGCATTCCTCCTCCTCGTGAATGAAGAGAACCACCGAATCATCATTGTCCACTGCAACAGCTATGTTGTCATTATTCTTCTGGCCACTGCTCTCGCCTCGACCTTTCTTAGGGCAATCTCTTTTGAAGTGACCGGGTTGACCGTAACTGTAGCAATTTCTACCCTTTGACCGGTTCTTGGACTTTTCACGAGCTTTGGATTTATCACGGCTACTCGATGCTCTATAAAAACTTCTTCCTCTATTTTTCATGATAAGAGCCTACCCCTGATTTTCGGGCTTCTTCCTCATCTTATCATTGAGTAGGATGGCTGATGTGACCTCCTTTAAATTGATGGTATCTCTACCATGCAGGATGGTTGCTGCCAAATTATCATACGAAGATGGCAACGAGTTTAGAAGCATGATATTCTTATCTACTTCAATGATTGTTTCTCCAAGGTTTGCCAGTTGCGTGATTAATCCATTGAACATATTTAAATAGGACAAGAAATTTGTACCTTCACTCATATGGATTGCATAAAGTTGCTTTCTCAAAAACAACTTGTTTGTTAAAGATTTGGACATGTATAGACTTTCTAGTCGTTTCCAAATACCACATGCACTATTTTCATCCCCGACATTATTGAGTACTTCATCGGACAAGTGCAGTCTGATTGCACTAGCCGTCTTCTTATCCATGTCTGCACATTCCTTGTGTTTCATGGTTTCCGGCTTTGCCTCTTTTCTATCTAGTGCAATGTCCAACCCTTGTTGGATGAGCAGGTCCTTCATCCTTCTTTGCCATATGGAGAAACCGTCATTACCGTTGAATCTTGTTACTTCATACTTTACTCCTGACATTTTTTTTTGTCACAAAGTAAAATTGACTGTAAATAATATTTCTGTGAATGAACAGAACCTGTGCTCTGATATCAGTTGTTGGGAAAATTAACCCCCATAGAAATAATATTCACGGTATACGACTGTAATAAATGCGGATTACTAAAATATTATAACCAACAGTAATAATAAGAGAAACAAGGACACCGAGATTTTTACGTGGAAAACCCTTCTGAATAAGGGAAAAACTATGGCCCTAGAGGAGCAACTGATTTTACTATAGCGAGAATTTTACAATTTGTGGTACCGAGTAAAATACTCCAAGACCACTAAACACTCAAAAGAAATAACCTTTTTTTGATTTTTTTACTTCACTACAATACCGCTCAAACTCTCTATATTTTTGCTCACAGAGTATTTTGCTTCTTACTCTGTAAATCACTCTCTTTCTCTTTGTTTTGGTGTGATTACAAATAAAGGTAGAGACACCTATTTATAGGTGAAAAATGCACATATTGATGTATGCAATGACATCAATATTCACTTCAAAAGCTAGTTGCCCAAATTGAACTTCTAACTTAGTTGGCTTGACAAAACCAAAAGGAAGCTTCATCTTCTTTCACATGGACCATGGAATGGACCCAATAGAAGGGTTGCAATGAGGTGTGATGTAGACAACTTGTACTAATGGAAGCATCAACGACAAATTCAATAACTTGAACTCGTGACTTATAGGTCACATGAAGACGACGTTACGTTACTCTAAGGCTCCCCTTCGCATAGTATATTTAACCTTCAATTAAATCAAATATATGATTTTAGTCCTTCAAACTAATTACTGCTAATTTTTCGTTTTGTAATTACGAAAATGACCATGAGAAATCCTATTTTTTGGTGATTGAGAAGCAAAAAAAAAATCTAAAATTTAATACTAAAACAGCAAAACAAATAGATCGAATGGCTTAAGTTCTAATTGATGCCCAACAAGAAGCAAAGTATACCGCACATCGGAGGAATGCGGTAATTATGATCAGCTTGACAGAATAGGAAGACGAAGAAGTTATTAAATTTGTGTTTAAAACTGTATCTAATAGTATAATCGATTTTTTTTAATCCTTTTGTCAGCAATCAGAGTTGAATTTTAAAAATGCAATTCCTTAATTAAATTTTATATTTTATTCTTTAACAATTTCAAACTCACAAAAGAGGACGGAAAGTAATGAGCAAATTCCAAATAAAAACAATTGGTCAATTAGCTTTAGATATTAAAATTACACATTACGTATAACTGAAAGTTAAATGCGCTCAGTTGAATTATATCAATAAACATAATTTCAAAAACAATTCTCAAACTCAAAATCGATAAAATCAGGAATACCTATAACATTATTCAGTGAAAAAAATTTCATTAAAGAATATGGTTTGCCACAATTTCCCTCTTATTTCCTTATTCTAAACCTACATTTGAGCAAAATCCGGTGAAAAAGGCCTTATTCAATCTTCACTACTAGGATCAAGAGTCGCCACCACTCCCACTCCATAGCCTTGACCAGCTCCGCCACCAAAACCACTCCCGCCGTCTTCACCACCGCCTCCTCCGCCACCGCCACCACCTCCTCCATTGCTACCTGATCCACTACCCCAGCCAATTCCAAACCCCTGACCAGATCCACCATGCACACCTCCTCCTCCTCCACCACCGCCACCGCCGCCGCCGGCATTGCCTGAGCCACTAAAAAAGCCAGATCCACCTCCAATTCCCCAACCGGTTCCACCATCTGAACCTCCTCCTCCCCCGCCGCCGCCTCCACCCCCGCCGCCGGCAACATTTCCGATAATTTGGTCAATTCCGCCAAAGCCGAGGATGTTTCCGGATGGAAACTGTAGAAGCTTCCTTGCATATGTTGTTTGCATAAAAACACACACAATACATAAAAGAGCCAACCTGCTACTCATCTTTGCACTTGCCACTGCACCATAAATAACACAGCTCAGTTAGTACTGTTCAAAAAGTGCAAGAAATTCTTTAGAAAAAGAAATAAAATAAGTTCCTATGGCAAAATCACAATTTCATCTTATTGCAGTTACTGATGATGCGCAATAAGTTGGAGTCCGATATACAAATCATTTTTTTTTTTGGGTTTAAACTCAACTCACACAATCCAAATAAAAATAAAATGTTTAAACACTATTTGATGATGTGCGCATTCCATTATATCTTGTCAAGTAGAAAACATTAACTGTAATAAACACTATAGTTACTACAGAAAGTAGAAAGATAAATGTAATTATGTTGCATTTAGCAGTAATATAAGCAACATTAACAACAAAGAAGAAAATGGCTTCTTACTTGGCTCTTCTCGTATAAGTGTTTTGCACTGAAATGACCTCTGAGAAGAGCTGTAAGCAATTGGATGAATAATTTGAGATGTTTAGGACGAGCTTAAATACTATAGAGTAGTGGTAACGTAACAGTATATGGTTAGGGATTGTTAATGAAAGTAATTAATATATCACATTTACAAAATGGAAACGCTAGAAGCATAGAACTGAATGTGATTAAGAAGACATACATACGTAATGGTAATTAATTGTGAAAGGAAAAACTTACATGTTCTATTAGACATTATGTTTTAGCTATAAATAAATTAAGTATGAATAATGGTTCAAATATTTCTTAATCTATTTCGTGTTACAAATATTAGAATAATATATGATGAATTAGAACCATCTCTATCAAGATGACCGACACATTCTCTGTATTAGGGTTGTACAAAGAAAATCGATAAATCGCACCAAACCAATAATCTGAGTCAAACACGGAAAAAATCCGATTGTGGTTTGGTATTGGAAAAAAAATTCAACCATAATTGGTTTGGTTTGGTTTGCTTTGGTTTTAACTCAAAAAAAGTCAAATCGAAATCAAACCAACCCGATAGCATATTTATACAATTTTTAAAAATATTTTATACATATACTTTTTTATTCTAATATAATTTATAAATATTTTGTTATTAAAGTTTTTCACAATTTTATCTTTAACGTATTATTTCAAGTTTAGCCCATAAATGTAGTAACTCAAACAAAGTTCAAATCAATACTAATGCTAACAAAAGAAATTCAATTCAACACTAGGAAAGTAGGAATGATGATAGTGTTGGATATCTATTTTTTAGTTTTATATTGGTTTATAATAAAAATGCATAACTTAATTTATCTTTTTTTTAGTGCTTAATTACGTAATTAATAATACTTATTAGCTATACTTATTTTAGCATGATATATATAGTATTTTTAGATTTTGTTGATTTTCATTATGGCTTATTAATTAGCAATATTTGCTATATGCAATTTTATTATCTTTGTTATTGAATATTTTAGTATAAAGCTATGACTTATCTCATATTATTGTGTTATTTTCTTGGAAAATACATTATATAGTTGTATTACTAAAGAAATATTTAGAGCACAAGTTACATATTTTGTGCTATGAATACTTTACCTGGAAAAAAACTCGAAAACCCGAAGAGAACCGAAAAATTCGAGAAAATCCAAGATTGAAAAATCCGACTTTATTGGTTTGGTTTATAGATTTAAAAATTCGAACCAACCCGACCTATGTACACCCCTATTATGTACTATCAATAGGATGAATTATAACAGGTCACAAACTCATACTCCAGAAATACATAAACAAAAAAATTCCACGATTGAACTACCAGAAGAAAATAGAATGCACTAGAAATTGGAGCTCTAAATGATTCATTTTGGACTCAAAAGCAAGTACTTTGCGGTTTTTATAGATCTAATTCATTGAAATTCCATCCAATAAAACAGAAGAATTATAAATATTTAAAATAATAGATAGAAATACCGCAAATAAGGCTATTGCGACACCTATCAAAGGAGTAGTAGCTCTCCACCCGGAGCTACTTTATCATATTTCGAATATAATGGTGTGATGATTCTTGCTCGTGGTTGTTTGGTTTATGGTTCAGTCATGTGAAGAAAAAATTATATTTGGTTTAGGGTTTCTTAAGTTTCTCCCCTCACTTTAATAACTGAAAATTGTCATTCCCCACTCCCTTTCTTTCTTTGAAATTGGAGAGTTTAATTTAACGGAGTAAAGGATTAGCTTATTTGATGAGCTTCTTAACTTGTTTACAGTTTTGAATATAATCTTGTAAATCCAAATTGTTATAGCTTGTTTGACCAAGCTGAAAAAATTAGTTTATTTTGAGAAGTACTTTTTTCAAAAGTGCTTTTCGAAAAAATACTTTCGGAGAAAAACAGTTTGTGTTTGACTAATTAATTTGAAAAATACTTTTGAACAATAATTTGTGTTTGACCAAACTTTTCAAAAAGCGCTTTTAAGTGTCAAATTACAAATAAGGATATGAAGAGATTTATTTAATAGTTAATATTATATAAATAGATAAATAATTGTAAATATTTTATATTAAAGATAATAATTAAGCTTTTTTATTTTATTTATGTAAAATATAAAAATAAATTTGAAAAGAACTTTATTTTTTCAAGATAATTTAAATATATCAAAAAATCATTCAATAAATATGAAAGTTCATCCCAAAAGTTATTTTATATTACTTAATAGTTTAAACTAAGTAAGGTTATTTTGGTATATACAATATTTTGCAAAGAGTATTTTTTGTAGGAAGAAAAGTCAAAACTGCTTTTGCTTCTGCTTTTGGGGAGAAACTACTTTTTTCTGCTTATTCAAAATTGATTCTGCTTCTAGCCAAAAGCATTTTCCCCCCAAAAAAGCTTGGTCAAACACCTCAAATTGAGGGAAAAAGCACCAGGGCCGGCTATAGGATAAAGCGTCTAAAGCAAATGCTTGAGGCCCCCAAATTTTGGGGGCCGAGGGGGGCATTTTTTTAATACCAAAATAGGTTTATATGCTGTTTTAGGAAAATAATGAGTAGTTTTTACCTTAAAAATTAGATATTTTTTTATAAAAGGAAAGAATAGATGTCTAACTAATTGAAGTGAGCGTAATACTTTTTATAAATGTGAATTTCTTTCAAACTTTTTTTTGTATGAATAAAAAATCTAACAAGTGAAATTATTATATTTCACTTTTTACCCATTTTTTTATCAGAAAATATGTAGTACTAAATCATATTTTTACACTATTCATTTTTGTCACGACCCAATTTTTCCTCCGTGTGACGTCGTGACGGCACCTAGTCTCTACAACTAGGTAAGCCTAACACCTTGCGGAATAATGAAATAAAAATATAAATTTAACCAACTATTCAAAAAAAATACACAACAATCCCCAAAACCCGGAATATCGTGAATCACAAACTATAGAAGGAAAAGTCTAGTGTCTCTATACATCAAAATCTAACAAGGAAGATACAGAAAATAATGGACATGAGAAAGAGTAGAAGGGGACTCCGAGGTCTGCGGACGCGGTAGATGTACCTTAAAGTCTCCAAAGTTGTCCCGACTCACTGATAGTGCGGCTGATAAGGTGCACCTAGATCTGCACACACAAAAATAAATGTGCAGAGAGTAGCATGAGTACACCATAATGGTACCCAATAAGTGCCAATCCTAACCTCAGTCGAGTAGTGACGAGGTCAGGTCAAGGCCCTACCGGAATAAATATAATAAATTAAACAGTAAAAGATATAAGTAAAATTTATGGTAATACAATTAAAGAAATTCTCGAAAATTTAACAGTTAAAGGAGCCCTCGACTCAGAACAAAGTAAGCACAATGGGAAATCTCCCGGGATGCCGTCCCATAGTTACGAATAAAAATGCAGTACAGGGGATCTCCCGAAGTACGTCCGTAGTCCCAAAGTAAATATGTAGTGCTGGGGGATCTCCCGGAATACGTTTGTAGTCCCAATTTAAATATGCAATGCTGGAGGATCTCCCGGAATACGTCTGTAGTCCCAAAGTAAATATACAGTACTGGGGGATCTCCCGGAATATGTCTGTAGTCCCAATTTAAATATGCAATGCAAGATACAATGACAGGTATGGCCTCAAATTATACAGTTTATACTAATCACAGATAAGGAAAATAGGGATTTAACTAAGCGTGGCGCACAAAATATCAATTAGGCAGTTAAAACACGTAAGCATGCTTTTCTAGTCTAAACTAAATAATTAAATATTATTAGTGCAATTCAATAAGAGAAATCATTTATGATTTAAAAAGGATAAACAAGATTTTTGCAATAATAGCATGTGTACGTAATCATCACCTCACGTACACGGTGCCCACACACCAAATAACATCAAAATATCCTAAGGGGAAAGTTCCCAACACAAGGTTAGGCAAGCCACTTACCTCGAACCAACCTCAATCAATCGGTCACAATGCCTTTCCCACGAATATCCGGCTCCGAATGGCCCAAATCTAGCCAAAAGCAATTACATATCACAAATACAACCATAATAGACTCATCTAATTAATGAAATCAACACTTTAACAAAAATTATGAAATTAACTCAAAAATTGCATGTGGGGCCCACGTCTCGAAATCGGGTAAAAGTCACAAAATACGAACACTCATTCACTCACGAGTCTAACCATATAAAAATTACTCAAATTCGACAACAAATCCCCTTTCAAAACTCGAAATCTTTGTTGAAGAAGTTCTTCCAATTTTTTCCCAATTTCAACCCCAAATTCCAAAATTAAATGATGAAATCAACCATAGATTAGTGGAATATAACCATAAAAGAGTTAAGAATCGTTACCCAATCGATATCTCTGAAAATCCTTCAATACCTCGTCCAAAATCCGAGCTCCCAACTCAAGTTTTTTATAAAAAAAAATGGCAAAACCCCCGTTTTTGGAGACTTTAACACTGCCTAGTGATTCCTTAATCGCGATCGCGAAGAACAACTTTGCTGCCCCAGAAATTAACTCTACGCGATCGCGTAAAACACCACGCGAACGCGATACTCTAGCTTCCATACTCACGCGATCGCGAACGTCCGCATGCGATCGCGATGAGCAAAACGCGTGGCCCAACTTTGGTCCACTTAACCCTACGCGAACGCGACCTTTACTATGCGTTCGCGAAGCACCATCTCACATCACTACGCGTTCGCATGCCCATGTCCGCGAACGCGAAGAATAATTCCATCTTCTGCCCAGCTAAGCCTACGCGATCGCGGATCACCCTACGCGATCGCGTATATGAAAACCAGAACTCAGACACCAGAAAACTTCAGCAACCTTCAAATTCCAAAAAACGATCGGTTGGGCGTCCGAAACTCCCCCGAGGCCCCCGGGACCTCAACCAAACATACCAACCAATCCTAAAACATCATACGAACTTAGTCGAATCCTCAAACCACATCAAACAATGCTAAAATTACAAATCATTCTCTGATTCAAAGTTAAAGAACTTAAAACTTTCAAATTCGACAACCGATACCGAAACCAACCAAACCACGTCCGATTGATCCCAAATTTTGCATACAAGTCATATTAAACATTACAGACCTACTCCAACTTCCGGAATCAGAATCCGACCCCGATATCAATAATTTCACTATCGGCCCAAAACTCCAAAAAATTGACTTTCGCCATTTCAAGCCTAAATGAGCTACGGATCTCCAAAACACAATTCGGACACGCCCCTAAACCCAAAATTACCTAACGGAGCTAACAGAATCGACATAATTCTATTCTGGAGTCGTCTTCACACAGTTCTGACTACGGTCCAAATTCTAAGGCTTAAGCTCTCATTTAGGGACAATAGCAGAAATAAATATGGGGAAAACAGTTAATAGAGGATCGGGGCTATTACTCTCAAAACGACCGGCCGGGTCGTTATAATTTTCTTTCTCGGTTTGTCCAAGAGTTAATCGCTCGCATAACTTTATACTCTTATATATTCTCTTTCTTGCTTTTCGGGTTTAAGTCTGATAACTTAGTAGGAGTAGTATTATTCGAAAACCCACATAACTTAAAAGTACTATTGATATCATATATCGTGCATTCTTTTTTATTTTTTCCTGAAGTTTCAAGCATTTTGTGTTATTGAAGGAGCAAAAAGATATCTTGAAATCAAGTCATCATTTTTCTTGAATTAAATTCTATTATTATAACTTTCAAGTGTTGTTATCATCTCATTTTATTCTTACTTCATAGTTATATATTGTCTTTTATTCATTTATTAGAATTTAAATATGCCACGAAAAATATGAATCAAGTTATTCAAAACTAAAATAAAAGAGTTAAAAACTATTATAATATTGTCCAAAATATTTTTAGGATAGATCGATTATAAAAAGTTATTAATAATTTTATATATCAAAATATTAGAATATATATATATCACGTACGTATGTGTGATTTTGTTTTCTAAAAATAAAGTTTAGGGCCTCTTATCAACATTGGCTTTAGGCCACAAATACTGTTAAGTCGCCCCTGAAAAGTACTTTTGGCTTGGGAAGAAGCTTGGTCAAACAGACTATTAATATGTCTCCTTTCAAGATTTAATTTATTATTTTGATTAATTTGAGAAAAATGCAAAGAAAGGTTTTGGAACCCACTAAATATTAGTAGTATCTGAATACCAAATGGTTGATTTTATTATCACTTCCTTTTTCCAATTTAATTTTGAATATAATTGTGTGTAAACGAGAAACCTAGAATTAAAGTGAATGGAATTTCGGTGTTTTCTTGAATGGTAACAGACAAGATTTTAGAAAGAATTATGTGTAGCACTAACGCATAACGTATTGTCCTAATTTTATCTTGTTTTCCAAGCTTTGTTCTTGAATTATGTTGCCATCTAAAAAAATTGACTATAGTTGTTTCACATTATTTATCAAAATAATATAGAGAATTCATAATCATATCATTGAGTCGTTCTAAGTACTCTGAATACAAGCTTATCTATATTCTATATTATTATAAAAGTATGAATAAAATGTTGGATTACAAAAATAACCTTTTAATATTAAACATAATAACTCACAATAAAATGACATAATCGAAATTTTAGACATTAACCTTGTAATCCTATTAGTTTTATGATATAATACTACACGTTAGTAATCCTACATGATTATCTTTAGGAATCCTATTAGTATAATTATTTCCGGGTATAGATATTAGCCTTGTAATCCTATTACTTTTAGGATATACTTCTTAAAAAATTCTTATTACTAATTTACTTTGAAAACATGTTATATTGTCCAAATCCATTCAGAAAAAGGAAAGCATATATTATTATAAAAGTACGAATATAATATTGATAGATCAAAATACCCATAAAATATTAAACAGAAGAACTCATAGGGAAAAGACATAGCTGTAGTAACTTTTTTTTTGGACTACAATAACTTCTATGTTAATTTTTTTAATATTTAAGATTTTAAAATTAATACAATCTTGTCTATTGAATTCTTATTAAAAATATGTAGGAAGGTTTAATAAAATTAATTTCATAAGAATCCTCCATATTGGTAATACATTACCACTTTATAATATTCAATACCAAAAAAAAGTAATGCCAAACGGACTACATAAAGCGTTGAAATTGAGAAAAAAAACCTTACGATAATATATTATTATATTATATTTGAGCTGCTTTCCTACTCAAATAATTTTTTTTTAATTAATTTTTCGTGTAATATAGAAAAATATATCAAGTTATTAAAGAATAACTAAGAAAATTTTTAAGAATATAAATGTGTGAGAAAAGAAAAAAAATATTGGTAAGAGCCAACACACTAATGATTTTACAAATATAAAGATCTAAAAGTGGAATGTCATCGATCTTTTTACTCTTCGAAAATAAAATTTATGGTGGATAAAATTATAATAATGGTTAAATATTCAAACATGAGATGAACTAATATTAAGAATCTAAATCAATAGAGAATAAATTATATTTTATGTTAAAACCAAATAATTAAATCTTTCAATTAATTATTTAGCAAGAGAATTCAATTAAATTATTTTTTAAATTCATCATATGAGTAAAATTATTTTTCAAATTAAAAAAAAATTATATTAAGAAGGACATACAAGTGTTTGAGGAAGCACAATCAAAGCTAAATCCTAAACAAGAATAAGCTTTCAAGACTATATTATAAAAAATCGATCCTGGTATAGCGGGATTATCCTTTGTAGATGCCTCCGGCGTAATCGAAATAATATTCCTATGTCATGCATTACTTGCAAATGTCATATCAAGAGGCATGGTATTGTTAGCAATAAGAACAAGTGGTGTACCAACAATGATTTTATTATGAGGTCGTACAACTCACTTTAGATTTCACAAATATATCAAATCAGATCAATAGTACTAAATTTATAAGGAAAACAAAAGTGATAATATG
Source organism: Nicotiana tomentosiformis (assembly GCF_000390325.3). Taxonomy (NCBI): domain Eukaryota; kingdom Viridiplantae; phylum Streptophyta; class Magnoliopsida; order Solanales; family Solanaceae; genus Nicotiana; species Nicotiana tomentosiformis. The sequence goes on from NC_090818.1 coordinate 10,884,585, forward strand.
GGATAAAGTGCTTTTGGCTAAGCGTCATACGATCGAAATAATCGCCCACAGTTTTAGAGATATATTGGATATCGATAAACCGTTTGGTAGAAAAGTAATAGTTTGGGAGGTGATTTCTGTCAAGTACGATCAGTAGTTCCAAAAATGACCAAAACAGAAATTGTAAAAGTTAGCTTGCCAAAATTATACTTATGGCCTCAAATGAAAATATTCAAATGACAAGAAATGTAAAAGTAAGAAAATATCCAACATTCAGTGACTTCTTGCTTCTTGTCGAAAACGAAGAAGAGCATCCAATAAAAGATGATTTGGTTCTTCTAGAACACTTGGTTATCAACCCCAATGGTAATAATAGTGCATTTAATAAGGAAAATATTTCCATCATTAGATTAAAATACAATTTGTGTAAATTACATGATAGAAATTAAAGAGCTATCTTAGCTAGCAGAAATGAATATGTTGATCAACTAAATAAAAGGTTTATTGCTAAGTTTTATGATAAAAATAAAATATTTTTCAGTTTTGACTCAACACAAGATGATACTAACAATAACTACTAAGAAGAATACTTAAATACTTTAATACCAATTGGCCTTCTACCGTACATGTTTGTTCATTATTTCTTACGTATGTTAGTGTCACTATATATATAATAGACTAAGTTAAAATTAATCTTCCATTGCATATAGGTTTATGCTCATCATGCTACTCAAAACTTAGATCCGCTATATAGCTTATGCAATAGTACACATATGGTATATAGAAGTTTTGACAATAACGTCATACATGCAAAACTTATGATACTGGTCAATATGCTTCTAAGTATGTATTTATCCCCGAATTCAACTTTCGTCTTCCGAAACTAAAGAATATCCTTTTAAATTTGTGTGAAAATAATTTTCAGTATGTTTATATTTTGTAGTTATAATAAATAAAGAACAAAGACAAACATCCTAAATATTGAACTATATTTATCACAATAGTAACCAAAACATTAGAAGGAAACATATACAAAAAAAAAAAATATTTATAAAAAAGTGTTCGGTAAGATACCATCACATTAGATACTTTTAAACTACAATACTTAATTATCTACTAAAATTGATCATTTATTTAATTAAATTTTATTATTTCTTTATATAAATAAATATTTAAATCATCATGTGTCATTTATTAACGTGTATAGATAATAGTAATCTTGAAACATACCTTACAATGAAGACATAGAGTCGCACTTCTTATTACAAGCTCTAATTGAATTGAGAATATTACAAACTCTCCCTAATATTGAAGTACTTCTCTCCCAAAATCGACAACATTAGTAATAACAATAACATTATTTAGCGAAGAAAAAAATGTTTATTAAAGAATATGGTTTGCTACAATTTGCCTTCTACTTCTTTGTTATCTAAACTATATTTGAGCAAAATCATGTGAAAATGGTGATCACCAAAAAGCGTTATTCAATCTTCAATAGTAGGATCAAACGCCACATCTCCATCTCCACGGCCTTCACCAGCTCCGCCACCAAAACCACCCCCGCCGTTTTCATCGCCGCCTCCTCCTCCACCGCCGCCACCACCACCACCTCCTCCATTGCTACCTGATCCACTACCCCAGCCAATTCCAAACCCCTGACCAGATCCACCATTCACACCTCCTCCTCCACCACCGCCGCCACCTCCACCACCACCTCCTCCATTGCTATCTGATCCCTTACCCCAACCACCTCCCATCCCCCCACCAAATCCACCATTCTCACCTCCTCCACCGCCACCGCCACCGCCGCCAGCAATATTTCCGATAATTTGGTCAATTCCGTCAAACCCGGGGATGCTTCCAGATGGAAATTGTAGAAGCTTCCTTGCAAATGTTGTTTGCAAAAAAACACACACAACAAACAACGGAACCAATCTGCTATACATCTTTGCACTTGCTGTTAACACTACATCAAAAAGTAGCACAGCTTAATTATTAAAAACATTTAACTGTCTAAACACTATTATTACCGCAAAAAATAGAAAGACAAATGTAATTATGTTTCATATTTAGCACTAATATAATCAATATTAACAACAAATTAAGATGAGAATGGTTTCTTACTTTGGCTCTTCTCGTATGTGTTTTGCACTGAAATTACCTCAGAGAAGAGCTAAGCAATTGGATGAATAATTTTGAGATGTTTAGGACGAGTTTAAATACTATAGAGTAGTGGTAAAGTAACAGTACATGGTTAGGGATTGTTAATGAATGTAATTAATATCTCACATTTACAAAAATGGAAACGCGAGAAGCATAGAATTGAATGTAATTAACTGCTTGTTTGGATGGCTGTCACGTATCGTTTCATAATGTATCGTATCGTATTGTATTGTATTGTATTGTATCGTTTGATAAATATAATGTTTGAATAAATTTTGTCGCTTACTATTGTTTCATGATATCACGCACCAGCAATATGAAGAATAAACTTGCAATATTATAAAGAACAATTATGATACAAGGTAAAATTATTATATAAAAAGGTAGGGTAAATGATAAAATAAAATTATTTAATAATAATGAAGGGTGAGATTTAGAGAAAAAGACAAGGTAACGACGCGACCACACCAAATCGATCGTTACATAAAATGATACATTTCGTCGTTATGTAACGACGGATTTAACGATACGATATAATAAAATTTAAGTAACAATCAAAATAAATATCGTATTTAAAGTAACAATACGATACAATACAATGGGTAACAACCATCCAAACAAGCTGTAAGAAGACTTACGTTATGGTAATTAATTGTGAGAGGAAAAACTTACATGTTCTATTAGACATTATGTTTGGTTTATGGTCTAGTTATGTGAAGATTATAATGCAAATTAATATTTATATTTATATGGTGAATAAATAGTACAAGGATTACTATGCGATAAATAAGAATATGTGATTTTTTATGTACATATAGCTACGTTATTAAAGAAGTAGTGCTAATTTCTCCTTTTTAGAATGGCTCCAATGGCTAAGCTGTCGTCCTGAAATTTTTTTTCCGTATGCCGGAGAAAGTACACCCTCACCTTTGTACGTTTATTAGAAAGAGTAAAACAATAACTTTGACTAAGTAAAGAGATGAGTTTTTTTTCTCATCTATTTTCTATTAGTATAATATTCATTCCTGCCTGCTTAAGACTAAAAGCTAGTAGTGAACTCAAGCTTAGAATCTGTTGAGCATCTTTTGCTCTGGTGTTTTTGCTCAATTGGTTTGGGACCGAATCCAGGCGTTCCAATTCTGATATTCCTTTCCATCCGTTGATCGATTAATGTTTTACCTAACTAGCCTTAAAGTAACTTAAAATCCTCAAGCTATTCTAGATACGTTTTCTCGGAATTTTTGCTTTCATCTTTTCTTATGATAGTCTTATTCATGTTAGTTATATGGTGATTGTATTAATTACAGAAGATCTTATACACATTATATAACTGTACGGAATTTTATACGCAGCTCTCATGATGCAAATATTATCACTCTCCATCTAAATAAGCAAATGTCTATTACTACATCATTCAATCTTGCACCAAAGTAATCGAGTGGCAAATTTTTCAATAAGAATAGTGCACGTTGAGATTTACATAACTGTATCTCTTTGCTTCATTTTAGTATATTCATCAGAAATAATTTAGGACAAAAGCAGATTACAAAACTATGTATAGTAAATGCTTGGACAGAGGAGGAAGTTCTCCAAAGAAGAACCAACAAGAAAAAAAGGCGAAAAGAACGAAAAGGAAGAGTGGGAAATATACGGAGACAAGTGGTTTTCCTATCCCCTGTCCTCTTAAAACAGAAATTATACATACACAAGTACATATCAGTATATCAAGGTTCCAGCTTCAGCGAAACCACTCTAGACTGCCTATTACGCTTGGCAGCCTTCGTGAAGATTATAGAGAGACATGATGGGGCCCACCAAGGTCGACGGACTCTTTGCTCTCCTTTCAAGCAAGCCACTGCACGAACGAATTGAATCAATAAAGACGTACGAAACGTAATAGCAACTGTAGGTTGAAATAAAACAGCATTGGTCATCCTTTAAAGCAGCGGAAGATTCACTCATGTTTATCAATGCTTGGTATTAACAACACTCTTGATATAGTGATCAAAACCGGATCACAAAGCTGAGTCCGCAACATCTTCAATGTCTATGTATTAAGTAAATCATGCTTGTCAACCTTATGATTATGCAAGAGAATTGCTATATCGAACTATTCAAAGGCATTGACGACCATACCACTATCATATCATATTCGCGGCCTATTATATCAAGAGGTCACCGTTTCGAACCCGATTGGGCCCTCAAGAGAAGGGGAGCCTTGGCGTAACCGGTAAAGTTGCTGCCGTGTGACCAGGAGGTCACGAGTTCGAGCCGTGGAAACAGCCTCTTGCAGAAATGTAGGGTAAGGCTGCGTACAATAGACCCTTGTGGTCTGACCCTTCCCCGGACCCCGCGCATAGCGGGAGCTTAGAGCACCGGGCTGCCCTTTTTTCCCTTTTTTTCCCCTTCCCAACACGAACTAAGAGATCTCTAACTTCACACTACGCGAAAAGATTCTTAACATAACAAAGAAACCAGCAAGTCTTTCATCAGTCAAAGCTGATTTAGCACAAACGATGTAACCACCTTAATTGCACTATTGGACAAACAGAAGAGACGGTGGAAAAGCACTGGACAAAATTTACATCAATAAACTGGGATTACAGATAAATTGAGGGAGAGAGAGATGGAAGGGGAGGGGAATAAATGCACCTTTTATCCTCCTGAGCTCCTTGCACAGTGTTATGAAGTCTCCCCATTTCATGTGACACCTTCTTATAAACCGTAGTATCTGTTCAGTCGTGAACATGGACATACCCTCCAAGTACTCTCCATTAACACCATTCTCTTTGAAAATCTGACGATAGCCACCGAGATTTATTTCTTCCAACCATAAGCCAACATCCTGCCAACAAAAGTAGCAGCATAAATCAGGCATTGCACAAGATACATTCTCTTTTCATGTTGTTTATTCGTTGAACAAGATACATTTCCTTTCTGTGTGGTTCATTGCCACCCCTCAACCATTGAAAAGAGCCGGGGGAAACAACTCCACTAATACCTAGGGGCGCAAGACAACTTTCCCAACTGTCTGCTTTGTTTTACTACTTATTTTTAGTTTTTATTTGGGGTCGGGTCGGGCAGGGGGGCAAGGAAGATATTTTTCAAATGGATAAGTGTGGACCATAGCCCCAGGAGAACAATTTTGAAGTAAATATCTGGATTCATTTCGATGAAGTAGTGAATAGCAAACTAAAATGTCATACATGGCAAGAGGACAACAGAAAGCTTGCAAATCCTGTAATAAGATGAACACACTCATTTCAACGTAATAGTTACATAAGCTCAAAGAATACTCGGTGTAGCATCTGTTATAAAACAACAACAACAACAACAACCCAGTATAATCCCACTAGTAGGGTCTGGGGAGGGTAGTGTGTACGCAGATCTTACCCCTACCCTGGGGTAGAGAGGCTGTTTCCAATAGACCCTCGCCATCCTTCCCTCCAAGAACTCCCCACCTTGCTCTTGGGGTGACTCGAACTCACAACCTCTTGGTTGGAAGTGGAGGGTGCTTAGCATCTGTTACAAAAGATTTGAAAAAACAAGAGAAGATGGTATCTCCTAAAATAGTCAGTCTTCAATCTTAAGTAGAAAGTCAGCCACTTCAAGGAATTGATGCTAGCCCTACACATGTGCATCCTCTTCAAAGAATGATGAATTACTATAGATGTTTTTAGATACTCGTTGATGCTTCCCCTTGATCAAATGAGTAATGATGAACTCCAACGAATCTATCCAGGTTTTTGTCATGCTTGAATTTGATCTTAAGACTTTCATGTCACTACATAAAAGGTAAATAAAGATATCTGCATTGACATTTACCTGCAAGGTATATGTGAGCGACTTTATACCTGGAGGTCAAAATAAGCCTGCAACCTTGGCAATCATGATATCCATTGCATAACCCTCCTTCACGAATGAGAAACTCCTATCCACCTCTTTAGACTTCCACATGCTTGAATTTAATCAAACGACTTCATGTCACTGCTTAAAACTGTTAAAGTCGAGGTAAATAACGATGTCTACCTCACCCTTTTATTTGCAAGGTAACAAGAGCAACTTACCTGTATTTCAACAAGCTTGCAGCTTTGGAAAAAATGATATACATTACACATCCCTTTGGATGAATGACGAACTTCTAACTACACCTCTTTAGGCTAAGCTTGAATCTGATTGTATGACCTCCATTCCACTACCTGAGAAGTAAGGACACCTAGAGTCTACCTCATCCGGTTTAATTTGTATATCCTATGCCGCTTCACACCAGGAAGTAGAAACACCTTCAGCTTTGGCAGTCATGACAACATTATACTCCCTCTATCCGATGTTAACTGGCCTTAAGTTAATTTATGATGGCAAACTTAGATTATTATTACTAGAGCTCTTAATTCATTTACTTTTTTTTTCATAGTCTTTAAGTGCTTAACTATTACCTGATTTTGGGCTGATACTTTCTGTTTCTTTGTGACCTTTGCATCTTCTTGATGCCTTTTGTTAATGATATTTCACTTACTTCATAAAAAAAAAGTGCCTAACTATTACTCATCCATCCCAGCTAATATGCCAGCCTTTCTATTGCCACCAGGACTTTGGCCTAGTAATAAGAGTGCAACAGGTGATGTGTCGGTTAGGTGCATATCATAGGTTCAAACCCTATCACAAACGAACCTGGTATTTAAGAGGAGATGGATAGAGGGGTGGCATTATTATCCTCTGAGTTTCGAACCATGTGCCACTGTCCCTCGGAGATTTTCCATTTATCGATAGGTGTGTTGGTTAATTTTGTCACAATTATAAGGTAAATGTTGAAATTTGTTAATAATCATGATGCAGAAGACATCAAAATCTACTAACAAGAAGATTCATTTTTGATGAGTCAGTCGTCAAATCTTTTGTTAAAAGTCTATCTCTAAATTAAAATTGGCATATGATACATGAGACCCTCAATATGGAAGCTTATATGGATAACCAAGCTCCCTATAAAAGTAATTGGTTTTATCTGGACAAGCATGTATGAAGCCTGCCTTACTCAAGACAACCTCAGTAGAAGCAGTATTGTTTTATGTGCCAGGAGGAATCTGAGAATGTGAGACATTTGTTTCTTCGGTGCACAGTAGCAGCTGACATATGGAACATGTTTTTATCAGTTTTTGGACTTGCCTGGGTCATGCCTTACAGTATCAAGGATGCTTATGAGAGCTGGTGCTCATGGAGAGTTGGGAATTCCATAAAAAAAACTTGGCAAATGGTGCCTGCTACTATTTTTTGGTGCATCTGGAAAGAGAGAAATCGCAGATGTTTTGATGGGATTTCAACTCCTAATCACTCTCTTAAAGCAACTTGTCTAATCAATCTATTTACTTGGTGCAACCAGGCCCCTGTAACTTGCTTTGAATCTTTTTTGGATTATGTATGCTCCTTAGTTATTCAGTAAGTTTTTTGTATATGAGCAGCCACACTTTTGTTGTATATTTTTGCTATGCATCTTCTTGATGTCATTTAATGAAATTATCTTACTTCATCCAAAAAAAAAACATGAAACCTCAAGGAGTTTCCTTTATAGTGGCTACATGGGGTTGTAAAAGGAAGAAAGGTCCCACAAGCTACAGTATATACTACTAGGATATACCTAACTCACCATATCTTTCCTCAAATTTCCCATAACTCACAGATTCTAAGAATCCAGACCCAAATTACATGGAACTTGCAAACCCAAGGTTTAGAATGGAGCTGCCAATCAGCCATGGTCGTACAAACAGCCTCACCAAAAGAGGCCTAGAGTGAGCAACCCATTTACTTCAAACAATAATGTGACCTTAAGTACTTTAAATGTCACACAAACACCGTCATGGATGATGTCCTTGCTAGTTTATATGGGAAAGAAGCTAGAAAAGGGTCATTACTATCCATGTGTTTGACTAACTGTTCCCTTCCCTTTACTGTGTTTTGGTATGCATTTCGCTTTGTTCCCCTTTGATATCGCTTCTCACTTATTTCTCAGCAAGCAGTCTAAGTTATTGTACCCTTTCTTAATGTTCTTGTTCCTTCCAAACTGATCATAGAAAAGAAAACATTCTTATGATTCATCAAATTCGATGTAATTAATATCCACCATATTTACTGTATTTCCTTTTCATAACTGCCGGTCTTTTTGATTTCCTTGAGCTGAGGGTCTATTGGAAATAACCACTCTACCTTCACAAGATCGGGATAAGGTTTGCGTACACACTACCCTCCCCACACCCCACTTATGGGACTAAATTGGGACTGTTGTTGTTGTAATATCCGCCATATACCTACATTTACGTACTTTAAGGAGACTCAGGATTGCAACACAGTAACAAACTCACTTCACTAGTAACCCCTAGTATAATTCTCATGATCATGTCCGCTATTCTAAGCAATTTATTTATTCATATGGATTTCCAATGAAGGATAATATTGGAGCAGCGGTAAAGTTGTCTCCTTATGACCTATAGGTCACGAGTTCGAGTTGTGAGTAGGCTGCCTAAATCACATAGCCCCTTGGGTGCAACCTATCCTCGGACCACTGCGTGAATATGGGATGTTGTACACCGGGCTGCCCCTTTTTATGGATTTCTAAACCCTAAAGCCATAGCAATAGGCAATAGAAGAACTCTTTTTCATAGTCCAGAGTATACTGACCAAGGTCAAAACTTTAACAGCAATGGCAAAAGAAAAACGATAAAAAATGCATCTTTTAACCATTAAAACCTACAAATTAAAATCATTGGATTATCAGAAAAAAATCTCATCATACTACAACAACATAATATGTAGCCAATTTATAACAGTTTAAATCAATACAAAACCTAATTATAAATAGCAGTGACTCACAAGATCTGGGATTATGATAAATAATAAACAATCAGGAAAAATAGGGAAGAAAAAAGCAGTTTACCTCAACAGTCCAAATGAAGAAATCAAGAGGCTCTGGTGGCCTTTCTTTGCTCATAGAATCCAAATATACAAATTCCCCTACCCAAAAGAGGAAGCTGAAAATTTCACAGAAAAGCAAAACCAAGATTAGATCAAAAGATATTTCCCATTCAACCAATAATTAACTACCAAACAAACACATAATAATAACAATAATAATATACCTAATCACCCACCTGTTTTGTTCAGCTGTTCTATTTTAGGATTTCTTTTTGGATTTCTATGTTTGTTGCAGAGAGTGAGAGGAGCTTTTAATTGGGTTTCCTTTTTTTGCTTGATTTTACTCGAAGTGTAGCGTCAGCTGTGCTTTTCTGTAACCACGTGGGCCCGACAATAGGTCCCGTTGACCATTATTAGCATTTGCTAAATTATATGTTTGTGTTTATGCTTAATCCACGCGATTTCTCGCTGACTTGCACTGCACGCGCGCACTTGCCTTGGAAATTTTGGCAATGAGTAGACCTTTTTTCTTTTGGTTTAATCATTCATACTCACTAAGTAAATTAAAAAAACAAAGCACTCTCTATATACTATAAAGTGATATTTCATCCTCACAACTCGAACTCGGATATTTTATCCTTAGAGCTCGAACTCGAATATATCTAAAGGTTCTCCAATGTTTTGATGTTGCAACTCATTCTACATTACTCTCATTGTGTCAAATTTATAATAAGTATTGTAACTTGAATAAGTTCTCAATTAATAGTTAATGGGTGTGATGGGATGATTTGAATCCTTTCACCTTAATTGAAGGTTTTGAATTTAAACTCTAAAAGTTGATAAACTTATTAGTAAGGAGCATTTTATCACGATGCAACTCCGAATTATTATCATTTAGTTATGCGTAGCTAATTGTTAATTGTTAAATAGAAAAAAAAAAAAAGGGAAGTTATTTGATACTCTTTTGCAGTTCTTGGAGTTTTGCTGCTTCGTTCTAGAGGCAAGAAATTACGATGGATGGACCTTCTTTTTAAACTATTATTTATATTTTGACCATATTAAGAAAAGATTAGAAAAATAGCCCCATGCCAGATTCTTAAAGCAAACTCTTGACAATCGCCGAAATTTTGAAACACCAGATATTTGTCTACAATGCTAAAAATTTGTGGCAAGATCCTAACAATCGCCAGATAGCCAGAATTTATCAGCATTGTAGCAAAATCCTAACTAGTACTAACAGGTATGGCGGGATGTATGTGTTTGACTAAAAACAAATGTGCAGACCCACCGTCTCGGGTACTGCGCCTTCTATGCGTACCCTTTCTAAGTCAGCTATACTCTCTCTATTCTTCCGTTGGCGGAAGAATTCTATCGTTATTACGATGTTTGCTCTGCTCAGCTTGCGCCATACGTTTACAAGCTTATACGATTGTTGACCAAATTTGTCGAGCTGGCCGGAGTCGAACTGATGCTTCGACATTTGATACATCTCTTCGCCCTGAGCTTTTATAAGGGGGACGATGTTAAATCTTCGACACCGAGGAGGCAAGTGCTTGGGGGTGAAGATGGACGACAAGGCCAACCGCCAATTCTGGTTCAACTTCTTCTTCGTCAAAACCGAAGACGTTGTGGCTAATGTCGATGGTTTTGCTAGAGGCTTGAAATTATACTCGTAAGTACTTGATCTCCCTGTATGTATTTGACTTTTCTCCTGTGCCCAGTCGTGGGTTTTGACTTCTCGTCCCTTTCTCGTGTAGCCAAGATTTTGCCTCCTCCTTCGCTCGCTGACATTTTCGATTGGGTTGGTTGACTTCTTCCTCATATTTTAGGGATTCGTGAGTAGTCGGGCTTCTTTAAGAAGTTTGGACCTGCCCCCCTTTCAACTGGTAAGTTTCTCTTATTATTGGCATCCCGGGTCTCTTTTCCTCTTATTCACCTTTGCTGACTTTCCTTATCCTTGTGTTTTTCTTAGCTTCGGCCAGGGGATCTTGAAGGAAGTCTAGAGCTCTCGCGCCCTTGTTCCGTAAGAGGAAAGCTGATGCGTCCTCGGCTCCCGCCCATTTTATGACTGCGGTTGATCCTGTTCGCGCCTCCATCCCCCATGTTGCTGCACTGGTATCTATTCCTTCTTTTTCCATAGAGACTTTGGCCGCAAAACTTCGGCTTCTCCTTCGTACCGTCTCATATATGACGAAGACGAACCATTGCCTGGGGATGGGGACTTGATGCCTCGTAAGATGATGATTGTTGGCGTCGTCGGAGAGGGGCCGATGGCTACTGATGTAGGAGATTTCAGCTTCGACCTTCGGGAGACGGCCACAGTGATTATCGAGGAGAGCCCGGAGGCTAATTCTGAGGTCGTTGGCTCGAAGAATACGAATGTGCGACCTATTGGGGATGCAGTCGAAGACGTGATGGGCCATCACGGACCTGCTTTTCTAGGACGAGTTGAAGCCTCGTCTTCTGGTGTTGCGGAGGACGCGCCTCATTTGGCGGATGACAGAGGCGAGGCCGTAGTCGAGGAGGATGTCGGATCCGATTCTGACATGGATGCAGAAGAGCTGAGGATGATTGGCGTGGGGCTTACTCAGCTCGAAGTGAGGTTGGAGGGCGGTTCGAGGACTATTACGATCCCGATGAACCGTAATCTTTTCGTGGATATCCAGAAGGTTATCCCTTCCCTTGTCCTTCTTAGTTCTGAGATTGAAGGAATGGCCCTCAAGAGTATAAATGAACGTGACTTATCGAACAATATTGTCGGCCTCGCCCTTCGGATAAGCATCTTTGTTGTTGGTTGTTTTTCCTTGGTTATGCTCTTTTATAGTCTCTTAATTTTCGCTGCTTGTTTTGTAGACGATTGTCATGGAGATTGAGAGTGCTCGTAGGGAGCAGAGGCGCAAAGACATATATGTGAACTTGAAGGACAAGTACTTCAGGGTCATTTAGAAGTATCGGGAGTTGCGGTGTCAGCTCCGTGAAGGCGGCGATGTGCGCCAATTGAGGAAAGATTTGCAGGCCAGGGACGAGAAGCTGGTGCAGATGGTAGGGAAGTGTATCATCCTAGAGGGGACGCTAAGGAACAAAGAAGAAGAACTCAAGCTTAGCAAGGGGGTCGAGGTTCAATGCAGTGACCTCCAAGTTCAAGTAGTCGCGTTGTGCGACCAGCTCGAGGAATGCCAACTCAGGGTGGAAACCCTTAGTGGTAAGGTCGCCGAAAAGTTGGAGGACCCGGAGAAGGCAGAGTCGGCACGGTCAGAGGCTTTGAATAAGGTGGAGTCCCTTGAGGTGGTGATCTGAACTCTCTGTTTTGAGCAGGAGAATGGTTTAACGACAGCTAGGCTCAAGGAAGAACGACTCGATGAAAGGATCGGGGAGTTGGAAAGAGAGACCTGTGTTCTCCATGATCTAGTGGTTGTTTTAGAGGCCGAAAAGGCCCAACTACTGGCACAACCGTCCTTTAGGTGTCCAAGGCGGTGAAGGCGCAGAACACCGTGATGGTGGTGATCAATAGTTTTTCTTCTCTTTTCTTGTAAAATTTTGTGTATTTTTGCCAACGTCTTCACGAGCCTTTGTAAAAATGTTTAAGTATGAAATGCTAGAGCTTTCTCTACATCTTTTTCCTTTCATATGGTTTATTTTCTATACTTGTATGTTTTTTGCTTTTGTTGTTTGGATGTCTTTGCTCTTTCCTTCTTTGGTGTTGTCTTTTTGCTGGTCGTGGCCTTTCGTTAAATTGTGGCCGAGGGCCGGTGGGTGTTTGTTCGAGCGAGGTCGAACGCAACCTTTTAGCTATATTGCGGCCGAGGACCTGTAGATGTTTGTTCGAGCGAGTTAGAAAGCAACCTTTTATTAGTATTGTTGTCGAGGGCCGATAGGTGTTTGTTCAAACAGATCGAACATAAGCTTTCATTAGTATTGTTGTCGAGGGCCGATAGGTGTTTGTTCGAACGGGTCAAACATAACCTTTCATTAGTATTGCGTCCGAGGACCGATAGATGTTTGTTCGAGCGGGGTCGAATGTAACCTTTTGCTAGTTTTGCGCCAGAAAACCGATAGGTGTTTGTTCGAGCGGGGTCGAACATAACCTTTTGTTAGAATTGCGGTCGAAGGCCGATAGGTATTTGTTCGAGCGGGGTCGAACATAACCTTTTGTTAGAACTACGGTTGAAGGCCTATAGGTGTTTGTTCGAGAGGGGTCAAATATAACCTTTTGTTAGAACTGCGGTCGAAGGTCGATAGGTGTTTGTTCGAGCGGGTCGAACATAACCTTTTGTTAGAACTGCGGCCGAAGGCCGATAGGTGTTTGTTCGAACGGGGTCGAACATAACCTTAACATGTAAAAGGCGTGCTGACAAGCATAAATTTCTTATTGCTTTGACATTGTTGCTTTGGTTACATACTTGGAGAAATTTACAGATATCCTTCTTATAGAGAAATTTACAGAGATTGGGTGTTGGCTGGCGTTCCAGTCCCAGTCCCAGTCTATCTAGTACCTTCATTGGTTGACCTGGAGAATATTGAGAGGTTGAGCAATGGAATAGCAATCACGACCCTGCCTTTGCATACTTCAACTTGAAGTGTTCCTTTCATCGCCTCGTTGAAAACCTCCTTGAGAAAACCCAACTGGGACAAAACTCAAGTGAGGGAAAAAAGAGTACAACTTGGAGGACGTTTTTTCTCTTAGAAGTTGAAGTATTTGAGGTGGTTGATATTCCAATTGTTTGGTAGTAGCTTTTCTTCCATTGTTTCTAGTTGGAATGAACCCTTATTTGCTTTTTCTGTGATTTTGTACGGACCGTCCCAATTTGTTCCCAGCTTGAGTTTTAGCTTTCAGTTGGAATGAACCCTTATTTTCTCGCTTGAGTTTTAGCTTTCAGTACGTAGTCCCCGACTTTGAGCGGCCTGGCCTTTGCTTTCTTGTTATAATAGTGTTCTGCTTGTTGTTTTTGGGCGATCATCCTTATATAGGCCATATCTCTTCGTCGAGTTCTTGCCTTCTGCTCTCGTCATTGCTCGCGCTGCTCTCATGGGAGTACCTTAGGCTTGGTTCTCCGACCTCGACTGGTATTACTGCCTCGGTTCCGTAGACCAAAGAGTAGGGCGTCTCTCCTATGCTCGTTTTTGGAGTTGTTTGGTAGGACCACAATACTTCTAGTAGTATTTCTGGCCACAGTCCCTTGGCGTCCTCAAGCTTCTTCTTCATGATGTTAAGTATCGATTTGTTGGAGGACTCTTCTTGCTCGTTGCCCGCGGGGTGGTACGGGGTGGAGAGTATCCTTTTGATATGCCATTTATCGAAGAATTCAGCAATTTTCTCTTCTCGTGAACTGGGGTCCGTTGTCGCAGCTGATTTCTTTGGGAAGGCCGAACTAGCATATGATATTTCTCTATATAAAGGTGATTACATCTTGTTCCCGTATTTGGGCGAACGCTCCTGCTTCCACCCACTTAGAGAAATAGTTAGTTAAAACCAAAAAGAATCGTACATTATCTCGTCTTGCTGGGAGGGCGATGTCCATTACCCATTTGATGAATAGCCAAGGGGACGTGACTGAGTGGAGATGCTCGTCTCCTTGATGAATCATTGGGGCATACTTTTGACACTGTTTGCATCTTTTTACAAAGTTTGCGGCCTTCTTTTTCATGGTGGGCCAGTAATATCCTGCCCGTATGAGACATCTGACCAGTGCCCAGTTGACGAAGTGAGCCCAGCAATGAACTTCGTGGACTTCTTCGAGGACACACCAAGTTTGGTTCGGGCCCAAGAACTTCGCTAAAGGACCGTCGTAAGTCCCCTTATACAAGTCATTGTGGAGGATACTGTATCTGGCCGCTTGCATCCTTAGTTTCTTGGCCTCTTTTTTATCGCCATAGAGTGTGTCGTCCTGCAAGTATGTGATGATAAAATTGCGCCAGTCCCAAGTTATGTTTATGGTTCTAACCTCGTCTTGGTCTAGTGATGAGTTGAGAAGATGGACCACATTTTTGTCTCCGGTCGTGATGTTTTTGGTAGATGTTGCTAGTTTGGCGAGACCATTTGCCTCGGCATTCTGTCCTCGTGGGATTTGGTCGAGCTGGAATTCATCGAACTCAAGTAGTAGCTTACATATTTCGGTCTGGTATTTTTGCAATCTTTGTTCCTTGATTTGGAAAGTCCTTGTGACTTGGTTGACTACGAGTTGGGAATCACATCGTAGTTTCAACCGTTTTGCTCCATATTTGAGTGCTAGTCTTAAACCTTCAATTACTGCCTCATACTCGGCCTCGTTAGTCATATCCGGGCACCTTATGGACTGGCGAATCACTTCGCCTATTGGGACTTCGAGTACGAGTCCCAGTCCGGACCCCAATGTGTTTGAGGCGCCATCGGTGTATAGAACACATAGGTCTTGTGTGGGGGGGGGGGGAGTTTGAACGGCCTCCCTTTCGGCACTTGTGGCTTTATCTCCGTTTGTGGCCGGTACGTGATATCGTGCTCGCTTAGTTCGATGGCCGATTTGGCCAGCCTTCCAGATAATTCGGGTTTATACAAAATGCTTCTTAAGGGGAAAGTTGTGATGACCGAGATGGGGTGGCATTGAAAATATGGTCTAAGCTTTCGTGAAGCTACGACCAAGGCTAAAGCCAATTTCTCGAGGTGCAGGTACCTCGTCTTAGAATCGACAAATATTTTGCTGATGTAATAGATGGGAGATTGCGTACCTTTATTTTCTCGAATTAAGACTGCATTTACGGCTACCTCGGATACGGCCAAGTAGACGAGGAGACATTCTCCCGGCTCAGGGTTTGAAAGCAAAGGTGGCGATGAGAGGTACACCTTTAATTCTCGCAGAGCCTGGACACCCGGAAGTCCATTCGAGGCCGTTGTCTTTCTTGAATACGCCAAAGAATTTATGGCACATATCCGATGACCGCGAGATGAACCTTGATAGGGGACGCGACCATTTAACCTTTTGACCTATTTTTTGGTGGTCAAGAGTTTTGGTATTCCCTCGATGGATTTAATCTGATATTGGTTGACCTTGATCCCTTGCTGTGATACCAGGAAACCTAGGAATATTCCCGAGGCTACACCGAATACACATTTCTCAGGGTTCAGCTTCATTTCGTACTGCATGAGTATGTCGAAAGTTTCTTTCAGATGATCGATGTGATCTTCTCCCCTTTTGGACTTGACCATCATGTCGTCTATATATACTTCCATTATTTTACCGATCTGATCTTTGAACATCTTTGTTACCAGCCTTTGGTAAGTAGCCCCGGCGTTCTTTAGTTCAAAAGGCATGACCGTGTAGCAATACGTTCCTTGGTGGGTGATGAACATGATTTTTTCCTGGTCTTCTTCTTCCATGAGGATCTAATTATAACCTGAGTAAGCGTACAAGAAGCTTAGTAGCTCATGCCCGGCCGTTGCGTCAATGAGTTGGTCGATATGAGGCAGCGAGAATGAATCCTTTGGGCATGCTTTGTTTAAGTATGTGAAGTCCACGCACATCCGCCATTTCACATTCTTCTTTTTAACCAGTACTACGTTGGCGACCCACTACTTTGACTCCCTAATAGAACCATTTTCTAACAGTTTTTCCATCTTCTCATGCACTGCGTCATTGATCGCGAAGTTAAATTTATGTTTGATATGTCTCACTGAGGGGGTGGAATGGGTTGATGTTTAATTTATGCGTGGTGATCTCCTTTGGGATGCCTAGCATATCTTCATGGTTGAAAGCAAACAAATCCGCATTAGCTTTAAAGAATTAACTGAATTTACCCGGTTCCTGAAGTTTGCAACCGATATAGGACTTCTTGTTATGGTCGTTGGGGTCTAATTGAATGGGGTCGAGGTCTTCTATGGTCGATCCTGTAGCTTCGACCATGTCGGGGTCTTCGATGTCATCCCTAGTCTCATCATGCTCCGACCTCGACCCTGCTGAGTGTTATGCCTCTTTTTCTTTGTCATTTCTTTGTTGGGTGTTTGTGCTATCTAAGGCAATGCGGTAGCACTCCCAGGATGTACATTGTTCTCCTCATATGCTGAATATTCCACATGGAGTTGGGAATTTGACGACTTGGTACAAGCTGGAGGGGATGTCTTTCATAGGGTGTATCCATGGTCGTCCCACTATGGCGTTGTACGCGGTGTCTTGGTCTATGATGTGGAATGTTGTTTCCAGGGTTACGCCGTCGGCCAAAACAGGCAGTTTAATTACCTCGAATGTCCATTCAACTGCATTGTTAAAACCAGTTAGCGTGATGTAGCGCAGTACTATCTTATCCCCGAGTTTCATTTGGGTAAGTACTCAGGGATGGATAATTCGCGTGTCGCTCCCGTCATATATCATAATGCGTTTAACATCGGTATCTAAAATTTGTAAAGTAATAACGAGGGCATCATTATGGGGAAAAGTCAAACCGCCGGCGTCTGACTTATCGAAGATGATACTTTCTTCGAGTTCATCGTACCGTTCGTGAGTGATAAATCATTTGAGTTTGAGGGTAGTGGTGAGCTTCACGTTGTTAATGGAGGCGTCATCGCCGCCTCCGATGATCATGTTGATGGTACGAGCTGGTGAGGGTGGCTTAGGTGGTCCTTGGCGTTCGTGACCCTAGCGAAGTTGGTTCTCCCCCTATCGCTTAGCAACTCTTTAAGGTGCCCTTGTCACAACATGTTCATGACTTCTTGCCGCATAGCGATGCAATCTTCAGTTTTGTGCCCTCATTCCTGGCTCACTGAGGGCGTCAGACTTTCTGGTGTTTGGGTCCGATCTCATCTTTGGCGGCCACTTCACTTTTGATTCGAGCTTCTCCAGGGCGTAGACTGTCTTTGTAGGTGACACACAAAAATTGTGAGCAGATAATAAGGGAGGCATACCTATTTCGTTCCGATAAGTTCCTGTCCTTGGTCTGGGCGGGCCTTCTTCGTAGCGGGGGGAGGGCGCAACTGCCGTTCTGACATATGGTTGATGTTGTTCCATGTTAGGTCGCGAAATTGGGTGATCCCTTCTTCGATCTCTTCTGGATTTAGCTTGTACCGAGGTTAGTTGGTGAGTTGGTCCGTTGAGGTCGTCCTCGTCTACACATACCTCGGCATAATAAGCATTGTTTATTTCGTCCCAAGTGGTTGGGGGATACTTTATCAATCGACTCAACAGTTTTCTAGTTGCTCTTGAATCATCTCTACTCAGCCCGTTCTGAAAGGCTGGGACCTCAATCCCTTCTGATATGTTTGACACAGTTATCCTTACTCGGTTTAACCGGGCGAGGAAGTCCTTTATTCCCTCTCCCAGGGACTGCTTAATAGCAAATATGTCATTCACTCTTGCCTCGGCCTTCTTGGCTCTGACATGGGCCGTTACGAACATGTCAGCTATTTCCTCAAAAGTTTATATAGAGCGTGCTGGTAGCTGCGAATACCATGTTAATGCCCCTCATGTGAGGGTTTCGCCAAACTTTTTCAGCAAAATGGAAGATACTTGCTGTTTAGGAAGATCATTGCCTTTTACGGCGGTGACGTAATGAGTCATGTAATCTTCAGGGTCGGTCGTGCACTCATATATCCTGAGGCATAGCGACATTTTGAAGGTCTTTGGTATGGCATGTGGGGCTGCATCATCACTGTACGCCTGCTCGACGAACCGGCCGACGTCTCTCTTCGGCAATAGCTTAGGAGCGCTCGGTATTTTATTGACCCTTTCTTGGTGTTCTTTCATTTGATCTCGGAGCACCTTGTTTTCATTCTCCATTTCTTCCATTCTTTTTAGAATAGTTGCGAGGGCGTTGTCACCTGTACTATCAATGATATTGTGAGTAATACATGTCATTGGATGAAGGGACTGGTTGCACTGCTCGTCTGTTTATTGTATCGTGTAAGTCCTTGCGGTTTATGTAGTCCTGCCTAGAGCGGGTTTGTTGAGGACGCTTGTTAGCGTGTGAGTTAGCCACGCCTCGAGGAGTTTTTTCACGGCTGGGGGTGTTCCTTCCTCTGCAGACGTAGAGGCTCCTTTACCATGAGTTTTGTTATGCTCTAGTGTGGGGGTAGTGACCCATCTCGTCTCGGGGACGCACTGGGTGTCGTACCCTCATCTGCTATTTCACAGCTTTCGTTGATGACGTTCATGAGGTTGGTTGGGAGGTCACTCGTTCTCCTCGTCCTTCCGTCCCGGTTAGCTGCCATGTAGGGTTTTGTATACACAAAGAAAAGAGGTCCTGGATTTTTTGATGTTAGTGACCCGTGTTAGTTATAGATCTAGAGGAAACTAAAAGTTTAACTAAGAAATTCCCATAGACGATGCCAAATTGTTTGACCAAAAAAATATAGATCTTGGTTCAAATAATTAAATTTATGTAATTAAGGGTTAATTTTAGGTAGCAATAACATCGCTAGATGAAGTTTTCAAAGATGCAATAAATATTAGATGGGTCCGGTCGGACGATGACAACAACATGTAATAACTGTTCTAGAAAGTAAGGGCAATAATGTAGCATTCAATAACAATGAATAGAAATAAATGACATTTAAGTAAATAGGAAGAATAATTCATCCAACAAAGGATAGAATAGGTGGATGTTCCCCTGACAATGATTAATGACAAACAAATCCTTGAATATTCGAGTTATTCTCGAATCAGATGGAAAAGTGTGGACAAGAATCTTAATGAAAATGTGATGTTTGTATCTTAGCAAGAGAGAGAGAGAAAGACGAATCTTTTAGTAAAGTGTGTTCTTTACAAATGAATATCAAATACCCCTATCATTGTCTCTTTATTCTATTTATATAAGACATGTTCCTAAAAAAATCTAATAGTACAAGTGTAGAGAATATCCACTAGAATATTCTCTTTTAATATCATATCTTGAAAACTAATCGTTACAGCTCTATCAACAATACTCGACCTCGACCCTTATTGACATCTCAACTATGACTCTTGTCGACTCTTTTGCCACGTCATGCTAAGTCTTCGACCACGACCTTCGTTGATAGTCAGATCATTTCGACATGCGGCATCGTACGAATACCTTACTAGCAACATTTCGACCACATCGGATTTTGACCCATACAATATGATCTTTTTAACTTCAATCGGATGTCTTGGATTCGAGCTCTAAGAATAAAAAGAATTATTAGTAAAAAGTGTTTTATCCCGTTGATAGGCCTACTAGGAGGAAATATGAATTAATTGGGACGACGAACATCTATGATTAAAAAAAGTAAGTTCTCAACTTGTTTTTGATTTCTCTTTGCAATTCTTGGAGCTTTGTTGCCTAGGTTCTATAGTAAAATTACGGGGCACCTTATTTGGTCGTTCCCGTTTAATTGTACCTATTTTATTTTTTTTTTAAATGATATCCAAAGTACATATAACTTCATATATAGTGCTTCTTCTCTGATTTTTCTCCTCTTCTCCCTCCTTTTTCTTCTTCTTAGTTGTTGTGAAGCATAGATGACAACGAGTTTATATGGTGTTTGAGAGCATGTTTTAAGGTGAATAGATTTGTGTATTGAATCAGTGTATTGGATTGTTGAAATTCAAAGATTGAGTTTCTGTTTCCGACCAATTTGCATGTCAGATAAAAATGTCTTAAGAAAATACAAACAATTGCCTGCACTTCAAATTAAAACGTCTTAAGTGTAAAAATTATAGTTAAGATGCACGTGCACTTAACTCGAATATGTCTCAAGAGTAACCAATTGTTTGCATGCACTAAAAACTTTTTCATCTGAAGTCACAAACATATGATTGTATCTTCCAACTTTAAATAAAATTGATAACTTCAAACACATATTGTGTTACTTCAATTGCGTACGTATGAAGTTGTGTCCAAAGTGGATAAAATTACAAAAAAATAAAAAAATAAACTTAGGGTATAACTTAAATAGTGACACCAAAATCTAATATTTGTGCACTTTCCCCGGCTCCACATGTGGCAAAAGGCCTCATCTATGCCTAAACCGGCCCCTTAAGAGCACCTTGAGGCCGAAAACTGGTCCCAACGTGTTAAATTGATGGTTGGACTCGGTTTTAAAAATTAGACACGATAACAAAAACACAAGAACCTCAATTTACACTACTTTAACGAAAAAATGCACTTGAAATTTAACATGTTTAATATAATTAATTAAAACAAATTATGTTTTTACTAGTAAAATGTGTTATGTTAAATTTACAATATTCTACCATTTCTTACTTGGTGAAAGTAACGTGTAAGCCATAATCAATCTTTGGTACCTACTAATTTCAACTTCATAAAATGAGTACTGTTTGATAATTTTAGAAAAATATGGTAAGCTAAGTAATATAATATGACGGGTTAAATAATATTAATAATATAAAAGCTCCCTACACTATTAATGTGCGTAAATTAAATTACGTACATGTGCTAATTTATACATAAAGTTTACTATTGACAAT
Organism: Nicotiana tomentosiformis; assembly: GCF_000390325.3. Lineage (NCBI taxonomy): Eukaryota > Viridiplantae > Streptophyta > Magnoliopsida > Solanales > Solanaceae > Nicotiana > Nicotiana tomentosiformis. The sequence continues at coordinate 10,906,037 of NC_090818.1, forward strand.
TACCTTATCAAAATAGGGTCATTCGCTTTATCCATGTACAGAATTTTGTATTAGTTCGACTGTTTGGTTACAAAAATAAGAAATTTTGTGTTGTAAACTGTACAAATTAGCAAGTTTTAGTTTCTCGTATATAAAAAGTTGCATCAATCTTCACGTTGAATTTCTTATATGATAGTTGGCATTTGAAACATCTCATCAAATACTTTTTAAATATTGTGAGAGTCATACACAATGCTCAATCAATTATTTTTAGGAGGGAAGTTACACATTTCCAAAAATATTTATAGCCTCTAGCCAATATACATATATTATACATATATCGACTTTTTTTTATGGTAAATGGCTATTTATGTTAATTTCTCTTATTTTTATAGAATTGTTATTATTTGAGTTACATAAATATATTTTTTTCGTCAGATAATTATTTAGTTGGCAATATTTTTTTCTAAACACTTTCCCAATATTGTGGGGTGTAATTATTTACATAGTTTGTAAAGACATTAATTTGTTAAAACATAAAAAAATGATTTATCCCAATTTTATTTGTATGTGTATTTCATACTTGTAGTTTTTACTTTATGACGAAATTATATCTAAAGAAATCTTCATTTTTCTTCTTTTATTATTTGAGTAAATCGAAAAAAAAACATATCTACAGGACTTCTTTACTCAATATGCCTTCGCTATGGAAATTATATAGGAAATCCTTAAAATAATAACATCACATAGCTTGTTTACTAACTAGAGAATCCTAATGTCTAACAACCGCGACTAATAAGGGAGTACTATCCAATAAATATAGCCTTAACTGTTATCACGCCCAACTATGCCTTATAAAAAGGATTAAGCGGTCGTTGCAAATATAATCCGGTTTACAAGTCCGGAGTCGAATCCCACAGAGAACTAAGGCTTAGCTACAGTTATTCAATATTGCTAAGAAACACAAGTCCAAACAATTTCCTAATTATAAAAATTATAATGTTTATTTCTAACTAATTAACTAACAACTATTATAAAGCAATAAAATTATCAACTAACAAGGATGAAATTTGAGACAAGACTAAGGAGGTCTAGAGTTGTGATTTTCCCAATTGTCGGAATCCTTCCCGTTACGTTTTTTATAATTTCGCCTAAATATTTTCTACAGATCGTGAGTACTTCGGGTCTCGTAATTCTCTCTCGAGCAACTACCACAATTTACTAGACGTATTCTCTCGAACTACGCTAGCTGGCACTAATTCACTGCTCACTACGATCGCACCAAGGTTTCGTTATCTCTAATCCCATCTTTAAACCCTCTGTATTGATCTCTCACATACGTTAGGAGTGATATTGTTCAACAACTACCTAAATGCGTACTCTCTCGAGCAATATACACACTAAATAGGCACAGTTAATTGATGGTCATTCAATCAACAACAATAAATACGTAGTTGAACAAGTAGAGGAATACAACGGCTCAATTATATAAAAACATAACAAGAATTTATCCTACAAAAGATTCTATCAAAACTCTAGATAACAAATTAGTTATTCATAATAATATGCAAAATTACAATACTAGAATTCATAACCAACAATGAAAATAGGAAGAAGGAAGTGAAAAACTCATAGAAGAAATCTCTGCCTTGCTCCTGTGTGTTCTTGCCTCCTTAGATCGAAATCCCATCTCCAAAAATGCCCCTTTGGTTGAATCTGCCCTAAAAACGACCCCTCCTGTGCTTGGCAGCCTTTTTCTTATCCAAAATCGTGTCCAACCCTAGAATAACTCGGTTGGGGGATTTTTTTTATGTCAATCCCCCGGTCCAAATTCGGGTTTGGGTCTTTTAACCCGTGACTTTTAATTACCGTGCTATAGACCTCGCTAAGCCTGGTCTGTAGCGCGGTCGACCTAGCTATAGACCTCGCGAAGCCTGTTCTATAGCGCGGTCGACCAGGCTATAGACCTCGCGAAGCCTGGTATATAACGCAGTTAACCTGGCTATAGACCTCGCGAAACCTGGTCTATAGCGCGGTCGGCCTGGCTATAGACCTTGTGAAGCGTGGTGTATAGCACGGTCAACCTGGCTATAGACCTCGCAAAGCCTGGTCTGTAGCACAGTTTGGGTACTTAATACTTTTGGCTTTTTTCTTGCATTTTTGTCCACGTTTTGTGCAACTTTCATTCGATGATTCATTACGATGTTCCTACACATAAAACAATACAATTTAGCGCAATTGTTGCACAATAACTCACTAAACCAATAAAATATAGGGCGAGTAATGTGCTAAAAGTATAGCATTTTGGCCTAACATCACCACCCCACACTTAAACGTTGCTCGTCCTCGAGTCAACTACTAATTCCTAGAGCACTTTTATTCTTTTTTTAGCACATATGAAGCACACCATACCTATGACTATAGTTGATAGCAACAATTAAACTTTAGCATATGCCTTCAAACTTCCCTTTACTTTATGCCATACTTCAAAAATTTATTCAACAAAGAAAAAACATGTTTATAACAATCCTAACCTCACAAACCGACTAAATATCATAATGCATTCATGGCTCAAACACTAATCATCATAGAGAAATCTTAAAACGTCACCTATCCCTTGCGAAATTATGTGCCCTCACAACAAGAACAAGAGAGTAAGTTGAATCCACACATTTGAATCAAATGCTCAAATATATTTCAAACAAATTCCTCACTCTCACAAAGACGTCACATGCATGCACGAAGTACCATAGGCTTGCCCATTATGTAAACCTCCACTAATGTAGGCTTGCTCGATCTAAAATCAATTAGGACTTTTTCATGGTTGTAATGTGGGCTAAGGGAAGGGTAAGATATATTTGGATTAGTGGTTCATCCTCCCAGGCACTTGAACACATCACATAATAAACTTCAAGTGTAAATTCTTCAATCCACTTCATTTTCACAATATTACCACCCTAAAAAATATCTCCTCTTTCTTTAAGTACTACATTAATTCATACACACCAGCAAGGACAAGATATGTTTATTTTCCTTTGCTACATATTTTTTTGCTTTTCAACAATACTTTTTTTTTTTCTCTTCTACCCTTCCTGCTAGTGGTGTATTCCTTACAATACAAGTGCACATTTCTTTCTTTCATTGGTTCCACTCAAAAGCCATCCAAGTTCTATCCTTACTTCTTTTACGCTCATTTTACAATTAAAGTGCTTTAAGAGGTAAAAGGATCAAAACAATGATAATTAAGCACAAAGGGGTATAGGCTTGTAATGTAGTTGCCAAATAAAAGTTTATAGGCTCAAAAGGGTTGACTAGGGATAATTGTTATTGTGGTAAGCATTAAGCTCAAACAAATCAAAGAAAGCCTAAAATTATTTTTCAAACCGAGCAAAACCTAAAATTTCGCTTCAACTCACATGCCGGGCAAGTTCTAGACTCTAATGCAATGACACAGACTATACAATTTCTTCCCACACATGGTACATGACTCACTAAAGACGGTTCCATTCCACTTCTCAAACAATTATACGTATTCACGGAGCCACAAAATATTAAGCATTAAACACAAAGTGACACAAGCCAAGAAAACGAGACATATGCGTCAATAAACATGCTATCTAACTCAACGAGGCATCATAAGCATTTCAAACTATAGGGAAGCTAATATACATGCTAGAGCCTAAATATGCTACTATTAAACAAGTCAAAATGACGCCTAAAAAACTCATCTTCCTTCTTTTATTCCCTAAATCCTAATCTACTCTAAAAATAAAAAAGATAAAAACTACTACCCAGTTCAACTAAATCCCGTGAAAAAGAACCGAGGCACAAAGAAAAATCGCGAGGGATCATTACTACCTAAAATAATAAAAAGACATATTTTTTTGGATTTTTCTGTTTTTCATTTTTTTAATTATTTTTTTTGTCGGACTTTAAACCCTCAACAATATCATCACCCCACACTTAAAATTGTGCATTGTCCCCAATGCACACTATACTAATAAGAGGGTAAAAAAAACTCTCTGGTAGGCCAAAGACCGAAGCACTAGCAGCTCATGGGTACTTAAACTTCTCCCAGGCCTGGTCCTTTGTGCGGGTATCTCACACTTAGTTCCAACTATCTGGTTTGTTGTTGCATCCTTCCAATAGCTTTACTTTCCATGCTCCTAGAAAATCAAAAATCGACACTACAAAAATAATATAATTAAAAAAATAAAATAAAAAAATAAAAAAAATAAAAAAAATAAAATAAAGCAGTAAAGTTGGGTTGTCTCCCAACAAGCGCTTGATTTAACGTTGTGGCACGTCGTGAATCACTTTCTACCTCCACTTCGAACTTATGAATTGGACCCTACGTTTTGATTATGCTCTATAACCATGCTCTTGAGGCGATACAAATTGTTGCGAGCCAAAAATTAAGTGATTCTTTATGCACTTTTTGGCTTTCGACCGAGGAGTGTCACCTTTCCTAGACGGCCTTGAAAATTTCAGAACATCCACCTCTTCCTTTGACTCTTGCATTGGCTCATACAGATCAATTTCTATACCTCCTTCCGAACACAATGTCGAAAAATGATTGGAGTGAGGACCAATGCGTTCTAACTGAAAATTTAACTTGTTATCGACCTCCTCTTCTTGCCACAAACTAGAATCAATTAAAGTCGTATCTGTAAGGTCCTCAGTTGACTCCAGTACCACTTCTTCAACATCGACATTATCAAATTCTAGTTGATTGGTTTGGTCATATTCTACTCTCAACTCCTCCATTATCATGGCAATTTCTTGTAACGACCGGCCTGTCGTTTTGAGAGTAATAGCCCCGATCCCCTATTAACTGCTTCCTCCGTATCTTTTTTTGCTTATGTGACTTGCCAGGAGGTTGTGTTGTTGGCTTCGGAGTATTTTTGGGACACTTAGTCCCTAAACGGAAGCTTAAGCCTTAGGATTTTGACTGTAGTCAGAACTGTGTGAAGACGACTTCGAAATGGAGTTTCGTCGGTTTTGTTAGCTCCGTTGGGTGATTTTGGACTTAGGAGCGTGTCCGGTTTGTGTTTTAGAGGTTCGTAGCTAATTTAGGCTTGAATTGGCGAAAGTCGAATTTTTGGAGATTTTGACCGGTAGTGGTCTTTTTAATACCGGGGTCGGATTCTGATTACGGAGGTTGGAGTAGGTTTGTAGTGTCAATTATGACTTGTGTGTAAATTTTTAGGTCAATCATATGTGATTTGATAAGTTTCGGCACCGGTTTTAGAAGTTTGAAGTTTCAAGTTCATTAAATTCGAATCGGAGGGTGATTCATGTTTTTAGCATTGTTTGATATGCTTCTAGGGCTCGACTAAGTTCGTATGGTATTTTAGGACTGGTTGGTATGTTTTGTTGAGGTCCCGGGGGCCTCGGGTGTGCTTTAGATGCTTAACAGATTGAATTTGGACTTAGGCTAGTTTTTGAAGATTTTCTGGTTTCTGGTATTTTCGCACTTGCGGAGGGGAGACCGCAGGTGCGGACTCGAACGTGCGGATGAAGGAGCGCAGATACGGGATTTGGAACCCTAAGATGGGTTCGCAGGTGCAAAGGTAATTGCGCAGAAGCGGCCTCGCTTCTGCGGTTGGTCTGTGCGCATGAGCGGTGAGGGTCGCAGGTGTGGTTCCTTGGTCGCAGGAGCGCATCCGCAGGTGTGACGCTTCTCTCGCAGATGCGGACCCAGGGGGCATAAGTTAAGTCCGCACCTGCGATGGAATTTCTGCAGGTGCGGCATTGCAGGTGCGATTATAGGCCCGCAGATGCGAGATCGCTGGGCAGAAAAGGCCAAGTTCGAGGGTTTTATCCCATTTTCAATTTTGGGAATTTGAGAGCTCGGATTTGGGCGATAATTTGGAAAATTTTCAGAGGAAGCTTTTGGTTAACGATTCTTAACTCATATATGGTTATATTCCACTAATATATCACTAATTTCATCTTTTAATTTCAGATTTGGGTGGAAATTTGGGAAAAATGGGAAGAAGTTCTTCAATTATGGTTTTGGGCTTTGATTGAGATTTTGATATCGGATTTGGATAATTTTGGTACGAGTGAACTCGTGAGTGAATGATTGTTCATATTTTATGACTTTTACCCGATTCCGTGACATGGGTCCGGGGAGGCTTTTTAGGGCGATTTTTGAAATTCTTGTTAAATCCTTGATTTCATTAATTAAATTAGTCTAATATAGTTGTATTTATGGTATGAAATTGTTTTTGGCTAGATTTGGGCAATTTTGAGTCGGATAATCGAGGAAAGGGCATTCTTATTGATTGATTGAGCTTGGTTCGAGGTAAGTGGCTTGCCTAACCTTGTGTGAGGGAAATCCCCTTAGGATTTGGTACTATTGTGATATGTGAGCGCCGTGTACGTGAGGTGACGATAACGTACACGGGCTATTTGTTGTAAAACTCGATTTATTTTACTGAGTAGCAACTTTTTTTTCCTTTAATTTGAGTTATACCATTTAAATGAGTATTAATCTATTTTCATTCTTAATTGAGCTATCCCAATATGTGTAGTTATCCTGTTTAGTCTAATATCGCATATCTACGTGCTCTAGGTGCTTATTTGAACTCTGTGAAGCATGCCTAGTTGATTTCCTGCTTTTCTTTGTTCTTTATCAGTATAACTGTAGAAATCTTGTTGTTAACTATTGTATTTATCGGTTTGAGCTGTGTGTTTACTTTTGAGACTACGAGGCGGTTCCTTGGAGTTCTCCCTGCACATTTACTTTTGAGACTACGAGGCGGTTCCTCGGAAGTTCTCCTTGCATATTTACTTTTGAGACTACGAGGTGGTACCTCGAGATTTCTCCCTGTATATTTACTTTTGAGACTACGAGGCGGTACCTCGGGAGTTCTCCCTGTATATTTATTTTGGGACTTCGAGACGGTATCTCTGGAGATCCCCTGATGTTTACCCCTGTGTGTTGTACTGTTGCCTTACTGTGTTTTCTTTTGTTAAATTCTAGTCTCTCATTATACTGTATATTCTCCTGCCTTATTTATTTTTTACCAGTGGGCCTGACCTGACCTCGTCACTACTCGACCGGGGTTAGGCTTGGCATTTACTGGGTACCATTATGGTGTACTTATGCTACTCTTCTGCACATATTTTTTGTGCATATCCAGGTATTTCTTATCAGGCCCGCTATTAGCTGAGAGTGCCACATGCGGTATGGAGACTTCAAGGTACATCTGCCGCGTCCGCAGACCTCGGAGTCCCCTTCTATCCTTCCATATATCAATTACCTTCTGTACTTATTTTATTAGACTTTGGTGTATAGAGATACTAGTTTCCTCCTGTAGCTTGTGACTTATGATGTTCCAGATTTTGGGAAGATTGTGTATTTATAGAGTATTGATTATTGTATATCCCGGGCGGCATTGTTACTAGTTATTCAGTTATCCACTGCTGTTAGTTGCTAAGTTTTACTTTTGTTTTGTTATTTTCCGCAATTTGTTAGGCTTACCTAGTCGTAGAGACTAGGTGCCATCACGACATTATACAGAGGGAATTTGGGTCGTGACAAGTTGGTATAAGAGCTCTAGGTTCATAGGTGTCATGAGTCACAAGACGATTTATTAGAGTCTCGCGGATCGGTACGGAGATGTTTGTACTTATATTCGGGAGGCTATGGAACTGTTAGGAAAAACTATACTTCTTTGATTCCTTGCCGTGCGAAATTTGTTGACATTAAAAATTCTTAACTTCTATATTCTATTCTTTCTTACAGATGGTGAGGACCCGTACCGGAGGATCTGATGACCAGGCACCCGTGCCCCCTGCTAGAGCCGCGAGAGGCCGGGGCCGGGGCCGAGGTAGAGGCCGAGGACGTCCACGCGGTGCAGCCAGAGCACCCGCGTGAGCTGCGACAGAGGATTCCCCAGTAGCTCCAGCTGGAGGGCAGGCACCTAAGGTACCTGTTGCTGCACCAACCCCCCAGGAGGCTCTAGCCCAGTTTATGAGCATGTTCAACACCTTAACTCAGGCTGGATTGATTCCACTTGCACCTTCCACATCTCAGGCCGGGGGAGGAACACAAACTCCCGTCGTCGGTACTCCAGAGCAGTGGGTTCAGGTTAACAAGGTTTCAGAGATTTTTCCGATACAGCCAGTAGCTCCAGTTCAGCCCGAGGTTAGGGCAGTAGTTTCTGAGGCGGAACAGCTCAGACTTGAGAGGTACAAGAAGTACCACCCTCCTACCTTCACTGGATTGGCGTCAGAGGATGCCCAAGGTTTTCTGGAGGAGTGTCACCGTATTCTCCGTACTATGGGTATAGCAGAGTTGATTGGGTTTCTTTTACTGCATTCTAGCTTAGAGGAGCAGCCTATTAGTGGTGGCGTGCTTATGAGTTGAGTAGTCCGGCTGAGGCAACTTTACTTACATAGACTCAGTTCTCGGACATATTTTTGAGATAGTATGTCCCTCAGAGCCTCAGGAATGCATGGCGCGCGAAGTTTGAGCAATTGCGCCAGGGTGTTATAACTGTGTCAGAATATGCAGTTCGTTTTAGTAATTTGGCCCGACATGCACCGGCCTTGGTTGCCACAGTTCGAGAGAGGGTTTGTCGGTTTATTGAGGGACTCCACCCCAGTATCAGGATTATATGGTCAGGGAGCTGGAGATGGATATTTCTTACCAGCAGGTTGTGAGTATTGCTAGGAAATTGGAGGGCATGCTCGCTCGGGATAGAGTGGAAAGGGAGGCCAAGAGGTCTCGAGAGTCGGGCACTTACAATGGTACTCATGCCCCAGCTGCAGTTCGCGATGGTAGGGGTTATGTGAGTCGCCCCGTTCATTCAGCTCTTCCAGCCGCCAATGGTATTCCGGTCCCTTCTAGGCCTCAGGAGCCTTATTATGCACCGCCAGTATCTAGTGCACCTCCTGCACGGGGTGCTTTTAGCTGCCAGTCCAGCAGACCTGGCCCGAGCTAGTCATAGCAGTCACGCCCTCAGGCTTGTTTTAAGTGTGGCGTCACTTGCCATATGGTGAGGGATTGCCCCAGACTTAGGAGGGGTGCACCTCCACAGACTTCTCAGCCACCGCGTGCTCCACCGGGTCCTCAGGATATTATTCCAGCACCAGCTACCGCCCCACCTGCTCAGCCAGCTCGAGGTGGAGGTTGGGGAGGTCGAGGTCGCCCTAGAGGGGGAGGCTAGGCTAGATATTATGCTCTTCCAGCTCGTACAGAGGCAGTTGCTTCCGACTCTGTCATTACAGGTATTGTCCCGGTCTATCATAGAGACGCGTCAGTCTTATTTGATTCAGGCTCTACATATTCCTATGTGTCCTCTTATTTTTTCCTATATTTGAGCGTATCTCGGGATTTCTTGAGTTCCCCTGTTTATGTGTCTACTCCTGTGGGAGATTCTCTTATTGTGGACCATGTGTATCAGTCATGTTTGATTGCTCTTAGTGGCTTTAAGACCAGAGCCGATTTATTATTTCTCATTATGGTAGACTTTGATGTTATCTTGGGCATGGACTGGTTGTCGCCCCATTATGCTATTCTTGATTATCATGCTAAGACCGTGACGCTGGCTATGCCAGGTCTACCGCGATTAGAGTGGAGAAGTACCTTAGAGTATACTCCCAATAGAGTTATTTCATTTCTTAAAGCTCAACGAATGGTTGAGAAGGGGTGTGACGCATATCTAGTTTATGTAAGAGATGTCAGTATTGATGCCCCTACAATTGAGTCAGTCCCAGTAGTGAGGGACTTTCCAGATGTGTTTCCAGCTAGTCTTCTGGGCATGCCGCCCGACAGATGTGTATTGATTACCGCCATTTGTACAAAGTCACAGTGAAGAACAAGTATACATTGCCTCGTATATATGACTTATTTGATCAGTTACAGGGTTCCAGAGTGTTTTCGAAGATTGACTTACGTTCAGGCTATCATCAGTTGAAGATTCAGGAGCCAGATATCCCGAAGACTGCTTTCAGGACTCGGTATGGTCACTACGAGTTCCTTGTGATGTCTTTTGGGATGACCAATGCCCCAACCGCTTTTATGCACTTGATGCACAGTGTGTTCCGGCCTTATCTTTACTCTTTCATCATTGTGTTTATTGATGACATTCTGGTGTACTCCCGGACTCGGGAAGATCATGAGCAGCACCTGAGGATTGTGCTTCAGACCTTGAGAGAAAAGAAGTTATATGCAAAATTTCCAAAGTGTGAGTTTTGGCTAGACTCAGTGGCATTCTTGGGTCATGTAGTACCGAGCGATGGGATCAAGGTGGATCCGAAGAAGGTGGAAGCAGTACAGAGTTGGCCTAGACCGTCATCAGCTACGGAGATCCGGAGTTTTCTTGGTTTGGCAGGGTATTACAGTCATTTTGTAGAGGGATTCTCATATATTGCAGTACCTATGACCAGGCTGACCCAGAAGGGTGCTCCGTTTATGTGGACAGAGGAGTATGAGGAGAGCTTTCAGAAGCTCAAGACAGCTTTGACTACATCCCTAGTATTGGTATTTCCTACAGGTTCAGGGTTTTATACTGTATATTATGATGCGTCGCGGATTGGTCTCAGCATGATTTTGATGCAGGACGGTAGGGTGATTGCCTACGCGTCCAGACAGCCGAAGGTGCATGAAAAGAACTATCCTGTCCACGGCCTTGAGTGAGCAGCTATTGTTCATGCCTTGAAGATTTGGCGGCACTATTTGTACGGTGTCCCTTGTGAGATCTACACCGATCACCGGAGTTTGCAGCATCTGTTCAAACAGAAGGATCTTAACTTGTGTCAGCGAAGGTGGTTGGAGCTGCTTAAGGATTATGATATCACCATTTTATACCATCCGGGGAAGGCCAATATGGTGGCCGGTGCTTTGAGTCACCGGGTAGAGAGTTTGGGGAGTTTAGCATATCTACCAGCAGTAGAGAGGCCATTAGCATTGGATGTTCAGGCCTTAGCCAACCAGTTTGTGAGATTGGATTTTTCTGAGCCGAGTTGAGTATTGGCTTGTGTGGTCTCTCGGTTTTCTCTTTATGATCGTATCAGGGAGCGTCAGTATGATGATCCCCATCTGCTTGTCCTTAAGGAAACGGTTCAGAACGGTGATGCTAAGGAGTTCACTATTGGAGATGATGGTGCATCGAGGATGTAGGGCAGGCTATATGTGCCCAATATAGATGTGTTGCGTGAGTTGATTCTCCAGAAGGCTCACAGCTCGCGGTACTCCATACATCCGGGTGCCGTGAAGATGTACTAGGACTTGAGGCAACATTACTGGTGGAGGCGGATATAGAAGGACATAGTGGAGTATGTAGCTCGGTGTCTCAATTGCCAGCAGGTGAAGTATGAGCATCAGCGGCCAGGTGGGTTGCTTCAGAAGTTAGAGATTCCAGAGTGGAAATGGGAGCGGATCATTATGGATTTCGTTGTTGGACTCCCACGGACTCAGCGGAGGTTTGATGCAGTTTGGGTGATTGCGGATAGGCTGATCAAGTCAGCTCATTTCCTTCTTTTGATGACTACCTTTTCTTCTAAGCAGCTGGCTCGAATTTATATCCTCGAGATCGTCAGGCTTCATGGTGTATCGTATCTATCATCTCTGACCGGGGTACGCAGTTTACATCATGATTCTGGAGGGCCGTACAACATGAGTTGGGTACTCGAGTGGAGCTGAGCACATCATTTCACCCTCATATGGATGGACAGTCCAAGCACACTATTCAGATATTAGAGGATATGCTTCGTGCATGTGTGATAGATTTTGGAGGTTCTTGGGATCAGTTCTTCCCACTTGCGAACTTTGCCTACAACAATAGTTATCAGTCGAGCATTCAGATGGCACCGTATGAGGCTTTGTATGGTAGGCGGTGTCGGTCTCCAGTGGGTTGGTTCGAGCCGGGCGGGGCTACATTATTGGTACAAACTTGGTTCAGGATACCCTGGATAAGGTGAAGGTGATTCAAGATCGACTTCGCACAGCCCAGTCCAGACAAAAGAGTTATGTGGATCGGAAGGTTACGATATTGCATTCATGGTTGGAGAGCGGGTCTTGCTCCGGGTTTCGCCTATGAAGGGCGTTATGAGGTTTGGGAAGAAGGGCAAGTTGAGCCCAAGGTTCATTGGTCCCTTTAAGGTGTTGCGACATGTTGGGGAGGTTGCTTATGAGCTTGCCTTACCTCCCAGTTTAGCAGGAGTTCATCCGGTATTCCATGTTTCTATGCTCCAGAAGTATCACGGTGATCCGTCTCACATGCTGGATTTCAGCTCAGTCCAGTTGGACAAGGATCTATCTTATGTTGAGGAGCCAGTGGCTATTTCGGACAGGCATATTCGAAAGCTGAGGTCAAAGAACATTGCTTCAGTGAAAGTTCAATGGAGGGGTCAGCCAGTTGAAGAGGCGACTTGGGAGACCAAGCAGGATATGCGCAGCCGTTATCCTCATCTTTTCACCACTTCAGGTATGTCTCTATGCTCGTTCGAGGACAAACAATTATTTTAAGAGGGGGAGGATGTAACGACCCGGCCTGTCGTTTTGAGAGTAATAGACCTGATCCCCTATTAATTGCTTCGCCCATATCTTTTTTTTTTGCTTATGTGACTTGTCATGAGGCTGTGTTGTTGGCTTCGGAGAATTTTTGGGACACTTAGTCCCTAAACGAAAGCTTAAGCCTTAGGATTTTGACTGTAGTCGGAACTGTGTGAAGACGACTTCGAAATGGAGTTTCGTCGGTTCTGTTAGCTCCGTTGGGTGATTTTGGATTTAGGGGCGTGTCCGATTTGTATTTTGGAGGTCTGTAGCTGATTTAGGCTTGAATTGGCGAAAGTTGAATTTTTGGAGATTTTGACCGGTAGTGGATTTTTTGATATCGGGGTCGGATTCCGATTCCGAAGGTTGGAGTAGGTCTGTAATGTCAATTATGACTTGTGTGCTAAATTTGAGGTCAATCGGACGTGATTTGATAGGTTTAGGCATCGATTTTAGAAGTTTGAAGTTTCAAGTTCATTAAGTTCGAATTTGAGGGTGATTCGTGTTTTTAGCATTGTTTGATGTGATTCGAGGGCTCGACTAAGTTCGTATAATATTTTAGAACTGGTTGGTATGTTTGGTTGAGGTCCCGGGGGCCTTGGCTGTGTTTCGGATGCTTAACGGATTGAATTTGGACTTAGACTAGTTTTTGAAGATTTTCTGGTTTCTAGTGTTTTCGCACCTGCGGAGGGGAGACCGCAGGTGCGGACTCGCACGTGCGGATGAAGTAGCTCAGATACGGGATTTGGCAGCCCAAGCTGGGTTCACAGGTGCGGAGGTAATTGCGTAGAAGCGGCCTCCCTTCTGCGGTTGGTCTGTGCGCATAAGCGGTGAGGGTCGCAGGTGCGGTTCCTTGGTCGCGGGAGCGCCTCTGCAGGTGCGGCGCTTCTCTCGCAGATGCGGACTCAGGGGACTTAAGTTAAGTCTGCACCTGCGATGGAATTTCCGCAGGTGCGACATCGCATGTGCGATTTTAGGCCCGCAGATGAGAGATCACTGGGCATAAAAGGCCAAGTTCGAGGGTTTTATCCCATTTTCAATTTTGGGACTTTGAGAGCTCGGATTTGGGCGATAATTTGGGAGATTTTCAGTGGAAGATTTTGGGTAACGATTCCTAACCCATTTATGGTTATATTCCACTAATCTATCACTAATTTCATCTTTTAATTTCGGATTTGGGTGAAAAATTTGGAAAAAATAGGAAGAAGTTCTTCAACTAAGATTTTGGGTTTTGATTGAGATTTTGATATCGGATTTGGATATTTTTGGTACGATTGAACTCGTGAGTGAATGGGTGTTCATATTTTGTGACTTTTATCCGATCCTGAGACATGGGCCCGGGGAGGCTTTTTAGGATGATTTTCGAAATTCTTGTTAAAGCCTTGATTTCATTAATTAAATTAGTCTAATGTAGTTGTATTTATGGTATGAAAATATTTTTGGCTAGATTTGGGCAATTTGGAGTCAGATAATCGAGGAAAGGGCATTCTTACTGATTGATTGAGCTTGGTTCGAGGTAAGTGGCTTGCCTAACCTTATGTGGGAAAAATTCCCTTAGGATTTGGTACTGTTGTAATATGTGAGAGACGTATACGTGAGGTGACGATTACGTACACGGGCTATTTATTGTAAAACCCTATTTATTTTACTGAGTAGCAACCTGTCTTTCCTTTAATTTATGTTATACCGTTTAAATGAGTATTAGTCTGTTTTTATTCTTAATTGAGCTATTCCAATATGTGTAGTTATCCTGTTTAGTCCAATATCGCATATCTACGTGCTTTAACTGCTTATTTGAACTCTGTGAAGCATGCCTAGTTGATTTCCTGCTTTTCCTTGTTCTTTATCAGTATAACTGTAGAAATCTTACTGTTAATTATTGTATTTATCGGTTTGAGCTATGTGTTTACTTTTGAGACTACGAGGCGGTTCCTCGGGAGTTCTCCCTGCACATTTACTTTTGAGACTACGAGGCGGTTCCTCGGGAGTTCTCCCTGCACATTTACTTACTTTTGAGACTACGAGGCGGTTCCTCGGGAGTTCTCCCTGTATATTTACTTTTGAGACTACGAGGCGGTACCTCGGGAGTTCTCCGTGTATATTTATTTTGGGACTACGAGACGGTATCTCGGGAGATTACCCGCTGTTTACCCCTGTGTGTTGTACTGTTGCCTTGCTGTGTTTCCTTTTGTTAAATTCTAGTCTCTCATTATACTGTATATTCTCCTGCCTTATTTATTATTTACCAGTGGGCCCGATCTAACCTCGTCACTACTCGATCGGGGTTAGACTTGGCACTTATTGGGTACCATTGTGGTGTACTCATGTTACTCTTCTACACATATTTTTGTGTGCAGATCCATGTACTTTTTATCAGCCCTGTTATTAGCTGATAGTGCCATCTGCGGTACAGAGACTTCAAGGTACATCTGTCGCATCCGCAAACCTTGGAGTCCCTTTCTATCCTCTCTTATGTCAATTACCTTATGTACTTCTTTTATTAGACTCTGGTGTATAGAGATACTAGTTTCCTCCTGTAACTTGTGACTTATGATGTTTCGGGTTTTAGAAAGATTGTGTATTTATAGAGTATTGATTATTGTACATGTTGTGCGGCATTGTTACTAGTTATTCAGTTATCCACTGCTGTTAGTTGCCAAGTTTTACTTTCGTTTTGTTATTTTTCGCAATTTGTTAGGGTTACCTAGTCGTAGAGACTAGGTGCCGTCACGACATTATACGGAGAGAGTTTGGGTCGTGACATTTCTACAGCCAATTCATGCTCTTCTTGGCTACTATCCACAATGTAAGCTTGTTGCGCTCTACAAGGTTCAATTAGTTTATTCGCTTGAGCCTCCAAGTTGTGAATAGTTGCCTCTTGCCTTTGTATCTGTAGTGGTTTCTCATCATATTTTTCCACAAGGCACTTCAACTTATCTTTGATCTCCTTCAGGTCAGCTTCCCCAGGTTCTTTGTTCCTATTAACTCGCATGAAAATGTAGCACCATCATAATAAGGGGTTGGGGGAGGATAAGAAATACAAGCACAATCATAAAAGTGACCATCTTGACCACCACAAATATCACATATATTCCACACATAAGATTTAGTTGGTGCATATAACTCGCTTTCAGGAATATTTTGATAATTTTGCCACGGATGGTTTCCTTCACAATATATATGAGGATCAATTGTAGAATTACCAACACCTAAACTCCCATAATTCCAAGATGTCATGTTTCTCAAATCTTCAAGTAGAATAAAATAAAATAAAAAATAAAATAAAACAAAATAAAATAAAGTTCAAACTTGAAACCTAGCAATATATACACCTACATCTACACCGATAGTTCCCTGGTAACGGCGCCAAAATTTGATCACGCCCAACTATGTCTTATAAAAAGGACTAAGCGGGCGTTGCAAATATAACCCGGTTTACAAGTTCGGAGTCGAATCCCACAATAAGGTTTAGCTACAATTGTTCAATATTGCTAAGAAACACAAGTCCAAATAATTTTATAATTATAAAGATTATAATATTTATTTCTAACTAATTAACTAACAACTATTATAAAGCAATAAAATTATCAACTAACAAGGATGAAATTTGAGATAAGACTAAGGAGGTCCGGAGTTGTGATTTTCCCAATTGTCGTAATCCTTCCCCCTATGTTTTTCATAATTTCGCCTAAGTATTCTCTACCGATCGTGAGTACTTCGGGTGTCGTAATTCTCTCTCGAGAAACTACCACAATTTACTAGACGTATTCTCTCGAACTACGCTAGTTGGCACTAATTCACTGCTCACTACGATCGCACCAAGGTTTTGTATCTCTAATTTTACCTTTAAACCCTCCGTATTGATCTCTCACATACGTTAGGAGTGATGTTATTCAACAACTACCTAAATGCGTACTCTCTCTCTAGCAATATACACACTAAATAGGCACAGTTAATTGATGGTCATTCAATCAACAACAATAAATACGTAGTTGAACAAGTAGAGGAATTCAACGGCTCAATTATATAAAAATATAACAATAATTTATCCTACAAAAAGTTCTATCAAAACTCTAGATATAACAAATTAGTTATTCATAATAGTATGCAAAACTACAACACTAGAATTCATAACCAACAATGAAAATAGGAAGAAGGAAGTGAAAAACTCATAGAAGAAATTTCCGTCTTGCTCTTGGTGTGTTCTTTCCTCCTTAGATCGAAATCCCATCTCCAAAAATACCCCTTTGGTTGAATCTACCCTAAAAACGACCCCTCTTGTGCTTGGCAGCCTTTTTCTTCTCCAAAATCATGTCCAGCCCTAGAATAACTCGTTTGGGGAGTATTTATGTCAATCTCCCGGTCCAAATTCGGGTTTGGGTCTTTTAACCCGTATTTTTTAATTATCATGCTATAGACCTCGCGAAGCCTAGTCTGTAGCGCGATCGACCTGGCTATAGACCTCGCGAAGCCTGGTCTGTAACGCGGTCGACCAGGCTATAGAGCTCGCAAAGCCTGGTCTATAGTGCAGTCAACTTGGCTATAAACCTCGCGAAGCCTAGTCTATAGTGCGGTCGACCTGGCTATAGACCTCGCGAAGCCTGGTCTATAGCACGGTCAACCTGGCTATAGACCTCGTAAAGCCTGGTCTGTAGCACGATTTGGGTACTTGGTATTTTTGGCTCTTTTCTTGCGTTTTTTGTCTACGTTTTGTGAAACTTTCATTCGATGATTCATTCCGATGTTCCTACCCATAAAATAACACAATTTAGCGCAATTGCCGCACAATAACTCACTAAACCAACAAAATATGGGGCGAGTAATATGCTAAAAGTATAGCATTTTGACCTAACATCGACTGTATTTAAAAGTCAAACCCCAATTAAAGAGAACCGAAACTAAAGGGAAATATCCCTTAAGAGTAGCCTTGGTTGTGGAAACTCTAATTACTTTTAGGCGCATTTTCCTCTCCTCAAATGGCTATGTACAAATATATATTACTCTTGTTTTATATTTATTGAATTAAATAGTTATATTATTGTAATTGTACTAATAAAATACTATAAAAAATGTTAGTATTACATTATACAAACAAGTATTCCAATCAAACTAAACTCACACAATATTCAATATATACTGTAACGATCCAACCGATCGTTTTATTTTCTAGAACCCTGTTCCCCTAAATAAGACTCCCCGTATGTACTTTTACTATTTTATGACTTGCGGGGATGGCTAGTTTAGGAATTTGAAGGGTTCGAGTTGAAATCGGAACACTTGATTTCTTAGTTTGGCTTTAAAAGGGTAAGTTTGACTTCGCTCAATGTTTTGACTAAACGACTCCGGAATTGGAATTTAACAGTTCCAATAGGTTTGTATGATGATTTTGGACTTGGGAATATGCTCGAATCGGGTTTTGGACGACCCGGGAGCATTTCGGCGCTTAATAGTGAGAGTTGGCTATTCGAAGGTTTAAAGTTCTTCAAATTTGGTTTGGACTAGGTTTTGGAGTAATCGAGGTTCGTTTGGAATTTTGAGCTTGAGAATAGTTCCGTATGGTGATTTAAGACTTGCAGGTAAAATTTGGTGTCATTCCGAGTAATTTAAGTATGTTTCGGCACGTTTGGAGTAAGCTTGAAGAACTTGAAGTTTTTAAGTTGAATCAATTTGGTTTGGGGTATGATTCTTAGTTTGATGTTGTTTTATGCGTTCCGAAGGTTTGAGCGAGTCCGTTATATGATTTTAAACTTTTTGGTATGTTCGGGTGGGGCCCCAGGTATTAATCGGATGAGGCTCGAACCAAGTTTGGACTTAGGAGCAGCAGCTAAAGCTTCCTGCTTCTGGTGTAATCGCACCTGCGCTTGGCCAGCCGCATGTGCGAGCTTGCAGAAGCGAGCCACAAGCCGCAAAAGCGGACTAGCCAGGGTCAGCCCAGGGATCGTAGGAGCAGAGTTTTTGGCGCACCTGCGAGAGCGTAGAAGCGGCAAGGGCCGCAGGTGCGGAAGAAGCGTCGTAGAAGTGGTCCTTAGGTCTGCAGGTGCGGAGTTTGGCCAGCTGGGGAGGACCGCACCTGCGAGGATATTTCCGTAGAAGCGGAACCACATGTGCGGCAGTGGCTTCACAGGTGCGAAAGACCTGTTGGGCAGAATGTCCTAAAACGGGGCTCAGCCATTTTTGAGCCTATTTTCTCCATTCTCGGGCGATTTTGGAGCTTCTTGAGAGGGGTGTTCACCTTGTAACTTGGAGGTAAGTTAATTCTACCTATTGTGAGTTAAATACATAGATTATGGGTAGATTATAAAATATAAATTGTAAAAATCAAGGGTTTAGATGAAAAATCTAGGTTTTGATAAAAATGAGATTTTAACCACGAAAATAGTTATGGAATAGGGTAAAAATTGTATATATTTGAGTTCTTAAGGTTATGGGTGACGAATTCCTCCGAAAATTTTCGAAATCCGAGCACGTGGTCCCGGGGTAAATTTTAGGAATTCTATCAATTTGGGTTAGGTTTTAATCTAATAATTTAATTTCAAATTTGTTGAGCATGTATTGATTAAATTATATAATATTTGACTAGTTTCGGATTTTTCGGCACCAAATTGAGGCTTTAGCACGAAATAGCGACCGTGAAGTGAGCTTTGAGACGAGGTAAGTCTCTTGTCTAACCTTGTAAGAGAGAATTTACCCCATAGGTATTTTAAATAAATAATTGTTCATAAATGTGGGGGCTACGTACGTACGAGGTGACGAGAGTCCGTGCGTAGCCACTATTACGTTATTGTCCGGGTAATTTAGGACCCAATTCATAAACTATTTAAAATTTTTGCATCATGCTTGTTAGTTTAAAATGCCTAAATTATATTGGTATTTGTTGGAGAAAATGTGAAAGGTAGTTAATGAAATTTGTATTACTTTGTATATAAATCCTTAATCACGTTAAGTCAAATGCTTATAAAGTATCCTTCTTTTCTTGTGGAGCGGGCCGAACGCCTCGACATTAGATAGATGCATCTATGGATTATGACGCACGTCCCTTGGCAGTGTACACGTCACTTTGGATCGGGCCGTACGACCTCGGCATAAATCGTGCTTAATAATAATATTTGGTGTCTTGATATTTTGTTGTAGCTGGTAAGATTATAGCCTTTAAAAGGAATGACTTATTTGAAAATTATATAATTGTGAAAGAATTATTTGCTCCTGCTTGTTGAGAAGATTTAAATTTATTTATACATCCAGTATTTATTTAAGATTTTATTTGAATAATTATTGACCCATAGTGAGTGACGAAGTCGACCTCTCGTCACTACTTCTTTGAGATTAGACTTGATACTTACTGGGTACAGGTTGTTTACGTACTCATGCTACACTTGCTACACTTTTTGTGCAGGATCTGAGACAGGTGCATCAGGCGGTCTTACCGGCGCGCATCCCAGATATCCCGAGGTTTAGTGGTGAGCTGCTTTGGCTCTGCAGCTCCTAGAGCCTCTTCTTTGTATTTGTATTCTGTCTATTTTATGTTCAGACAGTAGTTGAGTTTTGTATAATCTACTAGATGCTCATATACTTGTGACACCAGGTCTTGACACACACACTAGTGAAATTATGGTTTGAATTATTACTTGATTTTATTTATTTAAACCCTTTTATTTTCTTAAATCGCAATAAGAAAAATTTAATTACTCGAAAACTTATTTAAAAGAGGAATAATTTGTCTAATTCACTAGTTGGTTTGCCTAGCGGTGATGTTGGGCGCCATCACGACCTATAGGTGAAATTGGGTCGTGACATATACGATAAAAGATTATCAGTATTCAATTATATCTACAAGTATTTCAATCAAATTAAACTTATACACACCAATATTCCAATAAAAAATTTAGCTACTAGTATTCGAACAAAGAAACAAAAACACTTATCCGTATTCAAAAATCCCAAATCTATTAAAATTATGAAGAGAGGGAGAGATCTTTGGGGGTTGGGGGGGGGGGGGGGGGAGGATAGAGGGGAGAGGTAAAAGGTAAAAGGTAAAAAGCTGGTGTGTATATTAAAGGACTCATCCCCTAAAAAATGGGATTGTGCATTAGCTAAAACTATTTGTTTAGGGTAGAATAAAAACCAAATCTTTTTTAACCGTAGAGTTGAAAGTAATTAATTAGAGCTATTTTCTAGGGTGGTATGCGCTGATATTTATAAAAGTAAAAATGGACTAAAAAAGTTATTATAGGTGGGGTGAATTACGATTATCATCTCACTTAACTATTTGGAGCATTACACTATCTAGTGAGAAATTATAAGATGGCAAATGTCAAATCATTTGATTTTTCAAGCCACAACGGCCGTACTAATCCAGATTTGCGTCAGACGTACGGGCATTAGGGGATAAGAGATTCCAAAACTAAAACTTAGATATCTGATTAACGATGAAGAGAATTCAATCATTTCTCCACCTTCATTAGTGGTGATTGTTAATTAAATTCAACATCCAGTTTAAACTTTAATTTGCATGAGTATCTTTTGTACACCACAATTTTCACATTGTGAGAAGTAATCATACATTTTTTTTTCCGAATCGATGTACATTTATAATTACGAATTGCTCAACTATTTTATTAGTCTTACATAAATAATTACGAATCAATCAATTATCTTGAGTATTACTAAAAGTTTATCAAATAACTTACTAGAAATTCTTTAACTCGTCCTTCAAGTACATTTGGTAAAATTGGAATGATAAAAAGAAACAAAAATCTTGAAATCTAGTAAGAAACATTGGCGGGTAGTTCCTACCTTCTCGTATGGAAATTTGTCATATTTGGGGGAGAAAAGAAAAAGAATTCTATCACATTTAGCTCAGCTTAGTAGGCGTTTGGACATAAAAATTATATTTTGAAAAAAAGTAGTATTTGAAGTTAAGTTAAAAAATAATATTTGAAATTTGAAATTATGTTTGTTCATGTATTTCACTTGAAAAAATATTGTAGTTTTGTGAGTGGGGAAAAATAATTCTGAAAATTTTGAAAAAGTGGTCAAAATCATTTTTTTGGTTATTGAAAAACTCATTTTCCAAAAAATTATAAAATTTCATGGACAAACATATTTTTGATTTTTTTTTTTGAAAAAAAGGAATTTCTTTTTATGAATGTTGACTTATTCAACAAAGTGATACCTATTCTCTCGCCGCTACAATGTCACAAATTCCCATTTGATCAGTAACTCTTCTTTTACTTAGGAAAAAACTGAAAACTAATTTCTCTTTCATGAAAAAAGAAAAAGAAACTTCTCATTTACTCCATTGGCCTTAAGAAATTAAAGGATTTTTTTTTATTTTGTCATGTATTATTCGAAACTATTTAATTTTGTAATTTATTACATTTTTTTTCATTTATATACTTATTATTAGTACTCGTATTTGTCTTTATTTTTAATGAATCCTAACGTGAGCTCAATAAACTAGATGTCCGCCATTAATGTATCAATGGTGGTGGTCTTTCTCGCTAGAAGAACATGAATTGGATAGTAATAAGCTCCATCAAATTAGTAGCCTATAACCAAATTTTAATAAGAGAACATAAACTTTTCCAATAAACACATACAGTATAAAAAATCTAGTGTTTTTATGTAATTTGTAGCATAGTATTCTTACAAGACACAATTTTTTTAACTTTATATAAATTATTATTATTTATATTAATAATAGTTAATTTAAGTTAATAAAATTCTAGTCATGTGTTTTCAATGTATTATCTTGGATCTTGTTGTAAAAGAAATTTTATATACTAATTTGAAGATTTGGTTAGTTTAATTCAAGTTTAAAAATATTTCTATTGCTAAAAGGTGGACAGTCTTTTATTTTTTGTATTTCTTTCTACAACTTTTCTACAAATATACCTTTTGGGATCTCAAAATTTTGGGGCCTAAAGCAAAGCTTCACTAGTCTTCCCTTTGACTCTTGTGCTCAAATTTTTTGAGAAAAAGATCTAAATTTACCCTTTAACTTTTTACTATGTTTTACAATTATTATCAAATTAGAGTTACGTTAAGGATCACTAGCAATATAAAAAAATTTCTTCGAAGGTAATATTAGATCAAAAGTATAACGAAGATGGAGAATAAAATTGCTCAATTTCAAACAGGAAAAATGGTCAAATATACCCCTCTATTTTGATATACTGTTCATATTTACCCTCTATTATAATATCGGGTCAAATCTACCCTCACCATTAGCAAAGTTTTCAAATTTACCATCTAATCTAATGAAAGTCTCCAAATCCCAAATTTCTTCTATTTATTATAATTTTTTCTTACAAATTACTTATCCCTGCGTATGCTCTACCAGATAAGAAAATATTCTCGACAAGTTGATTTCTTATTCCACTTGATTATTTAGAGTAGGAAGTCTTAACAAATTCGCCACCTTCACGCATGAGAGCACTAGTAAGTATTCCTTTGAAAGAATGTTCTGAAGTTGGACATAATTTAAACAGATCATTTAATTTAGGATTTTTCAAACAATACTAAAGAATCATATGTCACAAATTTCATGTAGAAGTGCTTGCGCAAATAAAATTTGCATCAAATGACATGCTAAATCTAAATCCGAAAGGGAATGTATTTACATGGATACTTACGGCCTTGTTATGCCTGTTGTCCATAAAAAATAGTAAATATTAGTAACAACTTCATAAGCGAATGCATTTCGACCACCTGAAGAGTCAAATAAATCTCTTCCAAATTATCTGCGGTATTTCACACATCCTCATTCCGTTGGAGACATATCTATAAACTATGAATTCTGCATTTCATTTATGGTTTGAGCATAACCAAAGACAAGGGGAATAATTATACTGTAACTCCACACTTTCATTTTTATAATATGGACCTTTTTTCTTCTCTGGTGGATCACACGAAGGAGATGACTGATTTGTGAGAAGAATTACAGTAAATAGAAGGGATTTGGGGCTTTTCGTTAGGTTAGAGGATAAATTTAAAAACTTTGTTAACGAAGAGGATAAATTTGACCCGATAGTATAATAAAGGGTAAATATGAATAATATATAAAAATAAAGGGGTATATTTGGCTTTTTGACCTTTCTCAAATAACACGGCAATCCTTTTTTCAAAAATTAAACCAAATTTCCCTCTCCAATTTCCAATCTACAAACACAGATCGGATGGACCCCACAAACTGCCAGGTAGATACTGAGTAAGAAACATGTGGGCCCTACTTCTGAACATGTGTGGAGGAGACTTTCTGTTGGGATTTTTTTTCCTATCTGTACTTTGGCCTAAACTATCCAAAATCCAAATACTGTCACATTTGTGAGATGAATTTGACAAGTGCCACACATGCAAATTCCTACATTTTTAATGAGAAGAAATTGATTGCATGCTTGCCATTTATCATACAACCTCAAACTATGGGCCCCATTTAAGTAAACATTAATTTCAAGTAAAACAATCATATTTTGAACAAAAACAAAATTGGTTTCTTTAGCCAAAAAAAAAGAAGAGGATACCAATAATAGCTGCTTTGTAAATTTCATAATAAATAATAGGGAACAAAATTCACAATTTCATTAATTCCTTAATTTAAAGTATTTTTTTCATCTAATTTATCCAAAACGAAGAAGAAAAAAAACTTCTTTCTGAAATGAAAAAAGTTTTATTTTGTATGAAAAGGGTAGTAAAAATGAAAAAATCACATCTTATTGAAAAAGTCATTAATACCATTATATTCGAAAAAATGATAACACGTTTTTACTTCTTAATTACAATCTTTTTTCTTACTTTCTTAATAATTACTTATTTTTCAATAAACGAGAAGATAAATGTACAATAAATATTATATATTCTCATTTCCTTTTGTTTTACCGTAACCAACATTACTTTGAAGTAAAATTTTATCTCACATTTTAATTACTTCTTTCTATATTTTAAACAAACATTTTTCAATGAGATAAGAAAATACTTATTGTAAACAACAAATATTTTCATCTACTTCTTTTTTCCAACCCATTTAACAGCAAAAGGACAATAATTAGAAGTAAAGTTATTTCAACCTAGATCATCAACACGACTGAATAATATCACATGGCATTACCAATGGACCCAAACATTCAAGTTATGTTATGCCATATACACGTAAGCCAACATATTATATTTTTTAAAATTTAAATCGAATTTGGGTAAGGCTTAGCCACATAGACATATTAAAAAACTAACTAACGGATGAGGCGTATTTATACCATTTTATAAGCTGGTAAACATTCTAGTTAAATTAGAAAACCCAGACACATTTCTTATTAAATGACTGTATTTTTTTATAACGACAATACAACCTGTAAATGAAATAATTTTAAAAAATTGTGTACAAGTTTATCTTATCCACTTTTCCTATCAGTATTAAAGACTGATCATGATTCAATGACCTTTTTTTATTTTTTCCTGAATATTTAAATATGATATATCAGTAGTACTCATGTGGGGTTATTGTTTGGGTATATGATACTGTATTTAAAATTTGCTTTTTGATTTAAAGTCTATCCTTTCATCATTTTTTGTCTTTCTTTTTTAAAGAGTAAACAAAGAGTAGTGTTGTTACAATTAATGACGGCTCAATAAAATTAGTAGCCTAAAACTAAATTTAAATAAGAGATTTGTTTTATGTAATTTTTGTTTATAACGTTATACTTTTATAAGATATAAAACTTATAAGTTCATAATAGCTATTAATAGTATTAAATATATATTGTGAATGCTAATTCAAGTTAACAAGATGATAGTCATGTATTTTTAATATGTTTCTTTCGATCTCGTCCTAAAAAATATTACTAATATGACATTTAAATAATTTAATTTAGATTTCCAAAATATTTTTATTGTTAAAAATAGACAATCTTCTTAGTATCTTTCTTAATAAAACTTTTGTAGTTTTTTTAACGAATTTAATATTATTTAATCCAAAATAACATAGGAAATCAAAATTTTTTGGCCCCAAAAGTTTTGGGGGTCTAAAGCAAAGAATAGCAAGTAAGAAACCGTCAGCAAAAGAATAGCAAGAGGAAGTTTGAGAATTGAGAGCATGGATTGGTTGCTTTGACTGGGTTTTATTTTTCAGTGTTGTACTCTACACAGACACTTCAAAGGTATTTTTATTTTTGTGTTCTTGAAAATGGCTTTTCATTTTATTTCCTGTCACTTATTCTTCTCTGTGTTTTTATTTTATTTTATTTTATGGAACGGTTTGAAGTCTTTCATGTTGTTTCAATGAATAAATGAGACAACTTTTGGTGTTTCAGTGTTCAGAGAATTGTTAAAATTTTGATTTTATTATATACTAGAAAGTTTTTTTATGTTCAAAATCTGGTTATGTCTCTGTTGCTTTAATTCTAGTTTTAGGTTAGTTTCTATATCAAACATAGAAATTAGTGCTGTCCAGTAGTTTGAATCTCCATAATTTTTAGTGTTTTGACTCTTTTGGTAAAACTGATGATTGCTTATTATTGCCATTACCATTTATGGCTAGGTTAATGTTTATATGAAGTACTGTCAGATAAAGTAGGCTGCTGTGTCTTCCTTTTTTATCTCATTTTAAAGATTTTTTATTTTTTATTTTTACTTCATTCTGCCCCTCCTTTATTCAAGAATCTAATGATTTTGATTTTTATCTCAAAACCAAATATAAATGTATGCTGATTCCATTCCAATTAGTAACCACTGTTCTTTGATATATATGCTGGAAATGCAGTTGTGTTTTATGGTATTGTAAGTATTTGGTTTTGTGTCTAAGTCAAACATTCATGTTGATTTCTTAGGTTGAAGATGAACATGGACTTTTCCGAGTCTACAAAAGTTGTATATAATCGAATTCAGAAACTAGAGCCAGAAAATGTGTCTAAGATAATTGGTTATCTCCTTTTACAAGATCATGGTGAACAGGATATGATTAGATTAGCGTTTAGTCCCGACAATTTGATCCATTCCTTGATTAATAAAGCTAAGAAAGATCTTGGATTATCATCCAAACCAGCCATTTCTGGTCCTCTTTCACCCCCCTTAGTCAATCGAGCATTATCTTCAGACATTCCCTTGAAATTTGTTCCATTCTCATCAGCTTCACCTCGTCCCTTTTCGACTCTTCAAGTTGGAAATCCATACTGGGAGCCTCAAGGTCATGCCGAAAATCATCCAATTCATACCTTGGATTTTCTACCTGTTGGTTGCTCGGATACTATGACCGATGAACGCCAACTCCCAAACCAACTTCAGTTCTTATCTTTAGATGATCAGTCAGACCATGTTAATTCAGAATTCTCCGGCGACCACTATTTCTCTGTATCTGCATTAGGCCCAAGATCGAGTCGAAGGTCTCCAAGCTTGCCCGAGTTTCCTGTTAAGGTCTGCCATTATTTTAACAAAGGCTTTTGTAAGCATGGAACCAACTGTCGGTACTTTCACGGCCATCCAAATCCGGAAAGCTTCTCCCAAGTCTTCAACTCAAACTTAAATGAAATGGGAAGTGATGAACATATCTTCAAGCCCGGATCTCTAGAGAAAATAGAGATGGAACTTACCGAGCTTCTCAAATCTAGACGGGGTCTTCCTGTTTCAATTGCTTCGTTGCCTATGTTGTACTATGAGAAGTATGGGAGGACACTTCAGGCTGAGGGTTATTTGACCGAAAGTCAAAGACATGGGAAAGCTGGATATAGCCTGACTAAGCTCCTCGCTCGATTAAGAAATAGCATTCGTGTCATCGACAGGTCCAACTTGTATAGTTCTCGCCTTTGGTGGATTATGTTCTTTGACATAGACTTTATTTGATATAAATGTTTGTATTTGAGACAGGCCCCATGGACAGCATGCCGTTATTTTAGCTGAGGATGTTCCAAAATATATGGAGTACAGTGGCGAAAGAAATGAACACGGAGCAATTGTAGCCGGTTCTCGCCAGATTTATCTGACCTTTCCGGCTGAGAGTACCTTCAGCGAGCAAGATGTTTCCAACTATTTCAAGTAAGTTACTCCAAGTGAATTGACATCTACGATTAGTAGCTGTTTTCCGTCTTCACAACTTATTAGAGCCTTCTCATGTTTATGCAGTCAATTTGGACCAGTACAAGATGTTAGGATTCCTTGTCAGCAGAAGAGAATGTTTGGGTTTGTAACTTTTGTTTTCCCAGAGACAGTTAAGCAGATCCTGGCAAAGGGGAATCCTCATTTAGTTTGTGGCGCACGTGTTTTGGTGAAACCTTACAGGGAAAAGTCCAAGCTTGTAGATAGGTATATTTCCTGGTTTCTTTTATTATGAAGGCTTCTAATAGTTTATTTGCATATTTGTTAATTATAGATCAAAGATCCTCATTTTCAATGTACCCTACTTAACATTGTGTGTGGAATGTTGGGATGCAATGATGTTGCGTTGCTAATGCCTTTTGTGTTTGTAGTTTAATGTATTGATATTAGCAGTGATGGCTCTTTGAATACTCTCATTGATATGTGAACCTGTATTTTCAGATCTGTGGTTGGTTAAATGGAATCTCATTTGTTTCCCTATCTAACAATATTCTGTTCTATTGAAGATTACTTCTTCGGGGTAGGGGTAAGGTCTGCGTACACACTACCCTCCCCAGACCCCATTAGTGGGATTTTACTGGGTTGTTGTTGTTGTTGAAGATTATGATCATAATAATCTGTCAGACAACTGAGATACTTGAGGAGCATTGGCTTAATTCTTGTCCAATCTATTTTATTTGTTTATTTTAACTCACCTAGCATATTGTTCAGCAAACATCTTTCATACAAATCAAATTAATGTTTACACATTTCCCTCAACTGTTGACGTCGTGATTGAGTGATGCTTCAAAATATATTGTCTTGTGAAAACTTTTCATTGGATTGCGTATAACTTTTTGTATAGATTTGCATTTGATATGATCTTTATCTTATCTCTGCAGAAAATGCCTCGAGAAAGCTTATCAAGCTTCCTACTATAATTCCTCGTTCATTGACGCAGAATCCGAACTCCAATCTTGTAAGATGCACTTCAACTCAAACAATCAAAACCTACCTTATATTTTGTCATAGAAGTAATAATTTTTATCGTTTTTTTAGCACCTAGAGTCTCTGAAAATTCAAGACTAATGAAAAAACAACTCATGGAGGAACAAGAGCGTGCAATTGAGTTTGAGAGGCAGCATTTTCCAGAGTTGCAATTAGCTGCAAAAACTTTGCATCATCAAATGCGCCTTGGTTACTCAGTAGAGGATTTGAAGCTTAGAGAAGGTTCTTTAACATGTAATTCTGAAGCATATCCTCCCCTAAGATCCTCGACTATCCATCTTTACCTGACATTGTTCTTTTCTTTGCTTTTCGTGCTTCCTCCTGTATAGGCCGTAGCGAAAAACTGGAGTTCCCATCAGCCGAGAGTTTTAATTACCTGCTAGATGTATATAACAATGGTTCCACCAGCGAGGACAAAGCTAGGCACGTTAAAATGAGTCACTGTGACCAAGAAGGGTAAGACATTTTGATACTGTCGTTTTGAGTTTTATGCTCTTTGTATCATTTTCTTGAGCCGAGGGTCTATAGGAAGCAGCCTCTCTACCTTCCCAAGGAAGGGGTAAGGTCTGCGTACAGCCATACACACTACTCTCCCCAGACCCCACTTGTGGGATTTCACTAGGTTGTTGTTGTCGTATGCTCTTTGTGACCAGGAGGTCACTAGTTCGAGCTGTGGATATAGCCTCTTGCAGAATTGCAGGGTAAGGCTGCGTACAATAGACCCTTGTGGTCCAGCCTTCCCCGTATTCCACGCATAACGGGAGCTTAGTGCATCGGGCTGCGCTTTATTGTTGTCGTATGCGCTTTGTATCATTTTGAGTTTGTTGTCGATATTTGTTCTTATTTAATCAGTTCTTCGGGATGTTGCAGTGGTCAAGGATTGAATCTTCCAGATAGCCCGTTTGCATCTCCAATAAGGAATGGCATTTCAACTGTCATTTAGGTTCAGAAACACAGAAGGATTATAGAGTTTAAAGAGGACTGAGTTTTGGAAAGCAGTTCGTTGGTTCGACACATAAAAGTACTTTTCTTCCTAAATATTTCCATAAAACAGTTACTATTAAATAGTTGCTCAACTGCCTGCAAATACACCTGATCCTACAGAAAGCGCGAGAAGTTATTCGTTTTCATTTTTTAGGTGAACATCATAAGAGAATTACATAGAAAAAGAATCGCGACATGTAACAAGTTTCATAGGTTTTCAGCTTTGATAAGAAGTTAATGATAGGGAGCAAGTTTGATGCTTGCTTTGCAGGTTTTAGAAGTTAAAATGTAATTATGGTTTTTTTTCTAAGTGTGATGGAGAAGAAAATAGGCTCAGATTCAGAGTTTGGTGTCCATTGTAGAGCTCTCTGCTACTTGACAGAAATGCTAAATGTTGCTAACAATAAAGTTATACATAGTTTTCATTTCTAGTCTCTGTTTACTTTCTGAACACAAATTTATCATTTATATTTTGGCGTAACCGGTAAAGTTGACTCCATGTGACCAGAAGGTCATGAGTTTGAGCCGTGGAAATAACCTCTTGTAGAAATGTAGGGTAAGACTGCGTACAATAGACCCCTGTAGTCAAGCCCTTCCCCAGACCCCGCACATAGCGGGAGCTTAGTACATCGGTGATATCCAAATCAGCTTGCATGCATAGGTGGTATTCGAATCAGCTTGCTTGCACCTCGGGTAATCCTCTTTGTTTGCTAAAAATGTAAATATAAAGTAGTTGAATATGGATCATATATGTGGTCCTCTACTGCTTGTTCTCTTAGTTGTACAAAAGGGTCCCCCAATAGTAAAGAAAATGTATATTAGACCCTTGATATGCGGAACTGATGCAAGTTGTATTTTTTTAAAATTATATTTAATGCCAAAACTAAGTAAATTGACCATCTTAGAAAGTTATTATTTTGTCGCTTTCATCCACGTTGATCTACTTTATTATTTATTGCTTTCACCATTATACAACTGAAAAATATTGTTTTTTTTTTTTTTTTTTGCAATTTGTGAGATTGACTTTGATAAAGTAGTGGTGCTGAAGTGCGACAATGATTTAGATTTGTGGAAATTATGTGAATTTTAATTTTAGATTTGTAGGACCGACGTATCTACTATCTGTTTTTTAATCTTTTATACGACACAGATGTTACATGTCTATGGCCATAAATGTTTTTGTTCATACATTTCTTAGCCACAAACACACTTCATACTTCAAAAGTAGTTTGATTCTCTTCGCATCCACTAGTTTTATTGATTTATATTTTTTTAAAATCAAAACTAAGCTCCATTTGGTAGTTTGTGAGATATTTCTTCACTAAAATAGAATAGTTTGGAAATTCATAGAATTATCTATAAAATAATGTAGCAGGAAATTAATTTAGGACAAAAGATAATAAACAACTTTTGCCAATTTGGGATTAAAAATTAGGATCTTTTCATACATATGCTAAATTATAAAGTTATTTACCTGAAATGTGTAAAGTTTGCTATTTATCAAAGTAGACTGACTATATATATAAATATATTTTTTTCACTCTGTTCATCTGTTCTTTCCAACCTTTTAAAGATATAAATTTTTTCTTAACACAACTTTTTTTTAAACCTCACCATGGCCGTAGTTAAATATATTTGCCCACTTTAACACCTTTCTGATAATATTTTGGGCTTATTTTAACTGGTCTCTCCTAGAAATTTATAGGTTAATCCATCAGAGTTATTAAGAAGTTGGAAAGATAACCATATACTTAGAGTGATTTTTTTAGTTATTTACAAACTAGCAACTAAGAAATTAAAGATATAAGACATAATATAAAAGCTTTAAATAAATCGGGGTAATAAACAGAAATATAATTTATAAAAACAGTAACTTACATGTTTACAGGAGAGGGATTTCCCTTTCGGTAAACTCGAAAGAGTTTACTGGACTTAAAAACTTGCACACTAAAGCATAAATCTTTATTTATTTTACAGGTTTGAGATAGAAAATACTAAAGCATATATAGTGAAATATTTTAAAAAGAGAGGTGTGGAGGATGGTTTTTCTGGTGTAGGTGAAGGGAATGGTGAAGAGAGTATGTTTTTCTTCAGATGGTTGTTGTAGTTGTGTTTTCCGTCTTCATAGAACACTCAATTTATAGGTGTTGAGGACTTCACTTCCGGACTTCATTTTGTTTGAAGAATCTTTCCTTTTTCTTGTTCACGTGAAATTTTCAGAGTCTGTCTTGCATTATTGTCCTTGATTTATTGTAGAAGATGGATCTTTATTGCATTATTGTACCTTTGCAAGAGTCTTTCTTTTGATTCCTCACTATCTTTGTCTTTTTCTTTGTTTTCTTCTTGCTATTATGATGATGATATACTTCTACGTGTCAAGATTATATAAAGCTATTGAATCAAAACTCATTCTTGAATCATCATTTGGGTCTTGAGCATCTTGATAATTTATTCCTAAGTCATCATTTGAGTCTTGAGAATCTTGATAATTTATTCCTAAGTCATCATTTGGGTCTTGAGTATCTTGATAATTTAGATTATTATCTTCTCCCGATGTAACGACCCGACCAGTCATTTTGAGTATTATAACCCCGTTCCCCCATTTACTGCTCAATTTATGCCTTACAATTGATTTATGACCTATCGGGTTAGTTGGTTCGGGTCCGGAAGGAATTCAGAGTGAAATGAGACACTTCGTCTCATAATTTAAAATTTTAAGTTAGAAAAGTTGATCGGATGTGGATTTATGTG
The DNA here is from genome assembly GCF_000390325.3 of Nicotiana tomentosiformis. Classification (NCBI taxonomy): domain Eukaryota; kingdom Viridiplantae; phylum Streptophyta; class Magnoliopsida; order Solanales; family Solanaceae; genus Nicotiana; species Nicotiana tomentosiformis. The sequence continues at coordinate 10,938,330 of NC_090818.1, forward strand.
TAAACGACCTCGAATTTGAATTTTGATGATTCCAATAACTCTGTATGGTGATTTTGGACTTTAGGAGCGTGTTCGAAAAATTATTTGGAGGTACGTAGTGGAATTTGGCTTGAAATGCCGAAAGTTAAATTTTTTGGGAAGTTTGACTGGGGGGTTGACTTTTTGATATCGGGGTCGAAATCTGATTCTGAAAATTTTAATAGGTCTGTTATGTCATTTATGACTTGTGTGCAAACTTTGAGGTCAATATGACGTGATTTGATAGGTTTCGGCGTTGTTTGTAGAAATGACAAGTTTCAAAGTTCATTAGGCTTGAATCTATGTGTGATTCGTGTTTTTAGTGTTGTTGGATGTGATTTGAAGACTCGACTAAGTTCGTATGATGTTTTAGGACTTGTTGGTATATTTGGTTGAGGTCTTGAGGACATCGGGTGGGTTTCAGATGGTTAACGGATCAAAAAGTGGACTAAAATACTTGTTGCAATTTCCTTCTGCTGCAAATTCCTTCTCCCAGAATCGAGCCCAGAATCTCCCAAAATTGAGCCCTGAAGAGGGCCATGATCGAGCCCAGGATCGAAGCCACGATCGAAGGCAGGGTCGAGAGCCAGGATCGAAGTCACGATCGAAGCCAGGATCGAAGGCCAGGGTCGAGAGCCAGGATCGAGGATCAGAATCGAGGAACACGATCGAAGGCCCAGGATTGAGGCAGGATCGAGGGCGGTCTGGGCAGAATTATAAAGCAGGGGACTTCGTCCCATTCGCCATTTTTGACAAATTGGAGCTTGAGGAGAGGCGATTTTTGATAAATTTTCAAGGAAAACTTGAGGTAAGTCCCTTGTGATCATTTCTATTCCATAATATTGGATTATCATCGAATAATCCGACTAGATTATATGATTTTGAGGTGTAAATCGGAGATTTGAACTTAGAAATTTGAAAATAAGATTTGTAGATTTGAAGGTCGAGTTGAGGTCGGATTTTGGTAAAATTGGTATGGGTAGACTCGTAGTTGAATAGACTTTCAGATTTTGTAACTTTTGTCGGGTTCCGAGACGTGATCCCCACAGGCGATTTTTGAGCTAAATTTCGGATTTTTATGAAAAATTAGTATTTTCTTATGAAATTAATTCCAATAAATTTTATTGACTGAAACGAATTATTTGTGACTAGATTCGAGGCATTCGGAGTCCGATTTGCGAGGCAAAGGCATAACAGAGTAAAGAATTTCACGTTTTGAGGCAAGTAACAGTTATAAACTGGTCCTTAAGGTATGAAACCCCAGATTTTTGTGTCATGTGATTATTTTGGAGGTGACGCACATACTAGGTGACGAGCGTGTGGGCGTGCACCGAAGGGATTGTGACTTGGTCCGTCCCGTGAAACTGTAAAGTTGAATAACTTGTTGTTAGCTATAAACTCTCTTTGTGTTGAAGAAATTTGACTGTTAATCATGTTAAAAATTATGCTTAGGATATGTGATAGTACTGTTGGGACCCATACAGGTCGCGTACTTATTGAATTATTTGCTAATTGCTGTCTTGTACTCAGTCAAGATTTTACTTGTGCATCATACCTCACTCTTTCTCTTGATATTTGTTGATTTACTATGTTATCTTTGTTTGGGATGATCTTTGTGATTTTCGAGAGCCCGAGAGACTAGAGAGGTTGAGGACTGGGTAAGGCCGAGGGCCTATCGGTGAGGTAAGGATATATGGCACGTGAGTTGTCCGTGTAGGATATTATAACACATGAGTTGTCCGTGCAGCACGCGAATTGTTCGTGCGAATTAAGGCGCTCTGGCCATAGGAGCCCTCCGGAGTCTGCACACCCCTAGTGAGTGCGGGTACCCATTGAGTGTGAGTGCTGGGGGATAAGAGCCGAGTGGTTGAGCTGTTGTGACGAGTTGAGTGACTGTTGCCTGAGAGGTTATACTTGCTTTTCATTTGTTGTTGTATTTAGTTGCTATCTGTCATTGTTGTGAAATTCTCTGAAAGATTCTATATCCGTATTACATGAAAATTGATTTGACTTAAACTGCTGGATTTGAAAGCATGTTTATTCTTTGCTGGATTTACTATAAGTGAACTATAACTGTGTAGCTCGTCACTATCTTCAGTTCCTTAGTTATTATTATTACTTGCTGAGTTGGTTGTACTCATACTACACCCTGCACTTCGTGTGCAGATGCAGGTGCTTCTGGACATAGCGGGTGTTGATTCTCTCATACAGTTGATCTTCCGGAGATTCAGAGGTAGTTTTCGTATTTTGCAGACCTTGTCTCTCCTTCCCTATCTCCTTGTTTACCGTATTTTGGTCTTAGACTATTATAGACCGTATTTTTCCAGGCTCATATTCATATTAGATGCTCATGTACTTGGTGACACCAGGTTTTGGGGAGTGTTCGTATCAGTATTTGTGGGATTTTGTATTGTATTTAATTATTTAAAATTTTAAACTTAAAAGAAATTGTGGTTTATCGATATTATTGGCTTGCCTAGTAACGAGATAGGTGCCATCACGACAGGTTAGGATTTTGGGTCGTGACAAGTTGGTATCAGAGCCTAGGTTACATAGGTCTCAGGAGTCATGAGCAGGTTTAGTAGAGTCTTGCGGATCGGTACAGAGACGTCTGTACTTATCTTCGAGAGGCTGCAAAACCCTTAGGAAAATTTCACTTTCTTGTATTTTGTCGTGCGAATTTGTTGATTCTCGAAACTAAATTTCTGTTATTCTCTTCTCTCACAGATGGTGAGGAAACGTACTACCGGATCGGACGGCCAGCCACCAGTGCCACCAGTTAGGGTCGCGAGAGGCCGAGGCCGAGGTAGAGGTCGAGGTGTAGCTCGTACCACAGTTAGACCCACATCTGTAGTACCACCAGTTGCTCCAGCTCAGGAGCAGATTCTAGATATAGCTGAGCCGACAGGACCAGCTCAGGCACTAGCTGTGCCCATTGAGATTCCAGGCCTTCAGGATACTTTGGCCCATATATTGACAGTTTGCATTGGTCTTGCTCAAGTGGTTTCGGCTCAGGCCGCACTTGCCACTTCTCAGGCAGGGGGAGGTACTTATACCCCGGTTGCCCGTACTCCAAACCAGGTAGTGCAAGGAGTTCATATACCAGGGGCACTACCAGCCCAATCGGTTGCAGCTGCTCAGTCCCCGGTAGTTCCTGTTATAGAAGACGATGAGCAGAGGAGACTTGAGAGATTTAAGAGGCTTAGACCTCCACCATTTAGCGGTGCTGAGTTAGAGGATGCTCAGGGTTTCCTGGATAAGTGTCAACAGATGCATCGGACAACGGGTATTCTAGAGACCAGTGGAGTCTCGTTCACTACTTTTCAGTTTTCTAGGGCTTCCTTCAGATGGTGGGAGGCTTACAAGAGGTGTAGGCCGATCGGTGCAGCACCCCTTACCTGGCAGCAATTCTCCGGTTTATTCCTGGAAGTTCGTGCCTTAGTCTCGCAGAGAGGAGCTGTGCAGGCAGTTCGAGCAACTTCGTCAGGGTGATATGTCCGTGACACAGTATGAGATGAGATTTTCAGAATTGGCCCGTCATGCTATTTGGTTGATTCCCACAAACAGGGAAAGGATCAGGAGGTTCATAGATGGCCTCACTTTTCAGCTGCGATTACTCATGACTAGAGAGAGAGAGAGTGTCTGGCGCTACTTTCGACGAGGTGGTCGACATTGCTCGTCAGATTGAGATGGTTCGCAGTCAGGAACGGGTTGAAAGGGAGGCTAAGAGGCCTCGTGGTTCAGGTGATTTCAACGGTGTTCCTTCAGGGGTTAGTTTTACCGCGGTAGGGGTCGTTCTTACAAACACGCTCAGACGGGCCGTCCAGCTCATCGTGGTGCATCAACTAGCCACGGTTCTTACAGTGCTCACTCAGGCCAATCTTCATTCAGTGTACTACCAGCGCAGAGTTCTCATCATGCCTCGTCCGCTCAGGCTTCTATATGTAATTCTTTGGGTTATCAGGAGCAACAGTTCCGTCAGAGGAGGGGTTGTTTCGAGGGCAGAGAATTGGGTCATTTCAAGAGAGATTGTCCTAGGTTGTTGAGTGAGGCTCCACAACAGAGTTCTCGACCAACGGCATCAGTACCAGCAGTTACACTACCCGCCCATCCAGCTCGGGGTGGGGCTCAGGAAGCTAGGGGTCGCCGAAGAGGGGGAGGCCGGTCAGGTGGCGGTCAAGCCCAATTCTATGCTTTTCCTGCCAGGCTAGATGTTGTTGCTTCAGATGCAGTGATCACATGTATTGTCTCAGTATGCCACATGGAGGCTTCTAGATTATTTGACCCTGGATCCACTTATTCATATATATCATCGTATTTTGTTCATTATCTGGACATGCCTTGTGAGTCCTTAGTTTCACCTGTTTGTGTGTCTAGACCGGTGGGCGATATTATTACTATGGACCGTGTGTATCGGTCGTGTATGGTAACTATTGGGGAACTGGAGACTAGAGTTGATCTCTTATTACTCGGTATGGTTGATTTCGATGTAATCCTAGGTATGGATTGGCTGTCTCCATGTCATTCTATTCTGAACTGTCACGCAAAAACCGCGACGTTGCCAATGCCGGGGTTGCCAAAGGTTGAATGGAGAAGATCTCTAGATTTTGTTCCTAGCAGGGTAATTTCTTATTTGAAGGCCCAACGTATGGTTGGAAAGAGATGTTTGTCATATTTGGCCTTTGTGAGAGATATTGATGCTGATACTCTTATTATTGATTCAATATCGGTCGTGCAAGATTTTCCGGATGTATTTCCTGCAGACCTGCCGGGTATGCCACCCGACAGGGATGTTGATTTCGGTATTGACTTGGTGCAGGGCACTCAGCCCATTTCTATTCCTTCATATCGTATGGCACCAGCTGAGTTAAAAAAATTGAAAGAGCAATTTCAGGAACTCCTTGAAAAGGGATTTATTAGGCCTAGTGTGTCACCTTGGGGTGCACCGGTTCTGTTTATGAAGAAGAAAGATGGTACTATGCAGATGTGCATTAATTATAGGCAGTTGAACAAAGTTACAATCAAGAATAAATATCCTTCGCAGCGTATTGATTACTTATTTGACCAGCTTCAGGGAGCAAGGGTATTCTCCAAAATTGATTTGAGATCGGGGTATCACCAGTTGAAAATTTGGGATTCAGATATTCTAAAGACGGCATTCAGAACTTGTTATGGCCACTACGAATTTCTTGTGATGTCTTTCGGGGTAACCAATGGCCCAACAGCATTTATGCATGAGATGAATAATGTATTCCAGCCATATCTTAATTTTTTTATCGTAGTATTTATTGATGATATTCTGGTGTACTCACGTAGCCAAAAGGAGCATGCACAACACTTGGGTATTGTATTACAGAGGCTGAGAGAGGAGAGACTTTATGCCAAATTCTCTTAGTGTGAGTTCTGGCTTAGTTCGATGGCATTCTTGGGACATATAGTGTCCAATGAAGGAATTAAGGTAGATCCGAAGAAAATAGGGGCAGTTCAGAATTGACCCATGTCATCTTCAGTTAATGAGATTCAGAGTTTTCTTGGCTTGGCCGGTTATTATCGTCGCTTCGTGGAGGGTTTCTCGTCTATTGCATCGCCTATGACTAAATTGACCTAGAAAGGTGCTCTGTTAAGGTGGTCGGATGAATGTGAAGAGAGCTTTCAGAAGCTCAAAACAGCTTTGACTACAGCCCCACTATTGGTGTTTCCTATAGGTTCAGAGTCTTATACTGTGTATTGTGATGCGTCGCGTATTGGTCTCGGCGCAGTGCTGATGCAAGACGGTAGGGTGATTGCCTATGCGTCTAGACAGTTAAAGGTGCATGAGATGAATTATCCAGTCCATGATCTTGAGTTAGCAGCTATTATTCACGCTTTGAAAATTTGGCGACATTACTTGTACGGTGTCCAGTGTGAGGTATATACCGATCATCGGAGTCTATAATATTTATTTAAACAGAAGGATCTTAATTTGCGACAACGAATGTGGTTAGAGTTGCTTAAGGATTATGATATCACCATTCTCTATCATCCCGGAAAGGCCAATGTAGTGGCCGATGCCTTAAGTCGTAAGGCGGAGAGTCTGGGCAGCTTAGCGTACTTACCGGTAACAGAGAGGCCTTTAACATTGGATGTTCAGGCCTTAGCCAACCAGTTTGTTAGATTGGATGTTTCAGAGCCGAATCGAGTTTTGGCTTGTGTGGTTTCTCTGTATTCTTTATATGATCGCGTCAGAGAGCGCCAGTATGATGATCTACATCTGCTTGTCCTTAAGGACACAGTTTAGCAAGGTAATGCCAAGGAAGTCACTATTGGAGATGACGGTGTATTATAGATGGTTTGCGTGAGTTGATTCTCCAAGAAGCTCATAGTTCGCGGTACTCCATTCATCCAGGTGCCGCGAAGATGTATCAGGATTTGAGGCAACACTATTGGTGGAGGCGAATGAAGAAAGATATAGTTAGATTTGTAGCTCGGTGTTTAAATTGTCGACAGGTAAAGTACGAGCATCAGAGACCGGGCGGATTACTATAGAGACTTGAAATTCCGGAGTGGAAGAGGTAGCTTATTACCATGGACTTCGTAGTTAGGCTCCCACGGACTTTGAGAAAGTTTGATGCTGTTTGGGTGATAGTAGATCGGTTGACCAAATCTGCGCATTTTATTCCAGTTGGTACTAATTATTCTTCAGCGCGGTTGGCTGGGATTTATATTCGCGAGATTGTTCGCCTACATGGTGTGCTAGTGTCCATCATTTCAGATCGGGGCACGCAGTTTATATCACATTTTTGGAGAGCAGTGCAGCGAGAATTGGGCACACAGGTTCAGTTGAGTACAATATTTCACCCTCAGACGGACGGACAGTCCGAGTGCACTATTCAGATATTAGAGGATATGCTACACACTTGTGTCATTGATTTTAGGGGTTCTTGAGATCAATTTCTGCCACTCGTGGAGTTTTCTTACAATAATAGCTACAAGTCAAGCATTCAGATGGCTCCGTATGAAGCTTTATATGGGAGACGGTGTCGGTTTTTGGTGGGTTGGTTTGAGCCGGGTGAGGTTAGAATATTGGGGACTGACTTGGTTCAGGATGCTTTAGAGAAGGTCAAAGTGATTGAGGAACGGTTTCGCAGGGCGCAGTCTAGATAGAAGAGTTATGCCGACAGGAAGGTCCGTGATGTTACTTACATGGTTGGGGAGAAGGTTCTGCTCAAGATTTTACCCATTAAGGGTGTGTTGAGGTTCGGAAAGAAGGGCAAGTTGAGCCCTCGGTATATTAGGCCTTTTGAGATACTTAAGAAAATTGGAGAGGTGGCTTATGAACTTGCCTTGCCACCTAGTATATCAGGTGTTCATCTAGTATTCCATGTATCCATGCTTCGAAAGTATGTCGGGTATCCGTCTCACATTCTGGATTTCAGTACAGTACAGTTGGACGGTAATCTGACTTATGATGTGGAGCCGGTGGCTATTTTACACCGGCAGATTCGAAAGCTGAGGTCAAAGAACATAACATCAGTGAAGGTACAGTGGAGAGGCCAGCCAGTCGGAGAAGCTACTTGGGAGATTGAGCAGGAGATGCGGAACAAATATCCACACCTATTTGAGACTCCAAGTATTATTCTAAACCCGTTCGAGGGCGAACATTTGTTTAAGAGGGGGATAATGTAATGACCCGGCCGATCGTTTTGAGTATTATAACCCCGTTCCCCCATTTATTGCTCAATTTAAGCCTTACAATTGATTTATGACTTATCGGGTTAGTTGGTTCGGATCCGGAAGGAATTCAGAGTGAAATGAGACACTTAGTCTCATAATTTAAAATTTAAGTTAGAAAAGTTAACCGAATATGGATTTATGTGTAAACGACCTCGGATTTGAATTTTGATGATTCCAATAGCTCCGTATGGTGATTTTGGACTTAGGAGCGTGTTCGGAAAATTATTTGGAGGTCCGTAGTGGAATTTGACTTGAAATGTCAAAAGTTGAATTTTTGGGAAAGTTTGACCGGGGGGGTTGACTTTTTGATATCGAGGTCGAAATCCGATTATGAAAATTTTAATAGGTGTGTTATGTCATTTATAACATGTGTGCAAAATGTGAGGTCAATTGGACGTGATTTGATATGTTTCGGCGTTGTTTGTAGAAATGGAAAGTTTCAAAGGTCATTAAGCTTGAATCTATATGTGATTCGTGTTTTTAGTGTTGTTGGATGTGATTTGAAGACTCGACTAAGTTCGTATGATATTTTAGGACTTGTTGGTATATTTGGTTGAGGTCCCGAGGGCCTCGGGTGGGTTTCAGATGGTTAACGAATCAAAAAGTGGACTAAAATAGTTGCTGCAATTTCTTTCTGCTGCAAATTCCTTCTTCCAGAATCGAGCCCAGAATCTCTTAGAATCGAGCCCAAAATCTCCCAGAATAGAGCCCTGAATCGTGCCCAGAAGAGGGCCATGATCGAGCCCGGGACCAAAGCCACGATCGAAGGCAGGGTCGAGGGTCATGATCGAGGGCCAGGATCGAAGGCCAGAGTCAAGGGCCATGATCGAGGGCCAAGATCGAGGGTCAGAATCGAGGAACACGATCGAAGGACCAGGATCGAGGAACATGATCGAAGGCCTAGGATCGAGGCAGGATCGAGGGCTGTCTGGGCAGAATTATAAAGCAGGGAACTTCGTCCCATTCGCCAGTTTTGACAAATTGGAGCTTGATGAGAGGCAATTTTTGATAGATTTTCAAGGAAAACTTGAGGTAAGTCCCATGTGATCATTTCTACTCTATAATATTGAATTATCATCGAATAATTCGACTAGATTACATGATTTTGAGGTGTAAATCGGAGATTTGAACTTAGAAATTTGGAAATAAGTTTTTTAGATTTGAGGGTCGAGTTAAGGTCGGATTTTGGTAAAATTGGTATGGGTAGACTCGTAGTTGAATGGACTTTCGGATTTTGTAACTTTTGTCGGGTTCCGAGACGTGGTCCCCACAGGCAATTTTTGAGCTAAATTTCGGATTTTTATGAAAAATTAGTATTTTCTTTTGGAATTAATTCCAATAAATTTTATTGACTGAAATAAATTATTTTTGACTAGATTCGAGGCATTCGGAGGCCGATTTGCGAGGCAAAGGCATAGCAGAGTAAAGGATTTCATGTTTTGAGGTAAGTAACAGTTATAAATCTGGTCCTGAGGGTATGAAACCCCGAATTTTTGTGTCATGTGATTATTTTGGAGGTGACGCACATGCTAGGTGACGAGCATGTGGGCGTGCACCGAAGGCATTGTGACTTGGTCCGTCCCGTGAAACTGTAAAGTTGAATACCTTGTTGTTAGCTATAAGCTCTCTTTGTGTTGAAGAAATTTGACTGTTAATCATGTTAAAAATCATGCTTAAGCTATGTGATAGTACTGTTGGGACCCACAGAGGTCGCGTACTTGTTGAATTATTTGCTAATTGCTGTCTTGTACTCAGTCATGATTTTACTTATGCATCATACCTCAGTCTTTCTTGATATTTGTTGATTTACTATGTTATCTTTGTTTGGGCTGATCTTTGTGATTTCCGAGAGCCCGAGAGACTAGAAAGGTTGAGGACTGAGTAAGGCCGAGGGCCTGTCGGTGAGGTAAGGATATATGGCATGTGAGTTGTCCGTGCAGGATATTAAAGCACGTGAGTTGTCCGTGCGGATTATGGCACTTGGACTGTAGGAGCCTCTCCGGAGTATGCACACCTTCAGTGAGCGCGTGTGCCCATTGAGTTTTAGTGCTGAGGGATGAGAGCCGAGTGGTTGAGCTGTTGTGACGAGTTGAGTGACTGTTGCCTGAGAGGCGGTACTTGCTTTTCATTTGTTATTGCATTTAGTTGCTATCTGTCATTGTTGTGAAATTCTCTGAAAGATTCTATATCTCGATTACATGAACATGAACTGTATAAAATTGATTTGACTTAAACTGCTGGATTTGAATGCATGTCTATTCTTTGCTGGAATTACTATAAGTGAACTATAACTGTGTAGCTCGTCACTATCTTCAGGTTTTTAGTTATTATTGTTACTTGCTGAGTTGGCTGTACTCATACTACACCCTGCACTTCGTGTGCAGATCCAGGTGCTTCTGGACATAGCGAGTATTGATTCTCTCGTACAGTTGATCTTCCGGAGATTCAGAGGTAGTTTCCGTGTTTTGCAAACCTTGTCTCTCCTTCCCTATCTCCTTATTTACCGTATTTTGGTCTTAGACTATTATAGACCGTATTTTTCCAGACTGGTATTCATAGTAGATGCTCATGTACTCAGTGACACCAGGTTTTGGGGAGCGTTCATATCAGTATTTGTGGGATTTTGTATTGTATTTAATTATTAAAATTTTCAAACTTAAAAAGACTGTGATTTATTGATATTATCGGCTTGCCTAGTAACGAGATAGGCGCCATCACGACAAGTTGGGATTTTGGGTCGTGACACCCGAGCTCTGAGATATTTCTCGACTGTAATTTCTGATCATATGCTTGTTTTGCTTCTCTCTGTCTTGAAAGAATTTTTCTAATATTTGTTTAACTATATCTTCTATTTTCTCTTTTTCTTTTCTTTTTTGAGATTATTCCTATTCTTTTTCAATGCTTCTCCTTGTACCAATATTCTAGGTAGTCTTCTTCTTGTTTGGCTTGATGAACCTTCATCTTCACTTTTTGGCCAAGTGGCAGCCATAAACAGATTTGATAAATCTTTACCGGCTATCATTTGAACCGGACTAGCTGTATCTCTATCCGATACAGTGGGTTTCATTGCATTCATTGGAGAATGCACACCCATCTCATCCATTTTCTTTTGAAATTGATATGGAGAACTCAATTGTTGTGGACTACACCTTTGCTGAGAGACCACTTGAGTCCAGGACTGCACTAACTCAAACTTTACTGCTTGGAGTTTATGTTCTAATACTTTCACCTGCTCCACTTGTCTTGCCTTTTCTTGTACTAAAGACTCGTTCTTTTGGTTGAGTCTCTTGAAGGCTTCAGTCATTGAGGAACAATGATCATAGAAAATTATCTTGTCTGTATCTTTTTTAATATTATATTGAGGTATTTTTTCTAGGTTGATTCTGAGTGCTGGAGAGATATAGTAATTTGGTCCTAATATACCCCTTGCATAGTCTAATGCTTCAGTAAAATCATTAAAACCTTTAAAAAGAGGTTTATCTAAATCTTTTATAGAGTCTAAAACTTCTAATCAAGTCTGAAAAATACCATTTGTCTTACCATGTATCACCACATAATATTTAAATTTTCTTTCTTGGCTTTTGTCTGTAAAATATTAGCATAAAGCATTTAGAACTGCTATAAAATATTTAGTATCTTTTTTATTATATGATATCCATAAATTATCTATCAGGCATCTCTGTGGTCTCTATTATACATTCTGCTAAAACTCTAAATGACATATTTGACGGCGAAAAATATTAAATTATATTTTCTGAACTATATTCTATCCATACTAGTATGTTCTACTAATGCTTGTGGCTTAAATTGAAAGTTACCTAACATTATCTGAAAATATGTGTCTGAGGGTGAGGCTTTGACGCCCTTTCCCTTGTCTTCAGTCTTTGAGGTTGTTGGTTTCATGTTGTAAATGCAAAACATGTCTATTAGTTAACAATAATTTTTAACCTACTGAACTGGTCTGCTAAGTTATTATCTTTTCCTTTAATATGTTCAAATATTAATATCACGACCCCAATTCACCCTCCGTAGGATATCGTGATGGCACCTAGTATCCAAGACTAGGTAAGCCTATCAATTATGCGGAATACAAAACTAAAACTCAAATCTCAACATATAAAATAAATCAAACCGCGATTCGAATAGTTAAAACTCCCAAAACCCGGTAGAAATAAGTCACAAGCTTCTAAGAATTTATTCTAAGTGTCTCTATACATCAGAGTCTAAAGAGAATAAGAAAAAACAATATAATAAGGATAGACAGGGACTCCGAGGTCTGCGGACGCTGGCAGATATACCTTGAAGTCTCCGCGTACAGGTAGTTCACTGATGCCTGGTCTGATAGGAAATAACTGGATCTGCACAAAAATATGTGCAGAAGTATAGTATGAGTACACCACAGCAGTACCCAGTAAGTGCCAAGCCTAACCTCGGTAGAGTAGTGACAAAGTCAAGTCAGGCCCTACTGGAATAATAAAAGACATGGTAAAAAGTTTAACAATGTACTAATAATAATAACAGTGGAAATGAAACATGTAAGGGGTATGTCACAATTTAACTACCCAGAATAAGGGCAAATAATACCTCGTAGAAGGAAAATCGAAATTTACAACTTTAAGGAAAACACAAAAATAATCAAAGGCAAATGCAGCCATAAAGAAACATCAACAAGGGGACTCCCGAGGTACCGCCTCGTAGTCCCAAATCATAAATAAATTCACAATATCTCATTTTCTTATATCACCGCGGGAGCCTTCACATTTAATTTTTAAAGAAATCAGTTTTCCTGAAATAGCATCCCGCATTTTAGCCACCCTAATCACCCGCAAGACTTCTAGTAGTTCCCCTACTAGCCACACGTATCAAGCCACCCTTATCTTACCGCATGCGTTTCAACACCCAGACCTTATACCACCGCATGCGTATCAATATCATAATATATCACAATTTGCACCTCAAGTGCCCAAATATTTCAACTTGCTAAAATAAATCAACAACAACATTATTCTCCACAATAAGGAGCTCACGGCTCAATCGTAATGAATACAAAAATCTCAAAAAAATATTCGGGAGGGAATAACTCAACAAAAATAATATTTTAAAATTTTAACACGTTGCCTCAACACCAAATTTTAAAATGTCAAATACTTCATATTAATAATATTTAAATTAAGAAATCCAACCTTCAAATAATGCATATAATAAAAGAAACAAAGTTTCAACTAAACAGGTAAAGCAATTAGCAAGAAAAGGTTAGACAAATTTAAAATATAAAAATAGATCAACGATGGTGAATATAATAGGATAAAATAATTTAATTAATATGTAACATAGATCTACACAATTTAAAGACATAATCTTCCACATTTAGCCCATGTACACACTCGTCACCTCGCGTATACGACTTTCAACACATCACAAATTTCCATATCAATACCAATCCTAAGGGGAATTTCCTCCACACAAGGTTAGACAAGTCACTTACCTCGAATCAGGTAATTCTTTACTCCGCTATGCCTTTACCTTGCGAATTGGACTCCGAAAGCCTCGTATCTAGTCACAATTAATTCGATTCAATCAATACAAATTATTAGAATTAATTCCATATGAAAATACTAATTTTCCAACAAAATCCGAAATTTAACTCAAAAATCGCCCGTGGGGACCATGTCTCGGAACCGACAAAAGTTACAAAATATGAACGCCCATTCAACCACGAGTCCAACTATACCAAAGTTACTAAATTCCGACATCAGCTCGACCCTCAAATCTTTAATTTAAACCAAGAGGGTTTTTCTAAATCTTCCAACTTAAATCACCAATTAAATGTTAAAAACTACCATGGATTCAGGTAATTTGACCAAAATTGAGTTAAGAACACTTACCCCAATGCTTTTCTTGAAAAATCTCCTGAAAATTTCCTCGCCCGAGCTCTTAAAATCCAAAAATGGATAAAAATGGCCAAACCCCGAATTTTATGTTCTGTCCAGGGATTTGCGCACTTGCGACTAACTTAGCCGTTTCTGCGGTCGAGCAGTCGCTTCTGCGACCTCCACCTCAAACAAACGTTCGTCCTCGAACGGATTTAGACTTATACCTGGAGTGGTGAAAAGATGGGGATAACAACTGCGCATATCATGCTCGGTCTCCCAAGTCGCCTCCGCGAACGGATGACCCCTCCACTGTACTTTTACTGAAGCAATGCTCTTCGATCTCAACTTTCTAACCTGTCTGTCCAAAATGGCCACTAGTTCCTCAACATAAGATAGATCCTTGTCCAACTGGACTGAGCTGAAGTCTAACACATGATATGGATCGCCGTGATACTTTCAGAGCATGGAAATATGGAACACTGGATAAACTGCAGTGAGAGTAGGTGGTAGTGCAAGTCTATAAGCCACATCTCCAACTCTCTCAATAATCTCAAAAGGCCTAATATACCTAGGGCTCAACTTGCCCTTCTTCCCGAATCTCATATCACCCTTCATAGGCGAAACCAGGAGCAAGACCCGCTCACCAACCATGAATGCAACATCCCGAACCTTCCGATATGCATAACGCTTTTGTCTAGATTGGGTTGTACGAAGTCGATCCTAAATCAATTTAACCTTTTCCAAAGTATCCTGAACTAAGTCTGTACCCAATAGCCTAGCCTCGCCCGACTCAAACCAACCCACTGGAGACCGGAACCGCCTCCCATAAAAGGCCTCATACAGAGCCATCTGAATGCTTGACTGGTAGCCGTTGTTGTATGCAAAATTTGCAAGTGGCAAGAACTGATCCCAAGTAACCCCAAAATCTATCACACACGCACAAAGCATATCCTCCAATATTTGAATAGTGCGCTCAGACTGTCCGTCCGTCTGAGAGTAAAATGATGTACCCAACTCTCGCTGTACGGCTCTCCAGAACGGTGATGTAAACTGCGTACCCCGGTCAGATATGATAGATACCGATACGCCATGAAGCGTGACAATCTCGCGAATATAAACCTGAGCCAGCCTCTCCGAAGAGTAAGTAGTGACCACATGAATGAAATGAGCTGACTTGGTCAATCTATCCTCAATTACCCAAACTGCATCGAACTTTCTCTGAGTGCTTAACAACGAAATCCATAGTGATCCGCTCCCATTTCCATTCTGGAATCTCTAAATTTTGAAGAAATCCACCCGGTCACTGATGCTCATACTTCACCTGCTGGCAATTTAGGCACCGAGCTACATATTCCACTATGTCTTTCTTCATCCGCCTCCACCAATAGTGCTGTCTAAAGTCTTGATACATCTTTGCAACATCCGTATGAATAGAGTACCGCAAACTATGAGCCTCCTGGAGAATCACCTCACACAAACCATCTACATTGGGCACACATAGCCTGCCCTGCATCCGTAATACACTGTCATCTCCAATAGTGACTTCCTTGGCATCACCGTGCTAAACTGTGTCCTTAAGGAAAGCAGATGTGGGTCATCATACTGACGCTCTCTGATATGATCATAAAGAGAAGACTGAGAAACCACATAAGCCAAAACTCTGCTTGGCTCAAAAACATCCACTCTAACAAACTGGTTGTCCAAGGATTGAACATCCAAGTCTAAAGGCCTCTTTGCTACCAGTAAATATGCTAAGCTGCCCAAACTGTAACGACCCGACCGGTCGTTTTGAGTTCTAGCGCGTTGTTCAGCAATTTGAGGCCATGAGCAACTTCACTTCAGGTATTATGACTTGTACGCGTAGTCGGAATTGAGATTCAGGGAATTCAGAGTTGATTTGGAAAGAAAATTCTCATTTTGGAAGATTTAAGTTGGAAGAATTGACTATGGTTGGATTTTTGAGTAAACGATCTCAGAATCGGGATTTTAAGGTTCCAACAGGTTCGTATGATGATTTCGGACTTGGGCGTATGTCCGGATCGGGTTTTGGATGACCCGAAAGCGTTTCGGCGCCTATTGGGGAAGTTGGCATTTTGGAAGAATTTCATAAATTTGGGTTGAAATGCATTTCAATGTTATCAATGTCCGTTTGAGATTCCGAGTCTGGGAATAGCTCCGTATGGTGATTTTGGTATTGGGAGCGCGTCCGGAAGTGGATTCGGAGATCCATAGGTCATTTTGGAGTCATTTGGCTAAGGCTAAAAATTTGAAGGTTTTTGAGAAGTTTGACCGGAAGTGGACTTTTTGATATCAGGGTCGAAATTCGATTCCGGAAGTTGGAGTAGGTCCATAATGTCAAATGTGACTTGTGTGCAAAATTTGAGGATAATCGACCGTGATTTGATAGGTTTCGGCATTGATTATAGAAGTTGAAGTTTCAAAGTTCATTAAGTTTGAATTGGGGTGCGATTCATTATTTTGATGTTATTTGATGTGATTGACTAAGTTCGTAATGTGTTTTGGAATGTGTTGGCATAATTGGTTGATGTCCCGAGGTCTCGGGTGTGTCTCAGATCGAGTTCAGATGGATATTGGACTTTGAGGAATTGCTAGTTTCTGGGCATTTGGTTTCCTCTTACGCGATCGTGAAGAAAGGGCCACGATCGCGAAAGGTTAAGTAGACTGGTGGTATTTTTACTCTACGCGATCGCGTATAATGGTTCATGTTCGCGGAGGGTCGAGCGGGAGGTTATTCGCGTTCGCGTCGGGACTATCGCGAATGCGATGTGTTAATGGGGCTGGCCCGTTTGGTGAAGGTTGTTCTATGCGATCACATAGAGGTGTTCACGATCGTGAAAGTGGAAGGGGATGAGCAATGCGATCGCATTCTGGGCATCGCGTTCGCGAAAAGGAAGCTTGTAAGCAGCTGATTGATTGGCCTTCGCGATCGCGAGTGGATTTTCCACGATCGCGAAGGGGAAAGACCCGGGCAATGTCTTTTAAAATCGAGGTTTTGGCTCATTTGCACTTCATTTCCTCCATGGGAGCCAGTATTGGAGCGATTGTGGAGATCCATTTTCATCATCTACATCAAGGTAAGTGATTCCCACCTATTGCAAGCTAAATACAAGGTTTATATACGGATTTAGATATGAAAACTACTAGAAATTTGAGATTTTGAAGAAAGACCTAACACTTGGTATTTTGGATTTTTGCCATGAAATTTGGGCATGAAATTGGGAATAAATCATATATTTGAGTTCATAAGGCTATGGGTAATAATTATTTTTGAAAATTTTCAGAATCCAGGTACGTGGGCCCGAGGGTGATTTTATCGACTTTTCGAACGGAGTTGGGAATTATTGTAACTAGGATTATAATGAGTATTAGAGTATATATTTATGGATTTGCTTACTTATTGACTAGTTTTGGAGCGTTGGGCATCGATTTGAGTTGATTGAATGGCTTGGGAGCCGGTTATGAAACTTCGGAGCGAGGTAAGTCTCCTTTCTAACCTTGTAAGAGGGAATTAACACCATAGGTGAATTAAATAAATGTTTGTACCTAATTGTGGGGGCTACATACGTACGAGGTGACAAGAGTCCGTACGTAGCTACTATTATGCTATTGTCCGGGTAGTTTAGGACCCGTATCATGCTATACTTGGAATGTTTGTGCCCTTACTCGCTAATCTAATCACTTAGTCATGATACAAATTGATAAAAGAATTGTATAAGGTTAAATTCACTTACTTGAAGGTTTGTATGAGATACTTGACTGTAAATGAGAAACTTGTGTTTTCTTGAAAAAAAATGTTATTTATGGATCGGGCCGAGCGCCTCGGTAGTAAATAGATGCATCTATGGTTCACGCCATTGGACCCTCTGGAAGTGCACAATTTACATATTTGTTGGATCGGGCCATACGACCTCGGCATGATTTGAGCTTGATTTAATTGATTGTTTTGAAAATTGTAATAATTGATATTGCCTTCTCGGCCTGAGATAAATTGTTAAATAATGAAAAATCAATTTGGAGAGTTCTTAATTATAAAAGAACTGCTTACTTACTTCAGAATAATAGGCTTGCAACCGTATTAATTAATCCATGTCTAATTTAATGATATTATTCTATTTACTTATAGCTCATAGTAAGTGTCAAAGTCGACCCCTCGTCACTATTTCTTTGAGGTTAGGCGGGATACTTACTGGGTACGCGTTGATTTACGTACTCATACTACACTTGCTGCACATTTTGTGCAGGTACATATATGACTAGTGGCCTTGTGGGCGCAAAGGTGCGGTTATTACAGGGACTTAGGTGAGCTGCATTCTATACGACGCTCCGCAGCCAATAGAGTCTCTTTCAGAGTATTGTATTTTCTTTCCTGTCCAAATTTGTATTCCGGACAGTTATTGTATTTTATTTTAAATTTCTAGAGAATGCTCATGCACTTGTGACACCGGGTTCTGGGATAATTATGAGATGTTCAGTATTGGAATTGGAAAATATTGTATCTATTATGTAAATTCATCTTTTAATAGTTGAATTGAATTAAATATTCGATTCCAAAAATATTAAAATGCGAATTTAATTGACTATTTAGTGCTGGCTTGTCTGACAGTGGTGTCCGGCGCCATTGTCTGACAGTGGTGTCCGGCACCATCACGACCTTTAACGGATTTTGGGTCGTGACACAAACTCTCTGCCTTACGACTCAAGGCATTAGCCACTACATTGGCCTTCCCGGGGTGATAGAGAATGGTGATATCATAATCTTTAAGCAACTCCAATGACCTCCATTGCCGCAAGTTAAGATCCTTCTATTTATACAGATGCTATAGACTCCAGTGATCGGTGTAGACCTCACAAGGGACACCATACAAATAGTGCCGCTAGATCTTCAAGGCATGAACAATAGCTGCTAATTCAAGATCGTGGGCAGGATAATTCTTCTCATGTACCTTTAACTGCCTGGACGCATAGGAAATCACCCCACCGTCTTGCATCAACACTGCACCGAGACTAATACATGACGCATCACAATACACAGTATAAGACCCTAAAACAGTAGGCAACACCAGTACTGGGGCTGTAGTCAAAGCTGTCTTGAGCTTTTGAAAGCTCTCCTCACATTCCTCAGTCCACCTGAACGGAGCACCCTTCTAGGTCAATTTGGTCATAGGTGCAGCAATAGAAGAGAAACCCTCTACAAATCGGCGATAATACCCCGCTAAGCCAAGAAAACTCTGGATCTCCATAGCTGAGGACGTTCTGGACCAACTCTGCACTACCTCAATTCTTTTCGGATCTACCTTGATCCCCTCACACGAAACTATTTGACCCAAGAATCCCACTGAATCAAGCCAAAATTTACACTTTGAAAATTTTGCATATAACCTCTTTTCTCTCAAAGTCTGAAGCACAGTCCTTAGGTGTTTCTCATGATCCTCCTGGCTCCGGGAGTACACCAGAATGTCGTCAATAAACACAATGACAAATGAGTCAAGATAGGGCTGAAATACACTGTTCATAAAATGCATAAATGCTGCTGGGGCGTTGGTCAGCCCAAAAGACATCACAAGGAACTCATAATGACCATACCGAGTCCTGAAAGTAGTCTTCGGGATATCTGGCTCCCGAATCTTTAGCTGGTGATAGCTTGAACGCAAGTTAATTTTTGAGAACACTCTGGCACCCTGAAGCTGATCAAATAGGTCATCAATACGTGGCAATGGATACATGTTCTTCACTGTAACCTTGTTCAAATGGCGGTAATCAATAAACATCCGCATAGAACCATCCATTTTCTTCATAAATAAGACATGAGCACCCCAAGGCGATACATTGGGCCTAACAAAACCCTTATCAAGCAGCTCCTGTAACTGCTCTTTTAATACCTTCAATTCTGCTAGGACCATACGATATTGTGGAATAGAAATGGGCTGAGTGCCCGGTAACAAATCAATGCCAAAATCAATATCCCTGTCGGGTGGCATACCTGGAAGATCCGCTGGAAATATATCTGGAAAATCTCTTACTATCGTAACTGACTCCATGGTAGGAGTATCAACACTAACATTTCATACATAGTCCATATACGCATCACACCCCTTCTCAACCATTCGTTGAGCCCTAAGAAATGAAACAACCATGCTAGGAACATAATCTAAGGTACCTCTCCACTCTAGTCATGGTAGACCTAGCATAGCCAACGTCACCGTCTTGGCGTAACAATCAAGGATAGCATGATAGGGCGACAACCAGTCCATGCCCAAAATAATATCGAAATCCTCCATACTGAGCAATAATAAATTAGCTCTAGTCTCAAAATCACTGATAACAATCAAACATGATCGATACACGCAATCAATAATAATAGAATCACCCACAGATGTAGTTACATAAATAGAAGAACTCAAAGAATCACAGGATACGCCCAAATACGGGGCAAAATAAGATGACACATAAGAATAAGTGGAGCCTGGAACAAATAAGACTAATGCATCTCTATGACAGACCGAAACAATACCTATGATAACAGAATCAGATGCAACTTCCTCCGTTCTAGCAGGAATGGCATAATATATGGCCTGGCCTCCCCCTCTAGGGCGACCTCTACCTGTCCGACCTCCATCTCTAGCTGGCTGTGCAGGTGGAGTGGCAACTGGTGCAGTAGTCATGGCCTGAGAAGCCTGAGGGACATGTGGAATGGGTGGGGCCTGAGAAATATGTGGAGGTGCACCCCTCCTAAGTATGGGGCAATCCCTCATTATATTACGAGTGACCACACTCAAAACAAGCCCTCAGAGGACGTGGCTGCTGGGACTGGATCGGGCATAATCGACTGGACTGACCGCTAAAAGCACCCCGTAGAGGAGGTACAGTAGGCACTGGCGGTGCATAATAGGGAACCTGAGGTGTGGGAGTAGCCGGAATACCGCTGGAAGTTGGAAGTGTTGAATGAATAGGATGACCCACATAACCTCTACCATGACGGGCTGCAGTTGGGGCACGAGAAATGTTATATGTACCCAAATCTCGAGGCCTCTTAGCTTCACTCTCTTCTCTCTCTCGGGTCTTTATACCCTCAAATCTTTTGGCGATTTCCACCACCTGTTAGTATGTGATGTCCATCTCCAGTTCTAGGGCCATACTGAATCTGATACTAGGGTGGAGCCTCTTAATAAATCGACGGACACGCTCTCTGACAGTAGCAACCAGGGCAGGTGCATGCGTGGATAAATCACCGAACCGGACTGAATACTCCGATATTGTCATAGATCCCTGGCGCAAGTGCTCAAACTCTGCGCGCCATACATCTCTGAGACTTTGAGGAACATACTCCCTCAAGAACATATCTGAAAACTGAGTCTAAGTGAGTGAAGCTACCTCAGCTAGACTATCCAACGCGTATGCTCGCCACCACTGGTAGGCCGCTCCTCTAACCTGGAATACCGTGAAAAAAACCCTGCTAGAATCCACAATACCCATAGTACGGAGGATACAGTGACATTCCTCAAGAAAACCCTGAGCATCATCTGAAGCCAAATCGTTGAAAGTGGGAGGGTGGTACTTTTTGTACCTCTCGAGCCTGATCTTCTCCCCCTCCGAAACTGCTGCCCCAACCTCGGTCCAAACTGGAACAACTGGCTACACTGGTATAACCTCTGGGGCATGGTCAACCTGGGCCCGTGGCTCTGGGGTACGAGCGGCGGGAGTTTGTGCTCCTCCCTCGACCTGAGATGTGGCAGGAGTAAGTGGAATCAACCCCGCCTAAGCTAGAGTGCCAAACATGCTCAAAAACTAGGCAAAAGTCTCCTGAAGTGCCGGAGTAGTAACAGATGTCTCAGGTGCCTGCTCTCCAACTGGAGCTACTGGTGGCTCCTCTGCAGCAGCTCGTGCAGGTGCTCTGGCTGCACCACGTGGTCTTCCTCGGCCTCTGCCCCCGGCCCCGACCTCTTGCGGCTCTAATAGGGGGGCGCGAGTGTCTGATCATCGGATCCAGTTGTGCGTGTCCTCACCATCTGTGAGAGAATATGAAGATAATGGTTTAGAATTTCGAAGTAAACAAATGCGCACGATAAGGAATCAAAGAAGTGAACATTTCCTAACAGTTCCACAACCTCCAGGAGATAAGTACAGGCGTCTCCGTACTGATCCGCGAGACTCTACTAAACTTGCTTGCGACTCATAACACCTATGAACCTAGAGCTCTGATACCAACTTGTCACGACCCCAATTTACCCTCCGTAGGATTTCTTGATGGCACCTAGTCTCCAAGACTAGGTAAGCCTATCAATTATGCGGAATACAAAATTGAAACTCAAATGTCAACATATAAAATAAATCAAACCGCAATTCAAATAGTTACAACTCCCAAAACTCGATAGAAATAAGTCACAAGCTTCTAAGAATTTATTCTAAGTGTCTCTATACATTAGAGTCTAAAGAGAATAAGGAAAAATAACATAATAAGGATAGAATGGGACTCTGAGGTCCGCGGACGCTGGCAGATATACCTTGAAGTCTCCGCATACGGGGAGTTCATTGATGCCTGGTTTGATAGGAAGTACCTGGATATGCAAAAAAAGATGTGCAGAAGCGTAGTATGAGTACACCACAACGGTACCCAGTAAGTACCAAGCCTAACCTCGGTAGAGTAGTGACGAGGTAAGGTCAGGCCCTACTGGAATAATAAAAGACATGGTGAAAAGTTTAATAATATACTAATAATAATGAAAATGGAAATGAACCATGTAAGGGGGTATGTCACAATTTAACTACCCAGAATAAGGGCAAATAATATCTCGCAGAAGGAAAACAAAAATTTACAAATTTTACCAAAGGCAAATGCAACCATAAAGAAACATCAACAAGGGCACTCCCGAGATACAGCCTCGTAGTCCCAAATCATAAATAAATTGACAATATCTGATTTTCTTATATCACCGCGGGAGCCTTTGTCATGACCCAATTCTAGTTTAGGCCGTGATGCCGTTGCTAGGAAAGCCGATAGTGGACAATTAATGATTTTCATTTTGTTTTGTAAGTTTTTTTTCAAACAACTAACTTTCCTTAAACTTAAAGAATTTAACAAATAACGGAATTTAAAGTGAGTAAAACGAAAGCAGCTAAATGAAATCATAACCGTAGAAATACAACCCAAAAATCATAAGTCTACTAGTGTGTGTGCCAAGACCCGATGTCACAAGTATATGGGATACTTGTAGAATATACAAAAGAATTCTAATCTACAGCCTGAAATGGAATAGACAGAACAAATAAATAAAAGAAAGACCCCGGCTGCTGCAGAACGGCTCGAAAGGGCAGCTCACTGTATAGTCTCGTAGCGGGGATCAAATATGCGCACCGAACTGGTAACCAGATGTACCTGCCTCAGATCCTGCACAGTTAAGTGCAGAAGTGTAGCGTAAGTACATAAATAACATGTACCCAGTAAATATCCAGTCTAACCTCGAAGAAGTAGTGACGAGGGGTCGACTTTGACACTTACTATGGGCCAACAATTATATATCAAATTTTATACTAAGCATGGATTTCATGAACAATACTGAAAGCTCAAATATCAGGAAATAGTAAATTCTTTTTTTCGCAAATATTAGATCCTGAGTTTAGTTTCATTATTTAACAACTCGTATCTCAAGGCATTTTTAAGCAATATAAATCGTGAATAGTTTCAAAGATTTTCATGCGCATATTATGCCGAGGTCGTACGACCCGATCCAACATAATATTTAAACTGTGCACTACCGAGGGTCGAACGGCACGAACCATAGATGCATATATCTGCTACCGAGCGTTTATCCCACTCCACAAATAGAAAACATTTCAAATAACACAAAAATTCTCATTTATAGTCAAGTGTTCCATTCGCAACTTTAAGTAAGTGAATTTAACCTTTTACAATTCTTTTATCAACTTCCAATATGACTTAAGCAATTAAATCAACAAGTAGGAGTGCAAACATTTCAAGTATAGCATGGTATGAGTCCCAGACTACCTGGACAATAGCATAATTAGTAGCTACGTACGGACTCTCGTCACCTCGTAC
The DNA here is from genome assembly GCF_000390325.3 of Nicotiana tomentosiformis. Taxonomy (NCBI): domain Eukaryota; kingdom Viridiplantae; phylum Streptophyta; class Magnoliopsida; order Solanales; family Solanaceae; genus Nicotiana; species Nicotiana tomentosiformis. The sequence continues at coordinate 10,962,009 of NC_090818.1, forward strand.
GTACGTAGCCCCCACACGTAGGAGCACATATTAGTTTTAATTTACCTATGGGGTAAATTCTCTCTTACAAGGTTAGAAAAGAGACTTACCTCGTCTCAAGGCTTACTTTCCAGTCCAAGGTCGTGCTCAAACCTCCAAATTCGTGCCAAACGACTCAAAACTAGTCAAATATTATATAAATTAATTAATTTATGCTCAAAAGTTCATATCCCAATTATTAAAGTGATTACCCAACTCTAAATGCAAGATTCTTAAAATTCACCCCCGGGCCCACGTGCCCGGATTACGGAAATTTTCAAAGAAAGTCGTTACCCATACCCTTAGGAACATAAATATATGATTTTCACTAAGTTCCATAACCGTTTTCGTGGTAAAATATCATTTTTATCAAAACCTAGGTTTTTTATCTAAACCCATGATTTCTACAAATTTTCATGTTAAAATCCACCCATAATCTATGTATTAAACTCACATTAGGTAGGAATTACTTTCCTTACAAAGCTAAGTTGAAATCCTCTCCATAAAAGCTCTCAAATTGCCCAAGAGTGTAATAAATGACTCCCAAAAACGCCTAAGTCCCGTTTTAAAACTTCACTGCCTAGCTGCATCCTTCTTCGCGAACGCGGAAGGGTCCTCGCATTCGCGAAGGCAAACAGCTCTGGACCCCACAGGCAACACATCGCGAACGCGTCCAAGGCATTGGCAATGCGGAGGCTGGTTTGGCCTACCCTTCGTGAATGCGAGGGCTGCTTCGCGAACGCGAAAAACAACCAGCGGCCCAAGCCCATCCCAGACTCCTCTACGCAAACGCGAGTCGCCTCACGCGAACGCGAAGGTCACCGGTCCCAAACCTCTGTGAACGCGGACTAGCTATCGCGAATGCGTAGCACAAAATCCCCCAGCCCCAATTCCTTCTACGCGAACGCGAGAGGCCTTCCGCATTCGCGAAGAAGGAATCCAGAATTGGAATTTTTTGGTTTTTCTAACTTTGTTCTGAGGGGTCCGAAACTCACCCGAGCCACTCGGGACCCCGTCCAAAGGCACAACAAGTCTAAAATTATGATACGGACCTGTTCTAACTCTCGAAACGCGAAAATCAGCAACGGAACTAAGAATCGCACCCCAAAACCAAATTGAATCAAAATATGAACTTCAAGTTTTCCAAATTGCTCCGAATGCGCCGAATCATACTTAGGCTACTCGGAATAACACCAAATTTTGCGTGCAAGTCTTAAATGACATTACGGAACTATTTCCGGTCTCAAAATTCTGTTAGGACCTCGATCTCACCAAAACCCACTCCAAACCAAATTTAAAGAACTTCTAAAGCCTTCAAAGAACCAACATTCACTATTAGGCGCCAAAACGCTCTCGGGTCATCCAAAACCCGATCCGAACATACGCCCAAGTCCAAAATCATCATACAAACCTAATGAAACCGTCAAATCCCGATTCTGAGGCCGTTTACTCAAAATGTTGACCGAAGTCAAACTTGGCCTTTTTAGCCAACCTTAAGGAACCAAGTGTTCTGATTTTTACCCGAACCCTTCCAAATCCCGAACTAACCATCCCGCAAGTCATAAAACAGTAAAAGAACATACGGGAAGCCTTATTTAGGGCAACGGGATTCTAGAAAGTAAAACGACCGATCGGGTCATTACATTCTCCACCTCTTAAACAAACGTTCGTCCTCGAACGTGTTTAGATTCATACCTGAAGTGCTGAATAAGTGTGCATATCTGCTCCATATGTCCTCCTCGGACTCCCAGGTCGCCTCCTCGACTGGTTGGGCCCTCCATTGAACCTTTACCGCGGAAATCCTCTTGGATCCTAACTGGCGATCCTGCCTATCCACAATGGCAAGTGGCTCCTCTTCATAACCTAGACTCTCATCTAACTGAATCGTGCTGAAGTTTAACACATGCGACAAGTCAGGATGATACCTCCGGAGAATCGACACGTGGAAAATAGGATGAATTCCCGATAGACTGAGAGGTAAAGCAAGCTCATAAGCAACCTCCCCAACTCGTCTCAACATCTCAAATGGGCCTATAAACCTTAGGCTCAACTTGCCCTTCTTTCTGAATCTCATAATCCCCTTCATCGGCGAGACTTTCAAGAGAACCTTCTCGCTCACCATAAATGATAAATCATGCGCCTTCTGATCACTCTTCTGTCAGGACTGAGCTGTGCGAAGCCGCTCATGAATCAACTTTACCTTTTTCAAGGCATTCTTCACAAAATCAGTCCCATACAATCTAGCCTCGCCGGGCTCAAACCACCCAATGGGAGAACGACACCGCCGACCATATAAAGCCTCGAATTGAGCCATCTCGATGCCGGACTGATAGCTATTATTGTAAGCAAACTCAGCCAAAGGCAAGAATTGATCCCACTGTCCTCCAAAGTCAATCACACATGCTCTGAGCATGTCCTCCAATATCTGAACTATCCGCTTTGACTGACCGTCGGTCTGTAGATCAAATGCTGTGCTGAGCTCTACGCGGGTCCCCAACTCACTCTGTACCACTCTCCAGAAACGTAATGTAAACTGAGGACCTCTGTTTGAAATGATGAAAACGGGCACACCATGCAGCCGAACTATCTCCTGGATATAAATCTGGGCCAATCTCTCTGAAGTATATGTAGTCATCACAGGAATAAAGTGTGCCGACTTGGTCAATCTATCTACAATGACCTAAACTGCATCAAATCTCCGCAAAGTTCGCGGCAACCCAACTCCGTAGTCCATAGTGATGCGCTCCCACTTCTACTCGGGTATAGTCATCTGCTGGAGTAGTCCTCCTGGCCTCTGGTGCTCATACTTAACCTTCTGGAAATTTAACCATCTAGCTACATACTCAACTATGTCTTTCTTCATCCGCCGCCACCAATAATGTTGCTTCAGGCCGTGATACATCTTCGTAGCACCTGGGTGAATGGAATATCGGGACTTGTGCACCTTCTCTAGGACCCTCTCCCTCAAGCCATCGACATTAGGAACACATAGACGACCCTGTAGTCGCAGAACACCATCCTCGCCAATAGAAATCTCCTTGGCACCACCCTGTAGTACCGTCTCTCTGAGAACCGCCAAGTGCGGATCATCAAACTGTTGAGCCTTGATCTTCTCAAATAGTAAAGACTAGGCAACGATGCATGCAAGAACTCGGGTGGGCTCCGAAATATCCAACCTCACGAGCCTGTTAGCCAAGGACAGAATTTCCAAGGCTAGTGGTGTCACGACCCAACTCCATGTCAGGAGGTGATGGCGTCCAACACCGTTGCTGGACAAACCAACTGTGAACAACTTAGTGATTTCCCATTTTTTGTTTATTAAGCAATTCCAACATTTAGCTTTACTTAGATTTAAAGCATTTGATAGATAATGGATTTTTAAGGCAAACAAACAGAAACATCTAAAAGCAGTTATAACTATTGAACTACAATCCAAAAAAAATCAAAGTCTACTAATACGTGCCAAGATCTAGTGTCACAAGTGTGTGGGAAACTAGTAGGATATACAAAAGATGACTATCCTACTGTCTGAAATAGAACAGACAGATAAAAACAAAAGAGAAACTCTGGCATGCTGCTGAACGACTCAGAAGGGGGTAGCTCACCGTGAAGTCTCGGTCCAAAATCAGGTATGCGCGCCAGGCGGGTAACTAGATGCACCAGCCTCAGATCCTATACAATTAAGTACAGAAGCGTAGTATGAGTACATAAACAATATGTACCCAGTAAGTATCCCGCCTAACCTCGAAGAAGTAGTGACGAGGGGTCGACTTGACACTTACTAGGGCCAATAATAATATAATTAAAGTGTTATGCTAGGTATAGATATCATGAATAATTCTGACAGTTCAATAACAGGAAGAGATAAGTACCTCTTTCAAAAATTAAAATTTCAATTTCGGTCATATCATTTAATCACTTACATTTCAAGCCATTTAAGCAGTATAAATCACAGAGAGTTACAAATAATTAACATGCGCAATTATGCGGAGGTCGTACGGCCTGGTCCAGCATAATATTAAATTGTGCACTGCCGGAGGGTCGAACGACGCGAACCATAGATGCATCTATTTACTACCGAGGCGCTCAGCCCGATCCACAAATAGTAATTATTTATAAGGAAACACGAATTCTCATTTTACAATCAAGTATTCTAATAAACTCTTTAAATAGGTGAACTTAGCCCTTTTTCAAATTCTTTTGTCAAATTCTAACATGATTCGAGTAATTGAAATTAGCAAGTAAGGGCACAAATATTTCGAATAAAGTGTGATAACTACCCTGACAATATAACAATAGTAGCTACGTACGGACTCTCTTCACCTCGTACGCACGTAGCCCCCCCACAAATAGGTACACATATTTATTTAATTCGCCTATGGGGTTAATTTCCTCTTACAAGGTTAGAAAGGATACTTACCTCATCTCAAAGCCTACTTCCCAATTCAAGAACGCGCTCAAACCTCCAAAATTGACACCAAATGACTCGAAGCTAGTCAAACATTATATAAACTAATCAATCTATGCTCAAAAATTCATAATTTCACCATTTAAGTGATTACCCAACCTAAATTGCAAGATTTCTAAAATTCACCCCGGACCCACATGCTCGGATTCCGGAAATTTTCAAAGAAAGTTGTTACCCATAACCTTAGGAACATAAATATATGATTTTTACTAAATTCCGCAACAAGTTTCATGGCTAAATCTTGTTTTTATCAAAAACCTAGGTCTTCTTCTAAACCCTTGTTTTTCACTAATATCCACATGTTAATCTACCCATAATCTAAGTATTTAATTCACATTTGGTGGAAATTACTTACCTCCAAAAGCTAGGTGAAAGCCCCTCTCAAGAAGCTTCAAGAATCGCCAAAAAAGTGAGTGAAATGAGTAAAAATTGGTCTAAGTCCCGTATTAAATAAATCTCACTGCCTCCAGCTTTTCTGCACATGCAGTCAAGGGACCGCATCTGCACCCTCGCTTCTGCGAACAAGAGTCCGCTTCTACGGATATTCCTGGGCAGGCTAGGCCGCTTCTGCGGGCTTTTTACCGCTTCTGCGGTCCCGCTTATGCGGAGAAGGGGCCACTTTTGCGGAATTTGGGGCTGCCCTCATTGGCCGCATTTGCGAGGCTTGGCCCGCCTCTGCGAGCTTGCACTTGCGGCTAACCAACCGGATGTGCGGTTATGACAGATCTTGTGCACTCAGATGTAGTTCCAAATTCTCAACTTAGTTCGAGCCTCGTCCGATTGGCACTCGGGGCCCCGGTCGAATATACCAACAGGTTTGGAATCATAAAACGGACTCGTTCGAAGTCACGGAACTCCCGAAACAACATTAAAACTAAGAATCACACCCTAAAACCAATTGAATCAAACTTAAGAACTTCAAGTTCTTCAATTTACTTCCAACATGCCGAAACGTACTTATACTACTCGGAATGACACCAAATTTTGCGTGCAAGTCTTAAATGACACTATGGAACTATTCCAGTCTCGAAATTCTGTTTGGACTTCGACATCACCAAAACCCGCTCCAAACCAAATTTTAAAGAACTTCCTAAACCTTCAAGAACCAACTTTTAATATTAGGCGCCGAAACGCTCGCGGGTCATCCAAAACCTGATCCGAGCATATGCCCAAGTTCGAACTTGGCATTTCAAGGTCGTTTACTAAAAATGTTGACCAAAGTCAAACTTGGCATTTCAAGCCAACCTTAAGGAACCAAGTATTCCGATTTCAACCCAAATTGTTTTAGATCCCGAACCAACCATCCCCGCAAGTCATAAATCAGTAAAAACAAATATGGAAAGTCTTATTTAGGGGAACATGGTTCTAGCAAGTAAAATGACCGGTTGAGTCATTACAAGTGGCCTCTCCTATGTTGAAATAAATTCCAAGCTACCCATACTCTTTGCCTTTCTGCTCAAGGCATCCGCGATCACATTCGCCTTGCCCGAATGATAAAGAATAGTGATGTTATAATCCTTCAGTAACTCATGCCATCTGTGCTATCTCAAATTGAGATCCCTTTGCTTGAACAAATGCTGCAAGATGCGATGATCAGTGTAAACCTCACAGGACACCCCATAAAGGTAATGCCTTCATATCTTAAGAGCATGAACAATCGCGGCTAACTCTAGGTCGTGCATAGGGTAATTCCACTCATGAATCTTCAGTTGACGCGAAGCATATGAAATGACCCACCCCTCCTGCATTAGTACACAACCCAATCCAACGCGTGAAGCGACGCAATAAACTGTATACATCCCCTAACCGGAAGGCAACACTAGAACCAATGCTGTAGTCAAAGCTGTCTTGAGCTTCTGAAGGCTCGCTTCACAATCCTCGGACTAACGAAACGGAGCACCCTTCTGGGTCAATCTAGTCAAAGGTGCTGCAATAGATGAAAAGCCCTTCACAAACCGGCGATAATAACCTGCTAATCCCAAGAAACTACTGATCTCAGTCGCCGAAGTGGGACGAGGCCAACTCTGAACTGCCTCAATCTTCTTGGGATCCACCTTAATACCCTCGTCTGATACAACATGCCCCAAGAACGCCACAGAATCTAACCAAAATTCACACTTGGAGAACTTAGCATATAGCTTCTGTTCCCGCAAGGTCTGAAGCACTACTCTCAAATGCTGCTCGTGCTCCTCCATGCTACGTGAGTACATCAAGATGTCATCAATGAAGAAAATAACAAAGGAATCAATATAAGGCCTGAACACCCTATTTATCAAGTGCATAAATGCTGCTGGGGCATTGGTCAAGCCGAAGGACATCACTAGAAACTCATAATGGTCATATTTAGTACGAAAGGCAGTCTTCGGAACATCTGAGTCCTGAATCTTCAACTGATGGTACCCCGATCTCAAGTCAATCTTAGAAAACACCCTAGCACCCTGCAACTGGTCAAACAAATTATCATACGTGGCAACAGGTACTTGTTCTTAATGGTGACTTTGTTCAACTGGTGGTAATCAATGCACATCGCATAGTCCCATCTTTCTTCTTCACAAATAATACTGGTGCACCCCAAGGTGATACACTCGGCCTGACGAACCCCTTTGCTAGCAACTCCTCAAGTTGTTCCTTCAACTCCTTCAATTCTTTTGGAGCCATACGGTATGGTGGAATAGATATAGGCTGAGTGCCTGGAGCCAAGTCAATACAGAAATCAATATCACGATATGGTGACATGCCTGGAAGGTCCGAAGGAAACACATTGGCGAACTCCCAAACTACTGGCACTGAATCAATCGTCGGAGATTCTACGGTAGTATCCCGAACATAGGCTAGATATGCCAGGAAACCCTTCTCGACCATATGTCGAGCCTTCAGAAAAGAGATGACCCGATTAGATGTACTGACAGATGAACCCTTTCACTCCAATCTAGGAAACTCTGGCATCGCTAAGGTAACGGTCTTGGCATGGAAATCAAGGATGACGTGATATGGGGATAGCCAGTCCATGCCCAGGATGACCTCAAAGTCGGTCATATCAAGCAACAGAAGATCCGCTCTAGTCTTATATCCACAAAATATAACCACATAGGACCGATAAATCTGATCCACAACAACAGAATTGCCCACAAACATGGATACATAAACAGGAGTACCCAAGGGCTCATGAGGAATATCCAAAAAATGAGCAAACAAGGATGACACATATGAATAGGTAGATCCAAGATCAAATAATACTGAAACATCCCTACCGCAGACAGAGATAATACCTGTGATCACGGCATCTGAGGCCACTGCATCTGGCCTGGCTAGAAAAGCATAGAATCTGGCTGGAGCGCCACCTGGCTGGCCTCCGCCTGCTTGGCCTCCACCTCTAGGATGACCTCTACACACCTACCCTCCACCTCTGGACGGCCGAACGACTGGTGCGACTATTAGAGCTGTAATCGTGGGCTGCTGGCCCTGCTGCACTGCCTTGCACCGAAGCCTGGGGAAAATCTACGCTCATGACTAAGATCCCTGCACTCAAAACTACTTCTCAGCGCGGTGATCTGCTGCCCTGAAGTCTGACCCTGATGGCCTGAATACCCATCGGAAGAACCCTAAATAGCTGGTGGGCGATATGAACTCTCTAGCATGGCACTGAAGTAAGCACTAGAAGAACCCTGATGACCGGAGTACCCACTGGAAGGACCCTGAACAGCTGACGGTCGGTAAGAACTCTCCGGCATAGCGCTGAAATATGGTCGCGCTGGAGCACCCTGTAGAGGCGGCAATGCTAGATATGGGGCCCTACTGGGCTGACCCCTCCTGAACTGACCTCTGCCCCTAGCTGGGGCACCTCTGAACTCCCCAGAGTAAAGTACCCTCTTGTCCTGCTACATCTACTCCCTACCCCTATGGCGATAACCCTCAATCCTCCGAGAACACTCCACTACTAGCTGGTAGGAAGTCCCTATCTCTACCTCTCGGGCCATACTAGCCTGAATACCTGAGTGCAACCCTGCAACAAACCTCCGCACCCGCTCCACCTCAGTAGGGAGTATCATGAGTGCATGGAGAGACAACTTAGAGAACCTCACCTCATAATCAGTCACGGACATTTGACCCTGCTGGAGCTGCTCTAACTGGAATCACAACTCTTTCCTCTGAGAGGGTGGAATATACCTGTCCAAGAATAGGCGTGTGAACTAGTCCCAAGTCATGGGAGGGGAATCTGCTGGTCTACCAAGAAGATAAGACTGCCACTACCTACGTGCTCGGCCATCCAATTGAAAGATAGTGAAGTCCACCCCGTGAGAGGGTGGAATATACCTGTCCAATAAAGTCCCGAGGATCCTCATGTCACTCACCCCCAAAGACCGGAGGGTGAAACCTAGTCCATCTATCTAAAAGCTTCTACGGCTCGCCGGCCGCAGCTAGTCTAGGCTCAGGTAGAACTATTGCGACTGGCTGGGCTCCACCCACGGGGAGAGTGCATGGGGTATGATATACAACGGTTGCATGCCTAGGAGCCTCAGCGGTAGGGATCTGTGCTCCCCTTCCTGCCTGAGCGGTGGCGGGGTCCGCTAGAAATAAACCAGCTTGAGTCATAGTGTCCATGAACTGTAGCATACGACCCATGACCTCCTGAAAACCCGGTGCTAACATGAAATCTACTGGGGCTGGATCTGCTACGGGCACCTCGCCCTGCTCCTCAATGATGGGATCCTCCACTAGATCCGCTGGTGGTACAAATGGGGAAGCTCTGGGACGTCCTCGTCCCCTACCTCGGGTCAGTGTCCTTCTCCGGCCTCTGCCTCTAGCAACGGGGGGAGCAACTTCTCCTGGGCCTGGAACGTCCGCCGTATGCATTCTCACCATCTGTGGGAGAATGAGAGAAAGAAACTTAGTATACCATCAACTGCACGATAGGAGATGAACAAATAGTAGTTTCCTAACACCCTATAGCCTCTCGAAGATAAGCACGGATGTCTCCTCACCGATCCACAAGACACTATTAGGTCTGCCTATAACTTGTGAGACCTATGTGAACCTAGTGCTCTGATACAATGTTATCACGATCCAATTCTGGTTTAGGCCGTGATAGCACCCAGCACCATTGCTAGGCAAGCCGGCAGTGGACAATCTAGTGATTTCCATTTTTTTTATAAGTTTTTTTCAAACAACTAACTTTCCTTAAACTTAAAGAATTTAACAAATAACGGAATTTAAAGTGAGCAAAACGAAAGAAGCTAAATGAAATCATAACCGTAGAAATACAATCCAAATATCATAAGTCTACTAGTGTGTGTGCCAAGACCCGGTGTCACAAGTATATGGGCTACTAGTAGAATATACAAAAGAATTCTAATCTACTGCCTGAAATGGAATGGACAGAACAAATAAACAAAAGAAAGACTCCGGCTACTGCAGAATGGCTCAGAAGGGCAGCTCACCGTAGAGTCTCGTAGCGGATATAAAATATGTACACCGAACTGGTAACCAAATGTACATGCCTCAGATCCTGCACATTCAAGTGCAGAAGTGTAGCGTGAGTACATAAACAACATGTACCCAGTAAGTATCCAGTCTAACCTCGAAGAAGTAGTGATGAGGGGTCGACTTTGACACTTACTATGGGCCAACAATTATATATCAAATTTTATACTAAGCATGGATTTCATGAACAATACTGATAGCTCAAATATCAGGAAATAGTAAATTCTTTTTTTCGCAAATATTAGATCCTGAGTTTAGTTTCATTATTTAACAGCTCGTATCTCAAGGCATTTTTAAGCAATATAAATCATGAATAGTTTCAAAGATTTTCATGCGCATATTATGCCGAGGTCGTACGACCCGATCCAACATAATATTTAAACTGTGCACTACCGAGGGTCGAACGACATGAACCATAGATGCATCTATCTACTACCGAGCGTTTAGCCCGCTCCACAAATAGAAAACATTTCAAATAACACACAAATTCTCATTTATAGTCAAGTGTTCCATTCGCAACTTTAAGTAAGTGAATTTAACCTTTTACAATTCTTTTATCAACTTCCAATATGACTTAAGCAATTAAATCAACAAGTAGGAGTGCAAACATTTCAAGTATAGCATGGTATGAGTCCTAGACTACCCGGACAATAGCATAATTAGTAGCTACGTATGGACTTTCGTCACCTCGTACGTACGTAGCCCCCACACGTAGGAGCACATATTAGTTTTAATTTACCTATGGGGTAAATTCTCTCTTACAAGGTTAGAAAAGAGACTTACCTCGTCTCAAGGCTTACTTTCCAGTCCAAGGTCGTGCTCAAACCTCCAAATTCGGTGCCAAACGACTCGAAACTAGTCAAATATTATATAAATTAATCAATTTATGCTCAAAAGTTCATATCCCAACTATTAAAGTGATTACCCAACTCTAAATGCAAGATTCCTAAAATTTACCCCCGGGCCCACATGCCGGATTTCGAAAATATTCGAAGAAAGTCGTTACTCATAACCTTATCAACATAATTATATGATTTTCACTAAGTTCCATAACCATTTTCGCGGTAAAATCTCATTTTTATCAAAACCTAGATTTTTCATCTAAACCCATGATTTCAACAAATTTTCATGTTAAAATCCACCCATAATATATGTATTAAACTCACATTAGGTAGGAATTACTTACCTTACAAACCTAGGTCGAAATCCCCTCCTTAAAAGCTCTCAAATCGCCCAAGAGTGTAATAAATGACCCCCTAAAACGCCTAAGTCCCGTTTTAAAACTTCACTGCCCAACTGCCTCCTTCTTCGCGAACACGTAAGGGTCCTCGCGTTCGCGAAGGCAAACTGCTCTGGCCCCCGGAGACAACACATCGCGAACGCGTCCAATGCATAGTGAACGCGGAGGCTGGCTTGGCCTACCCTTCACGAACGCGAGGGTTGCTCCGCGAACGCAAAGAACAACCAGCGGCTCAAGCCCAGCCCAGACTCCTCTACGCGAACGCGAGTTGCCTCACACAAACGCGAAGGTCACCGGTCCCAGACCTTCTAGAACGCGGACTAGATATCGCGAACGCATAGCATAAAATCTCCCAGCCCCAATTCCTTCTACGCGAACGCGAGAGGCCTTCCGCGTTCGCGAAGAAGGAAACCTGAACTGGAATTTTCTGATTTTTCTAACTTTGCTCCGAGGGGTCCAAAAATCACCTGAGCCACTTGGGACCTGTCCAAAGGCACCAACAAGTCTGAAAACGTGATACGGACCTGCTCGAACTCTCGAATTTCAAAAATCAACAACGAAATTAAGAATCGCACCCCAAAACCAAATTGAATTCATATGAACTTCAAGTTTTCCAAATTGCTCCAAATGCGCCGCATCATACTTAGGCTACTCGGAATGACACCAAATTTTGCGTGCAAGTCTTAAATGAAATTACAGAACTATTACCAGTCTCGGAATTCTGTTAGGACCTCGATCTCACCAAAACCCGCTCCAAACCAAATTTAAAGAACTTCTAAAGCCTTCAAAGAACTAACTTTCACTATTAGGCGCCAAAACGCTCCTGGGTCATCCAAAACCCGATCCGAACATACGCTCAAGTCCGAAATCATCATACGAACCTAAAAGAACCATCAAATCTGATTCCAAGGTCGTTTACTTAAAATGTTGACCGAAGTCAAACTTGGCCTTTTTAGCCAACCTAAAGGAACCAAGTGTTTCGATTTCAACCTGAACCCTTCCAAATCCCGAACTAACCATGCCGCAAGTCATAAAATAGTAAAAGCACATATGGGAAGTCTTATTTAGGGGAACGAGGTTCTAGAAAGTAAAACGACCGGTCGGGTCATTACAACCTTCACATTTAACTTTAAAAAAAATTATTTTTCCCGAAATAGCATCCCGCATTTTAGCCATCCTTATCACACCGCATGACTTCTAGTAGGTCCTCTACTAGCCACGCGTATCAAGCCACCCTTATCTCACCGCATGCGTTTCAACACCCAGACCTTATACCAGCGCATGTGTATCAATATCACAATATATCACAATTTTTACCTCAAGTGCCCAAATATTTCAATTGCCAAACTAAATCTACAACAACATTATTCTCCACAATAAGGAGCTCACGGCTCAATCACAATGAATACAAAAATCTCATAAAAATATTCGGGAGGGAATAAATCAACATAAATAATATTTTAAAATTTTAACACGTTGCCTCAACACCAAATTTTAAAATATCAAATACTTCATATTAATAATATTTAAATTAATAAATCCAACCTTCAAATAATGCACATAATAAAAGAAACAAAGTTTTAACTAAACAGGTAAAGAAATTAGCAAGAAAATATCAGGCAAATTTAAAATATAAAAATAGATCAATGATGATGAATATAACATGATAAAATAATTTAATTAATAAGTAACAGATATCAAAACAATTTAAAGATATAATCTTTCACATTTAGCCCGTGTACACACTCGTCACCTCGCGTAAACGACTTTCAACACATCATAATTTCCATATCAATACCAATCCTAAGGGGAATTCCCCCCCACAAGGTTAGACAAGTCACTTACCTCGAACCGGGTAATTCTTTACTCCGCTATGCCTTTGCCTCGCGAATTGGCCTCCAAAAGCCTCATATCTAGTCACAATTAAGTCGATTCAATCAATACAAATTATTGGAATTAATTCCATATGAAAATACTAATTTTCCAACAAAATTTGAAATTTAACTCAAAAATTACCCGTGGGGTCCACGTATCAGAACCCGACAAAAGTTACCAAATATGAATGTCCATTCAACCACGAGCCCAACCATACCAAAATTACCAAATTCCAACATCAAATCGACCCTCAAATCTTCAATTTAAACCAAGAGGGTTTTTCTAAATCTTCCAACTTAAATCACCAATTAAATATTAAAAATAATCATAGATTCGGGTAATTTGACCAAAATTAAGTTAAGAACGCTTACCCCAATATTTTTCTTGAAAATGCTCCTGAAAATCGCCTCACCCGAGCTCTTAAAATCCAAAAATGTGTAAACATTTCCTACCCCCGAATTATATGTTCTGTCCAACGCTTTTCGCACTTGCGACTAGCTTAGTTGTTTCTGCGGTCGCGCAGTCGCTTTTGGGGCCTCGGCCTCAACCCATGTCTGGTCGCTTCTGCGACCTCGGCCTTAACCCATGTCTTGTCGCTTCTTCGGACCATCTGTTCGCTTCTACAACCTCGACCTCAACCCACGCCTCGTCGCTTCTTTGGACCATCTGCTCACCTACGACCTCGGCCTCAACCCATGCCTGATCGCTTCTTTGGACCATCTTCTTGCTTCTGAAACCTCGGCCTCAACCCATTCCAGGTCGTAATCTCGGCCTCAACCCATGCCTGCGAGCTAAACTTTGCAGGTGTGATTGCACCAGAAGGCCAAAATTTCCAGCAGCTGTTTAAGTCCAAATTTTGATTCGTTAGCCATCCGAAACTTACCCGAGACCCCCGGGACCTCAACCAAATACACCAAGAAGTCCTAAAACAACATACAAACTTAGTCGAAACCTCAAATCACATTAAACAACGCTAAAACCATGAATCATACCCCAATTCAAGCCTAATGAAACTAAGAAATTTCAAGCTTCTACATTCGATGCCGAAACCTATCAAATCAAGTCCGATTGACCTCAAATTTTGCACACAAGTCATAAATGACATAACACACCTATTCAAATTTTCAGAACCGAATTCCGACCCCGATATCAAAAAGTCAACTCCTCAGTCAAACTTCTAAGCTTAAATGTCTATTTTAGCCATTTCAAGCCTAATTTTACTACGGACTTTCAAATAATTTTTCGGACACTGTCCTAAGTCCAAAATTACCATACGGAGCTATTGGAATCATCAAAATTTTATTCTGGGGTCGTTTAGACATAAGTCAACATCCGGTCAACCATTTCAATTTAAGTTTTCATCCCTGAGACTAAGTGTGTCAATACATTTCGAAATCTCTCCAGACCCGAACCGACTACCCAGGTAAGTCATATAGCAACTATAAAGTACAATATGAGCAGTAAATGGGGGAACATGGCTACAACTCTTAAAATGACTGGTCGGGTCGTTACAATTAAGTTATAGATTGATATAGTATCGACGAAGTTCAACTATCTTCTTCTACTCCTATTCTTTTCATTTATCTTTTGGTGAAACTTTACTATAGCTTCACAATCAGTTCTAATTAATATTTTTGATTTTTTAATATATATATATAGTCTGAAGCTGTTTAGTCTATAGATTACAACTAATATTTCTGCATCTATACTGCTCATATTTTCTTTTTCTTTATATTTACCGCTTTGGTAAGCACATATTGTTTTCTTCACTTTTATCACTATATTTATTGGGTTTTGCTTTTAGGACTGCTCCTCATCCTTCAAAACTTTCATCCGTTTCTATAATTAAATAGTATGTCTCCAAGGGCATATTTAAGTTAGGAATATTTTTTATTTTGTCTTTAATTTTTTGTACCAATTTGATATCTTCTGTATTAAAATATTTTTGTCCTGTAGAACATGTCTTAGCATATAAAGGTCCTACTATTTTGCCTAGATTTTTTATGAAACGTCTTGCGTAATATACTATTCCTAGAAACCTTTATAATTCTTTAGTATTGTCTAATTTGTCTGGCATTTCTAAAGCTTTTTTAGCTACATGGGGTTGTAATTTAATTTTTTCATCCCTTAAAACTACTCCTAGAAAATTCATATAAATTTTACATAATTCCATCTTCTTTTTACTAATTATTATTTTGTTATCTACGAATAGTCTAAAAACTATTTGTAGATGTCTTAAGTGTTCCTTTATATCTTTACTGAATACTAATATGTCGTCTACGTATACTAAAATAAATCTTTTATATTCTCCAAATATACTATCCATTTTTCTTTGAAAAATAGGTGGAGCTGTTTTTAGTCCAAATGGCATTACTAACCATTCGAAATGTCCTTCAGGGCAAGTGATTGTTGTCCATTCTATACTTTCTTCATGCATTTTTACTTGCCAATATCCTGATTTACAATCGAATTTGCTAAATATCTTCTTTCCTTGTATTCTATTTATTAACTTTGTTTTATCATGTAACTTATATCCATCTGTTTTAGTATTATCATTAAGCCTTTTATAATTTATTACCATTCTTGCCTTTCCTCTTATTATTTCACTGTGATTCCTTACCATGAACGCAACCGACCTATGTTTAGAGGTATCTCCTTAATACGCCTAAATTCATAAGCTCTTTAATTTGAATTTTAAAATCTTCCAAATCCTGATTTGTGGCTTCTATTGAGGCTGTCTTGATTATGTACTCTGGATTTATTATGTCTAATTTACACATACTTTTATTATTTTTCCAATGTTTTAAAGAATGTTCTCCTATTATTTCTATTTCATCTAATATTTTTATTATATTTTCTAAATCCTTTTGATTTTTTATTATTCCTATTTTTTCTATTCCTGTTCTAAAATTATATAACCCTGTTTCAACATCTATCAAGGTGTAATCTTGTAACAACTCGGCCGGTTATTTTGTGCATTACAACCCTGTTTCCCCATTTACTCATTATCCTGTATCAAATTATAATTTTGTGACTTGTCAGGGAGGTTTTAGAATGAATTTGGAACACTTAGTTCCAAGACTTAAAGCTTAAGCGGAAATAGTTGGCCCGATGTCGACTTATGTGTAAACGACTCTGGAATAGAGTTTTGATGATTTCAATAGCTCCGTATGGTAATTTTGGATTTAGGAGTATGTCTGGAAAATTATTTGGAAGCTCCTAGTTAGATTAGGCTTGAAATGACGAAAATAGGAAGTTTAAGTTTGGAAGTTAGACGGGGAGTTGACTTTTTGATATCGGGGTTGGAATCGAGTTCTGAAAATTTTCATAGGTCTGTTATATCATTTATGACTTGTGTGCAAAAATTGAGGTCAATCAAATTTGATTTGATAAATTTTGGCATCGAATGTAGAAGTTGAAATTTCTTAGTTTCATTAAGCTTGAATTGGGGTATGATTCGGGTTTTTAGCATTGTTTGATGTGATTTGAGGCCTCGACTAAGTTCGTATGATGTTTTAGGACATATTGGTATAATTGGTTGAGGTCCCAAGGGCCTCGGGAGAGTTTCGGATGGTTAACGAATCAAATTTGGACTTAGAACAAGTTGAAACTCGCTGCCTACTGATGCTATCGCACCTGCGGAATTTTGCTCGCAGGTGCAAGCTCGTAGAAGCGAGCCTGGCATCGCAGAAGCGTGAGGTCCGCAGAAGCAAGTCCGCAGAAGCGACACCAAGGTCACAGAATCGGAGGCAAGGGAAGTTGGGCAAACCGTAGAAGCAGACTTCTTGTCCGCAGAAGCGAAGGTAGCCGCAGAAGTGGTAGCTTCACCGCAAAAGAGGAACCGCAGATGCGGTTAAAAATTCCGCAGAAGCGGAACCTCTGGACAGATTACAAAATAGAGGGGTTCTGACATTTTTGTCATTTTGGACATTTCCAACACGGTTTTGGGCGATTCTTTAGAGGGAATTTATGGGAAAACTTGAGGTAAGTCACTTGTAATCATTATTAGTCAATAATATTGAATTATCATTGAGTATTCCGAATAGATTACATGTTTTTGAGGTGTAATTCGAGGATTTGGGCCTAGGGATTTGAAAATAAGATTTAAGGATTTGAAGATCGAGTTGATGTCAGAATTTGGTAAATTTATTATCGTTGGACTCGTGGTTGAATGGACATTCATATTTTATAACTTTTGTTGAGTTCCGAGATGTGGGCCCCACTGACGGTTTTTGAGTTAAATTTCGGATTTTGTTGGAAAATTAGTATTTTCATATGGAATTAATTCCTATAATTTGTATTGACTGAATCGAATTAATTATGACTAGATTCGATGCATTCGGAGACCGATTCGCGAGGCAAAGCCATATTGGAATAGAGAATTACACGGTTTGAGGTAAGTAACGCTTCTAAACTTGGTTCTGAGGGTATAAATCCCCGAATTACGTGTTATATGAATCATATGGAGGTGACGCACATGCTAGGTGACGGGTGTGTGGGCGTGCACCATAGAAATTGTGATTAAATAAATTATGTGGAGTTGTATAAGAGAATCATGTCATTATCTATATATCCTCCACGTGTTAGAGAAATTGAGATGAGGCTCGTATTAAAGATCATGTTTAGGCTACATGCCGATATTTTGGAACCCATAGGGTCGTGTTGCTGTTGAATTAATAATTTTAAAAATGTACATTTCATACTCAGTCATGTTCATCCATTGTGAGGATATTTGTGGGATCGAGTTGCGCGCCGCAGTAGGCCATATTGGCTTTATATATATTATTATTATATGGATCGGGGCTGCACGCCGCAGCAGGCCTTATAAGCTTTATTATTATGGGATCGGACTGCATGCCGCAGTAGGCCATATCGGCTTTATATAGCGCTTGGGCTGAAGGATCCTCTCCGGAGTCTGCACCCCTCCCCCCTACAGTGAGCGCAGTTGATATTTATATTTGGGATGGACTTCCTAGGGCATGGATTTGCCTTATTTATTTATTTATTTATCTTAAGGATAGATCTTCCCTGGGCTGGATTGGCCATATACAGTACTGAGTAATTGAGTATTCTGAGAGTGTGAGTACACGAGGTTTCCATTGTGGTACATCACATACAACATATATTTTGGCATGTAGATATAGAGATGTCATATTCCTCATATCATGCAGAATTTATCGATTTTACATGTACTGAGTTTAACTGTTGAACTGGAAGACATGCGTACATTTCTGTATTATTATTTCTGTACTAGAATGTACATGTTGAGCTCGTCACTACTTTCAGCCCAAAGGTTAGTCTTGTTACTTATTGAGTTGGTTGTACTCATACTACACTCTGCACCTCGTGTGCAGATCCAGGTACTTTCGGATACGGCGGTTGCCAGATTTGATGATTTATCTGTTGGAGACTATCAAGGTAGCTGCTTGGCGTCTGCAGACCTTGACTCTCTTTCCTTTCAGTTATTGTACTATTCTATATTTTCAGACAGTGTACTTATCAGTCAGTCCTTGTTACTATTTAGATGCTTATGTACTCAGTGACACCGGGTTTTGTGAGTATTTTATATCAGTATTTGTGAGATTTTTATATTGAATGTAAATATTATGCTTTCAAACTTAAGAGAAATTATGGTTTATTGAGATTGTCGGTGTCATGACCCAATTCTATTATAGGCCGTGAGAGGGCCCAGCGCTGCCGCTAGGCAAGCCAACAGTGAACTAACCACGAGATTTCTCTTTTTAAATAAGTTTCCAAGTAATTAAACTTTCCTTAATTTAAAAGATTTAAGAAATATAGATTTAAAATAAATAAAACGGAAGCAACTGAGTGAAATCATAACCATAGGATGAACCAAAACCACAAGTCTACTAGTGTGTGCCAAGACCTGGTGTCACAAGAGTATGGACTACTGGTAGAATATACAAAAGGTTACTACTCTACTGTCTGAAATGAAATAGACAGAACAATAACAAAAGAAAGACTCCGGCTGCTGCAGAACGGCTCGGAAGGCGCTCCACAAAATAAAATACTTTAAAGAAACACAAATTCTCAATAACAGTCAAGTGTCCCATTCAGAACTTCAAGTAAGTGAAATTTAACCTTTTAAAATTCTTTTATAAAATTTCAATATGACTTAAGCAATTAAGTTATCATGTGGGGAAAACATTGTAGGTATAGCATGATATGGGTCCTAGACTACCTGTACAATTGCATAATTAGTAGCTACGAACGGACTCTCGTCACCTCGTGCGTACGTAGCCCCCACAAGTAGGAGCACATATTAATCAATTCATCTATGGGGTTAATTCCCTCTTACAAGGTTAGAAAAGAGACTTACCTCGTCTCAAAGCCTACTTCCTGGTCCAAGATTGTGCTCAAACCCTCAATTCGGTGCCAAACGACTCAAAACTAGTCAAATATTTAAAAAACATGATCAATACACGTTTAAAAATTCATATCCTAACCATCAAAGTGATTTCCCAAGCCTATTTGAAGAATCCCTAAAATTCACCCCCTGGGCCCACGTGCCCGGATTCTTGAAATATTTGAATAAAGTTGTTACCCATAACCTCGTGAACTCAAATATATGATTTTTACTAAATTCCATAACCCATTTCGTGGTTGAATCCCAATTTTATCAAAAATCTAGGTTTTCACCTAAATCCACCATTTTCACTAATTTACATGTTATAATCAACCCATAAGCTATGTATTTAACTCACATTTGATAGGAATTACTCACCTCAATTAGTTGATGAAAATACCTCTCTAACCAGCTCCAAAATCTCCCCCAAGAAGTGTAAGAAATGAGCAAAAATGCCTAAGTCCTGTATTAAATAAAGTGGTCTGCCCTCAGCGATCTTCGTACCTCTGGTGCCACTGCCGCACCTGCGATTCCGCTTCGACGGACAAAAATCACACAGGTGCGGACCAAGGCCAAGCTGCCCCCTCTCGCTTCTGCGCTTAGGCGATCGCACCTGTGGACACGCACCAACAACAAAAAGAGCGCCCATACGACGCTGCCCGCTCCTGCTATGCCTGCCTTCGCACCTGTGCCTTCGTAGGTGCGGTCCTTCTTCCGCTTCTGCGATGGCTGGGCAGCCCATGCTGGGACACTCCTACTGTCATGTGCTCGCACCTGCGTCTAGCCAAGTACAGGTGCGATTACACCAGCAACTGGGAGCTTCAGCTGTTGCTCCCAAGTCCCAACTTGGTCCGAGCCTCGCCGATTAACACCTGGGACCCCCGAGGCCCCACCCGAACATACCAACAAGTTTGGAATCATAAAACGGACTCGCTCGAATTCTCGAAATGCCCAAAACAACATCAAAACGAAGAATCGCATCCCAAACTAATTGAATCAGAAATATGAACTTTAAGTTCTTTAATCTACTCCCAATGCGCCAAAACGTACCTAAACTACTCGGAATGACACCAAATTTTGCGTGCAAGTCTTAAATCACCATACGAAACTATTCTTGATAGGCTGGGAGGTAAGGGAAGCTCAAAAGCAACCTCCCCAACTCGCCTCAACACCTCAAATGGGCCTATAAACCTTGGGCTCAACTTGCCCTTCTTCCCGAATCTGATAATCCCCTTCATCGGCGAGACTTTCAAGAGAACCTTCTCGCCCACCATAAATGATAAATCACGCGCCTTCTGATCCACATAACTCTTTTGTCTGGACTGTGCTGTGCGAAATCGCTCCTGAATCAACTTTACCTTTTCCAAGGCATCCTTCACCAAATCAGTACCATATAACTTAGCCTCGCCGAGCTCAAACCACCCGATGGGAGAACGACATCGCCGATCATATAAAGCCTCAAATGGAGACATCTCGATGTTGTACTGATAACTATTGTTGTAAGAAAACTCGGCCAAGGGCAAGAATCGATCCCACTGCCTTCCAAAGTCAATCACACATGCTCTAAGCATGTGCTCCGAGATCTGAACCGTCCGCTCTGACTGCCCGTCGGTCTGTGGATGAAATGCTGTGCTAATCTCTACACGGGTCCCCAACTCACTCTATACTGCTATCCAGAAATGCGAAGTAAACTGAGGTCCTCTATCTGATACGATGGAAATATGCACACCATGAAATCGAACTATCTCTTGAATATAAATCTGGGCCAACCTCTCTGAAGTATGCGTAGTCACAACTAGAATGAAGTGTGCCGACTTGGTCAACCTATCGACAATGACCCAAACTCCATCAAACTTCCGCAAAGTCCATGGCAACCCAACTACGAAGTCCACAGTGATGCGCTCCCACTTCCACTCAGGTATAGTCATTTACTGGAGTAGGCCACCTGGCCTATAGTGCTCATACTTAACCGGCTAGCAATTTAGGCATCTAGCTACATACACAACTATGTCTTTCTTCATCCGCCGCCACGAATAATGCTGCCTCAGGTCGCGATACATCTTTGTAGCACCTGGATGAATGGAATATCGAGAACTATGTGCCTCCTCTAGAATCCTCTCCCTCAAACCATCGACATTAGGAACACATAGACGACCCTGGAGTCGCAGAACACCATCCTTGCCGATAGAAACCTCCTTGGCACCACCTTGTAGTATCCTCTCTCTGAGGACCAACAAGTGCGTATCATCAAGCTGCCGAGCCTTGATCTGCTCCAATAGTGAATACCGGGCAACGACGCATGCAAGAACTCGGCTAGGCTCTGAAATGTCCAAAGATAGTGGCCTATCCTCTGCTGAAATGAATACCAAGCTACCCATAATCTCTGTCTTTCTACTCAAGGCATCCGCGGCCACATTCGCCTTGCCCGGATGATAAAGAATAGTGATGTCATAATACTTTAGTAACTCAAGCCATCTGCCCTACCTCAAATTGAGATACCTTTGCTTGAACAAATGCTGCAAGCTGCGATGATCATTGTAAACCTTACAGGACATCCCAAAAAGATAATGCCTCCAGATCTTAAGAGCATGAACAATCGCGGCCAACTCCAAATCGTGCACAGGATAATTCTTCTCATGGGGCTTCAGCTGACATGAAGCATATACAATAACTCTCCCCTCTTGCATCAATACACAACCCAAACCAACGCATAAAGCATCATAATACACAATATACATCCCCGAGTCGGAAGGTAACACTAGAACTGGTGTTATAGTCAAAGCTGCCTTGAGCTTCTGGAAGCTCGCCTCACAATCATCGGACCAACGGAACGGAGCACCCTTCTGGGTCAATCTAGTCAAAGGTGCTACAATAGATGAGAATCCCTCCACATACCGGAGATAATAGCCTGTTAACCCCAAGAAGCTCCTGATTTTAGTCGATGTAGTAGGACGAGGCCAACTCTAAACTGCCTCAATCTTCTTAGGATCCACCTTAATACCCTCGCCTGATATAACAAGCCCCAAGAGTGCTACAAAATCTAGCCAAAACTCACACTTGGAGAACTTAGCATATAGCTTCTGTTCCCGCAAGGTTTGAAGCACCACTCTCAAATGTTGCTCGTGCTCCTCCATGATACACGAGTAGATCAAAATATCATCAATGAAGACAATGACAAACAAATCAATGTAAGGCCTGAACACCCTATTCATCAAATCCATAAACGCCGCTGGGGCATTAGTCAAGCCGAAGGACATCACTAAAAACTCATAATGGTCATATCTGGTACGAAAAGAAGTCTTCAGAACATTCGAGTCCTGAATCTTCTACTGATGGAACCCCGATCTCAAGTCGATCTTAGAGAACACCCTAGCACCCTGTAACTGGTCAAACAGATCATCAGTGTGCGATAACGGGTAGTTATTCTTAATAGTGACTTTTTTCAACTAGCGGTAATCAATGCACATTTGTATAGTCCCATCTTTATTCTTCACAAATAACACTAGTGCACCGCAAGGTGATACACTCGGCCTAACGAACCCCTTTGCTAGCAACTCCTCAAGTTGTTCCTTCAACTCCTTTAACTCTTTCAGAGCCATACGGTACGGTGAGATAGATATAGGCTGGGTACCTAGAGACAAATCAATGCAGAAATTGATATCACGATCTGGTGGCATGTCTGGAAGATCAGAAGGAAACACATCGGAGAACTCCCGGACTACTGGTACTAAATCAATCGCTGGAGTCCCTACGATAGTATCCCGGACATAGGCTAGATAAGCCAAATAACCCTTCTCAACCTTGTGTCGAGCCTTCATAAAAGAGATGATCCGACTAGGTGTGCTGACAGATGAACCCTTCCACTCTAATTTAGGCAACTCTAGCATCGACAAGGTAACAGTCTTGGCATGGCAATCAAGGATAGCGTGTTATGGAGATAACCAGTCCATGATCAGAATAACCTCAAAGTCAGTCATATCGAGCAACAAAAGATCCACTCTAGTCTCATAACCACAGAATGTGGCCATATAGGACCGATAGATTCGATCCATAATAACGGAATCGCCCACATGAGTGGACACAGAATCAGGAGTGCCCAAGGACTCCCAAGGAACATCCAGGAAATGAGCAAATAGAGATGACACGTAAGAATAAGTAGACCCTGGATCAAATAAAATAGATGCATACCTACCGCAGACATAAATAGTACATGTGATCACGACATCTGAGGCCACTACATCTGGTCTGGCCGAAAAAGCATAGAACCTAACTGGAGCGCCGACTTGTTGGCCTCCGCCTCTCTGAACAGTATCTAGTTGACATCCCTCTGCCTGGCCTCCACCTCTAGGACGACCCCTACCCATCTGTTCTCCGCCTCTGGGCGGCCGGACAACTGGTGTTGTAATCATGGGTTGATGACCCTGCTTTACTGCCTTGCCCCAAAGCTTGGGGAAGAACCTCTACGCATGACTGGTATCCCTGCACTCGAAACAACCTCTCGGTGCGGTGATCTGTTGCCTTGAAGTCTGACCCTGATGGCCTGAATACCTACTAGAAGAACCCCGAATGGCTGGTAGGCAGTAAGAACTCTCTGCCATGGCAATGAAATAGGGTCGCACTGGAGCACCCCGAGGAGGCAACGGTGCTGGATATGTGGGCATGCTGGGTTGAACCCTCATGAATTGACCTCTGGCC
This sequence comes from Nicotiana tomentosiformis, assembly GCF_000390325.3. NCBI lineage: Eukaryota > Viridiplantae > Streptophyta > Magnoliopsida > Solanales > Solanaceae > Nicotiana > Nicotiana tomentosiformis. The sequence continues at coordinate 10,986,153 of NC_090818.1, forward strand.
CCAGCCGGGGCACCTCTAAACTCCCTAGAATAAAGAACCCTTTTGTCCCGCTGCATCTTCTCTCTACCCCTCTGACGGTAACCCTCAATCCTCCAAGATATTTCCACCACTAGCTGATAAGAAGTCCCCATCTCAACCTCCCGAGCCATAGTAGCCTGAATACCTGAGTGCAATCCCGCAAAAAACCTCCACACTCACTCCGCCTCAGTAGGAAGTATCATAAGAGCATGGCGAGATAACTCAGAGAATCTCGCCTCATAATCGGTCACTGACATCTGACCCTGCTGGAGCTACTCAAACTTAAACTGCAACTCTTCCCTATGAGAGGGTGGAATATACCTATCCAATAATAGGTGTGTAAACTGGTCTCAAGTCATGGGAGGAGAACCTGCTGTTATGCCAAGAAGATAAGACTTACACCACCTACGGGCCATGCCCTACAACTGGAAAGTAGTGAAATCCACCCCATGGGACTCTAATATACTCATGTACAGTCTGTCCCTACACCTATCAATGAAGTCCTGGGGGTCCTCATATCGCTCACCTCCGAAGACAGGAGGGTGAAGCCTGGTCCATCTATCGACTTGCTTCTGCGGCTCGTCGATCGCAGGTAGTATAGGCTTAGGTATAGCTGCTGTAACTGGTTGGGCTCCGCCCATGGGTATTGCACATGGGGTCTGATATATGGCAGTTGTATGTCCCAGATCCTGGGTAGTAGGGGTCTGTGCTCCCCCTCCCGCCTGAGATGTGGCTGGGTCTGCTGGAAATAAACCAGCCTGGATCATAGTATCCATGAACCGTAGCATACGGACCATGACCTCATTAAATCCCATGTTGACATGAAATCTACTAGGGTTGGCTCTGCTATGGGCACCTCACCCTGCTCCTCAACAATGGGATCCTCTACAGGATCCGCTGGTGGTATGGATGGGGAAACTCTGGGACATCCTCATCCCCTACCTCGGGCTAGCGCCCTCCCCTGACCTCTGCCTTGGCCTGTAGCAACATGGGGAGCAGCTCTTCCCGGGTCTAGAACATCCGGCGTGCGCGTTCTCACCATCTGTGAGAGAATAAGAGAAAGAAACTTAGCACACCATCAACTGCATGATAGGAGATGAAGAAAGAGTAGTTTCCTAACACCCTATAGCCTCTCGAAGATAAGTACAGACGTCTCCGCACCGATCCGCAAGACTCTATTAGGCCTGCCCATAACTTGTGAGACCTACGTGAACCTAGGGCTCTGATACAATGTCGTCACGACCCAATTCTATTATAGGCCATGAGGGCGGCCAACGCCGCCGCTAGGTAAGCCAACAATGAACTAACCATGGGATTTCTCTTTTTTAATAAATTTTCAAGTAATTAAACTTTCCTTAATTTAAAAGATTTAAGAAATACATATTTAAAGTAAATAAAACGGAAGCAACAGAGTGCAATCATAACCATAGGATGAACCAAAACTACAAGTCTACTAGTGTGTGCCAAGACTTGGTGTCACAAGAGTATGGGCTACTAGTAGAATATACAAAAGGTTACTACTGTACTGTCTAAAATAAAATAGATAGAACAATAACAGAACAAAGACTCTGGTTGCTGTAGAACGGCTTGGAAGGCAGCTCACCGTGTAGTCTCATAACAGGGATCAAGCGTACACGCCGGACTAATACCAGATGCACCTGGATCAGATCCTGCACATTAAGTGCAGAAGTGTAGCATGAGTACATATACAACATGTACCCAGTAAGTATCCAGTCTAACCTCGAAGAAGTTGTGACGAGGGGGTCGACTTTGACACTTACTATGGGATAACAATAATATGTAAAATTTATAATTTAAGCATGGATTACATGAAAAATACTGAAAACTCAATAACAAGAAATAGTAAACAATCATTTCACAAATATTAAGTCCTGAATTTATTTTCATCATTTAACAACTTACATCTCGAGTCAATGCTGGCAACATCAATTATAAATAGTCCTAAAGATTTATCATGTGCAATTTATGTCGAGGTCGTACGGCCCGATCCAACATAAAATATTTAAACTGTGTACTGCCGAGGGTCGAACGACACGAACCATAGATGCATCTATCTACTACCGAGGCGTTCGGCCCGATCCACAAAAAAAAATACTTTAAAGAAACACAAATTCTCAATAACAGTCAAGTGTCCCATTCACAACTTCAAGTAAGTGAAATTTAACCTTTTAAAATTCTTTTATCAAATTTCAATATGACGTAAACAATTAAGTTATCACGTGGGGAAAATGTAACAACCCGACCGGTCGTTTTGAGCTTTTATGCTCCTTTCAACTATTTGAAGTCTTGAATAACTTCCTATGAGGTATTATGACTTGTGTGAATTGTCGGTTTGGTTTTAAGGTATTTCAGAGTTAGCTTGGAAGAATGAATTTTCATGTTGGAAGCTTAAGTTGAAATAGTTGACCGGATATTGACTTATGTGTAAACGACCTCGGAATTTAATTCTGATGATTCCAATAGCTCCGTATGATGATTTTGGACTTAGGTGCGTGTCCGAAAAATTATTTGTGGTCTGTAGTGGAATTAGGCTTGAAATGCCGAAATTTGAATTTTGGAAAGTTTGACCGGGGGTTGACTTTTTGATATCTAGGTCGAAATCTGATTCTGGAAATTTGAATAGCTTCATTATGTCATTTATGACTTGTGTTCAAAATATGAAGTCATTCCGGATTGATTTGATGTATTTTGGTACAAGATATAGAATTTGAAAGTTCAAAGTTCATTAGGCTTGAATTGAGGTGTGATTAGAGGCTTTGACTAAGTTCGTATGATGTTGTAGGACTTGTTGGTATATTTGGTTGAGGTCCCGAGGGGCTCGGATGAGTTTCGAGGTGGTTTTGGACCATTTTTAGGCTATTTTTAATTGTTGGTTCCTGCCTACAGAGGTGTGCATCGCGATCACGAACATTTGGTCGCCTTCGCGAAGAGCAAACAGCAGTTTGGGGCCTTGTGAATCGCAATCGCGGAAGCTCTTTCGCGATCGCGTAGAATAAAATCTCTACTGCACTAACCCGACTTTGGAAGCTTATATCTCGCAATCTATAAGAAATTTGGAGATGATCCAAAAATAAAAGTTGTAGCCCTTGATGTCTAGTTATCAGAAAGAAAAACCATTTGTCATTTGGAGTAGTGTACAAAATGTTATGATGGATACACTATAGGGTGTCTGGGAAGAGTTCAGAAATCTCAGTTGCATAGTGCTGACTTTGGAAGCTTATATCTAGCAATCTATAAGGAATTGGGAGATGAGTCACAAATGAAAGTTATTGCCCTTTGTCTCTCGCGAAGAGAAATTTTGGGGCTGAAAATTTTTGTGCTTCGCGATCGCGAAGAGTAAAGACCTGGGCAGTAGCTATATTTCGAGGTTTCAGGCATTTTAAACATATTTGGAGCTATGGAGCTCGGATTGAAGCGATTTGTTTGAGGCGATTTTCACCATATGGATTGGGGCAAGTGTTCTATATCCTAAAGTGATTATACTTCATGATTATATGGTTATATTCATCATTTATTTCGGATTTAAATGGAAGAAATCAATATTTTTGCAAAATCTTCCAAAAATGAAAAGTTAAGATTTGGAGGTCGAGTTGATGAACTCATATCGGAATGGGTGTTCGAATTTTGTAACTTTTGTCGGGTTCCGAGACGTGGGGCCCACAGGCGATTTTTGAGTTAAATATCAGATTTTTATGGAAAAATTATATTTTTATATGGAATTAATTTCAATAAATTTTATTAACTGAAACGAATTATTTGTGACTAGATTCGAGGCATTCGGAGGCCGATTTGCGAGGCAAAGGCATAGCAGAGTAAAGAATTTCACATTTTAAAGTAAGAAACAGTTATAAATCTTGTCCGGATGGTATGTAACCCCGGACTTTGTATCATGTGATTTTTTTGGGGGTGACACACATGCTTGGTGATGGGCATGTGGGCGTGCACCAAGGGAATTGTGACTTGGTCGGTCCCGTGGAAACTGTGAAGTTGAATAACTTGTTGTTACCTATGTGCTCTCTATGTGTTGTGGAAATTTGACTATAAGTCATGTTAGAAACCATGTTTAGGCTATATGCCGGTAGTGTTGGGACCCACAGAGGTCGTGTACGTGTTGAACTATATGCTTAATTGCTGTTTTATACTCAGTCACAGTTTACTTGATTATTTTATCCCAGTCTCTATTGTTCATTATTGATGCATCATATCATTGTTGTTTGGGCTGATTTCATGATTATTGAGAGCCCGGGAGACTGGAGAGATTTGTGATTGAGTGAGCCCGAGGGCCTGATTGTGAGATATTATATTATAGCACGTGAGTTGTCCGTGCGGGATATTATAGCATGTGAGTTGTCCGTGCGGATCCTTGTATTATACTATAGCACGTGAGTTGTCTGTGTGGATCCAAATATTTATACTATGGCACGTGAGTTGTCCGTGCAGCACGTGAGTTATCCGTGCAGCACGTGAGTTGTCCGTGCAAATTATAGCGCTTGGGCTATAGGATCCCCTCCGGAGTCTGTACACCCCCAGTGAGTACGGGTACCCATTGAGTGTGAGTGCTAAGGGCTGGGAGCCCAGTGAGTGATTGTTGTCCTGAGGGGTTGTACTTACTTTTTATTGGTTGTTGCACTTAGTTGCTATCTTTCATTGTTGTAAAATTTTCTGAAAGATTTTTATATTCGGAATACATGAACTTAAACTGTATAGAATTGATTTGACTTAAAATGCTGGATTTGAAAGCATCTTTATTCTTTGCTGGAATTACTAAAAATGAACTATAATTGTTTAGCTCGTCACTATCTTCGATTCCTTATTTATTATTATTACTTACTGAGTTGGTTGTACTCATACTACACCCTGCACTTCTTGTGCAGATTCAGGTGTTCCCGGCCATAGCGGGTGTTGATTTCTTTGGCACAGACCTTGCCTCTCCTTCCCTATCTCCTTATTTACTGCATTTGGTCTCAGACTATTATGGACCGTATTTTCCAGACTTGTATTCATATTAGATGCTCATGTACTCAGTGACACCGGGTTTTGGGAGTGTTTATATATGTATTTGTGAGTTTTTCTTCCGCTAAATTTAGATATTATGTTTTCAAACTTAAAAGATATGGTGGTTTATTGAGATTGTCGGCTTGCCTAGTATTGAGATAGGCGCCATCACGACGGGTGAGATTTTGTGTCGTGACAAGTTGGTATTAGAGCTCTAGGTAACATAGGTCTCACGAGTCATGAGCATGTTTAGTAGAGTCTTGCGGATCGGTACGAAGACGTCTGTACTTATCTTCGTGAGGATGTCGAACCCTTAGGAAAATTTCACTTTCTTTTATTCTATCCTGCGGAATTGATTCAGCTTGAAACATAACTCTTTGAATTCCTTCAACGCTTTCGTATGCGCACATGAGCGCTCGGTATCAGTTGTGCAGCGCCGGCTTGTGATTCTATGAATAAGGTTCAAGATGTGTATTCTGTGTTTTAGTGATGGGCTAGTCTAGAGGAGTTGAGGCCAGGTTTAGACCGCATCTTAGGCTTGGTAGCTTTAGTTGTAACCTGTACATTTGGACTCATATGTCTTATAATGTCCCTACGAGTGGAATTTGTGGCTCGATGAGCGGTGGAATGGCTTTGTGATGAGTATAATGTAACTGCGGGATGTGTTAAGACGATTTGAATATGACGAGAAGTGTTTCCTTGAAATGTAAATAAAGGCCATTGGGTGCTTTATTTCCTTTTTGATGTGATGTACAATCTCGAGTGTGAATGTTTTGAAAGATCTTTCATGTTGTTAAATTTTTGGTTAAATTAAATTCTCATGTCTGGTTAATGAGTTTGGACTCAGAAAGATTAAGTGATTTCATAGTAATTGTGGCTGCGAAAGGGTATAACAAGATGTCAATTTGAGACTAAGCAGGTGGGTTATCTCATGCACAGTAATATATGTAGGTGTGTTCCTTATGATGTGTATAGAGATTTTCTTTTCTACAAATGGGGTGTATGTGTTGAGATTTGAATTTGAATCGGGTTGAGGAAATTTGACTTGGTTGTCGCGAGAATAAATGGTGGGTGTTGCATAAGATTGAGAAGAATTTTTGTTGAACTGACTGCAGTATTATGGCAGTAATGAAGTATGGGTATTATAAGTTATCGAGTGTTTTGTTCTATGGCTTTGAGCCATGTGGGGGAGTCTGCTATTGACAATTCAATTTCATGGATATATGTTAAATTTTAGTTTTGGCTTGAGGCATACTTGTGGGTTAGTTATGACTTACAAAGGTGGAGATCGATGATGACTCGAGTAAGTAAATTCCTGGATACGGGTTACATTGAACTTTATGAAAATATGAAAATTATGGAATGATTATGTTGTTATTTTGAAGGATGTAGTGCGCATGAAGTATGAATTCGATTGGTCGTGTTAAGGCAGGGTTACTTCTTTGAGTGTTGATCGTGCTAAAGGAGCACATGTCTTTTGGCCCGTTTGAGGCGGAGTAAATTAGATTTGAGCAGAGTGGATGACTTTCGAGAGGGTTCTAATGGATTCAAAATGTATATGTGAAAATTGAAAATTTTAATTTGTATATCACTAGAATCGGTTACTTACATTGGATGGTATCGGGACGTGCGGTAATTCTGTTTGACTATGGATTCTACATTTCAGTATAAGAAAGGAAAGAGGAACAATTTTAAATTCACATAAGGTATTTTCAGAGTGAGTGTTACAGTTGTGGTATTTATGAAGGTGCTTAAGAAGAATACAGTGGCTTATGGGCCTTAGGGCGGTGTAGTTTTATGTTAGGATGTCTTGTAGTGAGCTTTGGGTAAAGTAGTGGTGTTCTGACAAGGAGAAATAGCAACTTGAGGATAATCCAGAAGAAACTCGGAGAAAATAGGACAAATGGGTAACATGCTGGATCAATATGGTAATGGTATGCTCGGTTCTTTTAGTTCTTATGATGAGGTGAGGCTCTACGTGTGTTTTATGGCAATACTCTTGGATTTGGCAACCTGTGTGGCTTGGTCGAGTTAGTGGAATTCAGTTATGATAGCTTGGTTATGTGTAAATGGATTTTAAAGTGTTCGTGATGGTTTCTACCATGGTTTAAACCAGATATTTTCTACCGGTGTGGGGAACATGTTGTGTATTGTGATTTCCTCCTGTAAAGAAGCAAGAGAGAGGTTTCTAACTAACCGAGTATGTAATTTGCTGATGACTCAGAGTTGATAATGGGATTCTTTTGCTTGTCACATGATGGCATAATAGATGTGGTGTGTTGTGCGGGATTAGGATTTACATGTACAAGGTAACAGTTCAGTCTTGAAGAGAAGGTAACGAATGTTGGACAGCATGGTCAGTTTCAAATATTTCGATGAATATTATAACTGCTCGGTAATTCCTGAGAAGGGTACGCATTTCAAAAGGCGCATTGTGTTTTGACTTATGGATGTTCATCGGTATTGCAGTACTCACTTGGTTGATAGACTGTTGATATTCAAATTAATACTATGTGGCACGGAAAAATTATGAAAGTATTCCTCGTGGGATGATCGTGCATGAAAAATGTGTTAGTCATTCGAGTGCTGGAGTTGGGATCAGCTACGGTGATTCATGTGTTCGATGAATTTGGAGACTGGGAGTTCTCAGAAGTATATTGTTTCGGGGTTGCAACCTATTTGAGGTGACTATTTTATTTAAAACTCGGTGGAGGCACTAGTTGCGTTAATTATTTGTGATAGTTATGCACTATGAGTTCACATATATGTGAGGTTTGAGCCCATGTGCGGGCATTAGAGCGAGTATTCATACTCGGAAGAATGCTTAGGCTATTATATGCTTAGAGTTGACTGTTAAGCGAAAATTTATAACGTTTCCCATATTTGTACCTTTGTTGAGAACTATCTGGGCTATACTTGAGGTTACAAAGAAGATGATTCCCTAAATAAACGGGGTAGTTACTAATTCTGCGTTAAAAGAAAAATTGCCGATTTGAAGTGTGATAGCAGACTTTGCACATGCTTACACTATGGCATGCTATTTATACCAGTCCAGGAGCATGAGAATCTTATTTCATTATCATATACAAGTGTACTTCTTTAATTGCTCATGTATGATATGATGGGACTGGAGGCCTGTGACCATATCGGGCGATTCATATTATTGGCACGTAAGTTGTCCGTGCCGTGTGTAAGAATTTTATTTCTATGATAATTTATCCTATTTATTAATTTTCTTCCTCTACAATTGTGCATATGCGCCTACGGTTATCCTCTTCACTAAATTTGAGGAGTTAGTTGTAAGATTGTGGTTGTAGTGGTGCTTGTTGAACTTGCAATACAGTTCTCTTCCTTGAGACATCTCCCATATTTGAGTACACATATTGCGCAGTTGTGGCTTGAGTTATATTGATGTGACGTGTCTATGGGATATTTGTGTTTAATAATATAAGGTCATTGAGCCTAGAATTGGTACTATCAGGTTTGATTACGGTATATTCGGGAGGATAATATTGAAAGTCGGCTTAGAAAGTGATTATGGTTATGGTTAGGGCGAGAGAGCTCCATGACTTGTTGCTCTGATAAGGGGTCATGAGATTTCTGCATGTTTCTTTTATTATCAGTAGTGTACGAAGGTTTTTGGAATGAGGTTTGGCTTGATATGAGGTTTTATACTAGTACTTGGTTGGTTTTGAGTAGTTACTGTGATCAGAAATGGTATTACGAGTATGCGAGTTGTGTAGTATGTTATGCAATTATATCTGGGATTATGGTTATGGTTATATACAGCTTCTTCAGGCTTATACAATGTGTAGATGTGAGATTCGGGTCTTGAAAAGAATTCTGGATGTTAGAAATTTGGCTCCAAGGTTTTTGGGCTAAGGTTAAATTAATGATTTTCAGTTAGATTGTGTGGTCAAGCCTATATAGAATAGGGTGACGTGAGATCACCCCCGGGTATGTGCGGGGTAAGGTGGTATAAAGATTTGAAGGTTAAGAACAACTCTTGGCTCGTTCGAGGACGAACGTATGTTTAAGCGGGGGAGATTGTAACGACCCGACCGATCGTTTTGAGAATTTACGCTCCTTTCAACTATTTGAAGTCTTGAATAACTTTCCACGAGGTATTATGACTTGTGTGAATTGTTGATTTTGGTTTTAAGGTATTTCGGAGTTAGCTTGGAAGAATGAATTTTCATGTTGGAAGCTTAGGTTGAAATAATTGACCGGATATTGACTTATGTGTAAACATCCTCGGAATTTAATTCTGATGAATCCAATAGCTCCGTATGGTAATTTTGGACTTAGGAGCGTATCCGGAAAATTATTTGGAGGTCCGTAGTGGAATTAGGCTTGAAATGATGAAAGTTAAATTTTGGAAAGTTTGACCGGGGGGTTGACTTTTGGGTATCGAGATCGGAATCCGATTCTGGAAATTGAAATAGCTTTGTTATGTCATTTATGACTTGTGTGCAAAATTTGAAGTCATTCCGTATTGATTTGATGTATTTCGGCACAAGATATAGAATTTGAAAGTTCAAAGTTTATTAGGCTTGAATTGAGGTGCGATTCATGGTTTTAGCGTTGTTTGATGTGATTCGAGGCTTCGACTAAGTTCATATGATGTTTTAGGACTTGTTGGTATATTTGGTTGAGGTCCCGAGGGGCTCGGGTGAGTTTCGGGGTGGTTTCGGACCATTTCTAGGACATTTTTAATTGCTGGTTTCTGCTTACAGAGGTGCATCGCGATCGCGAACATTTGGTCGCGTTCGCGAAAAGCAAACAGCAGTTTGGGGCCTTGTGAATCGCGATCGCGGAAGCTCTTTCGCGATCGCGAAGAACAAAATCTCTACTGCACTGACCCGACTTTGGAAGCTTATATCTCGCAATCTATAAGGAATTTGGAGATGATCCAAAAATAAAAATTGTAGCCCTTGATGTCTTGTTTTTAGAAAGGTAAACCATTTGTCATTTGGAATTGTGTATAAAACGTTATGGTAGATAAACTATAGGCTATCTGGGAAGAGTTTGAAAATCTCAGTTGCACAGGGATGACTTTGGAAGCTTATATCGAGTAATCTATAAGGAATTGGTAAGATGAGTAACAAATAAAAGTTATATACCTTGGTGTCTAGTTTTCAGAAAGTTAAACCAATTTCAATTTGGAGTTTTGTACAAAAGGTTATGACCATTATACCAGAGGCTATCCGGAAGAGTTGGGGAGTTTGTTTTCCGCGATCGCGAAGAGCAATTTTGGGGTTGAAAACTTTTGTGTTGCGTGATCGCGAAGCATTTTCCGCGATCGCGAAGAGTAAATACCTGGGCAGTAGCTATATTTCAAGGTTTCAACCATTTTTAACATATTTGGAGCTATGGAGCTCGGATTGAAGCGATGTTTTTGGCGAATTTCACCATATGAATTGGGGCAAGTGTTCTATATCCGAAAGTGATTATACTTCATGATTATATGGTTATATTCATCATTTATTTCGGATGTAAATGGAAGAAATGAAGATTTTTGCTAAATCTTCAAAAAACGAAAATTTAAGATTTGGAGGTCGAGTTATTATCGGAATTTGATAAAATTGGTATGGTTGAACTCGTATCGGAATAGGTGTTTGAATTTTTTAACTATTGTCGGGTTCCGAGACGTGGGCCCCAAAGGTGATTTTTGAGCTAAATTTCGGATTTTTATAGAAAATTTATATTTTCATATGGAATTAATTCCAATAAATTTTATTGAATGAAACGAATTATTTGTGATTAGATTCGAGGCATTCGGAGGCCGATTTGAGAGGCAAAGGCATAGCAGAGTAAAGAATTTCACATTTTGAAGTAAGTAACATTTATAAATCTGGGCCTGAGGGTATGAAACCCCGGACTTTGTATCACGTGATTTTTTTGGAGGTGACGCACATGCTTGGTGATGGGCGTGTGGGAGTACACCAAGGAGATTGTGACTTGGTCCGTCCCGTGGAAACTGGGAAGTTGAATAACTTATTGTTAGCTATGTGTTCTCTATGTGTTGTGGAAATTTGACTGTAAGTCATGTTAGAAACTATGTTTAGGCTATATGTTGGTAATGTTGGAACCCACAGAGGTCGTGTACATGTTGAACTATCTGCTTAATTGTTGTTTTGTACTCAGTCACAGTTTACTTGATTATTTTATCCTAGTCTCTATTGTTCATTATTGATGCATCATATAATTGTTGTTTGGGCTGATTTCATGATTATTGAGAGCCCGAGAGACTGGAGAGATTTGTGACTGAGTGAGGTCGAGGGCCTGATTGTGAGATATTATATTATAGCACGTGAGTTGTCCGTGCGGGATATTATAGCACGTGAGTTGTCCGTGCAGCACGTGAGTTGTCCGTGCGGATCCTTGCATTATACTATAGCACGTGAGTTGTCCGTGCAGCACGTGAGTTGTCCGTGCAGATCCAGATATTTATACTATGGCATGTGAGTTGTCCGTGCAGATTATAGCGCTTGGGCTGTAAGAGCCCCTCCGGAGTCTGTACACCCCCAGTGAGCGCGGGTACCCATTGAGTGTGAGTGTTGGGGGCTGGGAGCCCAGTGAGTGATTGTTGTCCTGAGAGGCTGTACTTACTTTTTATTGGTTGTTGCACTTAGTTGCTATCTGTCATTATTGTGAAATTTTCTGAAAGATTTTTATATCCAGAATACATGAACTTGAACTGTATCGAATTGATTTGACTTAAAATGCTGGATTTGAAACATGCCTATTCTTTGCTGGAATTACTAAAAATGAACTATAACTGTGTAGCTCATCACTATCTTCAGTTCCTTATTTATTATTGTTACTTACTAAGTTGGTTGTACTCATACTACACCCTGCACTTCGTCTGCAGATTCAGCAGTTCCCGGCCATAGCGAGTGTTGATTTCTTTCGCACAGTTGATTTTCCAGAGATTCTGAGGTAGCTGCCGTGTTTCGGAGACCTTGCCTCTCCTTCCCTATCTCCTTATTTACTGCATTTGGTCTCAGACTAATATGTACCATATTTTCCAGACTTGTATTCATATTAGATGCTCATGTACTCAGTGACACCAGGTTTTAGGAATATTTATATATGTATTTGTGAGTTTTTCTTTCGCTAAATTTAGATATTATGTTTTCAAACTTAAGAGATATGGTGGTTTATTGAGAATGTCGGCTTGCCTAGTATTGAGATAGGCGTCATCACGATGGGTGAGATTTTGGGTCGTGACAGCAAACATTGTAGGTATAGCATGATATGGGTCCTAGACTACCCGGACAATAGCATAATTAGTAGCTACGTATAGACTCTCGTCACCTCATGCGTACCTAGCCCCCACAAGTAGGAGAACATATTAATCAATTCACCTATGGGGTTAATACCCTCTTACAAGGTTAGAAAAGAGACTTACATCGTCTCAAAGCCTACTTCCCGGTCCACGATTGTGCTCAAACCCTCAATTCGGTGCCAAACGACTCGAAACTAGTCAAATATTAAACAACAATGATCAATACACATTGAAAAATTAATATCCTAACCATCAAAGTGATTTCCCAAGCCTATTTGAAGAATCCCTAAACTTCACCCCTCCCCCCGGGCTCACGTGCCCGGATTCAGGAAATGTTTGAAGAAAGTTGTTACCCATAACCTCGTGAACTCAAATAAATTATTTTTACTAAATTCCATAACCAATTTCGTGGTTAAATCCCATTTTTATCAAAAATCTAGGTTTTCACCTAAACCCATGGTTTCCACTAATTTATATGCTATAATCTACCCATAAGCTATGTATTTAACTCACATTTGGTAGGAATTACTCACCTCAATTAGTTGATTAAATCCCTCTCTAACCTGCTCCAAAATTACCCCCAAGAAGTGTAAGAAACTAGCAAAAATTCCTAAGTCCCGTATTAAATAAAGTGGTCTGCCCTCAACGATCTTTGCACCTGCGGTGCCACTGCCGCACCTGCGATTCCGCTTCTGCAGACAAAAATTGTGCAGGTGCGGGCCAAGGCCAGGCTTCCCCCTCCCGCTTCTGCACTCAGGCGATCTCACCTATGGACACTCACCAGCGAAAAAAAGAGCGCACCCGTGACACTACCCGCTCCAGTGATGCCTGCCTTCGCACTTGCGCCTTCGCAGGTGCGGTCCTTCTGCCGCTTCTGAGATGGCTGGGCAGCCCATGTTGGGATCCTTCTACGGTCATGGGCTCGCACCTGCGGCTGGCCAAGAATGGGTGCGATTACACCAGCAGCTGGGAGCTTCAGCTGTTGCTCCCAAGTCCCAACTTGGTCCGACCCTCGCCGATTAACACCTAGGACCCCCGAGGACCCGCCCGAACATACCAACAAGTTTTGAATCATAAAACTGACTCGCTCGAACTCTCGGAACGCCCAAAACAACATCAAAACAAAGAATCGCATCCCAAACCAATTGAATCAGAAATATGAACTTGAAGTTCTTCAATCAACTCCCAATGCGCCGAAACGTACCTAAACTACTCGGAATGACACCAAATTTTGCGTGCAAGTCTTAAATCACCATATGGAATTATTCCCGACCTCAAAATCCCATTTGAACCTCGATATCACCAAAACCTACTCCAAACTAAATTTAAAGAACATCAAAACCTTCAAAGAACCAACTTTCACTATTAGACGTCGAAACGCTCCCGAATCATCCAAAACTCGATCCGAACATATGCCCAAGTCTGTGATGACCCAAAAGGTCATATTATATTTTAGAACTCGAATCTACACTCTTAAACCTAAAAATCTCATTTTTACCCTCCTTGATTTGTGTGCGCAGTCCGGGTAGGTTTCCGGAAAGCTTTTATGTTGAAAACTAATGAAAATAATAATTTTTCCCTTAAAAGTTAATTTTAGTTGACTTCGGTCAACATATTTTGTAAATGGGCCCGAATCCGTGCTTTGATAGTCCCGGTAGGTCTGTATCGAATTATGGGACCTGGGAGTATGCCCAGAATCGACATCGGAGGTCCCTAGTTTGAGTTGTGAATTTTTGATAAAAATTAAAAGTTTGGAAATTATTTGTCTTTAAGAATTGATTGATGTTTGGCATTGTTAGTGCCGAGTCCGTATTCTGGTTCCGGAGCCCAATACAGGTTCATTATGATATTTAAGACTTGTCTGTGAAATTTGGTGAGAAACGGAGTTGATTTGACGTGATTCGGACGTTCTATTTTTATAGTGTTTTTGAGAATTTCATTTTATTTGGTGCTAAATTCGTAGTTTTAGGTATTATTTTGGTGATTTGATCATGCGAGCAGGTCCGTATGATGTTTTTAGACTTGTGTGCATGTTTGGTTTGGAGCCCCAAGGGCTTAGGTGAGTTTCAAATAGGCTACGGGGTGATTTGCACTTAGAAAATCTGAGATTTTTGCTGCAGCAGCTGTTCTGGTGTGCCCTTCTTCACGTTCGCGTAGGTAGTGTCGCAAACGTCAAAGGTAAAATGGGAGCAGGGGAATTTTCTTCTTCGCGAATGCGAAGGGCTGGTCGTGAACGCGAACCATTGGGGGTGGTAACCTTCGCGAACGCGATCTGTCTCACACGAACGCGATAGTTTAAGAGACCTGGGGGAGAGGGGTCATGTTCTTCTACGCGAACGCGAAGGCTTGGGGGAGCTGCCTTACGTGAACGCGTAGAAAGACTCCCGAACACGAAGGCCTTAGGCCGTTGAGCATCGCGATAGCGACAGGCCTCTCGCGAATGCGATGAAGGCCTGTCCAGTGACTTAAAACAGACTCCAAACACGGGTTTAAGCCATTTCTTCAACATTTTTCAAGAACCAAACAGGTAGAGGCAATTTTCAAGAGTCATTTTCTTCCCCAAAGTGTTGGTAAGTGATTCTAAATCACTTTCTTTCAATTACCCATTACATTTTATGAATTATCAACCTAAAATATATAGTTTTCATGGTAGAATTAGGGGTTAGGGTAGAAACTAGGAATTTTGGAAATTTGAGGATTTAGACCCCAATTTGAAGTCGGATTCCAAAACTAATTACATATTCGGGCTCGGGGGTGAATGGGTAAAAGGATTTTGGTCCGAACCTCGGGTTTTGACCAAGCGGGCCCAGGCTCGATTTTTTGACTTTTTGGAGAAAATTTTTGGAAATTTAATTTATGAAATATAATTGATTCCTTTAGCAATATTTGACATTATTGAGTCATATTTGAATAGATACGAGTGGTTTGAAGGTGAATTCCAAAGGAAAAGCTGTGATTGAGAATTAAGTGTCCTTCGGAGCGAGGTAAGTGTCGTGTCTAACTTTGGCTTGAGGGAATAGATATTATGTGTTCATTTTCTACGTGTTTGGTTGTTAAATACGATGTATAGGTGAGGTGACGAGCATCTATGCGTCGTTGTCGAGTCATAGCATGCGAGTGAAATTCTATTCTATTCTATTTTGTAGCCTTAAATTCTACTATCCATGCTTAGCGAGTTATTTGAAATGTTGGGTGATTATATCTGGTTTCACTGAGATTTGGTAACTTTCAAATATTGATTCAAGGTTGAGATTACATTGTGCTATTGATTATGGGTAAAATACTGGTTTCTTTGTGGTACTCCTATCTATCCGTTGTTATTGATCATGTGATTTGTGAGGAGGAGTGTAAAGCACGAACGGTGATGCCGTGCATGCATTATTTATATTGTGAGGAAGAGTGTAAAGCACGAAGGGTGATGTCGTGTATATTATGAGAGGTTTAATGCACGAAGGGTGATGTCGTGTCGTTCTATTTATTTATTTGGTAACGTTGAGAGTAAAAGCACGAAGGGTGATGCCGTTATATTTATTTATTTGGGTGAGGTTGAGAGTAAAATCATGAAGGGTGATGCCATGCCGTTCTATTTATTTATTTGGTGAGGTTGAGAGTAAAAGCACGAAGGGTGATGCCGTGCAGTTTTCCTTTGCTATTTTAATTGCTCAATTCGTTTAAGGATTTTCTGTTTAATTCTATCTTTTCATTATTCTAACTCTTTATGTTGTATTCCCCCACTGTATGTCCCCTTCCCATTATTTCTGCGTTATTGCTTTACTTACTGTTGTTGCCATTAGTATGATTATATTGTTCAGGTTATATGTGGGTGTCTTATCCTAGCCTCGTCACTACTTCGCCGAGGTTAGGCTCGACACTTACCAATACATGGGGTCGGTTGTACGGATACTGCACTCTGCACTTTCTGTGCAGATTTTGATACCGGCTCAAGTTGATCGAGATTTGCTATTGGTCCGCTAACCGGAGACTCAAGGTAGATATGTCGGCTTTCACAGACCTTGAAGTCCCCATCTATCTTTTATGTCCTATTGTTTTCTTTCATTCAGACAGTTGTATTTCTCTCAGACTATTACTTGTAGTAAATTTTAGAATGCTCGTGAATTGTGACTCCAGATCCGGGTGGTAGTAATTAATACAGTTTTATGACATTTCGCACTTATTATATTTCATCTTAGTTAGTTATTGTTAATTACTGAATGGGAATAAGGAATTGGTTTAATGATTCTCTAACGTTGGCTTGCCTAGCAAGTGAAATGCTAGGCACCATCACGGTCCCGTCGGTGGGAAATTTCGGTTCGTGACAGTTAGTATCAGAGCACTAGGTTGCCTAGGTCTCATGATTCACGAGCAAGCTTAATAGAGTCTAGAGGATCGGTACGGAGACATTTGTACTTATCTTCCAGAGGCTATGAAGTTTAGGAACAAGGTTCACTTCTATTCTTCTCTGACGTGCGATTTGCTTTCTCAATACTGATTGAACTATTCTACTCTTATTCTCTCGCAAATGGCGAAAACACGTACCACTTCCTCTGTTGAGCAGTAGCCAGAGCCTCCAATGACAGCTCCTACGCGGGGCAAAGGTCGAGGCTGAGGTCGTACCAGAGGCAGGGGCAGGGCTCAGCCTAGGGCCCGATCAGCAGCCCCAACAGTCAGATAGAGCTTGAAGAGGAGGTTCCAGTCCAGAATGTTCCTGTCGGACCAGCTCAGGTTCCGGAGGGGTTCATTGCTACCCCAGTACTTCAGGATACTTTGGTCTGTTTGATGGGCCTTATGGAGAGTGTGTCCCAGACTGGCGCATTTCCCATGGCACCAGTAGTCTCTCAGGCTGGAGGAGGAGCCTAGACTCCCACCACTCCCGCTCCAGAGCAGATAGCTCCCTAGTATCAGGCTCCAGCAGCTCAGCCAGTCGGATTAGTTCAGTCGATTATTGCGGCACAGGTCGGAGATGGGCCAGCTATGTCTTCTGAGTCTTTATGGAGGTTGGACAGGTTTATCAAGCTCTTTCTTATTCACTTCAGTGGCGCTCCTTCAGAGGATCCCCAGGAGTATCTTGACAGCTGTCACGAGGTTCTACGAAACATGGGTATAGTGGAGACCAATGGGGTCGATTTTGCTGCATTTCAGATGACTGGTTCCGCCAAGAAATGGTGGAGAGAATACTTGTTGACCAGACCAACTGGGTCACCTGCTCTTACTTGGGACCAGTTCTCTCAGCTCTTCATAGAGAAGTTTCTGCCAATCACATTGAGAGAGGAGCATCGCCGTCAGCTTGAGCCTCTCCAGTTGGGCAGTATGGCTGTTACTCAGTATGAGACCTGTTTTGTGGATTTGGCTTGTCATGCCATTCTTCTGCTTCCCACCGAGAGAGAGAGGATGAGGAGGTTTATTGATGGACTTGCTCAGCCTATCACATTGTAGATGGCTAAGGAGACTGGGAGTGAGATTTCTTTTCAGGCGGCTGCTAATGTCGCCAAACGAGTCGAACTGGTTCTTACTCAGGGAGGTCAGGGGTCTGACAAGAGACCTCATCATTCTGGTGAGTTCAGCGATGCCTCACCTAGAGGTAGGAGTACTTTTGGTAGAGTCCATCCTCCCAGGCCATTTCATTCAGCGCTCCAGGCATCCCACGATGCCTCAGGTGGTCGTGTCCCTCAGATGCATTATTCCGACCAGCTAGCCTACAGTGCACCACCAGCTCCTATTAGTGCACCTCCACTCTAGAGTTATCAGGGTGATTATTCAGGTCAACAGGTCCAGCTTCAGGGTCAGCAGTCACAGCAGCCGAAGTTATGTTATACTTGTGGTGATCCGAGGCACATTGCTAGATTTTTCCCTCGAGCAACGGGCAGCTCACAGCATCAGAGTTCACGGGCCATGGTCCCAACACCAGTTATTGCACCACCTGCTCAGCCAGCCAGAGGCAGGGGTCATACAGCCAGAGGTAGAGGCCAGACTGTTAGAGGTGGAGGTCGGGCTGTTAGAGGTGGAGACCAGCTAGTCAGAGGCCATCCCAGGGACGTAGTTCAGGGTGGTAGGGCCGAGCCCTAGTGTTATGCTTTTCCAGCTAGGCCTGAGGCTGAGTTATCTGACGCTGTTATCACAGGTACTATTTCAGTTTGCAGTAGAGATGCTTCAGTTCTATTTGATCGGGGATCTACTTACTCCTATGTGTCATCATATTTGGTTGTGCCCCGTGATTCTTTGAGTGCTCTTGTGTATGTGTCCACACCAGTGGGAGATGCTATTGTTGTAGATCGGGTTTATCGTTCGTTTGTGGTCACCATTGGGAGTCTTGAGACTCGTGTAGATCTTCTACTTCTTGACATGGTTAATTTTGATGTCATACTGGGTATGGATTGGCTGTCACCTTATCATGCTATATTAGATTGGCATGCCAAGACAGTGACCTTATCCTTGTGGGGGTTGCCTCGATTAGAGTGGAGAGGGAATCTTGGCCATTCTTCCACCAGGGTTATCTCTTATGTGAAGGCTCAGCATACGGTCGAGAAGGGGTGTCTAGCATATTTGGCCTATGTTCGTGATTCTAGTGCAGAGGTTCCTTCCATAGATTCGGTGCCGGTTGTTCGTGAGTTTCCAGAGGTGTTTCCTGCAGACCTGTCGGGGATGCCACCCGACAGGGATATTGATTTCTGCATTGATTTGGCTCCGGGCACTCAGCCTATTTCCATTCTGCCATATCGCATGGCCCCGCCAGGGTTGAAAGAATTGAAGGAGCAGTTGCAAGATTTGCTTGATAAGGGATTTATTAGACCTAGTGTCTCTCCCTGGGGTGCACCGGTGTTGTTTGTAAAGAAGAAAGATGGATCAATGAGGATGTGTATAGATTATCGGCAGTTGAACAAAGTCACCATCAAGAACAAATATCCATTGCCAAGGATTGATGATTTATTTGATCAGCTTCAGGGTGCCAAGGTGTTTTCAAAGATTGATTTGAGATCTGGCTACCATCAGTTGAGGATTAGGGAATCTGATGTTCCTAAGACAGCTTTTCGGACTCGGTATGGGCATTGTGAGTTTCTAGTAATGTCATTTGGGCCGACAAATGCCCCAGAAGCATTCATGGATTCGATGAACCGGGTGTTCAAACCCTACTTGGGTAATTGTGTTTATTGATGATATCTTGATCTACTCCCACAGTCGAGAGGAGCATGAGCAGCACCTTCGGATCGTTCTTCAGACTCTGAAAGACAGCCAGTTATATGCTAAGTTCTCAAAATGCGAGTTTTGGTTGAGTTCAGTTGCTTTCTTGGGTCACGTTGTATCAGCAGAGGGTATTCAGGTGGATCCTAAGAAGATTGAGACAGTCCAAAACTGGCCTAGACCCACATCAGCTAAAGAGATCCGTAGTTTCCTGGGTTTGGCGGGCTATTATTGTCGATTGGTGGAGGGGTTTTCATCCATAGCAACCCCGTTGACCAGATTGACCCAGAAGGGTGCCTCGTTCAGGTGGTCAGACGAGTGTGAAGCGAGCTTTCAGAAGCTCAAGACACCTTTGACTATGGCACCAGTATTTGTGTTACCCACAAGTTCAGGATCTTATACAGTATATTGTGACGCATCTCGTATTGGTCTGGGTGCGATATTGATGCAGGGTGGCAAGGTTATTACATATGCTTCACGGCAGCTAAAGGTTCACGAGAAGAATTACCATGTTCATGATCTAGAGCTGGCAGCCATTGTTCATGCGCTGAAGATTTGGAGGCACTATCTTTACGGCGTGCCATGTGAGGTATTCACTGATCATTGGAGCTTGCAGTATTTGTTCAAGCCGAAGGAACTCAATTTGAGGCAGAGGAGGTGGCTGGAGCTATCGAAGGACTATGATATCACCATATTGTATCATCTCGGGAAGGCCAATGTGGTGGCCGATACTTTGAGTAGAAAGTCAGCCAGTATGGGCAGCCTTGCTTATATTCCAGTTGGTGAGAGACCACTAGCATTGGATGTTCAGGCCCTGGCCAACCAGTTAGTGAGGTTAGATGTTTCTGAGCCCAGACGTGTTCTCGCATGTACAGTTGCTCGGTCTTCTTTGTTTGAGCGCATCAGAGATCGGCAGGATGACGATCCTCATTTACTTGTCCTTAGAGACAAAGTGTGGCACGGTGGCGCCAAGTAGGTTACTGTTGGAGATGACAGAGTTTTGAGCATGCAGGGTCGTATTTGTGTGCCTAATGTGGATGGACTTCGTGAGTTGATCCTTGAGGAGGCTCACAGTTCTCGGTATTCTATTCACCCGGGCGTTGCCAAGATATACCAGGACTTGAGGCAGCATTATTGGTGGAGGCGAATGAAGAAGGACATAGTTGCCTATGTAGCTCGGTGCCTAAATTGCCAGCAGGTAAAGTGTGAGCATCAGAGACCTGGTGGTTTACTTCAGAGGTTAGATATTCCTGAGTGGAAGTGGGAGCGTATCAATATGGATTTTATTGTTGGACTCCCACGGACTCAGAAAAAGTTCGATGCAGTTTGGGTTATTGTGGACAGGCTGACTAAGTCAGTGCATTCCTATGGCAGTTACCTATTCCTCGGAGCGGTTGGCAGAGATTTATATTCGGGAGATCGTCCGTCTTCACGGTGTGCCCGTGTCTATCATTTTTGATCGAGGTACACAGTTTACCTCGCACTTTTGGAGGGAAGTTCAGCATGAGTTGGGTACACGGGTTGAGTTGAGCACATCATTTCATCCTCAGACGGACGGGCAGTCCGAGCATACTATTCAGATCTTGGAGGATATGCTATGCACTTGTGTTATAGATTTCGGAGGATCGTGGGATCAGTTCTTGCCCCTTGAAGAGTTTGCCTACAACAACAGCTACCAGTCGAGCATTCAGATGGCTCCCTATGAGGCATTATATGGTAGGCGGTGTCGGTCGCTAGTTGGGTGGTTCGAGCCGGGAGAGGCTCGGTTGTCATGCGAACGCGATAGTTTAAGGGACCTAGGGGAGGGGGGTCTTGTTCTTCTACGCGAATGCGTCCACTGGGTCACGAACGCGAAGGCTTGGGGGGAGTTGCCTTACGCAAACGTGTAGAAAGACTTGCAAACGCGAAGGCCTTAGGCCGCTGTGCATCGCGATCGCGACAGACCTCTCGCAAACGCGATGAAGGCCTGTCCAGTGACTTAAAACAGACTCCAAACACGGGTTTAAGCCATTTCTTCAACATTTTTCAAGAACCAAACGGGTAGAGGCGATTTTCAAGAGTCATTTTCTTCCCCAAAGTGTTGGTAAGTGATTCTAAACCATTTTATTTCAATTACCCATTACATTTTATGAATTATCAACCTAAAATCTAGAGTTTTCATGGTAGAATTAGGAGTTAGGGTAGAAACTAGGGATTTCGGAAATTTGAGGATTTAGACCCCAATTTGAGGTCGGATTCCAAAACTAATTACATATTCGGGCTAGGGGTGAATGGGTAAAAGGATTTTGGTCCAAACCTCGGGTTTTGACCAAGCGGGCCCAGGGTCGATTTTTGACTTTTTGGAGAAAAATTTTGGAAATTTAATTTATGAAATATAATTGATTCCTTTAGTAATATTTGATATTATTGAGTCATATTTGAATAGATACGAGTGGTTTGAATGTGAATTCCAAAGGAAAAACTGTGATTGAGAATTAAGTGTCCTTTGGAGCGAGGTAAGTGTCGTGTCTAACTTTGGCTTGAGGGAATAGGTATTATGTGTTCATTTT
Organism: Nicotiana tomentosiformis; assembly: GCF_000390325.3. Taxonomy (NCBI): domain Eukaryota; kingdom Viridiplantae; phylum Streptophyta; class Magnoliopsida; order Solanales; family Solanaceae; genus Nicotiana; species Nicotiana tomentosiformis. The sequence continues at coordinate 11,008,203 of NC_090818.1, forward strand.
CTATTTGGTTGTTAAATACGATGTATAGGTGAGGTGACGAGCATCTATGCATCGTTGTCGAATCATAACATGCGAGTGAAATTCTATTCTCTTCTATTTTGTAGCCTTAAATTCTACTATCCATGCTTAGCGGGTTATTTGAAATGTTGGGTGACTTATATAAGGTTTCACTGAGATTTGGTAACTTTCGAATATTAATTCAAGGTTAATATTACATTGTGCTATTGATTATGGGTAAAATACTAGTTTCTTTGTGGTACTCCTATCTATCTGTTGTTATTGATCCTGTGATTTGTGAGGAGGAGTGTAAAGCACGAACGATGATGCCGTGCATGCATTATTTATATTCTGAGGAAGAGTGTAAAGCACGAAGGGTGATGCCGTGTATATTATGAGAGGTTTAATGCACGAAGGGTGATGTCGTGTCATTCTATTTATTTATTTGGTGAGGTTGAGAGTAAAAGCGCGAAGGGTGATGTTGTGCCGTTATATTTATTTATTTGCGTGAGGTTGAGAGTAAAAGCACGAAGGGTGATGCCGTGCCGTTCTATTTATTTATTTATTTGGTGAGGTTGAGAGTAACAGCACGAAGGGTGATGCCATGCAGTTTTCCTTTGTTGTTTTAATTGCTCAATTCGTTTAAGGATTTTCTGTTTAATTCTGTCTTTTTATTATTCTCACTCTTTATGTTGTATTCCCCCACTGTATGTCCCCTTCCCATTATTTCTGCGTTATTGCTTTACTTACTGTTGTTGCCACTAGCACGATTATATTGTTCATGTTATATGTGGGTGTTTTGTCCTAGCCTCGTCACTACTTCGCCGAGGTTAGACTCGACACTTACCAGTACATGGGGTCGGTTGTACTGATGCTGCACTCTGCACTTTCTGTGCAGATTTTGATACCGGCTCAGGTTGATCGAGATTTTCTATTGGTCCGTTGTCCGGAGACTCAAGGTAGATCTGTCGGCGTTCACAAACCTTGAAGTCCCCGTCTATTCTTTTTTGTCCTATTGTTTTCTTTCATTCAGACAGTTGTATTTCTTTCAGACTATTACTTGTAGTAAATTCTTAAATGCTCGTGAATTGTGACTCCAGATCTGGGAGGTAGTAATTAATCCAGTTTTATGACATTCCGCAGTTATTATATTTCATCTTAGTTAGTTATTCTTAATTACTGAATAGGAATAAGAAATTGGTTTAATGATTCTCTAACGTTGGCTTGCCTAGCAAGTGAAATGTTAGGCTCTATCACGGTCCCGCCGGTGGGAAATTTCGGGTCGTGACAAAGTTTGAAATCATCATACGAACCTATTGAAATCGTCAAATCCCGATTCCGAGGTCATTTACTCAAAATATTGACCGAAGTCAAACTTAGCCTTTTTAGCCAAGCTTAAGGAACCAAGTGTTCCGATTTCAACGCGAACCCTTCCAAATCCCGAACTAATTATCTATGCAAGTCATAAAACAGTAAAAGCACGTACGGGGTGTCTTATTTAGGGGAACGTGGTTCTAAAATCAAAATGACTGGTCTGGTCGTTACAGTCGGCTTGCCTAGTATTAAGATAGGTGCCATCACGACATGCGAATTTTGGGTCGTGACAAATCTTTTTCTAATATATCTTGATTTTCATCATCTTCTAATAGCAAAACTTTAGATTCTTCCTTTATTTTACAACATGTATTTTTATTTTTACATTCTTTACAACATTCCTTTTGTTTTTCTTGCAGGTCCTTCTGGTATGATTTCAGGGGTGTTCTTATTTTGGTTTCAGTATTTATTGTTTGTACTGGTGTTATTACTCCATCTCTACTGAGTAAATAACTGTCATTATTATGTAATATGAAATTTGATCCTAATACAAAATCTACATTTATATTTGAGTCTCTTACCCCATATTTTATCTACCTTGTAGCTAGTCTTATAAAAATCTAAACATGTATTTACAAAACTAATTTATGATTTATCTATATAATGTCTATATATATTATGTGTTCCGTCCATTTGCATTGTTGTTACTGGTTTATCTAGGGTTTTAATTAAATTTTGTGGAACTATTTTTATTTGTTATACACTTTGTACATTCGAAATCTACTAAGGCCAATGTCTCTATTTCGTAATCCTCTATTTTGATTCTCACAGGTATTTTTATTGTACTTAATTTTTTATCCTCATTACATACCAGTACATCATAATTTTCTATGCTCATTAGTTCTTTATCATGTAGGGGTTCCGTTGTATTTTCTTCACTTTCTTCCAATTTTTGTTTTCCTCTTTTGAATTTTTGTATTCTCTTTTCTAATTCATTTATTCTCATTTTTAATGTCGTTACTCTTAAATTAAGTGTAGGATCATTTATCTCTTTGTATTTTTCTTCTTTATTTAGTTTTGTTTCATATTCTTTTTCTACGTATATAACGCATCTTTCTAAATAACATAATTTACACTTAGCTCTTTTATCTTTACTAGGATACCATTTACATATGAAACATTGATTACTATCTAATCCTTTTTTTTTCAAACTCATGGTTACATTCTTCAGATATATTTACTAATGTGTTTACGTGTATTTCTTCTAAATCCAACTATTTTCTGTTCCTATCTCATTTATTAATTCGTCTTTCTCTGATTCTGAAGAGTCTAGTTGATTTTGTTCTTCTACATCTATAATTACTACAGAGTATATACTTTCATTATCTGACATATATCTGTCTACATTTATTAAGGTTTTTTGAAAATCTTCTATTAATTGTGAATTTCTTGTCTTGCTATTGATCCTTTTTGGGTATGTATTTGCTAAGTGATCTATGTTTCCACAAGTGAAACATTCTAATTTATTCTTATAATTTTTCTCTGTCCTGTATTTTCTAACATGTCTGTTTTTATCTAGATATGATGATCCAATAGGTCATCTTTAAATTTAACATTCAATTCTGTGCTCCGAGACCTCATATAGCACCATTTAGCATTTCTCGACTTGCGTGCGTAGTCCGTATATTTTTCTCCGAAAAGTTTTTACGTGAACAATTTGATAAAAATGTGAAATACTACATTAAAACTCACTTAAGTTGACTTCGGTCAACATTTTGAGCAAACAGACCCGGATCAGTGTTTTGACAGTTCCGATAGGTCCGTATCATAATTTGGGACGTAGGCGTATGCCCGAAATTTAATTTGGAGGTCCCTAGCTTGAGTTATCGCCATTTATTGAAAAATTAGAAGTTTGAAAGCTTTAAGATTTCAAAGTTTGACCACAAATTCACTTTTATTGATATCGGGCTCAGATTTCGATTCTGAAAGTTGGAATAGCTCCGTTATGTCATTTGGGACTTACATGCAAAAATTTAGGTTATTCCTGACTATTTTGGCGTGTTTCGGTGCGAGTTTTAGAATTCAAATTTTCATAAATTCATTAAGTTCGAATCGAGGTGCGAATTATAGTTTTGACGTTGTCCGACGTGATTTGAGACCCCGAGTAGGTCCGTATGATGTTTTAGGACTTGTTAGTATATTTGGTAGATGTTCCTGGGCCTCGGGTGAGTTTTGGATAGTTAGCGGATCAAAAATTTGGACTTACAACAAAGCTGGAAGTTGCTGCCTACTGATGCAATCGCACCTGCGAAACTTTTCTCGCAGATGCGGGCAGTGGACTGGCGAGGCAGTGGTAGCAGGTGCGAAGGAATTTCCTCACCTACGAGACCGCAGATGCGGACGGGGCATCACAGAAGCGTAAGGTCCGCAGAAGCGAGTCTGCAGGAGCGAAGGAGGCGCGGAAGCGGAAGAAAGACCGCTGAAGAGGTTGCGCTGAAGTGGTTAAAATTTCGCAAATGCGAAAACACTGGCAGTGTTAAAACGAGGTGTTCCGAGGTTCTTTCTCATTTTTGGACTTCAAACACACGGTTTAGGGCACTTTTTCTGAGGGGTTTCACGGGAATTCTTGAGATAAGTCACTTGTGATCATTGTTAGTCAATAATATTGAATTATCATTGAGTATTCCGACTAGATTACGTATTTTTTAGGTGAAATTTGAGGATTTGGGCCTAGAGATTTGAAATAAGATTTGGGGATTTGAAGGTCGAGTTGATATCGGAATTTGGTAAATTTTGTATGGTTAGACTCGTGGTTGGATGGGCGTTCATATTTTGTAACTTTGTCGGGTTTCGAGATGTGGGCCCCACTGTTGATTTTTCAATTGAATTTCAAATTTTAATTGGAAAAATTAGTATTTTCATATAGAATTGGTTTCTATAATTCATGCTGAGTATATTGAATTGTTTATGATTAGATTCGAGGTATTCAGACACCAATTCGCGAGGCAAAGGTTTATTGGAATCTTGAGTTTGTTGCAGAGCGAGGTAAGTGTCGTGGTTAACCTTGACTTGAGGGAGTAAGATTTGTTTGTCTATTTGCTACGTAATTTAATGTGCGGGTACAACGTATATGTGAGGTGACGAGTAGTTATGCGTTGTGGTTGAGTCAAAGCATGCAGGTGAAATTTGTTCATTGTGAATAATTTCCTATTTAATTAAGATATTCCTGGTTAAGTTTATTATTGTTTATTTGATCATTATTCATGAAATTATTGTTGAATATTTTGGAAGGAGAGGTCGGTCTTCTGGTATTAAATTGATTGATAAGTATAGATCCCCGCATTTAAAATACTCTTCCAAATTTATATTATCATTGCCATGATGAGGAAGAGTGTAAAAGTACGAAGGGTGATGACGTGCCATTTTCACATTATTATTTATTGATTTATAAAGTGAGGAAGAGAGTTAAAGCACGAAGGGTGATGCCGTGCCATTTAAATTATTTATTCATCATACTGTGGCAAGAAAGAGAGTTAAAGAACGAAGGGTGATGTCGTGCCATTCATATTATTTATTTATCATTTCATGGGAAGGATGAGAGTAAAAGCACGAAGGGTGGTGCCGTGCCATTTTTATATTTCAGCTACATATTTTGTTGTTGGTGAATTATCTGGATGCTACGTGACACTTCCCTGGCTGAAATTTTTATTCCATTTCCCTTTACATGTTCCCTCTCAAATTTGTAAAAATTTGTTAATTATTGTGTTCAATATTGCTTCGTATATGTATATACTTGCACGGGTTGTTTACGTATGTGTCTTGTCATAGCCTCGTCACTACTTCGCCGAGGTTAGGCTCGACACTTATGGAGTACATGGGGTCAGTTGTACTCATACTATACTCTGCACTTCTTGTGCAGATTTTGGAGTTGGTCCCAGCGGCGTACCATTGTCTTGCTCGAATTCAGCTACCCTGAGGAGACTTGAGGTATAATTGCATAGCGTCCATAGTTCTGAAGTCTCCTTATACTTTATCTTAGTTGTGTATTATCTCTCAAATAGTTTGAATTTTATTTAGACCTTTATTTGTATTATTCTAGTATCTCGTGCACTTGTGACACCAGATTCGGGGATGTATTTGGATGATTCGGTTGTTATGTTCTTTCGCACTTTATTTCAGTAATTGACATCCATTTAATTTGATTTGTTTAAAAATAGTTAAAATTATTCTAACGTTGGCTTGCGTAGCAAGTGAAATATTAGGCGCCATCACGGTCCCGAAGGTGAAAATTTCGGGTCGTGACACTAGATAAGGTTTTTTAGCTGATGATTTTCTAAGATAATAATTCTTTCTAGCATAACCTCTATTATATTGAGGCTTATATTTTCTATATTTTTTCTTTTTACATTTATCCTTGACATAATTTTGGGTTGTGTATACTATATTCTTACAAAAACTCATATCATTTTGTTTTAGTTATTTTTGTATTTGTATAAGTGTACATTTTTCTTGTAATATTTTCATTATGTGCTGTATTTTGTGTCCTATAGACCATTTTGCATTCGGGTTTTGTATTACTCCTTCTCTTTTGTACCATCTTTCTTCTATTTCTCTGCCTAGAGCCCCTGGTAATTTTTTAAATAACTTTTTACCTAATTCTTGGTCAAACGCATTTTCACTGATAGTACAATAATAGAAATAATCATTTAAGAATTTTTTTATGTAATGCCAACTACCTATACTTAATTTTTCTAACCTAATTAATGCATTTCTTTGTAAATTAACTAATCCACTATTTGGATCTTCTCGTATTATTAAACTATGTATTTTATTTGTGAAATTAAAAGGATTTGGTCCCATTACTATTAAAGCTTGAAATTCTTGTTAGAATTCGGACTTATAGGCTTCCCATATTCCTTTTGTTGATTCTCCTAAGAAACTTTTCATATATTTATACATTGTTTCCGCATATGTATTGTGATATATTTTTATATAATCTGCTACTACTATACCTTTCCAAAGGTCTATTACTGAGTTCCACATTTGTGGATCATGGGAAGCTATATTTAATAGTTTGCCTTTATTACTTCCTTCTTGTAATCTAATAGATTCCTCTATAGGCATTCTTTTTTCTGCTGGTTTTATATTTTCTGTTTCTATTTATTGTCCTATTCTATATACCCTTCTTCTAGGTACATTTCCTGTACTAGTATCTACTGTACTTTATTGGGTTATTCTCTGAAATTGACTAGAACTAGTTGACTCCATTAATTCTTTTTGGTTTATTAAGGAATCTGTTTCTCTGTCTTCATAACTATCTTGCATTTCTCCTAAAGTTTTATCAAAGCTTTCTAATTTCTTTTGTGAAATATTTTTCTGCTCTATATCCCCAATTATCTGTCCTTAATTCACAGTTCTTAAAATGTTCTTCTGTTTCTCCTAAGGTTAATCTCTCTAGTTTACATTTTTACATTGGAAAGTCCTATTTTTATTCTTTTTAGTGAGATCTCGTGCTTCTTCTAAAGCCGTATCTACTTCAAAGTCATTTTGTGTTATTTCTATGTTCATGAATTCAGTATTTTCTAATGTACTTTCAGTTTCATCATCTAGTTCTTTCTGAGTAATATAATTATAATCTATAAATCTAATTGAGGTTTCACCTTTAGAGTTTGTATGCATTAAATGAGATTCTGGTTTTAGTATTTTTGGTTTTGCAAACTCTTCTAAATTCCATTTCAATCCTGCATATTCTTCTGGGTTTATCTTTATGGTTTTATTAATTTTATTCCTTTATTTACCATTACTTCTACTACATCATCTACTTTAATTTTAAATTTTGCATTACTATTAGTTGCTATTTTTCCTATGAACCCTACACATATTAAAAAATTATTTTCATTGTTCATTTCTTCATATCCTTTTGTCTGTATTCCTATTTTAATTCTTTTTTTTTCAAATTCTGTCAGGTTTATCGTAAAGTCTGGGCTTATGTAAAATATTCCTCCATTATTTGTCATATCTACTTTCGTTAAACCTATTATAGATTTCTTTAAATCTGACCATCTATCATCATATAGTACAACCAATACTTTAGTTCCTAAATTCTTTCTAGTTAGTCCTTGTAATCCTATTACTATTAATCCCATATGTATTAAATTTTTTTTTTAACTTCTTATTTGTCTTACTGATTCAGGATTAATTAGGTTTAGGGTTGCAACCTTATTTCCTATGGCCGATAACTGTTCTTCTCGATAATATCTATATAATTGTGAGCTATTTGAAAAATATCCTACATCATATAATGTTATTGGGTTGAGTAACCTTAGTTGATTTTGTTGGAAAATCTGTATATCTTTATCTATATCTATTATTTTATCTAATTGTTGATTCTCCTCTTGTCTCTTTCTGGTTATGATTCGTGATAACATATTATTACCTACTTTGGGTCTTTCTTCGTTTGTTATTCTTGACCTACTTGAAAAAAGGTCTATTTTTTAGGTTTTCTTACCAGTTTAGGTCGTTCCTTTTGGGGTGTTATTTCTACCTTTTTTAATTGTTCTATCAAATCTTCTACCTCTCTATTCTTTGGATTTTTTATTTAAGATTTTAATTCTTTGTCCTTAATAATTTTATCTAATTTTTTATTAACTTCTAAAAGTAATGCTATTAAAGTGTTATTTTGTTTTATTACTATCTCGTCTGACCTTCCTTGAGGAATATTACAACGATCCGACCGGTTGTTTTGCTTTCTAGATCTCTGTTTCCCTAAATAAGCCTCCCTGTATGTGCTTTTGTTGTTTTATGACTTAAGGGGATGGTTAGTTCGAGATTTGGAAGGGCTTAGGTTGAAATCGGAACACTTGGTTCCTTAAGGTTGGTTAAAAAGGCTAAGTTTGACTTGAGTCAATATTTTGAGTGAACGACATCGAAATCGGGATTTGACGGTTCCAATAGGTTTGTATGATGATTTTGGACTTGGGCGTATGTTCGGATCGGGGTTTGAATGACCCGAGAGCGTTTCGGCGCTTAATATTGGAAGTTGGCACCTTAAAGGTTTTAAAGTTCTTTAAATTTGGTTTGGAGTAGATTTTGATGTTATCGAGGTCCATTTGGGATTTTGAGCCTGGGAATAGTTTCTTATGGTAATTTAAGACTTGCACGCAAAATTTTAAGTCATTCCGAGTAGTCGAAGTATGTTCGGATCGGGGTTTGGATGACCCGAGAGCATTTCAGCGCTTAATATTGGAAGTTGTCACCTTGAAGGTTTTAAGGGGGGCAGGGGCAGACGTAATTCAGACAATGTGCAGAAGTCGTTTAGCCTTGGGTGCATAGCTGAAGCACCCAGCTTCTGGTGCAATCACACCTGCGGAGGGCCAGCCGCAGGTGCGAGCTCGTAGAAGCGGGACTTGGCACTCACCTGCGCGATGGAAGCAACCGCAGAAGCATCCAAAGACGCAGGTGCGACACTCGCATCGCAGAAGCGAGCCAGTGGTCCGAATATGCGAAAGTAGGCCAACTGGGGAAGGGCCGCATCTGCGATGATTTTTCCGCAGATGCGGAGCAATTCAGACAATGTGCGGAAGTCGTTTAGCCTTGGGTGCATAGCTGAAACACCCAGCTTCTGGTGCAATCGCACCTACGGAGGGCAGCCACAGGTGCGAGCTCGCAGAAGCGGCACTTGGCGTGCACCTGCACGATGGAAGGAACCGCAGAAGCGGCCAAAGAAGCAGGTGCGACACACGCGTCGCAGAAGCGGGCCAGTGGTCCGCAGATGCAGAAGTAAGCCAACTGGGGAAGGTCCGCATCTGCGATGATTTTTCCGCAGATGCGAAGCAATTCAGACGATGTGCAGAAGTCGTTTAGCCTTGGGTGCATAACTGAAGCACCCAGCCTTTGAATAGTTTCGGATTGTTCGGCACCGAGTTGAGGCTTTAGAGTAATTTGAGGTCGAAAAGCGAGCTTTGAGATAAGGTAAGTCTCTTACCTAACCTTTTAAGAGGGAATTTACCCCATAGGTGATTTAAATTAATATTTGCTTCTAATTGTGGGGGTCTACGTACGCACGAGGTGACGAGAGTCCGTGCGTAGCTACTAATTATGCTTATGCCCGGGTTGTTTAGGACCCAAATCATGAAATACTTGTCATGTTTGTGCTCTATTTATTAATTTAATTGCCTAAATTATAATGGAACTTGATAAAAGGATTGCAAAAGACAGAATTTCACTTACTTGAATTTTGGCGGGTTACTTGACCATTAATAGAAATTGTGCTTCTTTGTGTATTAGCCTCGTAATAACTTTTAAATCGGATGTTCCTAAAGTATCATCTCTTCTTGTGGAGCGGGACGAATGCCTCGGCAGTAGAATAGATGCATCTATGGTTTGTGCCACACGTCCCTTGGTAGTGTACACATTATTCTGGATCGGGCCTTACGACCTCGGCATAAATCATGCTTAATAACACTTAGAGCCTAATTATACTTGATATTACTTTATGGCTTGTGAGGTTTTGATTATTAATGACATGAAATTGACTTGGATATTACTAAATGTGAAATTATTATTCATTCCTGCTTGTCATTGAGTTGTTATTATTATTTACATAACTCATGTTCATTTAGAATTTCGGTATTATTATTGTTAGCCCATAGTAAGTGTGGATGTCGATCCCTCGTCACTACTTTTTCGAGGGTAGACTAGATACTTACTGGGTACATGTTGTTTCTGTACACACGCTACACTTCTGAACTAATCGTGCATGATCTGAGGCAGGTGCATATGGCGGTCCTACCGACGCGCATCCCAGATATCCCGACGCCTAGTGGTGGCTGCTTCCTGAGTCGTTCTGCAGCCCCTAGAGTCTCTCTTTTGTATTTATATTCTGTCTACTTTATTTCGGACAGTAGTTAGAGTTTTGTATATTCTACTAGTTGCTCATACACTTGTGACACCAGATCGTGGCATACACACTAGTAGACTTTATGGTTTTGGAGCACTTATATTACTATCAAATTTTCCACTCCTTAATTTCCTTTTGAATAGAATTTAATTACTTGAAAACTTATTAAAAGATAAATAACATGGTTTAATTCACTGTTGGCTTGCCTAGCGGTAACGTTGGGCGCCATCACGGCCCATAGTAGAAATTGGGTCGTGACAAATATAGTCTCAGAGAACTAGGTTCACGTAGGTCTCACAAGTTATGAGCAGGCATAATAGAGTCTTACGGATCGGTGCAGAGACATCCGTACTTATCTTAGAGAGGCTATAGGGTGTTAGGAAACTACTCTTTCTTCATCTCCTATCATGCAGTTAATGTGGTACTAAGCCGGGGAAGAGGCCGAGGGAGGGCTCCAACTCATGGTAGAGGACGAGGGAGTCCTAGAGTTGTTCCAGTCATGACAGTGGATCCAGTAGAGGATCCTATTATTGAGGAGCAGGGCGAGATGCCTCCAGCAGAGCCAGCCCCGGTAGATTTCATGTCCGCACCGGGATTTCAGGAGGTCATGGTTCGTAAAGTGCGGTTAATGGATACTATGACTTAGGCTGGTTTATTTCTAACAGACCCAACCACATCTCAGGTGGGAGGGGGAGGACATATCCTTACCCCTCAGGCTCCAGGGCATGCAGCTGCCGTATATCAGACCCCGGGCGCACTACCCATGGGCGGAGCTTAGCCAGTTACAGCAGCTATACCTTAGCCCAGACCAGCTGCAGCCGGCGTTCCGCAGAAGCTATTGGATAGGTGGACCAGGCTTCATCCTCCTATCTTTGGAGGTGAGCGACATGAGGACCCCCAGGACTTTATTGATTGGTGCAGGGATAGATTGCACAACACGAGGATATTGGAGTCCCATGGGGTGGATTTTTCTACTTTTCAGCTGGAGGGCAGGGCTCGTAGGTGGTGGCAGTCATATCTTCTCGGCAGACCAGCAGATTCTCCTCCCATGACTTGGGACTGGTTCACCCGTATTTTTTTGGATAAGTATATTCCGCATTCTTAGAGGGTGGAGTTGTGGTTTCAGTTTGAGCAGCTCCAGCAAGGTCAAATGTAAGTGACCGACTATGAGGCGAGATTCTCTGAGTTGTCTCACCATGCACTTATTATACTTCCTACCAACGCGGAGAGAGTGCGGAGGTTTGTTGCAGGTTTGCACTCTGGTATCCAGGCTACTATAGCTCGAGAAATGGAGATAAGGACTTCTTATGAGCTAGTTGTAGAGATAACTCAGAGGATCGAGGGTGTACGTCATCGTAGCCAGGAGCAAGCTACGAGGGATAAGCGGTTTCATTATTCTGGAGAGTTCAGAGGTGCCCCGGCTGGGGGCAGAGGTCAGTTTGTGAGGGGTCAGTCTAGCAGGCCCACATATCCAGCACTGCCGCCTCCTCGGGGTGCTCCGGTGCGATCTTATTTTAGCGCCATGCCAGAAAGTTCCTGCCATCCACCAGCTATTCAAGGTTTCTCCAGTGGGTATTCAGGCCATCAGGGTAAGACTTCAGGTCAGCAGTCCACCGTACCGAGAGGTTGTTTCGAGTGTGGGGCTCTCAGTCATGTGCGGAGGCTCTGGCCCAGACTTCGGGACAAGGTAGTGCAGTAGGGTCAGCAGCCTATGATTCCAGCACCAGCTGTGTCACGACCCAAATTCCATTAGAGGTCGTGATGGCGCCTAACACCGCTGTCAGGCCAGCCAACAATAATTGATTAACTTAATTACTCATTTTAGTATTTTTTTAAAATCATAATTTCCTTCAATTAAGTAGTAAGAGATAGACTTTACAAAGTAAATGATAGTATTTTCACAACTACAATACTGAACAGCCCATAATCACCCCCAAAACTCGGTGTCACAAGTACATGAGCATCAACTAGAAAATATATTAGAATTACAACATCTGTCTAAAAGTACAATTAGACAAGAGAGGGTAGATAACTCTGATGGAGACTCTGTGTGCTGTGAATTCGCAATATGGGATGCAGCTCACCTAAGTCCCCAAAATAGTCGTGCCTCAGTGCCCACAAATCTACTAGACATATATGCACATGCACAAAAATGTGCAGCAAGTGTAGTATGAGTACGTAAATCAACGCGTACCCAGTAAGTATCTAGTCTAATTTCGAAGAAGTAGTGACGAGTGATCGACTCCGACACTTACTAAGGGCTAACAATAAATACTGATATTATACTTAAGCATGGATTGTATGAAACAGCTGTAAACTCAATAACAAAAAGTGAGTGGGCAATTCTTTTATTAATAGGAAATTTTTCCAAATTCATTCTCGTCATTTAAAAATTTATATCTCAAGCCAAAGAAGCAATATCAAATATAATTGGTTCCAAAGATTTATCATGCGCAAATTATGTCGAGGTCGTACGGCTCGATCCAACATAATATTTAAACTGTGCACTGCCGAGGGTCGAACGGCACGAACAATAGATGCATCTATCTGCTACTGAGGTGTTCGGCCCGCTCCACAAAAGAGAAAATACATTTACAACAACCAATTCAAGATTTATTAAGGGGCAATTATTCAAGGGAATACCAAATTCTCATTAACGGTTAAGAAAATAAAGTTTAACCTTTTACAATTTCTTTATCAAGTTTCAATATGATTTAAGCAAATTAAATTAACAAGTAGGGTACAACATTGTAAATATAGCATGGTATGGGTCCTAGACTACCCGGATAATAGCATAATTAGTAGCTACATATGGACTCTCATCACCTCGTGCGTACGTTGCCCCCACAAATAGAAGCACATTTCAATTCAATTCGTCTATGGGGTTAATTCCCTCTTACAAGGTTAGAAAAGAAATTTACCTCGCTCCGAAATTTCATAACCAATTCCAAAGCCTTTGCAACAGCTCAAATTGATGCCCATCGCTCCAAAACTAGTCAATAAATGTGCATATCCATAAATATATATTCTAATACTCATTATAATCCAATTTACAACAATTCCTAACTCCGCTCGAAAAGTCGATAAAAATCACCATCGGGCCCACGTGTCCGGATTTCGAAAATTTTTGAAGATAAACATTACCCATAGTCTCACGAACTCAAATATATAGATTATTCTCAATTTCATGCCCAAACTCATGGTCAAAATCCAAAAATGCCAATTTCTAGGTTTTCCACCAAAACCCCAAATTTTTACAAATTTTCATGAATTTCCATGTTAAAATCTATGTATAATCCAAGTATTTAACTCAAAATACACGGGAATCACTAACCTCTTTGATGTTGATGGAACCCCTCTCAAGATGCTCTCAAAAATCGCCTAAGTCCAAGTGGGAAATGAGGGAAATGAGCTAAGTCCCGAAATAAAAGCCCTTGCTCCAGTCGTTGACGTCGCATTTGCGATATCTGGTTCGCAAATGCGATGGTCGCAATCGTGAAAAAGCATCGCAAATGCGAAGGAGAGGCACCCCTGCCAAGGTTGCATTTGCGACCAAAATCTTCGCAAATGCGAAGAGGGCAGATTCGCAAAAGTGATAAAATGTTTGCAAATGCGAACCCCTCAGAAATTTCCCACCCTCGCAAATGCGAACTTCATCCTCGCAAATACAAATTCGCAAATGTGATCAAAACCTCACATTTGTGAGACTTGCTGCCCAGACCCAAAACCAGCAGAACCAGTAATAGCTTTTCATCCAAAAATTTATCCGAAACCACCCCGGAACACACCCGACACCCCCGGGACCCCGTCCAATCACATTAACCTGTCCCAAAACATGACACGAACTTTCTCGAGGCCTCAAATCATGTCAAACAACGTCGAAATCATGAGTCACACCCCAATTTGATCTTAATGAACTTTAGAACTTCAAACTTCTACATTTGATGCCGAATCCTATCAAATCACGTCCAATTGACCTCAAATTTTGCACACACGTCACATTTGACATTACGGACCTACTCTAACTTCTAGAATCAGAATCCGACCATGATATCAAAAAGTCCACTCCCGGTCAAACTTCTCAAAATCATCCAAATTTCCAACCTTCGCCAATTAACGCCGAAATGACCTACGGACCTCCAAATCAACGTCCGGGCACTCACCTAAGACCAAAATCACCATACGGAGCCATTTCAGGCTCGGAATCCCAAACGGACGTTGAAACTTTGAAATACACTTCAACACAAATTCATGAAATTCTTTCAAAATTCCAACCTTCCACAATAGGCGCCAAAACGCTCCCGCGTCGTCCAAAGCCCAATCCGGACATACGGCCAAGTCCAAATTCATCATACAGACTTGTTGGAACCTTTAAATCCTGATGCCAAGGTTGTTTACTCAAAAGTCATATATTAGTCAATTCCTCCAACTTAAAGCTTCCGAATTTAGAATTTTCTTTCCAAATCAACTTTGAACTTCCCGAAACTCAATTCCGACCACACATAAAAGTCATAATACCTTAAGTAAAGTTGGTCATGGCCTCAGATCACCAAACGACGTGCTAGGTCTCAAAATGATTGGTCGGGTCATTATAAGCAATCCCACCAGTCGTCCGACCATCCAGAGGCATAGGGCAGGTGGGTAGGGTCCGTCCTAGAGGTAGAGGCCAGTCAGGTGGCGCTACAGCTAGGTTCTATGCCTTTCCAGCCAGACCAGATACAGTGGCCTCAGATGCCGTGATCACAGGTATTATTTCTGTCTGTGGTAGGGATGCTTCAGTACTATTTGACACAGGGTCTACATATTCATATGTTTCATCGCTGTTTGCTCATTTCCTGGGAGTTCCTCGTGAGTCCTTGGGTACTCTTGTTTATGCGCCCATACCAATGGGCAATTTTGTTATCGTGAATCAAATCTATCGATCCTGCATTGTTACTTTTCGTGGTTATGAGACCCGAGCGGATCTTCTGTTGCTCGATATGACAAACTTTGAGGTCATCCTGGGCATGGATTGGATGTCTCCATATCATGCCATCCTTGATTGGTATGCCAAGACTGTTACCTTGGCGATGCCAGAGTTGTCTAGATTGGAGTGGAAAGGTTCGTCAGTCAGTACATCTAGTCGGGTTATCTGTTTTCTGAAGGCTCGACACATGGTCAAAAGGGTTGTTTGGATTATTTAGCTTATGTTCGGGATACTACTACAAAGACTCCGGCGATTGATTCAGTGCCCGTAGTCAAGTAGTTCTCTGATGTATTCCCTTATGATCTCTCATGCATGCCACCAGATCGTGATGTTGATTTCTGTATTGATTTGGCTCCAGGTACCCAGACTATATCTATTCCATTACATCGTATTGCTCCGAAAGAGTTGAAAGAGTTGAAGGAACAGCTTGAGGAGTTTCTAGCAAAGGGGTTCGTCAGAACGTGTGTATCACCTTGGGGTGCACCATTGTTATTTGTGAAGAATAAGGATGGGACTATGCGGATGTGTATTGATTAACGCTAGTTGAAGAAAGTTACCATCAAGAACAAGTACTCGTTGCCGCGTATTAATGATTTGTTCGACCAGTTGCAGGGTGCTAGGGTGTTCTCTAAGATCGACTTGAGATCGGGGTACCATCAGTTGAAGATTCGGGATTCGGATATTCTGAAGATGACTTTCCGGACTAGATATTGTCACTATAAGTTTCTAGTGATGTCCTTTGGCTTGACTAACGCCCCGACAACGTTCATGGATTTGATGAACCAGGTGTTCAGGCCATATATTGATTCGTTTGTCATTGTCTTCATTGATGATATATTGATCTACTCATGTAACATGGAGAAGCATGAGCAGCATTTGAGAGAGGTGCTCCAGACCTTGCGGGAACAGAAGCTATATGCTAAGTTCTCCAAGTGTGAGTTCTAGTTGGATTCTATGGCATTCTTGAGGCATGTTGTATCAGTCATGCTAAGTTCTCGGTTGGCCTCGTCCTACCACAGCGACTGAGATCAAGGGTTTCCTGGGATTAGCAGGTTATTATCGTCAGTGTGTGGAGGGTTTCTCATATATTGAAGTACCCTTGACTAGATTGACCCATAAGGGTGCTCTGTTCCGATGGTCCGACGATTGCGAGGCGAGCTTCCAGAAGCTCAAGACCGCATTGACTTCAGCACCGGTGTTAGTGCTACTTCTAATTTAGAGATGTACACTATGTACTGCGATGCTTCGTGCATTGGTTTGGGTTGTGTATTGATGCAGCAGGGGCGAGTTATTGCATATACTTCACGTCAGTTGAAGCCCCACGAGAAGAATTACCCTATACACGATTTGGAGTTGGCCGCGATTGATCATGCTCTTAAGATCTGGAGGCATTATCTTTATGGGGTGTCTTGTGAGGTTTACACTGATCATCGCAGCTTGCAGCATTTGTTCAAGTAGAGAGATCTCAATTTGAGGCAGCGCATGTGGCTTGAGTTACTAAAAGATTATGGTATTACCATCCTTTATCATCCGGGCAAGGCGAATGTAGTTGCAGATGCCTTAAGCATAAAGGCGGAGAGTATGGGTAGTTTGGCATTCATTTCAGCGGAGGAGAGGCCACTAGCTTTGGACATTCAGTCCTTAGCTAACAGACTTGTGAGGTTGGATATTTCAGAGCCCAGCTGAGTTCCTGCATGCGTTGTCGACTTATCGCCCAGTATTCACTATTCGAGCAGATCAAGGCTTGTTAGTTTGATGACCCGCACTTGTTGGTTCTCAGAGAGACGGTACTACAAGGTGGTGCTAAGGAGGTTACTATCGATGGGGATGGTGTTCTACAACTCCATGGTCGCCTATGTGTTCCAAATATTGATGGCTTGAGCGAGAAGATCCTAGATGAGGCACACAGTTCTCAGTATTCTATTCATCCAGGTGCTACGAAGATGTATCGCGACTTGAGGCAGCATTATTGGTGGCGGCGGATGAAGAAGGACATAGTTGAGTATGTAGTGAGGTGCCTAAATTGCCAGCAGGTTAAGTATGAGCATAGAGGCCAAGTGACCTACTCCAGCAGATGACTATACCTAAGTGGAAATGGGAGCACATTACTATGGACTTCGTAGTTGGGCTACCGCGAACCTAGCGGAAGTTTGATGCAGTTTGGGTCATTGTCGATAGGTTGACCAAGTCGGCACACTTCATTTCGGTTGTTACCACGTATTCTTCAGAGAGGTTGGCTCAGATTTACATTCAGAAGATTGTTCGGTTGCATGGTGTGCCTGTTTCCATCATATCAGATAAAGGCCCTCAGTTTAATTCGCATTTCTGGAGGGCAGTACAGAGTGAGTTGGAGACCAAGGTGGAGCTCAGCACAGCCTTTCACCCGCAGACCGACGGGCAGACAGAGCGGACAATTCAGATCTTGGAGGATATACTCAGAGCATGTGTGATTGACTTCAGAGGGCAGTGGGATCGATTCTTACCTTTGGCCGAGTTTTCTTACAACAATAGTTATCAGTCCAACATCGAGATGGCTCCATTTGAGGATTTATATGGTCGGCGATATCTTTCTCCCAACGTATGGTTTGAGCCCGGCGAGGCAAAGTTATATGATACTGATTTAGTGAAGGATGCCTTGGAAAAGGTAAAGTTGATTCAAGAACGACTTCGCACAGCACAGTCCAGACAGAAGAGTTACGCGGATCAGAAGGCGTGTGATTTACCATTTATGGTGGGCGAGAAGGTTCTCTTGAAAGTCTCGCCGATGAAGGATATCATGAGATTCGGGAAGAAGGGCAAGTTGAGCCCAAGATTTATAGGCCCATTTGAGGTGTTGAGACGAGTTGGGGAGGTTTCTTATGAGCCTGCTTTGCCTCCCAGTCTATCGGGAGTTCATCCGGTTTTCCACGTGTCTATGCTCCGGAGGTATCATACCGACATGTCTCATGTGTTAGACTTCAACGCGGTTCAGTTAGATGAGAGTCTGGGTTATGAGGAAGAGCAAGTTACCATTGTTGACAGGCAGGTTTGCTAGTTGAGGTCCAAGAAGATTTCTGTAGTAAAAGTTCAGTGGAGGGGCCAACCAGTCGAGGAGGTGACTTGGGAGGCCGAGAAGGACATGCGTAGAAGATATCCACACTTATTAAGCACTCCAGGTATGATTCTAGACTCGTTCGAGGACGAACGTTTGTTTAAGAAGTGGAGAATGTAACGACCCGATGGGTAATTTTGCTTTATAGATCCATGTTCCCCTAAATAACATTCCCCATATGTGCTTTTGCTGTTTTATGACTTGGGGGATGGTTAGTTCGGGATTTGGAAGAGTTCGGGTTGAAATCGGAACACTTGGTTCCTTAAGGTTGGTTAAAAGGGACTAAGTTTGACTTGAGTCAACATTTTGAGTACACGACCTCGGAACCAGGATTTGATGGTTCCAATAGGTTCGTATGATGATTTTGGACTTGGGCGTATGTTCGGATCGGGTTTTGGATGACCCGGTAAAGTTTCAGCGCTTAATATTGGAAGTTGGCACCTTGAAGGTTTTAAAGTTTTTAAAATTTGGTTTGGAGTAGGTTTTGATGTTATCAAGGTCTGTTTGGGATTCCGATCCTAGGAATAATTCTGTATGGTGATTTAAGACTTGCACGCAAAATTTGAAGTCATTCCGAGTAGTTTAAGTATGTTTCGGCGCGTTCGGAGTAAGTTGGAAGAATTTGAAGTTCATAAGTTGATTCTATTGGTTTTGGGTTGCTATTCTTAGTTTTAATTAAGGATGGCAAGTGGGCTGGTCCCGGGCCTAAACGGGCCAAGTGGACCGATCCAAACGGTCCCGGTCCCGGGCCGGTCCCAAATTAAACGGGCTAAACGATCCCGGGCTAAGTGGTCTTTTTGTAGGGACCGGCCCGGGACCGGGACCGTTTGGTCCCGGGCTAAACAGTCTCGGCCCGCGGGCTAAGTGGGCCCAACGGATTTTTAAAAAAAAATTAAATAGATATTAGAGACAAAAGGATGTTAAAACAATATCTAAGGCAATGCTTTATAAATTTTATTATAGAATTATGACCTAAATTTTATTTATCATCCTAAATTTTAATATTCAATATTTAATTACGAATATAGCTTTTATATATATATATATATATATATATATATAGCTTATATATATATATATACACTATACTATACTATATATACATCTTATATCGAATATAACTTATATATATACTATACTATACTATACTATACGTACATCTTATATAGCTTATATACTATACACTTAGTGTATATATATATATATTTAATATCGAATATATATATATAAAAGCTATATTCGATAAGTTATATATACATCTTATATACTATATATAAGATGTATATATAGTATAGTATAGTATAGTATAGTATATATACTAAATGTATAATATATAAGCTCTTTCTCTCTCTCTCTATATATATATATATATATATATATATATATATATATACACACACACACAAAGTTGGAGTTAAAACAAAGTTGGGGGTAAAATGGCTATTTTATAAATATCCAACGACTATTTTTGACAGCCCAAAGGCTATTTTTTATTTTTTTAAAATATAGCCGTTGGGACCGTTTGGCCCGCTAAGGGACCGGTCCGGTCCCTGGCGGGTTAAATGGTCCCGGGCCTGGCAGGCCCAAAGCATAGGACCGGCCCACGAGACCGGCCCAGGCCCGCTAAAACTGGGCCAAACTGTCCTGGCCCGTTTGGCCCACGATCCCGTACCGGTCCAGGGCCTGGACCGGCCCACTTGCCACCCTTAGTTTTAATGTTGTTTTCCGCGTTCCAAGGGTGCGAGCGAGACCATTTTATGATTTCAAACTTGTTGGTATGTTTGGACGGGGCCCCGAACGCCATTTGGACGATGCGCGGAGGTCGTTTAGCCTTGGGTGCGTAGCTGAAGCACCCAGCTTCTTGTGCAATAGCACGTGCGGAGGGCCAGCTACAGAAGTGGCCCAGCATGGGCAGTCCAGAAACTGCAGATGCGGGACTTGGCGCGAGCGGCCAAAGACGCAGGTGCGACACTCGTGTCGCAGAAGCGGGCCAGTGGTCCGCAGATGCGGAAGTAAGGCAAGTGGGGAAGGGCCGCAACTGCGATGATTTTTCCGCAGATGCGGAGCCGCAGGAGCGGCTTCCCCTCCGTAGAAGCGAAAATCGTTGAAGGCTGAATGGTCCATTTAATGCGGGACTTAAGTTATTTTGGCTCATTTTATTTCATCTCTTGGGCGATTTTGGAGCTCATGAAAGGGGGGTTTCACCTAGCGCATTGAGTTAAGTAATTTCTATACAATATGAGTTTAAAACATAGGTTATGGGTAGATTTTAACATGTAAATTTGTAAAAAAAATTATGGGTTTAGATGAAAAACCTAGATTTTGATAAAAATGAGATTTAACCACGAAAATGGTTATGGAATTGAGTGAAAATTATATATTTGAGTTCGTGAGGCTATGAGTAACAACTTTCTTCGAAAATTTCCGGAATCCGGGCACGTAGGCCCGGGGTGAATTTTAGGAATCCTTCTATTGGGGTTGGGTAATCACTCTAATAGTTAGAATACGAACTTTTGAACATGTATTAATTAATTTATACAACCTTTGAATAGTTTCGGATTGTTCGGCACCGAGTTGAGGCTTTAGAGTAATTTGAGGCCGGAAAGCGAGCTTTGAGATAAGGTAAGTCTCTTGTCTAACCTTACAAGAGGAAATTTACCCCATAGGTGATTTAAACTAATATTTGCTTCTAATTATGGGGGGCTACGTACGCACGAGATGACGAGAGTCCGTGCGTAGCTACTAATTATGCTTATGTCCGGTTAGTTTAGGACCCAAATCATAAAATATTTGTCATGTTTGCACTCTACTTGTTAATTTAATTGCCCAATTCCTACGGTGCACGCCCACACGCCCGTCACTTGGCATGTGCATCACCTCAAAACTAATCACATAACACATAATCCGGGGTTTCATACCCTCAGGACCAAATTTAGAACTGCTACTTACCTCTAACCGTGTAATTCTTTATTCTGCAAAGCATTTGCCTCACGAATCGGCCTCCAAACACCTCGAATCTAGCCAAAAATAATCTGATTCAGTCAATAAAAATTATCGAAATTAATTCCATATGAAAATATAAATTTTCCATCAAAATCCGAAATTTCACCCAAATTTGTCCGTGGGGTCCACGTCTCGGAACCCGACAAAAGTTACAAAATCTGAAAACTCATTCAACCACGAGTCCAACCATATAAATTTTACTAAATTCCGACATCAACTCGACCCTCAAATCTTCAAATTAAACCAAGAGGGTTTTCTAAATTTTCTAACTTAATTCACCGATTAAATGTTAAAAACAACCATGGATTCGGGTAATTTGACCAATACTGAGTTAAGAACACTTACCCCGTCGTTTTTCTTGAAAATCTCCAAAATCGCCTCTTCCCGAGCTCCAATCCGTCAAAAATAGAAAGTGGGACAAAGTCCCATTTTCAGAACTTAAACTTTCTCTCCAGACTTTTCTTTTTCGCGAACGCGACAGGTCCCTCGCATTCGCGAAGCACAAAATTGTGCTGCCCAAAAACTACCCTTCGCGAACGTGAGTCACAGCTCGCGAACGCAATGCTTTACCGGACGAACCTTCGTGAACGCGAGCTTCCCTTTGCGAACGCAAAGGTAAAAATCTTCACCAGCCAGATTCCCCTTCGTGAATGCGATGCCCAGTCGCGAACACGTAGCCTCACCTCCTTGCCTTACGCGAGACCCAAGTCGCGAACGCGATGAACAACCTCGCCTGCCTCCAGTTCCTCATCGTGAATGCGAAACCCCACTAGCGAACGCTAAGAATAAATCTTGCCTGCCTCAAGTTCCCCTTCGGGAACGCGAGAACCCACTCGCGAACGCGAAGAAGGAAACTAGATACATGCATCAGAAAATTCCAGCAGCTGTTTAAGTCAAAATTTCGATCCGTTAACTATACGAAACTCACCCGAGGCCCTCGGGACCTCAACCAAATACACCAAAAAGTCCTAAAATATCATATGAACTTAGTTGAAACCTCAAATCATACCAATCAACGCTAAAATCACCAATCACACCCCAATTCAACCTTAACGAAAACTAACGAATTCCAACTTCTATATTCGATGCCGAAACTTATCAATTCAATTCCGATTGACCTCAAATTTTGCACACAAGTCATAAATGACATAATGGAGCTATGAAAAGTTTGAGAACTGGATTCTGACTCCGATATCAAAAAGTCAACTCCCCGGTCAAACTTCCAAAGTTAAATTTTTATTTTAGCCATTTCAAGCCTTATTTAACTACGGACTTACATATAATATTCTGGACACGCTCCTAAGTACAAAATCACCATACGGAGCTATTAGAATTATCAAAACTCTATTCCAGGGTTATTTATACATAAGTCGACATCTAGTCACTATTTTAACTTAAGCTTTAAACCTTGAAACTAAGTGTTCCAATTCATTCCAAAACCTCCCCGGACCAGAACTAATCACCCCGGCGAGTCACATAACAACTATAAAATATAAATTGAGTAGTAAATTGGGGAACGGGGTTGTAATACTCAAAACGACCGGTCGGGTCGTTACATTCTCCCCCTCTTAAACAAACGTTCGTCCTCGAACGGGTTTAGAATTACACCTGAAGTCTCAAATAGGTGTGAATATTTGCTCTGCATCTCCCGCTCCGTCTCCCAAGTAGCTTCTCCAACTGGCTGGCCTCTCCACTACACTTTCACTGAAGTTATGTTCTTTGATCTCAACTTTCGAACCTGCCAATCTAAAATTGCCATCGGTTCCACATCATACGTCAAATTACCGTCCAGTTGCACGGTACTGAAATCCAAAATATGAGACGGATCCCCAACATACTTCCGGAGCATGGATAATTGGAACTCTGGATGAACACCTGATACACTAGGTGGCAAAGCAAGTTCATAAGCCACTTCTCCAATCTCCTTAAGTATCTCAAAAGAACCAATATACTGAGGGCTCAACTTGCCCTTCTTCCCGAACCTCAACACACCCTTCATGGGTGAAATCTTGAGTAGAACCTTCTCCCCAACCATGTAAGCAACATCACTGACCTTCCTGTCGGCATAACTCTTCTGTCTAGACTGCACCGTGCAAAGTTGCTCCTGAATGAATTTAACCTTCTCCAAATTATCCTGAACCAAGTCAGTACCCAATAGCCTAGCCTCACCCCGCTCAAACCAACCCACCGGAGACCGGCACCGTCTCCCATACAAAGCCTCATACGGAGCCATCTGAATGCTCAATTGGTAGTTGTATTGTAAGCAAACTCTGCGAGTGGTAGAAACTGATCCCAAGAACCCCCAAAATCAATGATACAAGCGCGTAGCATATCCTCCAATATCGAAATAGTGCGCTTAGACTGTCCGTCCGTCTGAGGGTGAAATGATGTACCCAGCTGAATCTGTGTGCCCAATTCTCGTTGTACTGCTCTCCAAAACTTTGATGTAAATTGTGTGCCCTAATCTGAAATGATGGACACTAGCACATCGTGTAGGCGAACAATCTTGTGAATACAAATCTCAGCCAACCGCTCCAAAGAATAATTAGTACCAACTCGAAAAAAATGCACGGATTTGGTCAACCGATCTACAATGACCCAAATAACATCAAACTTCCTCAAGGTCCGTGGGAGCCCAACTACGAAATCCATGGTAATACGCTCCTATTTTCACTCCGGAATTTCAAATATCTGAAGCAATCCTCCCGGTCTCTGATGCTTGTACTTTACATGTTGACAATTTAAATACCGAGCTACAAACCCAACTATATCTTTCTTCATTTGCCTCCACCAATAGTACTGCCTCAAATCCCGATACATCTTCGCGGCACCTGGATGAATGGAGTACCGCGAACTGTGAGCTTCCTGGAGAATCAACTCACGTAAACCATCTACATTAGGAATACATAGCCTGCCCTGCATCCGTAATACACAGTCATCCCCAATAGTGACTTCCTTGGCATCACCGTGTTGAACCCTGTCCTTAAGGAAAAGTAGATGGGGGCCATCATACTGACGTTCTCTGATACGATCATAAAGAGAAGACTAAGAAACAACACAAGACAAAACTCGACTCAGCTCGGAAATATCTAATCTGACAAACTAGTTGGCCAAGGCCTGAACATCCAAGGCTAAAGGCCTCTCTACTACCGGTAAGTATGCTAAGCTGCCCAAACTCTCCGCCTTACGACTCAAGGCATCGGCCACCACATTGGACTTTCCGGGATGATAGAGAATGGTGATGTCATAATCCTTAAGCAACTCCAACCACCTCCGTTGCCGCAAATTAAGATCCTTTTGTTTAAACAGATGTTGTAGACTCATGTGATCGGTATAAACCTCACAATGGACACCGTACAAATAATGTAGCCAAATCTTCAAGGCATGAACAATAGCTACTAACTCAAAGTCGTGGACCGGATAATTCTTCTCATGTACCTTTAATTGTCTGGACGCATAGGCAATCTCCCTACTGTCTTGCATCAGCACTGTGCCGAGACCAATACGCGATGCATCACAATACACAGTATAAGACCATAAACCTGTAGGTAACACCAATACTGGGGTTGTAGTCAAAGATATCTTGAGCTTCTGAAAGCTCTCTTCACACTCATCCGACCACCTGAACAGAGCACCTTTCTGGCTCAATTTAGTCATAGGCGTCGCAATAAACGAGAAACCTTCCACGAAGCGACGATAATAACCGGCCAAGCCAAGAAAACTCTGAATTTTCGTAGCTAAAGATGGCATGGGCCAACTCTGAACTGCCTCTATCTTTTTTGAATCCACCTTAATTCCTTCACTGGACACTATGTATCCCAAGAATGCCACCGAACTAAGCCAGAACTCACACTTAGAGAATTTGGCATAAAGTTTCTCTTCCCTCAGCCTCTGTAGTACAATACTCAAATGTTGTGCATGTTTCTCCTGGCTACGTGAGTACACAAGGATATCATCAATAAATACTATGACAAATAAATCAAGATATGGCTGGAATACACTATTCATCAAGTGCATAAATGATGCTGGGGCGTTAGTCAGCCCAAAAGACATCACGGGAAATTCATAGTGGCTATAACGAGTTCTAAATGTCGTCTTTAGAATATCTGAATCTCGAATTTTCAACTGGTGATACCCGGATCTCAAATCAATTTTGGAGAATACCCTCGCTCCCTGAAGTTGGTCAAATAAATTATCAATACGCGGCAAAGGATATTTATTCTTGATTGTAACTTTGTTCAACTGCCTGTAATCGATGCACATCCACATAGTGCCATCTTTCTTTTTTACAAATAGAACCGGTGCACCCCAAGGTGACACACTAGGCCTGATAAACCCTTTATCTAGGAGTTCCTAAAGTTACTCTTTCAATTCTTTCAACTCAGCTGGTGCCATACGATACGTAGGAATAAAAATGGGCTGAGTGCCCAGCACCAAGTCAATACCAAAATCAATATCTCTGTCGGGTGGCATACCCGGCAGGTCTGCATGAAATACATCCGGAAAATCCCGCACTACCAGTACTAAATCAATAGTAGGAGTATCTGCCTCAGTATCTCTCACAAAGGCCAAATATGACAAACACCCCTTCCCAACCATACGTTGAGCCTTCAAGTAAGAAATTACCCTGCTGGGAACATAATCTGGAGAACCTCTCCACTAGACCTTCGGCAATCCCGGTATCGCCAACGTCACCGTTTTTGCGTGATAGTAGAATAGCATGACATGGAGACAACTAGTTCATACCAGTCCAAAATAGCACTCGGCACTCGCACTCAGTAGGTACCTGTGCTCACTGGGGGTGTGTACAGACTCTGGAGGGGCTCCTTCGGCCCAAGCGTTATAACAAGCCAATCATGGCAAAATCAATGAAACATGTTGCGGCGTGCAGCTCGATCCCATAAATATCCTCACAATTAGGCCCTCGACCTCACGCAGTCATCAACCTCTCCAGTCACTCAGGCTTTCAGAAATCATGATAAACAGCCCAAACAGCAATGATATGATGCATCAATAATAAACAATAGAGACTGAGATGAAATGTGCAAATAAAACTGTGACTAAGTGCAAAATAGTAATTTAGCAGATAATTCTACAAGTACACGACCTTTGTGGGTCCCAACAGTGTAAACACATGGTTTAAACATGATTTATAGTTCGATTTTTCTAAAACTTGGAAAATGTACGGATATCAACAGATTATTGAACTACACGGTTCCATGAAATTGACCAAGTCATAATTCATACGGTGCACGCTCGTCTCCTTGCATGTGCGTCACCTCAAAACCAATCACATAACACATAATCTAGGGTTTCATACCCTCAGGACCAAATTTAGAACTGTTACTTATCTCAAACCGTGTAATTCTTTATTCTACAATGCCTTTGCCTCGCGAATCGGCCTCCAAACACCTCGAATCTAGCCACAAATAATCTGATTCAGTCAATAAAAATTATAGAAATTATTTCCATATGAAAATACAAGTTTTCCATCAAAATCTGAAATTTCACCTAAAAATTGCTCGTGGGGCCCACGTTTCGGAACCCGACAAAAATTACAAAATCCGAAAGTTCATTCAACCACGAGTCCAACCATATAAATTTTACCAAATTCCGACATCAACTCAACCCTAAAATCTTCAAATTAAACCAAGGGAGTTTTCTAAATTTTCCAACTTAATTCACCGATTAAATGTTAAAAACAACCATGGATTCGGGTAATTTGACCAATACTGAGTTAAGAACACTTACCTCATTATTTTTCTTGAAAATCTCCCAAAAATAGCCTTTTTCCCGAGCTCCAATCCGGTAAAAATGGAAAATGGGACGAAGTCCAATTTTCACAACTTAAACTTTCTGTCCAGACTTTTCTTCTTCGCGAACGCGACAGGTCCCTCGCGAACGCGACAGGTCCCTCGCGTTCGCGAAGCACAAAATTGTGTTGCCCAAAAACTGTCCTTCGCGAACGCGAGTCACAGCTCGCGAACGCGATGCTTTATCGGGTGAACCTTCGCGAACGTGAAGGCAAAAATCTTCACCAACCAGATTCCTCTTCGCGAACGCGATGCCCAGTCGCGAACGCGTAGCCTCACCTCCTTGCCTTACGCGAACGCGAGACCCAAGTCGCGAACGCGATGAACAACCTCGCCTGCCTCCAGTTCCTCTTCGCGAACGGGAAACCCCACTCACGAACGCGAAGAGCAAATCTTGCCTGCCTCAAGTTACCCTTCCCGAATGCGAGAACCCACTCGCGAACGCGAAGAAGGAAACCAGACACAGGCATCAGAAAATTCGAGGAGCTGTTTAAGTCCAAATTTCGATCCGTTAACCATCTGAAACTCACCCGAGGCCCCCGGGACCTCAACCAAATATACCAACAAGTCCTTAAACATCATACGAATTTAGTCGAAACCTCAAATCACACCAAACAACGCTAAAATCATCAATCACACCCCAATTCAACCTTAACGAAAACTAACGAATTCCAACTTCTACATTCGATGCTGAAACCAATCAATTCAATTCCAATTGACCTCAAATTTTGCACAAAAGTCGTAAATGACATAACGGAATTATGAAAATTTTCAGAACTGGATTCTGACTCCGATATCAAAAAGTCAACTCCCCGGTCAAACTTCCAAACTTAAATTTTTATTTTAGCCATTTCAAGCCTAATTTAACTACGGACTTCCAAATAATTTTTCGGACACGCTCCTGAGTCCAAAATCACCATACGGAGCTATTGGAATCATCAAAACATTATTTCGGGGTCGTTTACATATAAGTCGATATCCGGTCACTATTTTAACTTAAGCTTAAACATTTGAACTAAGTGTTCTAATTCATTCCAAAACCTCACCGGACCCGAACCAATCACCCCGGCAAGTCACATAACAACTGTAAAGCATAAATTGAGCAGTAAATGGGAAAATGGGGTTGTAATAATCAAAACGATCGGCCGAATCGTTACAGGTATATTGTATATCAAAATTTAATTAAGTGGAAACCTCGGTAGTAATAAGATCATAATGTAGTATAGTTTATATGTAAAAATCTCTCAAATATTACGGCAAGTTACATCAATCCATATTGGGCTTCATGTGCTTTTTAGGGCACCAAGGAAAGTCGGAAAGGAACGCATCTTTATTCAATTTATTTTTGGTATCTGTTTTATAAATTATATTTTCCCATTCCATTCCCAACATTTTAAAGTACTAATGATATTATTATAAAGTTGGATAATAAGGGTCATTTATGATTTAGTGGTCCAAATAAAAATGTTAATCTGCATCTTGATTTGCTTAAATGTTGGAAGACAAGTAAATGGTATAAGGAAATTAGGAAAATCTTATAGTAAGCGACAACATAGGCGGATCCAGGATTTGAAGGTTACGGGTGTACTTTTAGATTCAACCAAAATCTACTTTGTATGTAGGGTGTCCATTACTAATATATTATTATTTTCTAAAGACATAGATGTATACATAAAAATTTTGCCGAACTTTACGGGTACCGGTGATCCCTCTTTGTATAGCATACCATAGCGACAACGATTCCACTTGACAAGCCAGACGTTAACTATGTTTACAAAAAGGAATAGTGAGATGTCTATAAGTATTAAATCAATATATGATGTGTATTTTCTTAGGTACAGATTTATCACTTGTAACTTAACTTGATTAATAGCGTATATTATCACATCAATTTATGACATATATTATTATAGTAAACATGAGTGTGTATAACTTTTTTTTCCCGTTTTGCGTATTATTGGCTCCAAATTTAGACTTGGCTTTGATGCATATGATACGTGGGATCTGTTACAGGCTATCGATCCAAATAAAAAAAGAAGAATTAATCCAAATAGCCGCTTACCCAACCGCTTAAATTAAAAATAATCGGTGGAGATATAATATATGCATAATTATATATAAAATGTATAATTGTGTATAATCAATATAAAATATATGTATATAGCTACAATGAATATAGCCGGCTATTTGTATAAAAATCCCATAAAATAAGGATGGAAATTATTGTAGAAAATTTGGACAGAACTACATCTGTTGAAAATTCAGGCCATAGGCCCATAACTCAGGAGTTGGAACCCACAAAAGGAATAGTGAAAATGGCGACTCTTATCTTGCACTTCTATTCTCAATTCCTAATGGGCTTATAGCCCATATATAACGTGATTTAATCGTCCCTCTATTTCTCTCTCTTTTCACGTGACTAGTTTTAGTGTATGTGCGTTACACGTGTGCATCACGTTAATCAATATAAAATATATACACAACTTTTGAAAAATAGCAGTGGAGGTTAAACTAAACTCAATATATGTTTAATGATGAAAATAAATATTAGTAAATTGATATAATATATGGTTGAATTCAACATTTTCGGAATGAATTTAGTGTAATTAGTTCTATAGTATTTATAGTTATAAATATTTTATTATATAAAATATAAATATTTGTGTTATTGTATCCCGTCTTACATCTCTTTGTAAACTCTACGTTCATAATGTCATTATACAAAAAAATAATTGTTCATTCAAAGTTAATCAAAATTATAGACAAGCTAAATAGACCTCTTCGTGTGAAAAACGTTGCCTGGATTCTTATTGATCTAAGTCTAAATTCCTTCTTTGCATGTTCATCCAATGCCAAATAAATATTAATACTATTCTAAACTCATTTTGAATGTACTTTGCTAATAATAACTTTGAAATTTCAAGAGTTTACAATGTTTAGGTCAATTTTTCAAAATTATAGGGGAGGGGGATGACAAATTTATAGATATTTCAAAAGTTTCAAATACATTAGTTTATCGTAAGTTAAAAATTAACTGTAGTTAAAATTTCACCTATTATGGATGCATCTTAATTTATTTCTAAATTAACACCATATTAGTTCAGACTTCTAAAAATTTAAAGTTAAAATTAAATCAAAACTCTTAAAAAGTTAAAAGGAAAAAAGCAAACATGCATTGCCGATGGACGTTCCATATTTTTACGTAATAATTATTGGTAATTTGGAGAGAAAAAATACTATTACATACCTCATAGGCTAAGAATTAAAAAAGAAAAAATAGTGGCCACGTACTAAACTCTAAAAGGATATTTTAAAAAACTGGTCAAATAAGGGGAAAAAAATTAATAAGGTAAAATTTAATTGAATTTGAAGTCCTAAATATTAGGATATTTTTAAGTAAAATTTTAGTTGAATTTAAAGTTCGAAATATTAGAAAAATAATTAAATGACTATTTTGTTTAGGAGTTTCGTATTTTTAATATACTATAGATAAATACGGAATAGAGAAGGCTTAATTGGACTATTTGGCTCGATCCAGAATTTAATATTTATTAACTTTTAGTTTGTATATCCAACTCAAGTGAATAGTATATATATATATATATATATATATACACGTAAACCCGTAGTCAAACCTCTTGATCCGCCCGGCTATATGACCTACCATTCGAATTCGCGCCATGTGATTCGAGTTGTGACCTCTAGCCACTAAGTTGTCCTATTGGTCTTCAATATTATATTCTAATGCATCTAGAGAAGAAAAGGAGAATAATAGCATGTAAGGAGGGGGGGGAGGTAAGCTAAAATGGAAACTTCCAAAGTGGTTTCTTTTTTCCTTCTTTTTCTTCCACTTTTATTCCACATTCCCTTTTTTTGGGAGCAAATTCTAAGAAAGGTTCAAACCAAATAAAATAGAGGACCAAAGACTAAGTGCAAATAAGAGAAAATAATGGTAAGATAGATAGGATCCCTCCATCGTTAACCAAAAATCACGAATTCAAATAATGAGAATGAAGAATATTTTATTATTAAAAGCTTTACCCTTAGTAAATTTATTTGACGAGAATTTAAATCAGTCATATCTGTGATTTTGAATACCGAATACTTAAAAGCAAAAAAAGGAAACAAAGAACCAAAAGACTAAGGGCAAAGAAGGGTGGAGGTCTAAAGGGGGCCCATGTGAGACCCAAAATACAAAGCAAGAATATAGGAATTAGACCCATTTGTAGTCTTTGAAAGCATTTTTGGTTAAAGTTAGTGAAGACCTAAGAGATGAAGACAAAGAACAGAGTTTACAAAAGCTAACAAGAATGGTCGTAAAAATGTAAGTGTCAAAAATCAAAATCTTCGAAAACCTGAAAAAGGCAACAGTGTCTGTCGGCTTATTTGATTGGGAAATGACTCAGAAAGTCAAGTTATGTTTCAATTGGTGAAGACTTTCATCTTGTTATTCGTTTCTTTGATTTTCACAAAATTCTTGTTGTATTATTTTGCAATTTTCACTGTTACTATTGTTTCCCCTTGTCATAATTTTGAAAGTATGTAATTGCTTTTTCTATTCGAATGTGCCACTATATCTAGTAAAATTATAGGATAAACAGTTCTACTATATTTTGTGTTCACTCCAAAAGGCCCGACATGGCAAGAACAATAAGTGGTAAAGTCTTCATCATGTGAATTACAAGAAAAGAATGCTCAAATTATTTCATCTATTTTCTTGATAGTCGCTTTTATATATATCTTATAAAAAAGGTGAGCCCGGTGCATGAAATATTTTGTGTTCACACCGGATCTCAGGAAGTGCTATACCCTAAAGGGATGTGAAGTAGACATTCTATCCTAATTAAAACATTAGTAGCTGATTTTACGGCTCGAAATCGTAATCTATAAGTCACACACAAACAAAACAACTTTACCGTTGATTTAATACTTTCAACAATTGCATACTCGTTTCGATATAAGTATTGTTGGATTAAATCATGAATCCAAAAATACTTAGTGGGCGTTTCGACGTAAGAATTGTAAAAAAGTGAAAAGAATTTTGTGGTCAAAAGGGCTCTTAATATAGTGCAAGATTAATCCGTTTTGAGTCTGACCCACACGATTTTTCTCACAATACCTTGCTTTCTATACCCTATATGTAATTTATTTTCCTTATCAACTTCTAATACAAGATCTTTTTGCACATCCATTAGTGAGTACATGCATTTTAAATGCAAATATGTTTCTTTTGTTTAAGTAATCCAATTGTATGTTCTAACTAAGTTTAAATCTTTTAATCCTAAAGTGGAGACATACTTCAAAGACTGATATCTTTTCCCAATAAATTTAATAAAAAGTGAAGACAACAAAATTAATTAATTAATATTTTCATAAGGTCTTTATCTTCATGTGAGTTATAGTACAATAAGAAGGGTCCCATAGAAATGGCTTTCCAGGGTGTGGGGGAGTTAATTAAGAGTCTTGATCTCAAGTTTGAACTGTGAATTATTGTATTCATAATATAAACTAGTTGCACACGCGTGCGCAGACAGACACAAATAATATAAAGTATTTAATTATATTTTTAGATCTAACTTTTATTATATAGTATTAGGCGCATGCGATTTAATTGATTTTGCACCCTTTAAAAATATTTATCCGTAAAATAATAATTGAGGAAAGAGTACATGAAGGAAGAAAACAAAAAATAAGAAAAGGAAGTCCAAAAAGCACACCCTTCTAAAAACATTGCTGAAGTCATTGTTGTAGAAAAAACACTAAAAAGTAAATGTTCATATCTTATAAATTTTACAATTAGTGTTTTTAACAAAATTATATGAGAGTAAAAATGCCACCGTCAAAGACATTGAAAGAAAAAAGAAAAAGACCAAAAGTTCTTCTAAAAAATCAAGAAATATAGTACAACCATGTAATATATATTCTAAATTCTCATTGTCAAAGGCAGCGAATCAACAAATATATGCAGGGCGAAAAGTAATTCGAGATGTGTGATTTATTTAAATATTTATTTACAACAAGAACAATAGATGCATGCATTCTGTAATAAAACTCATGTCTCATTTTTTTATTTTTTTTTATTTTTTTTGCATTCTAAAATGCAAAATTCGGATTATCTCACCTTTTTCCCTTTTTGTTTTTCCTACGTAGGATCAGAAGAAAAGAAAAAGCTCTTAATAATCTAATTAAAGAAGATTACGAGATATGCATATTAGATCTTGTATATTTTAAAAAATGGATCGTTTATACTATCTGTTCAAAGACACAAGGAGTTGAATGAAGGAATTAAAAGAGGGTTTTGTGTGGTGCTGAAGATAAGAATTTATACCATCAAAAGTTGTGGCAGTGATAAGTATTTCTTCTTTTTTAATCAGACTTCTCGAATTTAAAGTTTGGTATGAAATTGTTTTATTACGTAGTATACCTTAATATAAAATTTTATAACAAGAATTGAGATTAATCAAACCCCAAAAATAAATACTCCACAACACATGAGAAACAAACAAAAAGAAGTGATAAGAATTTGTGGGGGCCATGAGATGAGATAGACACTAACTATTGTAAGTAAGGGAAAAAGACGAGAAATAGGGGAACAACATTTCCTTTTTCTTACATTTCTTTATCTTTGTTGACGTAACACATACAAGGGACTAGGGAGAATCGCTGCGTGATTACATGCAAATTTAATAGTAATAAACAAAATATATATGGAGTACTACTCATCATGTGATTTTTTAAATCCCAAATTGGATACCAAGTTAGGAACTTAATCACATCTTCCAAATAGTTAAAGACAAATTATGAATACAAATTTACCTAATTACCCTTAGTAAGTACTTACTAGTCATTTGTTCTTTTCACTTTTTTTCTTTTAATCAACAAAATTTCTTTTCTTTTTTTTATTTCTTGAAAGAAAGACAACAGAATTTGGTTACAAACTATTCCTTCTAACCTCCCAATAATCACTAATGGCTAAAGGGAGGAACTTATAAAATTAATATCGAGCTGCTCGTGGTGGAAGGAGACTTGGAGCGACATTAAAATTGTTTTCATATGACTTATAGGTTATGAGTTCGAGCCGTGAAACCAGCCACTGATACTTGCATCAGGGTAAGTTTCCTACATTACACCTTTTAGGATGCGATCACTTTCGGACCTTGAATAAATACGGAATAATTTGTACACCCGACTATCCTTTTTTAGTTACATTAATTGTTAAATATAGCTAAAAGGGAGCTAAAATGTAATTTCAAAAATATTAAGCAGACAAGGCATGTTAGCTGAAGTGTAAGGCACTTATTCCCACATCATCTCATCTCCATTTAAAAAATGAAAGGTGCACTCTTCTTAACCGTGTGGGTCACAATCTTAGCTCAAAATCTCAAATAAGCCCCTCATTTATTTTTTAATTAATTGTCGGTTCATAGGTCATAGGTTTCTACAGGATCACCTTTATTCCAGCTATAAACAAACTTAACTACTGTAGTATCAATCTACACAAATTGCTTAGTTTAGCCTTTTCTTTAAGCAAACTTTTTAACCTTTAACTTTCTAGTTTTCATTAATGACAGGACGGAGACTAATTATCCTTCTATGTAAATTTACTAAAATAACCTTCTAAATTGCCCCCCTAATGATTTCAAGAACATTGGAAATCACCACTTTTATGGTTCACTTGACTATTTGTATTCCTAAGTCCTAGCTAGACAACTAGGTATGGAATTCTATTTTCTTTAATTCCTTTTTAATTAAGGACTATGATCGGATGGCATAAAATTAAACCTAATTAATTATGTTTTACCTAAGTTCTTGGAGAATAATGCTTGGTAGGGAATTCGTTTTCTTGCTGTTTTCTTTCGATTTCTCGCTTGGTGTCAAGTATTCGCATTGGGGCCCGACAAAATTCTGACTCGTGCCGAAAAATTCCACAGTAGAGGGTAAAGCGCTCCCTAACAAAGGTTACTTCAAATTCAAAGATCGAACCCGAGACCTCTAGTTAATGATGAAGGAGTATTTACCACTCCACTACAACTCTTGTTGGTGGTTTCTTGCCGTTTTTGTTCGCTCAAAGTCATCTTTTATTTTAGAACACCTGTATGGCAATACTTCTTGAGCCGAGGGTCTTTCAGAAACAACTTCTCTACCTCTAGAAGGTAAGGATAAGGTCTGCATACACTTTACCCTCTCCAGATTCCACTTGTGAGATTTTATTCGATTTATTGTCGTATGACAATTTTCTTATAAAGATTTTCATATTATAAGAGGAGAAAGATCTCAAATGTAAAACATCCAACCTTAATCATAGATTTATGATGGCTTCAAATCTTATTGTCTAACTATAGAGCTGGGTTAATTTCTGATCCACAACATATAATGGAATGCCTGTCATATCTAAGTTGGGTAAAGAATAAAATGAAGAATTGACACATCCACGGGGTAAAAGGGGTGGGAATTAATTGGATATAACTAGACAACTAACCGAAAGGTGTTGCTAACAACTTATTGGAAGTGCATTTCTGAAGTAACAATTCGTCCCACTCGTATAAGCTCTTCTTTTTTTTGTTTCATACCGGTATTCAAAACCTGGGTCTGACTAAATTCGGATTCACGTCGGGCAATTCTATATTTGGGAAGATAAATTGCTCCCTAACAAAGATGACTCCATATTCAAGGCTCGAATCAGAAACCTTTGATTAGGGATGGAGGAGTCCTTATCACTTTACCACAACCCTTGTTGGTACTCATATGATTTCTTCTACATAACAAAGGTAGGTCATTTAAAATTCATGGATTCGAGTTCTAAATTGCCTCTCTACCCCGGGTAGGGGTAAGGTCTGCATACACACTACCTTCTCAGATCCCACACGTGGGATTATATTGGGTTGTTGTTGTTGTTGTTGTTGAGTTCTAGTTTATACTATGCCTTATTTGGATTGTTAAGTTCTAAATATATTATTTTTATTTATTTTAATGATTTTTTTAGCACACATATAAGATTTGAGTCAAAACTATTGAATTCCGATTTCAGAAGAACCCATAATTATTACCCTAGATCCGCTTTGCTTCACCATAATTAAACTTGTGAAGCCGCACAATCTTCATTTGCATGCTACTTCTGTATATAATAAACGAAAAAGGGCTAAAAATGTCCCTAACGTATTGGAAATGACTTATAAATATCCTTTGTTAACCTTTTGGTCTATAAATATCCTTAACGTTTTATTTTGGCTCAGATCTTACATTATATTTAACGAACCATCTATTGCAAAATTTGAGACTTTACAACAGTCACCTGACGCGTTATAAACATGCCATGTGTATTTCTTAATAATAAAATTAAACTCCGTTTGTTTAATAGTACCCAACCCGCTCCTCAACTGCCAGACAGATTATCCCCTGACTCATTCCCAGAGAAAAAATTTAACCCCCCACTCTTGCAACATTTTACCAAAAACATATGTTATTTCCGTTGAAGTGACGAAATAGGCGATTTAGGGTCAAACTATCGTGCTTCAAACCAAAGGCTGGTATGGTACAACCAATTAGTTCAAAATCAACTGGTTTCGTCCATTTTTCATCAAATACACAATTTTAAATATGCAATATTACATATATACTAATCTCCATTGCATCACTTTAGCAGCTACAAATTCAACGAAAATAGATCATGACAATAGGAGAAAATTTTCATTCGTTGCACTTTGTTCTCTAAGAAGTTGAAAGAAAGAAGAGGAAAAAGATTGCAAAAGAGAAAATGGACTTGCAGAACCCTATTTGTTTGAACGAGGATAAAAGAATAGGGTACAAGATTTAGATAAAAAGAAACGGGTCAGGCATGAGGCTCGGCGGGTTGGGTACTTTTAAACAAACGGGCGGATTTAATTTTATTATTGAAAAATACATGTGACATGTTTATAACGTGTCACGCGGATGTTGTAAAGTCTCAGATTTTGCAATAAATGGTTCGTTAAATAAAAGGATAGATTTGAGCCAAATTAAAACGTTGAGGGTATTTGTGGACCAAAAGGTTAACGGAGAATATTTATAAGTCATTCCCAATACGTTAGGGATATTTTTAGCCATTTTTCGTATAATAAATAACTTTTAATTATTTATTTTCTTTTCCTCTTGGAAAATTTACAAAACCATTTTAATAGTAGGATATGTGAATAAGTACCATGCTATAATAGATAAGAACACAACCCAACTAATTCCCCCGAAAATATAAATTTATATAAAAGTCGAACTTGTTATAACTAACTAATCCCGATATGAAAGTAATGAAAAAACTCATAAAAGCAACCAAAAAAAAAAACTTTTGAGCTAGGGGCTACACAGTTAATTCAAAGGGTTGTGCTACTAATTATTTGTCTTAAATTGAAGGGGCAAAAATTAAAGGGGGGAAGAGCTAGTTGATCAGAATTTACCCAAGGTACTCCATATATGCACCTAGGTACTCCATATATGCACCTTGGTCCCCATGATATATGGCATGAGGGGATCACCTCTTGTTCACTAGCTCTGCAACTTTTAAATCCTGCTAATTAATTAAATTGTCTTTGTGAAATCATACCATCTTGTATTAATGACTCCCTAGAATTTTAATGAGATTCTTTTTAATTTCCCATAAGGTGTTTCCGACTAAATTCGAATTTGTATCGGGAAGTCTTATATTGGGGGTAATGCGCTCTCTAATAATAAAGATTTCATATTTAGGGCTCGAACCCGAAACCTCTTGTTAATGATAAAAGAATACTTACCACATCACCACAACCTTTGTTGGTATCTTAATGAGAAGTTTCATGTGCATTACTAGTATAGTAGGATATTTGTTTGTGTCTAATCAGATGTCCGGTATCCGTATTGGGGGTCCAATTAATATGGATTCGCATCGTGTAAGTTCCATTAAAGGGGAAAGCGATCCCTACTAACATTTTTTTTTATTCCTAGGGTTCGAACCCATTAGTTAAGGGTGGAGAGATCCTATCTATTCCATCACAAATCGTGAAACCTAATAATTAAAAATTCTACATATTGGTACTACGTGTGCAACTACTTAAATTGAATAATTTGTCATTTAGTAGTATAATACTATTTGACAATGTATTGCCTATATAAGATCGTATTTGTGAGGGTATGTAGAATTTCATTATATGTATTTGTATGATGAGCAATCGAAAGTAATGGTGCTATATAAACAAGTAATCAATATTTTCATTCAACTTTTATCTAGATGGTGTGCATTTAGTTATTCAGCTTGATTTTGTAATAATTTGTGTTCAGTTTTTTAGTTTTCAGTTTTTGTTAATTAACGTGCAAACGAATTATTCCAACTGAATTAAATTCAACGTTTTTTTAGACCAAATGCCACCTAAGTGCACGAGCACTTTATAGTTAAATAATTAGTCAGTTAAACCTAGAGATAAAAGGGTCGAAACCCCGAAATTTGTTTAATATTCATTTGATTATTTCAGATTTTAATCAAACTGAATAACTAAAATTTTAAAAATTATAAAGCAAATTCAAACCGTAAACCAAATAAAATCCCAATTAATTTGGTTCACTTTAATCTTTAATTCTGTTTAATCCAAATAACGCACACCGATTTTTTTTCTCCTCTCTTTATTTCCTTAACCATTAACATCCAAATCTCTAAATTTAGACTGGACAAATTTGTCGCTTTCTGCTTTCCATATATGTTAGTGATAACCTCAAATGATCTACGTTCGATCCAATCTGTTAGTCCCGCCAATATTACTGTATTTGTAAATAATAATTCTGCAAAATATAAGTTAACGTAATGAAACAGTAATTAATTCGAGCCCACTGAATTCACAGTGTTTCCTTAAGGAATTTAATCCTCTCCTAGTACCCAAGGTAATGGATTATTTCCTCCCAGGATAGAACGAATCACACACTGGTGTAGCGGTACTTCAAACCCCAGTGTTTCAGCGAACACAAAGTTCGGTAGCAAATCACACTTACAGTTGCTTTGTTTGAAGTTAAAACAATGCAGAACGAAGGAGTAGAAACTCAGAAAATCGTATGGAAATGTTGAGAGGAAGGAGTGCAATGTATAGCCAAATCTGTTGAGCGATTTTCAATTTGTTGGTCTTGTGTATTGTATGTGTCTTTCTTCAACAGCTGCTGCACATATATATAGCAGCCAGTGTTGAAGAAGACCAATCGTCCACCCTCCATGGTGGAGCAAGCATTAGCTTGTTTGTGGAGCAAGCACATTCATGGTGGGAAGAGCATTAGGCAGCTGAAAAATATCCGTTATAAATGCGGATAATCTTACGTTAATATTTACTATTAACAAATAAATTTGGTCCAAAAAATTAATCAATCAATCGATCATTTGACCAAATCCAAATCCAAATCCAAATCCAAAAAATCCAAATCCAAAAAATCTGAATCCGAAGCCGAAGCCGAAGCCGAAGCCGTAGCCGTAGCCGAAGCCGAAGCCGAGCCGAGCGAGCGAGCGACGACGACGGCGCGAGGTTTTCTTTCTTCTTAACTCTTTAAGAGCTACAAGAAGAGCAATTATATATATACCCACCAAAAATCTTTTCCTCTTCCAATATGGGACAATGTCTCATTGTCAAGAGGGGGAAACTTAAAATTTTACTCAAAATTTTATTTTCCCTTCATTTCCCATTCACCCTCATTTTAAGACTAGTTCATCTTAAAAATAAAACCTCAACAATCCCCCACATGAATGGGGAATGGCTATATCATGGAAGTATGCATAGAAAAACTGTGTGATTTACAAACAAGGATTAATCGCATCTGGATAAGTAGGTTTTCCTTTGAACTTTCCGTAGTAAACTTATGTCGGATATACTCGGTCAATCGGTAGATTTGATATCTTTGAACCGTCGATCTTTGGTGTATACCTAGACAACCATAAGTCACACAATCAACCCTTAACCGTCTTTGGTTCTCATTGTTGTGTTCGTTTCAGCCATGAACACCGCCTGGTTTCATAAGTGCATAGAGAACTGGCCTTACAAAGTTCTCCTTGAAGCGGCTAACACTTTACACTTACATAGGTGATTCCTAAACGTGTCATCCTGTAGATACACTATTTGATATACCCCGTATCAAATTTAAAAATTATTAAAAAGCCTTAATGCTTTATCCTTGGTACTGAATATTGTCTCATCACGAGAACGGACTAAAATTTTATTTGACAATGTTGAACCGTCATTAATGACTTTGTTTGATCTCCTTGAACCTAGATCTTGGGATCTCCAGTCTTCTAGGTAGAGTTACCGCCACAATGACTTGTTCTCAGCCATAGCCCCATTCCCCTTGATGATTTCTCAACTACCTCTCTAGTTAGGCCTTTTGTAAGTGGATCCGACACATTATCACTTGACTTTATATAGTCAATCGTGATAATTCCTCTAGAGAGTAATTGCCTAACAGTTTTATGTCTTCGTCGTATATGACGAGATTTACCGTTATATATAACGCTCCCAGCCCTTCCAATTGCCGCTTGACTATCACAATGTATGTATATTGGTGCCAACGGTTTGGGCCAAAATGGAATGTCTTCCAAAAAATTTCGGAGCCATTCAGCTTCTTTACCGGCTTTATCTAAGGCTATGAATTCAGCCTCCATTGTAGAGCGGGCAATACATGTTTGTTTGGATGACTTCCAATATACCGCTCCTCCACCAATAGTGAATATATATCCACTCGTGGACTTAGAATCAGTTGAACCGGTGATCCAATTTGCATCACAGTATCCCTCAATCACCGCAGGGAATTTACTGTAGTGCATGTCAAAGTTCTGGGTATGTTCTAAATATCCCAAAACTCGTTTCATTGCCATCCAATGAGATTGGCCTGGATTGCTCGTATATCAACTCGGTTTACTTATAGCACAAGCTATATCTGGTCGTGTACAATTCATGATATACATTAAGCATCCCAACACACGAGCATAATCCAATTGTGATATGTTTTGGCCTTTGTTCTTTGCTAATGCAAGATTCACGTCAATTGGAGTCTTTGCAACTTTAAAGCCCAAGTGCTTGAATTTTTCAAGTACTGTCTTAATATAATGAGATTGTGATAATGCCAGACCTTGAGGAGTCTTATGGATCTTAATTCCCAGAATTAAATCAGCAACTCCCAAGTCTTTCATATCAAACTTGCTATTGAGCATACGCTTAGTAGCATTTATGTTGGCAATGTCATTACTCATTATCAACATATCATCCACATATAAGCAAACAATGACTATGTGATTTGGAACATTTTTAATGTACACACATTTATCACATTCATTTATCTTAAAACCATTTGATAATATTGTTTGGTCAAATTTCGCATGTCATTGTTTGGGTGCTTGTTTTAGTCCGTAAAGAGACTTAACAAGTCTACATACCTTCTTTTCTTTACCTAGAACCACAAACCCTTCAGGTTGTTCCATGTAAATTTCTTCCTCCAACTCTCCATTTAAGAAGGCCGTCTTAACATCCATTTGATGAATTTCAAGACCATACACTGCAGCTAATGCTACTAACATCCGTATGGACGTAATTCTTGTAACTGGAGAGTATGTATCAAAGTAGTCTAGACCTTCTCGTTGTCTATACCCTTTGACTACGAGCCTTGCCTTGAATTTATCAATAGTGCCATCATCTTTGATTTTTCTCTTAAAAATCCATTTAGAACCCAAAGGTTTATTTCCAGGAGGAAGATCAACCAATTCCCATGTATGGTTGTTCAATATGGATTCTATTTCACTATTGACTGCCTCTTTCCAAAATAATGATTCCGAAGAAGTCATAGCTTCTTTAAATGTTTGAGGCTCATTCTCCAATAAGAAAGTCACAAAATCTGGTC
Source organism: Nicotiana tomentosiformis (assembly GCF_000390325.3). Classification (NCBI taxonomy): domain Eukaryota; kingdom Viridiplantae; phylum Streptophyta; class Magnoliopsida; order Solanales; family Solanaceae; genus Nicotiana; species Nicotiana tomentosiformis. The sequence continues at coordinate 11,050,148 of NC_090818.1, forward strand.
CAAATGAAGTAGACGTTCTTCGACGTTTACTACGTCTTGGATACTCCTGATTACATGTACTTTCTTTTGTTTTTTCCCGAGGTCGTTTAGATCCTTCACCAAACGACTCACATTCCTTTTTATACGGATATATATTTTCAAAAAACTCAGCATTATCTGATTCTATAACTGTATTATTATGAATGTCGGGATTTTCTGATTTATGAACCAGAAATCGATATGCTTTACTATTTGTCGCATATCCTATGAAAACACAATCAACGGTTTTCGGTCCTATCTTTACCCTTTTGGGTTTAGGAACTTGCACTTTTGCCAAACACCCCCACACTTTAAAGTAATTCAAGTTGGGCTTCCTTCCTTTCCATTTTTCATATGGAATGGATTGTGTTTTGCTATGGGGCACTCGATTTAATATTCGATTAGCCGTAAGAATGGCTTCCCCCACAAGTTCTGTGGCAAACCAGAACTTATCAACAACGCATTCATCATCTCCTTTAATGTGCGATTCTTTCTTTCCGCAATTCCATTAGATTGGGGCGTGTAAGGGGCTGTTGTTTAATGAATAATTCCATATTCTAAACATATTTCTTCAAAAGGAGATTCATATTCACCACCCCTATCACTTCTTATCATTTTTACTTTCTTGTTAAGTTGCGTTTCAACTTCATTTTTGTATTGCCTGAATGCGTCTATTGCTTCATCTTTACTATTCAGTAAGTAAACATAGCAATATCGAGTACCATCGTCAATAAAAGTTATGAAATACTTCTTTCCACCACGAGATGGTATTGACTTCATGTCACAAATATCTATGTGAATTAAGTCTAAAGGATTTGAATTCCTTTCAACTGACTTATAAGGATGTTTAACATACTTAGATTCCACACATGTTTGACATTTTGATTTTTCGCATTCAAACTTAGGCAGTACTTCCAAGTTAATCATTTTCCGCAAGGTTTTATAATTGACATGACCCAAACGTACATGCCATAAATCATTTGACTCAAGTAAGTAAGAAGAAGCTGAAATATTATTATTGTTTTCCACAACCATTACATTCAGATTGAAAAGGCCCTCGGTGAGGTAACCTTTTCCTACAAATATTTCATTCTTACTAATGACAACCTTGTTGGACACAAAAATGCACTTAAAACCGTGCTTAACAAGAAGTCCAGTAGAGACTAAATTCTTTCTCATTTCGGGAACATGAAGGACATTGTTCAAAGTCATGACCTTGCCAGAAGTCATTTTCAGAAATATCTTCCCATATCCTTCAACTTTTGCTGTTGAAGCATTTCCCATATAAACTGTCTCTCCGGGTCCAGCAGGAGCATAAGTAGCAAAAGCTTCTCTAACTGCACAAACATGGCGAGTGGCTCCTGAATCAAACCACCACAGTTTAGGATTTCCCACCAAGTTACATTCAGAAAAGCATGGCACACAAGTTATCAACATCATCATGCTTTACTACCATGTTTGCTTGACCCCTTTTCGTGTCTTTCTTCGGAGCATGACACTCCGTAGATTTGTGTTCGGTTTTTCCACAGTTATAGCAGTTTTCACTGAACCGCTTCTTGCTTGGGTTGTATTTCGGACCAGAAGCCTTCTTCCTCTTTTTGTTATCTTCAACAATATTTGCTCCCATTATTGTTGAATTTCCACGGCCTCTCCTTTCAGCAGCTTTATTGTCCTCTTCGATTCTCAACCGAACAATGAGATCTTCAAGGGACATTTCCTTTCGTTTGTGTTTCAAATAATTTTTGAAGTCCTTCCACAACGGAGGCAACTTCTCAATCATTGCTGCTACTTGGAATGCTTCGTTGATGACAAGACCTTCAGCAAGTAGATCATGAATAATCACTTGCAATTCCTGGACTTGGGTAATAACAGACTTGCTATCTACCATTTTGTAGTCCAAAAATTTTGCGGCAACGAATTTCTTCATCCCGGCATCTTCAGTTTTATATTTCTTTTCAAGCGCATTCCACAATTCTTTTGACGTCTCCACACTACTGTATACATTATACAGATTATCATCCAGTCCGCTAAGAATATAATTCTTGCATAAAAAATCAGAATGCTTCCACGCTTCAATCACGAGAAAGTGTTCATTCTCTGGAGTTTTATCTGGCAGATCAGGAACATCTTCCTTGATGAACTTCTGTAGACATAACGTAGTTAAGTAGAAGAACATCTTCTGCTGCCAGCGCTTGAAATCAATCCCGGAAAATTTTTCGGTTTTTTCTGCCGGTGCCAACGGCGGTGTTCGGCTTGTCGATGCGTTGGCAGTCACCATCGGAACATCTTGGTTTTCGCTTTTAGTCGTCATTTTTTATGAAAAAAAATGACACAAACAAACGTTTAATACACCTTTTCAAACTGGAGTAAAAAATCACGTAGATTTTAATCTCCAACAAAACGGCATGAAGGCTTTACTCTCCAAAACGGGAGTACACAAAACCACAAAGGTTTTAGTTTGCAGAATAATAAGAATAACACAAATACAGAAATAAATATTAAATTCCTTAAGAATGTTAGTCCCGCCAATATTGCTGTATTTGTAAATAATAATTCTGCAAAATATAAGTTAACGTAATGAAACAGTAATTAATTTACTCAAAATTTTATTTTCCCTCCATTTCCCATTCACCCTCATTTTAAGACTATTTCATCTTAAAAACAAAACCTCAACACAATCTTAATCATATTTTAAGATATCATTATCAATAATTGACATTAAGATGTGAAATTTGTTATAGTTGTTATAAGAAAAATCAAATTATGGTGGATGTCTACTCTTCCTCCATGATCTTCTCAAATGCTTAATGACATATTCAATGACATATTTCTATGCTTAATGACATATTCAATGACATATTTTTCTTCACTTTTCATGCCTATATAAATCCCTTGTAATAGATAGAAAAATACACACAATTGAAGAAGAAAATCTCTTCCTTCTCTCTATCTCCATTTCTTATTCATGTTTTACTAAATTGCTTTTATTTCATTACAACATGTCTTGTTCATGTTTTACTAAGTTGCTTTTATTTTATAACACGTTATCAGTACGAACTGCTCATTTCATGATCTTCTATGTCAAGACTATATAAATTATAAGCAGGCAATGAGATCAAGTACAATGAAAAATGTCTTGGATGATAATACAAAGATAAGTTTTACATCCATCTAAACTCATTCATACTTTCATATCTTTGCATTAACTTTATGTGCAGTATTTAGTAAAAATATTTTTTTCAATTGTATCTAGTGAAATAAAGAAGTGGAAAGGTATGTCTTTATTTGCCACATCTCTTATAAGACAAAGATAATATTCCAACATATATATATGTTCTGACCTTTTACATACCATGATAGATAATTATTAAGGTAATTTAGTAATAATATTTTTACCATAACATGATGTATTTCATTGAAAGCAAAATTGGCATATATCCTAACTAGCATTTTTATTGCAGAGGAACTGTTTCAAGATTGAAATAGTTATATGTCTTCTTGAAAGTTAATTTACTTATGCCTATAATTATGAAGTAATAATATTTAAAGGCTCAAGTACGAGTCCTAGTGAATTTTGGCCTATTATGCCAAAGATTGAGGGTAAGACGATGGGTTCAAGTCCCAACGCACTATGTTGATGAAAAGACGTTGGATTCAAGTTCCAACGTATTATGACCTAGCATGACTTTATATGGGTAAGGCATTGGGTTTGAGTCCTAATGCACCATATTGATAATAATAATAACTCAAGAAAAAATAATGTAATTTTCATGAAAAAGCATGAAACTTGTCCCACTTGATTTGCTCCATTCTTGAAGTGAATGTGATAGCAGTACATGATAAATCTAAATAAAGACAAGTGGTTGACCAATAAATGTGGGCGTGCGAAAGGCCAAAATAATAATAGTTATCACTATGGTAATTATAAAAAGGGAGAAATTCTTTGAAGAGAATGTGACTTGTGATAAACATTGAGATTGCATACTCATTCCTGAAAGTGAATGTGAAAATATATATATGATAAAGATTATGTATAATAATGTACTTGTGCATATTGGATAAATACTACAACTCACCTCTAAGGGAGGTTTGAGACAAAGAAAGATAATGAATATTATTGTGTAGTTACATGAATATATCATTGGTCGCATGCATATGATACGCTAAAATATATTTTGTCATGCCTTATGAAAGTTATTAAAAGCAAAATTAAAGCAAGCAATTATTTTGCTTGTGATGATTTTGAACATTACAATTATTATGATATGATTCTCTTTGTGAAGGAGACATTCATTATATGGATGGTGTGACAAAAGATCTTGTAGTACAAAAATAGTTAAGAGCTCTGAAAGAACTAATTTATTACTACTCGGATGAATAAAATTGTTCATAACATTAATATTGTAGTAAGTCTCAAAAGAAATATTTTGATTTACAAATATATTAGTCAAAGTGGTTGGCATATTGAGACTATAAATAAAAAGAAGATTGAATATCTTTATATTACTATAATCATACCGGGTAAATATGAAAGGTTACCTGACTTTTCTTCTATTTGTACTACACAAGTATAAGCATGATGATGCAATCACAAGCCACAAGTAAACTAGAGGTTTACTTAAATAAATATTAGTTGGCATGATCGGTTGACCATCTCGGTTCAATTATGATGCGAAAAAATTAATTGAGAATTACATTGACATATATTGAAGAAATATAAGATTCTTCAAGAATTCTCTTGTGCTGCTTATTCTCATGATATACCAGTTAAAGTTGGGATTGAATCCCTTGATTTCTGGAATGAATAAAAGGTGATAAATATATGGGCCCAGTCACCTTCCATGTGGACCGTTTACTATTATATGATTTTAATAGATGCATCTATTCTATGGTCACATGTGCATTTATTATCAACTTGCAGTTTGGCTTTTGCAAGATTGATTGCTCAAATTATTAGAGCACAGTTCCAGAATATAAATTATGATGATTTATCTTGATAATACTGGTTTAAATCCAAGTTGGTTTAGCAAAAATTGTATGCCTCCAATTATATCTAAACCATTGGTTATGAGAACAAAACTGCCAAAATAAAATTTGGAATGTGATGTATTATTTAATATACAACAGCACTTGTACGCATCTAGCCAAGTTATGATAAGTTCTCCCTATCACAATCGGTTCGAGGTCAAGAACCAAATAATTTCCATCTAGAAATATGAATGTGCTATATGATTTAATTGTTTCACCACAATGCACAAAGATGGATCCCCAAATAAGGCTAGGGATATGTGTTGGTGATCCCAACAATAGGGGGAGAAAATGGGCAGCTAAAAAACTAATACATGTAATGAATTATTATGAGTACATCTAGATCCTCATACGAGAAAATGTGAACTTGAAGTTCAAGTGATAATTCATTTGCAAAATATTGCCAGGCATATTTGCTGACCCAAAGCTAAATGTCATATTCAACTGCTAATGCTCCAAATAAAATAAAGTTTATAATAAATAGAGTCTATGGCATGCATGAAGTATAATAGACTAATCGGTTCTAAAGATAAAACTCCTCGAAGAAGGAGAGGAGCAAATGTTAAGATGGTCATAATAAGGAGGCAAGTACTCTAGAAGAGCACCACGACATAACACTTCATAAGACCTCATGGAAGAGGCTCAGGTACCTAAAAATAATAAGATAAAGAGATCTCAATAAGTTATGTCTTTATTGAATAATAGTAGAACCGATATAAAATGATCGTCGACGATATTGTTAATATAATATAGAGCTCAATATTATTAATATTGACGAGGATCTTGAGCTCAAATCTATCATGAAATTTGGACAGATAAATGATTGGCCAAATGAAAAATACGCAATGAAAATTGATTTCACATGAAAAATATGATGTTGGACGGATAGTCCCAACACCTGAAAGTATAAAGCCAGTTGAGGTATAAATGTGTTCTTGTGCGAAAAAAAAAAGGTCGAAAATGTGCATGGTTGAGGTCTATAATACACCTTATTCGAGACAAATGTGGTTTGAAGTGTGACAAACTACCCACAATTTTGTATGAAGACAATGCAGCATGCATATCCCAGTTGAAGGGAGGATTCATAAAAGGGGATAGGACAAAGCACATTTCACCAAAGTTAATTTTTTACACATGATCTTCAAAAGAATGGTGATATCAATGTGCAACAGATCCGTTCAAGTGATAATATGGCTGATTTGTTCACCAAATCTCTACCGACGTCAACCTTCATGAAACTAGTGTACAAGATTGGGATGCGAAGGCTCAAGGATGTGAATTGATGCTCTCATCAGGGGGAGTTAATACGCGTTGTACTCTTTTTCCTTACAAGGTTTTGTCCCACTGGGTTTTTCTTGCAAGATTTTTAACGAGGCAACCAAAAGGCGTATTTCTAAATATGTGTACTCTTTTTCCCTCACTAAGATTTTTTTCCCATAGGTTTTTTTAAATAAGGTTTTAACGAGGTACATTATCTATGGACATCCAAGGGGGAGTGTTATAAGAAAAATCAAATTATGGTGGATGTCTACTCTTCCTCCATGATCTTCTCAAATGCTTAATGATATATTTCTATGCTTAATGACATATTCAATGACATATTTTTCTTCACTTTTCATGCCTATATAAAGGCCTTGTAATAGATAGGAAAATAACACAATTGAAGAAGAAAATCTCTTCCTTCTCTCTATCTCCATTTCTTATTCATGTTTTACTAAATTGCTTTTATTTTATTACAACATGTCTTGTTCATGTTTTACTAAGTTACTTTTATTTTATAACAATAGTGACGTTCTTATCATCATGCCTTCTGCTATATTTTAATTCAGCCTTACATTATTATCAAGAATTGACCTCAACTTATCTTTTGATTAATCCTAGCACTAAAATGGCATTGGCTGCTAAGTGTTATTATATTGCCAGGCCATTAATGAAAAAAAGCTAAAACAAACGATCTAATTAGTTTAAATATGTAGAATCTGACTTTATGACTATGACATATTTATAAAATAAACCTAAGTAAACATTTGCAATTTACTATATGCAAATATTTTAGTTACCATCGAAGTAATTACTTAGTCAAACAATACATGCACATGCAGGTGCCAACTATTAATACATGCACATTATTTCATTGTTTCACATAAACAAATACGTTTTACGACCTTAGTAAACAATTTGTTAATTAATTAGTTAGACTTCGTAACTTGATGTGCGTGTATCTTGATTTTGTTTTCCATTTTCCAGGTTCATAGTTATAGTGTGATGAACGCCGTAATATGATGTATGAGATAATATTTTAAAGTATTATTATCATTATTACTATTGTTATTATTATTTTTTATTATTAATTCGTAGTTGTTGTTATTACACTTCAATATTTGTCAAGAACCTTCTTATTCTGGCTAAAGACTGGTATGTTTGTAGATTGATAAAGTGTGACTCAAAAGCAAGAGTATTATTATTGGAATATCTGAAGTATTCTGAGTGTTAGCTCAATTTAATACCTCGCCCCCCCTCCCCCCCAAAAAAAAAAAACCCCCAAAAAAACTTGTTTCAATAAAAAAGAAAGACTAAATGATAAATAAATAAAAAGTATTAAAAATGTCCCATTTTCCTTTTTAGCTTTGTGTAACGTCTGGAGCGGGCACTTCTGAAATTGGTATATAGTCTTGAGCCTTGAACATGAACAAGAATATGTAGTCTTTTTGGGAAGGAAAATTAGAAGAGAAATTGATATTGAAGTAATCGTTGGGGTTTGATCAAGTCATTTCAAAATTCTTATCTCATATCCCTATCCATTTAGATCATGGTATAGTCATTTAATTTAAGGACAACTTCAAATAAACTTACTACGGTCTTTTCTTCGAGGAAATGATATCAAATGTTCATTTATAATTTAAATATAAAAAATATTATTAAGATCTCTTATGTATTATTTATACAAATCCCATGCATTATTTTTTCTCCCTTTTCTTTCTTTGTAATTACAACAACAACAACAACAACAACGACCCAGTAAAATTCCACTAATGGGGTCTGAGGAAAGTAGTGTGTACGCAATCCTTACTCCTACCCGAAGGAGTAGAGAGGAAATGAATTAACCATAAGGCCTCATCTAGACCCTAAGGTTCACGTGGATGAAGACATTTTAAGGCCCCGTTTGTTCATATTTTTTTTTTTAAAATGTGTTTGTCCACGAAATTTTGCATATTTTTGGAAATTTTTCGAAAATAAATTTTTCAAAAATCACTTTTTCAAAATTTTCAAAATTGTTTTCTTCACTCACAAAACTGCAATATTTTTTCAAGTAAAATGCATGTTCAAACATAATTTCACATTTCAAATACTATTTTTTTACTTAACTCCAAATACTAATTTTTTTCAAAAACTACAATTTTTTATGTCCAAACGCCTATGTAACTCATTATATAGAACATTGTCTATCCATTGTGCAATTTCTTTTACAACCAATCAAAGAGCTCTTTTTTACTAGCTCGATCAATTCAAAATCACTTCGCGTGTAGTTGAGTTCTCTATAAAAAATTTCTCTATTTTCAAAGCTTGAAGTCGGAATATCTAATTAAGGATCAATTCATCTTATCACATCCTTAGTAATACCTAATGGCGGATCTACTCTATAAGTTATGGGCGCTTGTGCACTCATTACTTTTAGAACCAAACACTATTAATTAAATAAAAAATCTAGTAATTTATATAAATACATTAACTGAGCGTCAATCTCAATAGTAATTTTCAGATTAAAAATTGTTCAGCACCACACGATTTGAAAATATTGAACGTACGCGATACGAGTCACTCCAACTTGCACTTGCCTATGCCCACTAGGCACTAACTGTTGATTAAAGAGCAATTTAGGCCCCCAAACTAGATCAATTAATAATAAAATTATAATGGCATTCTTGTGTTTTTTCTAAACTCTGAGGGCTTAATAATTAACTTAATCTTTTTATTATACTACAGAATTTTACCTTCATAGGTTGCCCTGCTCCTTCTTCCCCTGTCTCTCTCTTTTTGCATAAATACTGTTTTTTGTAGTAATAAAGAAACAAAGGAATTAAAAAACAAAACAAAACTCGGGACTCTTCAGTTTAAGGTTGGTATGCCAACTGCTGATTCATAATACTATCAAACTTCACTTCTATTCCTTAAATTAAATTCTTTCTGCTTGCTTCTAAGCTTCTTTACTCTGTTATCCCATTTCAGTATTTTCCCTTCTTTTATTTTTTTCAATAAGATAAAGTTGAAATCTTTCTCAGATTTTTGCTTCAATTTGGGAAATTTGAGGGAAAAATCTAAACTTTAAATTAAATTGGTTATTGGTCTGATTTCCCTGTGAATACTTTCTTGATAGATCTGCTAAAGGTAGGATTTTTATACTTACGATTTGTTCTTTCTATTCTTCTTTTTTAGACAGGGTTGATGCCTCTTTATCTTTTTAATTTTTTTTTCCATAGTATTGTGGATTCTTGAGAAAATGAAGCTCTGTTTTAAAGTGGGGGTTAAATCAAGAATGGCAAAAAGTTAGTTTATTCTGTTGTTTTGGAATTTATGTCAGCTTAAGGAAACGTATGCATTCAATTTGAAGCTAGTTTTAATGTGTAGTTTGTATTGATAGTAACTGATTAAGGGAAATAATTGAACTCATTCTTTGTGAATAAAATATATAAATAATTAAAAGGCTGTGGATACATGGGCCATTTTATCTGGTTCATGTTCTGCTCATTCTTTTAATTTTGATGAATTAATTTTGTCCCTGAAGAATGAATATGTTCTGCTTAATTAAATTTAGCGTGTTTTATTCGACTGTTGGCATTGTCTGTATCTTTGAGCTTTCTTGCTAAGTTGAGTGTACTTCATCTTATTTGATCTTTCTCACAAGTTACAATGCCTTACCATCAATAAGAATAGCTTTTATTTTATTTTATAAAGACCATCAATAAGAAAGGTTCTCTATTTATTTTCAATATTTTCTTTCAAATCATGGCTCCTTTCTTTTTTCCCCTTCTTAGTTTTCTATAACAATAGTTTATGTGATCCATGATAGATTTCCTTTTCCCTTTAAAAAAAAATAATCAAATCCTTGTCCTTTTTGCTAGTGAGAATATAGTGGATCTTTGCAAAGGACTGCTGCTGTAACTAGTTTTTTGCTTTCAAGGTTAGTAGATCAACGATAAGAATTTGTCGAGTGGACAAGCTTAAATTTCATGAACGTTTTAACATTAGACAATTCTGAGGATATAAGTCACTGAGTACATTGGACATTGATCCTTTTCTGACAATGAGTGTGAATTTAGTTTATTTAAAAAAAATAAATTAAAATACTAGTATATAGAGTTGAAGAGCGTCTGCGCTAGCACGATATAAAGTAGATGAAGTAAGACAGCCTAAAGAAGTTTGTGTTGAGTAGTATACTGTGACCAGCTTAGGTTGATAATGCAAATCTATGGTTTCTTATTGATGTGTAATTGCTTCTGCTAGCATTCATCATCTTTTTGTCAAATTGCCTTGAAACGGTTTTCCTTTGCTGATCTGTTACTTCATAGACATGAATTTCCATGCTCTGAGATAATAGTATGCAAATTTAAGGTTCGTATTGAACCGGATATTATAGTGTTTCGTGTAATTGCTACTAGTAATCTCACACCTCTTATATAGTAGTAGAAGTATTGGTAGAATACCTTGAGTTGTTAACTGGCTGTAATAGACCTTGAATATTATGTGCTTATTAGTTCCTTAATCTAACTTCATTTTCCTCTACTAGCTCTTTTGATAAACACTGTACATCTATTGTGTAGGTTGTTGTGTTCCGACACTAGAGATCGTCCCTTCCTTTTTCAACTTTTGAAACGCTGCTCGGCTCAAAAGCTCTCCACTGTGGAAGCCATGAAAACCTTGTCACATGAATAATCCTTGATATGCCGTCTACATTAATTTTCGTGGTGTTCCAATAACCGTGCACTCTGAAGAGCTAGATACCAGACTGCGTAGTCGTATATAGACGAGGCAGAAACAATCTTTCCAATGCAAGCATCACGACGACTCAGAAGATCATCCATGTCAAATACTCTTTACTATCAACCTGTGCAGAAGGCAGAGGCTTACTGTCTGCCTCAGTTTCAAACTTTAGACAACCATTTGAGCTACATTAATGGCAGCCATGGAGTTTATCACTCACCGTCAACTGCTAGTTTCTCATCAAACGGAAGCTCCATTTGCCATCAAGAATCTCAGCCATACCTATCAGATGTTTGCCAATCCTCTGAGATGACTAACTACGGCTCCCCCAGTAGTGGATCTTGCATTACAGATGGTGTAAATGATTTCATGCACAAGTTAAAGGAATTGGAATCGGTGATGCTGGGACCTGATTCAGACTTTCTGGAGAGTTACGATAATTCCTTGCCGAGCAGTATAGCCTCCACAGAAATTAATAGCTGGAGGCAAATGATGGAGGCCATACCTAGACGGGATATGAAACATGTCCTTATTGCCTGCGCAAAAGCAGTGTCTGATGGTGATTTGCTAACAGCACAAGTGTTAATAGCTGAGTTGCGTCAAATGGTGTCAGTGTCGGGGGAACCAATTCAGAGACTGGGAGCATACATCTTGGAAGGTCTTGTGGCGAGGTTGGCTGCATCAGGGAGTTCCATATGCAAGTCCTTGAGATGCAAAGAACCAGCAAGTTTTGAACTGTTATCTTATATGCACATGCTTTATGAGATTTGCCCTTATTTCAAATTCGGATACATGTCAGCTAATGGCGCCATTGCAGAAGCAATGAAGGATGAAAATAGAGTTCATATTATTGATTTCCAGATCGCTCAAGGGAGCCAGTGGGTGACTCTAATCCAAGCTTTTGCAGCTCGGCCTGGTGGACCCCCACATATACGTGTAACAGGCATCGACGATTCCACCTCAGCTTACGCTCGTGGAGGAGGGCTTAATATTGTGGGGCAGAGGCTGTCTAAACTCGCTAAGGCTTTCAAGGTGCCTTTCGAGTTTCATGCTGCTGCCATTTCTGGTTCTGATGTTCAAGTAGAAAACCTTGGAATTCAACCTGGCGAAGCACTGGCGGTAAATTTTGCTTTTACATTACATCACATGCCAGATGAAAGCGTGAGCACTGAAAATCATCGGGATAGACTATTACGGATGGTCAAAAACCTGAACCCCAAGGTGGTTACACTTGTTGAGCAAGAATCTAATACAAACACTGCTGCATTCTTCCCTCGATTCCTTGAAACCTTGGATTATTATACAGCCATGTTCGAGTCAATCGATATGACTCTACCAAGGGGACACAAGGAGCGCATAAACGTTGAGCAGCATTGTTTAGCGAGGGACGTTGTTAACATTATAGCATGTGAGGGGATTGAAAGAGTAGAGCGGCATGAACTTCTTGGTAAGTGGAAGTCGCGGTTTAGAATGGCTGGTTTTAGTCCATATCCGTTGAGTTCGTTGGTGAATGCTACAATAAAGAGATTGCTAGAAAGCTATTCTGATAAATATAGGCTTGAAGAAAGAGATGGGGCTCTTTATCTTGGTTGGATGAATAGAGATTTGGTTGCTTCTTGTGCCTGGAAATAAGAACTGTTCTTTCTTAGGATTTAATACAAAAAACTGGAAGCAAGAACTGTTCCCTTTTGGTCCTTCCCCCCCCCCCCCCCCAAAAAAAAAACCCTATTTCCTCAACACTTATCTTCCTCTCTGTAATAGCTGAAGTGCTAATAGCGGAGAAAACAGGTTACTTCTCAAGTGTATCACTTGATCAATCAAAGTTGAAGCTTATTTCTTGGAAACCACTTATCCAGTATTACAATCACTACTAAAAATAGGAATTAGCGACGGACAAATTATGTAGTTAAACAGAATAATTCGTCGCTAATTGTATTTAGCGATGGATAAGCGACGGATTATCAAGAAATTTCGTTAGCTACGAGCGATTTAACGACAAAGTTCGTAGCTAATTCCGGTTCTTTTTTGTAGTGAGTTGATATGCAATGTTGGTCTTGGAAGATTTCTTTTAGGTGCCATTTATGTTGTTTTCCACTCGGAAACAACCTCTCTGTCTTTATAGGGTAGGGGTAAAGCTACGTACATACTACCCTCCCCAGACCTCACGTATGAGATTAAGCTGAATTTGTTGTTGTTATGTTGTTTTCCATAAATAAAAACCAGTTAACATGAGGATACCTCTTGCAATATTCAGAATATTTTTACCAAGAAGAGGATTCTTATTTTTTGTGAAGGAGAGTGGAATGTTTCTTCCTTTTTCTTCAGTGATTATCATCGATTTTTTACACTTATAACAACATATAACTCTGTTATATAACTCTCCTAAACAAGTATTTATTTATTCAATTACGCAAAAGTTTTCTAGATCCTTTAGCTTGTGGGGTTCAATTTATTATGGTAAAACATGCTAAGTAGTACACTTACACTGTACACGTGCCTCTTTAAACATCGGTTAATACTCTTTTCCTCGCTATAAGCTTGACTCATGAGTATAAACATTTGTTGAATTAGTAAAAGTACTTTAAAAAAAAAATTATATATATATGGTAAAATGTCTATCATCAAATGAAACAATATATGTTACTATTTTTGTTTTTTAGGGAAATAATGCTTTACTCAATGAAAAGGTTCAAGTCTTTTGAGATAGACTACAAGGAAAGAAAGTTAATTGAACGGAGTACGATTTAACGCTCCCATCTCAACTATTTTAACGTCACTCATACTCTTCTTTTCCCAGTAAATTAGACTTAGGATATAAATTATTTCTTGATTAGTAGAAGTACTTAAACTTTTTAGTGCAGAAAAAGTTAAAAATTTGGTAAATTATTACTCATATTTGAAGTAATATTAGTATTAACTTAAGTTAGATTGAAATTGTTTAGAGGAAATAAAGCTCCTCCAAATGAAAAGGATCAAATTTTTAAGCCGTGTTTAAAAGGAAAGGAAACTAGATTTATTTGGACAGAGGGCGTACGATTTAATGGCAATTTTCTGTATTTGCACATCTATATTATTGCGAAGACTAACCTTTATTGTTCAAACTTAAGTCTATGATCAAAAACTGCTAAGTATGCATGTGCTTATAAACTTACGAGAATAGGATTTATAGTGAATTAGAAATAATAATATTTTGAAGCGTAAAATATTAAATTATTATGTATAACATCAATATGAAAATATAAAATAATAATTTAAGTTTGTCAATTGTTTGAAAATAATGCCTCTTTAGCTGAAGGTCTATCGAAAACAGCATGTCTACTCTCTCGGGGTAGGGGAAAGGTCTGCGGACACGCTACCCTCCTCAGACCTTACTTAAGGGAACTCACTTGAGTTTTTTGTTGTTGTTGTAATTGTTTGAAGGAAATAAGTCTCCAAATGAAAGGATCAATTTTATTAGCATAACAGAACTAAAAGGAGAGACATTATTTGGTCAGAGGGAGTTTGATTTAAAGAAAGCTTTCAATAATTGGTACATCACTATTGTTAAGAAGCACTAACCTATGTGTTTAAGAATTGATAAACTAGGAATTGCAACAAGCTATCTTATTTATGTATAAAAACTAGTTGAAGGAGATAAAGTAGCCTGATCAATTGGCAACAATTAGATACATATGATCAAATCTACACTCTGTTTGCGTTTGTTCGACAACATAACTTATACAGTAAATTTAGGAATTCAAACCAATTATGAGGTTAAATCAGAGGTTCCTATACATATATTCAATCCTTGCTTCTCTCCTGCAATGGAGGATATTTGATCAATTACAGTTAGAAGTAAGGAAAAGATAAGATTAGAAGACTTGATGAAGTAGGATTATCTAAATCTGGATCAGTTGATTGATCGGAATTGTGTACCTTTGTGCTCAATTTGCACCAATATGAACAACTCTGTCAAGTCCAACATGTTTGTTTTCACCTGATTCAGATGTGGACTCTCCACTTATTCTGGTTGTATTATTAGAATCAGCCCCTGCCGAGTTTTGCATAACAGTCCTAGAAGGCGGTATTTCATGGTCATGCTGCCCTTCATACGCTGTAACAACTAATTTTGGATCATGGGATGCCCTCTCCACATGCTTCTTTGCAGGGCAACCGGCACTTGAGCATCTGTAGTAACTCCTACATATAACGGAAGCTGGATTTATAGAGAGAGTGCAAAAGCATTGCAGATGCAACAAGATGTTTGAACTGTGTAAACAAAGCGAGAAAGAGCACAAGAACCAGGGGGGTGGGGTGGAAGAAAAGAGAACAAGAAAAGCATAAAATCTTTTAACATTATCAAAGACGAGAGGTATGATCCGAAACAACATGCATACTGAAAAATAGAATCTGGGGGCAAGAGAAACAGAAAGCTGATCATATCAGCTTATATATACAAGACATACGCTGCAGTAAGTAGGCCTAGTGTTTTCCTTTTTTTCTTTTAATCGGATTAACTAGGTCCAGTGTTTCATTCTATTCATTACCTCGCAAGATATGATCGTAAAGTGACTATTTACATTCTCCAATCTCACTTTTAGAAATAAACATAACTTTTGACAGGAAGGGGACATGTTAGCGGAAGATGAGAAGTTCAACTTGTAAAATTAGTCAACATCAAGTGAGTAATCAATCAAAAACGAACCAACAAGGAAAGAGTACACAAATTGTTTAGTACTAGAATAAAAAGAGCCCAAATGGAGCGTTATGGCTACAGATATTTAATATAACCAATCCCGTCTAGTTTGGAATTGATACATAGTTGATTGTATATACTTTTATTGACCAAAATCCGCAATAATATTTGTATTAAATTTTTTACAAAAGTAGAATAATAATAGCTCAAGTCGATTTTTCTGTAAATGAGATACGGTTGCTTTTAGTCAATCTGCAAACAAATTTTAGATGAATGTACAGTTCCATATGGTTCTGTAGAAGCAAAAGAGCATGAGTCAACCTATGTATATTGTATTTATGGAATACATTTTCAAAGACTGCTAATTACTTAGTCCAGATTAGAACAGTATTATTTTTAGCAAGAAAATGCAATGTGGTTCTTTAACAGATTTTGGGGTGTGTCATATCTATAAAGATCTACAAGAATGTCACAGTACAGTATTGGGTTTTGAAAGGCTAACGACAACAAGATATAGTATTATTGACAAGAGAAAGCAGATTGGATCCACTGGTATTGATAGACTGAGAAAGAAATAGTCAAGCAGGCTACTAATGGGCCGAAAAATAGAACATTTGGCCTTACAAGGTAGGGTTAAAGAAGGTGAACATAGAGAAATGGCAAGCCGCATCGGATAAGGAGGATCATGTAAGAGTAAGACCATATAGGAGGGCTTAGTATTTTTGAAGTTAAATTGAGAAGAGTGAAAGGGACACCCGTGCAAGCAAGAGTTATGCCATTTTCGGACTAATTTAGGACAACTTAAAAAAGAAAGGTGGACATTCAACATGAGATGAAGGCAGCAATTATTCTGATAGGCGACATTCATTGCTTCCGTTCCTTTCACGGTTTACAGTGGAAGAATAGGAATGCTTTGTAAACAATCATAACAAGAAAGCAACTCAAGGTTAAGAGGTGATAAGAAAAAGCTATTTTGCATGGACAAAGATTTACAAACATGTTTTTAAAGCAAAGAAAATAGTTACCTAGGATTTGGATTTCCTTTTACCAGTTTTTGCCCATATTTGCGCCACCGATACCCATCATTGACTATATCCACTTCACTCCTTGTTTGAACAATGTGCTGTGGTTCACTATGAGACTTAATAGGTGGAATCTCATCACTTCTAGGTACTTCTCTCTTCCTGTTGCAAAACAATTGCACAACTATCAACTCTAAGAGAGTGTCTAGACCTGAAAACTGAAGACAAATAAATAAGGTTTTGGCTATCACATACTGTCTCTTTGGGTCCGGACCACCACTATTATCGGCCTCATCTCCTGATTTATGTGGCTTCAGAACTGTATCTGTTGCGCTACCACCAGCTGGTACAATAACCGCTGAAAGCGAGCTCTCCGATGGTTCGATAGATTGACATGTTTGACCAATCACAATAGATTTCTTACCTTCAGCTAATTAGGTAACTCATTAAAATTAAATACTTATCTAGATCGAATAAAACAATTGACTCAGCAATCTTAAGTACCTTCCCGTGGTGTTCCCATTGGCATGTTTGTTTGTTTCAATTGCATAGGCACTACAAACTCGGGGGAGATTTGGGGACTATCTAAAGGTTTTGGATGTTCATGCTTTGCGATATAGTGGATATTGGTAATATGCCCATCATGTGATCTCTCCACTTGCTTTTTTGCAAGACAATTAGGGGACGTGCACTTGTAATAACTCCGAGTAAACTCATTTCCTCTAACAAGTTTCTGACCATATTTTCGCCAGTTATATCCATCTTCAGATGGTTTTTCAGGTGATCTGAAAGGAGTGATTTCTTGATCAGATGGCAAAGCCTGGACACTCGTATCAAGGTTCCGCCTTGGTTGCAACTTATCCAAAGCTTTCTCAGGCCTTATGGAACAAGTTACTTGTTCTTGATTAGGTTGAGATACAACAACTTCCATTTTCTCACGTTGTATATGTTGTGAAGATTCTGAAGCTTTCCCAGGTACTAAGGAAACGTTTCTGTCTTTTACAGGAGAATCTGATTCACAAGATTTTATGTATGGTTCCTTCTTTGGTAGAACAGAAACTCGACTAGATTCTGATGCCTTTGCCAAAGAATCAGGGCTCAGTCCCTTAAGTAGTTCATCAGAAACAACTTCAGCTGAAACTGAATCACAGGTTCCTTTCTCTTTTGACTCTGATCTGTTGGTGACAGTGTCAGGGTCCGGTTTCTGCTGAAATTTTTCAATCCCTTCAACGACACTCTTCTTTGGCTTGACTTCACCCGATACTTCTTGGCATGTCGTAGAAAGTGCATTTTCATCTTGATTACTTTGTGATGACTTTTCCAAAGCATCGGGGCTCACTCTCTTCTGTAGTTCACCAGAAATAACTTCAGCTGACATTGACTCACAGATTTCTTTCTCTTTTAACTCTGATCTGTAAGTAACAGCGTCAAGGTCCTGTTTCTGCTGTAATTTTTCAGAGGAAACTTCATCTGTCACATCTTTATTATGTGTACCCATTCAACCTGGAAAAGTATTTGAAGCAAATACACCAAAGTATCACATTTTAGGCAGGGGAATAAAGTACAAGTATACGGGCATATGCAACGTATGGATGCGCTATTCCCATAAAATGCAGCACATAAGTGTGTCCCCACTGTCTATTTAGAACACATCGAACATTTAGATATTAATAGCATGCAAAGACAGATAACATTTTTTACTGGAAAAGGATAACAGCACATACTGAACTCAAGCAGATAACAGGCAGAAAAGCTATGGGAATTAATAATAGATACTATAATGATCGACTATACCTAAATCACAAACTGGTGAGCTTGGCTATAGATTCTTTATATCCATTTCGCTTTGTTCAAGTCTCATTCATTATAATACTAAATAATTTGTTTTTTAAAGGTAAGTTAGGGATTCCAGAAATTCATGTAAATTACAAGACCTATCGTAATGTAAGTGTAGCAACAACAAACCAACAATTAAGCGCTGATTCCAGCTAGCTGGCATTGTTATATGCAGATCCTTTTTTCAAAATTTTCGGGTAATTTTCATTGATCACTAAATTGACAATGATAGCCGACCACAACTAGTTTAGATTGAGGCGTGGTTGATAAGATGATTGGCTTACTAGACAAACATAGACGTGTCCAAA
The DNA here is from genome assembly GCF_000390325.3 of Nicotiana tomentosiformis. Classification (NCBI taxonomy): domain Eukaryota; kingdom Viridiplantae; phylum Streptophyta; class Magnoliopsida; order Solanales; family Solanaceae; genus Nicotiana; species Nicotiana tomentosiformis. The sequence goes on from NC_090818.1 coordinate 11,069,014, forward strand.
TTAGGAGGATATACCTACTACTCCCCCATCTCATTTTATGTGACAGTGTTTGACTGGGCATGAAATTTAAGAAAGAAAAACTTTTGAAACTTGTAGTCTAAAACAAGCCATAGACATTTACGTGGCTATAAATCTATCTCACTAAGGTAAAATGAGAAGTTTAAGATTAAATTGTTTCTAAGTGCCATTCTTTTTGGGACAAACTAAAAAGAAAGTATGGCACATAAAAAGGATCAGACGGGAATGATTCTTCTATCCCTAATTAGATGCTGAATAGTTAATACATATATTAAGATTCTTCAGAATAGTATCTAATACTAATAGTAGTACATAAATTAGAATCAAAAAAATAATAATTGGAAAAAAAAAAAAGGTGAACAGTATTCTCAAGACCCTCCCTTGTACCCAATTCTCACAAGCCCTCAAAATTGGTTAAAGAAAATTAACTAGCAAAAAAGAGAAACAATAGAACATAAGCCCTAAAATGTCAAGAAATTTCTCAAACACAAACAAAACATTAAACACCTAGACAGATTATAACACAAAAAAGAGCAGTAGAAAGTCAAACAGGACAAAGCGCTATGATGTCAGAAGACAATTCGCACCTTTTGCCCCTGTTCTTTGGGGCTGAAAGCTCTGCCAATTCTCAGGTAATTGTGGATGATCAAAAGAGGAGAAGAGAAGAGGTGGTGATTTCACCAGTTTTTAGCAGAATTGACTTGGACCAAGTACTACTTTTTTATAGCTCTCAACAAATACTATACCAACAAAAGCAGGTAATCAAAAAGGATGTCTATGTCACTGCGTGTGTGTGTGTTTTTGAAAGACAAGTACTTTAACCCTCTTTTGAGGATTAATTAGCAAAATTTCATAGGAAGAATGATCAGCTTTTTGCTTTTGAGATTGATGAGTTAAGCTAAGAGGGGTGGTTCACGTGTAAGAGCATCAACGGACCTTAAAAGACCAAAATATTAGTAGTAGAATCTTATTCCTATGTTGGACTTGGTACTGTTATAAAAACACACGTGGCCTAATGGCGTTGGTTCTTGTCAGTTGTCTGAGGTTTTATTTTGTTATGTCTTTTTCCTTTTTTACCGTGTACTGACAAACCTCTTTTGTTATAATTACTCTCCACCTTCTACTTGTTTACTTTTGACTTTGCATCTTTCTTAATAAATAATAAATAAAATACATAATTTATCATGATATTAATATTAATTGATGCATACTTTTAATGAATTTGAGAAAATAATTTGAAATGAGTAATTAATAATGTGGTATAACAGATAAAAAAAAAATTATCTTATCTTGATATGCTAAAAGTGATAAGTAAAAGTGAAAATTTATTTTTAGAATATCGGACAAGTAAAAGTGAACGAATGGAGTATATTCTTGGCCAGAGGTGAATCCAGTATTTGAGACTTATGGGTTCCTACCGTAATTTTAAATTAATATGTAATAATAACTGGGTTCAATGTTAGATATTTACAAATATTTAATGAATTTCTTAATATAAATACAAAATCTACGCAAGAGTTACTGGATTTTCGGAAACCCGTATTCAATGCTCTAGGTCCGCCCATGTTCTTGGCCCGCCCTAAAAGATAAGCTGACAAATGTGTATGTTTTGTAAGTTTAAGTCAAAATATACATGTTATATACATAATTAATGTCTATATTTTATATTTTATATATTTAATCTAGCGCCCGTAATTAATTTCAGCCAATGCCCAAACTGAAAAAGTCCTTTTTTACTTTGCTTTTTGTTATTTTTCTCATTCTTCTATGGATTGGGTCAGCTTTGCTATAGATAGAATTAAAAGATGGACGGAGGAAAAGCACAATCATACTTTCACCAGAAAAGAAAACGTTCGACCCACGTCTACGGCAACCGATTTCGTTTTCTTTTTCTGAATATTCTCTTTATTTTACTGGTTTTCATTGTAAGGTGGCACTAGAACAGAAATCTGTTTCTGCAAATTATTTTCCACTAAACACAAGACTTGTTTTGCCAAAAAAAAGTGTTATTTCCGACTGTAAACGTAATAAGAATCCCTCGGATCATAATTCCTTTTCCTTTTTCCAGAATTTTATTTAAATTTTCTAGGGTTTGATCTCGAAATCTCTTCTCATATGAACTGAACGTAAAGGGGCAGGTGGAAAACCTCCAATTTATTTTGAGAAAGATCTACCAAATAAAGTTGAAATGGAACAGATAGACCTAGTCAACAATTGTTTTGTACAGTGACAATATAATGGAGACAGGCAGGTATTTGAATTGTCTATCTAACATTTGAAGCACACTAAAAACACCAGATATCTTTTAACTTAAGCTAGAATCCAGGGCTACTGTCCAGCTTTCAAAAATGCCACAGATATCGTTCCACCTATAAACATAACCATTCTAACAATACTTCTGAGTTCTGGGTAAAGCTCGTCATTTAAGTATAGAGTTTAACTCCAACGGAAGAATCCCATTGTTTGCAGCGTAAAATACAGCTATTGCAATCAGAAGGACGAGTATAACGATCCACAAGCTCAGACCTGCAAATGAAAACAATAAGTTTAATGACAATAACCACAACAAAAGTTGATTATGCATGCGCAAAAGCATGGCACTTGATGGCAAGAATAGAAAGAGAGATCTGTTTGCAGTATAATCGCTATCAGCCAGTTGGACAGATTTGCTTACAAGTTAATTCAGGTATTAATGACTTGACCAAACTTGAATCAATTCAAATGCTAACAAAGAATAAAACTCACACACACACATGCAGTTGTTTCCTACTAGTTTCATGTTATAAGTAATACGAACTTTTTCTTAGATGAAGATCAATTTAAACTAAACTAATCAAGATCAATAGCAGAAGCTTAGAAACTACAAATGTTAGCTCATTTCCAGAACTCGGCCAGCTACCTGCTAGCAACCACCCCACACAAACAAAGCTGTCTCTACCATCATGTTCCTGATACTGATATGGAAATTGAATACTCACCACTTTTCTTCTCTTCCTTTATAATTGTCACTCTCACTCTTGAATCCATGGAGGCAGAGAGCAAAGCCCTGAAGAAAGCAAAAATTTTAGAATTGTTTGTGCTAAGTGCAGGCTTTTATAGCTATTAACAGGAACATGAAAAACATTTAGGACCTCGAATCTTCCGAGAACTTCAATGTCGTCACAAGACCAAGATGAGCCTTTTTCACCACATTTTGCACTTGCAAATTGTTAGAAGAAACTATCAGTACATCTCCCTCGATTGTTCCTCTGCAAAGAAAGTGAAACAGAGGCAGCATTTAGGTCCCCCAATAACATATTCTATGCAACATCATTATTACTTCTACAGTTCAGTGTTATAAGATGTCGACAGGATGGTGGTAGTTTCACATGGACCGTCATGTATGACAAGAACTTATGGAAAAGCCACTGAAAATTTTACAACTTAAATGTAAGTTGTTCTTAAGCATATTAGCCGGAGACATTGGCATATTCAATAGTCCCAGGGAACAGTTTCATGATGTCTCTTAAGCAACAAGCTACAATCTGACAAAATACTCTGAGATTTGGTAGATCTCTGAGCATCTTCAATGATACATATCTAATCATACAAGAGCAAGCATTGTGATAATATGTTCCATCAAATGATACTTATTTTTTTACTGTTGTTGGTCCAGGCTAGTTTGTGCACACCTCAACTAATCCACCACGCAGCCTCTTACAACCCACAAGCACAGGTGGTCAGGTAACTGCTCATCAAGATTAGAGCAGGTGGACCCACAGTAATGTTATAGCTAAGCTTCAAACCTGGAATCTCCAGGTATGCTGATCCTATGCGCCAACATCTCCACCATTGCCTTTGGGACTGCTTTTCTCCTCTTTGATTATTAAATATATTTATTTAATGACCATATTATTAAATTTATTAAGCAGTAAATAAGCTGCTTTTGTAGCCAAATGCTCAAACTCTTTGAAAGGCAGCACTAAGCTTAGCACATCATATAAATGAACTTTCCAACTATTAGAAAGTCCAGCTATATGGAGTGTTAAGCTGTGGGATGAGATAGCCTACAGTTGTTTACAGACATTCGCGGAAGAGAAACCAACAAAAGAGTCTTACATTGCCAGAAGCTTTCCATTGGGTGAAATATTAAAGGCACAAACAGGATCACGAACAACACGTTTTGATCTTATCCTCTTCCACGTAGTAGTACTCCACTTCGAAATACTTCCACCTTTATCTTTGCAAATAGAAGAATATAGGGTTAATTTTTCAGATGCCAACTCAAACACTATCTAAAAATAGGTAATTCAGATAAAATTCCAATATAGCATATCCACCTCGCATCGTGGTGATGTATAGAACCTGATTCTCATCATTAACTGGTGAGAATCTACAATAGCCAAAAATCTCATCCTGGGTACAGAAGACGCTTCTTGTCAGATAACTAATAGCAACACTTAGAAAGGATTGGGTATGTGCCCACACAACTTCCTCGAATTGGGAATATATGAGAATCCACATGTAATTACTCTTATCTTATCAAAAAACAAGAATCTACATGTAAGAGAGAATTAGTTCATGTAAAACCAAATGACAGGAGAAACAAAACATATAAGAATGACCTAGTCTGCTTTTTGGGTAGTCTTAAGTGTCAATTAGACTGGAAAGGAGACTGCATCATATTTTCCCTTTCTTTTGGTGGAGAAAAAGAGAAACACAACACAACGAGCATCTTCCAGCAATTAAAAGCCATTCATAGATATTCTTACATTTTCTTTCTTCAAAGAAGCTACAGATGTTGATTTAGAGACGTCCCAAATACGGCAAGGGCCGCTCCCAACAGATACAAGAAATTTTCCATCAGGACTGCATACACAACCAAAAGCATTTGAGTCAAAATTCCTCTACCATAAAACATATAGCTTGTAGTGCTTAAATTAAATGCACTGATAAATTTTATGAACCTGAAGTCTAGATCCTTCACAGAAGCATGAGCATTAGCCTCATCAAGACTAATTTCCATGCTCGGCCACTTGAAAACCCTCAACTTGCCATCCTGTACTGCACCAAAATTCAATAATCAATATAATTATGATTTACCTGCCAAACAAGCTCATGTAGCTCCATACTTCACTCTTTAGAAAGGAAAACAAGAAGAAAGAAGCAGATGCTGAGAAGAAGAGGCCCAGGTCTCTCCCTCCGTGATCTAACAAAATCAATAAATCATGCCCCAATTTGAATCTAGATACAACGAATATTCTCCAAATAAAACTTGACAAAACAAACGGAACCTTTGGGGATAGGATGACAGCCTGTTCAGAATGATTGTGTTATCTAGATTAGACCACCAAGCCAAGTTGCTAAATTTAAACATAGAGGAAGAGAACAATATTTTTTTATTAGAGCAATATAACAAATAGAGAAGAACAAATTGTATATCTGCTTAATAGACTGTAGTTTAAACTAAAGAAAAATTTACTTGTTAACCTCCCCAACTACTTGGTATCTCAACATAGCTGATTGATCGTTGGTTGATTTCCTGGTTAACTTGCTCCTTAACCATCAACGTGTGGTATCCATAGACAGCTCAAAACCACCGAGTATTATGGTCATAACTGTTCTGCAGGCTCATTTTACAGCCTGAAGAAAATGATTTTGAATATCCATTTACACATTAGCCAACACATTACTGGCAGTTAGATAGCGATGGAGGGCATGATGTCTTAACTTGGTCACACCCACAAAGATGGCTAATAACTTCTGTCAATTCCCAGACTTTTTTTGTTAATTACAAAGAGTCAAAAAGAAGCAGCAAGCATAGAATGAGAGAGAGGTAGGAAAAGACTAGCATGAAAGTCCATACTTCCTGGTAGAAATCTATTCTCTTCTTTAGTTATCTATTTAGCATCTAAGGCCTTCTCCTTAAACTGTGCACCATGAAGAGATTCTCAGAAAATTCTAAAATGGAAAAGGACTTGTTTAAAGTTATCTTTTATTTTGCAACTAATTACCTTCTGCAATTTACTATTTCTGAAAGAGTTAGTTTTTCTGACAATTTTCTTACAATAAAGATTTCAAATCCGAAAAGGAGAAAGCCAAATGAATTTTAAAGGTTAAGTAAAATGTAGGATCCATAAAGTGAGTCAAAACATAGCCAGTAGATATTCACAACTAAGACCGGGATATATTTATGGCTTAAAGACTAATGCCAAGGAATCGTGCCATAACTCTGAGTTTACTCCCTCCTCTTATGCATAGAATTTTGGTTTGTCCTTCTTTTAATGAAATTTGTTACTTTATCAAAATATATATATATATATATATATATATAACTTGTGGGGCAGGGCAGTGTTTCAGAGAGAAAACAAACCCACTGTAACTAGCACTTTCTGCAACCTTTTTTTATGAAATCACTTTCTGCAACTTTTAAATTTAATGCAGAGAGAACATGTGTACCACCATCCATTCTTTCTTATGGCAATTAGTGATGTAAACTAGTGGTGCCATAAATCTGACTCAAACTACCTCCTCCTTTTCCTTTATATCCAATCTAACTAATGGTATAGAAGAATGTTTTAGCGGGATAAAATAAACAAAGATCGACTTTCCTGCCTGCGTTTTTAAAGAACACTTCGTCCAACTTTTACCAGAATATGGGAAGACCTGATATTATAAAATTGGCCTTCTTAAACTTTATATACACAATGAACATAACAGTAATGCCTTCAAGTTGAACAGTTTTCCTTCAATCGCACGCAACAAACACACTTTCATTTCAAACTGATATAGTTTTAAGGGAAGATATCTACCTCACTGCCGACAGCAAGTAAAGAACCTTCATTATTAAAAGTTAGCGCTAGTTGTTGTCCAACATCTTGCAATGGCTCAAGTACTCTCTCCGATGATCTTAGACCCAGTGAAAGATTATCAGCTCTCTGAATATCCCAGTCAAACCATCTACACAAGAAGCACATTGATAAGATATTTAATCAAGCTGCTAGCAAAAAGTGCCTGCAAAAGTTCCAATTTCAAATATTGCAAGTGGTACTGTGGACTATGTTTGCAAAAGCAACCAACCAGAGAGTGAACTTAAAAATGCAAAGAATGAACAATTTTAAAAAGTACTACTCCTAGTAGACATGATGTCAACTGTCAAGTGATCAAAACGACGTCAAGTGATGACTTCAGCCTTATCTACATAAAACACTATCTATATCTTCTAGGGGGAAGTGTATGCTTTAGTGATTTTATGAATCAGCCCAAGCCACCACTCACAAGTCACAAAGGGAGGGCTGAAAAGAAAGAAGAGAATACTCAACATGAATACCCAGCTAAGTAAGCTCAAAAGTAAATTCTGTGGCACAACCTTCCTTCAAGTAGTGCATCTTCTTACAAGTACCAAATGCTTTTTGTTAGACAATCACCTAAAGACCACGGACACGTGACTTATCCTAGCCGGCAGTTGTATGAGTAGTTTGTAGGTGTAAGTGTTTATGTAAGTCTCAAACTCTATTATTGAGAATGTTGAGGCAAATATACCTCTGTGTAGATAAGGATGAAAGGGTTAGTAGGACTCCCCTATATAGTGTATAAATATCTCATCATATGCACCGTTGACACAGTGAAAGAAATAGAGTTCCAAATATTCTTCATTTTATTGAATTTCTTCTTGGTATCAGAGCTTAGGCTCTATTGAACGCAGATCCTGAAAGTTTCCCAACCAAACATTCATCATGTCTACCTCTGCAAATGGAACCCTGACCCTTTCACCATCTTCATTACACCAACTCATTACTATTTGTTCTATTAAACTTAAACCCACAAACTATCTTGTTTGGAGAACACAAATTCTACAACTCATGCAAACTCTAAAAGTTACAAGTATTATCAAAGACGAAGCCCCAGAAGAAACTCTAGAAAATGAGAAAGGAGAAACTAGTCCAAACCCAAATTTCATTGAATGGGAAGAACGTGATGTTCTAATTAGGAGTTGGTTATCCGGAACAATGACAGAAGAGTCAATGTTTCTCATTATCGGGTGCACAACGGCCAAGCGGATATGATCTTGCCTTGAGGATACCTACCTACAAGCAAGCAAAGACAAGGAATTTCAGTTGAAGCAACAGTTACAAGCTATCAAACTAGGAACAAAGTCTATAGATGAATATATAAGAGAATTCAAAGGGATATGTGATAGTCTTATGGCTATACACAAGCCCTTGGATGAAGATAGCAAAGTTATCAACTTTGCTAGAGGCCTTGGGAGTAAATACAGAACTCTTCGAACTGTTATGTTAGGGAAACCTCCATACCCAACATTCACACAGTTTGTAAATGCTCTTAGGGGATTTGAAATGAGAGACGACTCTGATGAACAATTGGGACAAACACACGTTGACACTAACATGGCATTTATAGCTCAAAAATCCCAAGGAAGAGGTCGTGGCAACTTTGTTAGAGGAAGAGGACAACAAAGAGGAAGAGGCAATAGACCACCAAATCAGAGATACTTTGGTGGAAATAATTACAATGGAAATAATCAACAAAAGGATTCAAAACCAAATCCATGTCAAATATGTGGCAGAAATAACCATACTGCACTTTCCTGTTTTTACAGGTGGGACTACTCTTATCAGGCGCAACAAGAAGTACCAAAAGCATTAGCTGCTATGTCATTCAATGATCAAACTGATCATAATCTTTATATGGACTCAGGCGTTACTAATCATATGGTACAAACACCAGGTATTCTCACAAATCCATCTCCTTTTCAAAGATGTGATTTGGTAATGGTAGGAAATGGAGAAAAACTACCCATAACACATGTAGGAGATAAGTATATTGGTAAGAACCTACATCTAAAGGAAGTCTTTGTTGTGCCTAATCTCAAGAAGAATCTCATCTCTGTTAGCAAGTTAGTAGAAGACAATCCATGCTCTTTGAAATTTACTGACAAGGGTTTTATTGTTAAGGACTTGAGAACGAGGATCACTCTAGCAAAAGGGAATAAAAAGGCCGGTTTGTACACTTTGGAAGGGAACTTACATGAAGCATTAACAACTACAAAGGAAGGAAAGAATTCAGACACATCGTGGCATCAACGATTGGGACACCCAAATTCAAGAATACTTAAATTTTTGGATAAAAATAAATTGATTTATGTTAGAAGTTGGAATAAAAATGTCTCAGTTTGTACTAGTTGTCAAATGGGAAAGAGTTGTAAGTTACCTTTTCAAGTGTCAAATAAAAGAGAAGTTGAACCACTCGCAAAAATTCACAGTGATTTATGGGGTCCAGCCCCCGTATCTTCCTCTCAAGGTATTAAGTACTATGTCATTTTTGTGGATGATTGCACGAGATTTACTTGGTTATATCCTTTAAAGAAGAAATCAGACTTCTTGCCTATTTTTATAACCTTTCACAAGTTGGTGGAAAATCAATTGTCCAAGAAACTCAAAGTGTTTCAATGTGATGGTGGAGGAGAATTTAATTGCATGGAGTTCATAAATTACTTGGCTCAGAATGGGATTAGGAGACAAATTTCTTGTCCTCATACACCCGAGCAAAATGGAGTGGCAGAAAGAAAACACAGACATATTGTTGAAACAGGTCTTACTATGATTTTTAATGCTAATGTACCAATGTTTCTTTGGGTTGAAGCTTTTATGTCTGCCGTATACTTCCAGTATCTCCTCTCCAAAGTTCAGAACAACATTCCTCAAGCTCCATGGATAATATTGATACAACTTCCTCATCCAGTATCTCCTCATTAAACCCATCAGATTTTAAAGGTATTCAACTATTTGTTGACCTCCCTCCTATACAACCCACAACAGCCTTGCCTACTTCTTCGCCTCCCTCTCCACCACATAGTCCGCCTAATACCCATCACATGCTTACTAGAAACAAAACCAAGTCCATCTCCAATCCTACATTTCATACCCTTTTCATTGCTACAACAAATCCAGATCTGAAAGAACCACGGACTATAAAGGATGCAATGTCCAAACCACACTGGAAGGAAGCTATGGATGAAGAACTGCGTGCTTTAAAATCAAATGATACTTGGGAGTTGGTTCCTCGTCGACCATATATGAACGTTGTAGGATCAAAATGGGTCTTCAAAACCAAACTCAATGCAGATGGCTCTGTGGAACGATTCAAAGCGCGTCTTGTCGCCAAAGGATACAACCAAATTGAGGGGATTGATTTTGAGGATACTTTTAGTCCAGTCGTCAAGGCTACGACGATTAGAATTGTTCTATCTATTGCTACAACCCGCAACTGGCCACTCAAACAACTTGATGTAAAGAATGTCTTCTTACATGGCGAGCTCAAAGAACTGGTTTTTATGGAGCAACCTCCGGGATACAAGAATCTACTCTTCTCTGATCATGTGTGCTTGCTTAAAAAGGCTCTCTATGGCCTCAAATAGGCACCCAAAGCCTGGTTTCACAAATTCAGCACATATTTAGCTCATCTTGGTTTTAAATGTAGCAAGGCTGATTCATCCTTGTTCGTTTTCCACTCTCATAGAGGTATAGTCTTGCTCCTCCTCTATGTTGACGACATTATTTTGACAGGTAGTAGTGTTGTGTTGCTTGATCAGCTTATCTCCAACTTGAAATCCACATTTGCCATGAAGGACATGGGCAGTCTACATTATTTCCTTGGTATAGTTGTTTCTCGAAGTTTCGATGGCTTATTTCTTAGCCAAAGAAAATATGTCGAGGACATTCTTGAGCGCACAAACATGCTTGCTGCTCGTGCTCATCAGACGCCTCTATCTCAAAAGCATGGTCTTCATGAATCGGTTGGTCCATCAGTTGATCCGTCTGAATTTCGAAGTGTGGTGGGTGCTCTTCAATACCTTACGCTTACTCGCCCAGAAATAAGTCACGCGGTGAATCTTTTATGCCAGTTTATGCAGAGTCCAGCAGAAAATCATTGGACTGGGGTTAAGCGAATTTTGAGGTACATTGTTGGAACACTACATCTTGGCCTTCGCATCACATCAAAGTCATCTCTACATCTCGTGGGTTTCTCTGACGCAGATTGGGCAGGTTGCCCGCTCACTCGTCGATCCACAACTAGTCTGTGCATTTTCTTGGGTTCGAACTGTGTGTCTTGGTCCTCAAAGAAGCAAAATACAGTCACGAAGTCGAGTGCAGAGGCTGAGTATAGAGCGCTGGCCTCATTAGCTGCAGAATTAACTTGGATTACATATATTCTCAAGGATATTTGTATCTCTCTTCTGAGTCCACCAGTTATGCTTACTGATAATCTAAGTGCACTTCACCTTACAGCTAATCCAGTTCTTCATGCTCGCACAAAACATATAGAACTTGACTATCATTTTGTGCGAGAGAAGGTCGTCCAAGGAGCCATGATAACTAAATTTGTTCCTTCAGCTGAACAGATTGCCGATGTCTTCACAAAGGCACTTACGAAGTCCCAATTTCGCTTCATGCGATCCAAGCTTGGAGTTGTGTCTATCCCTGCCTCCAGCTTGAAGGGGGATGTTAGACAATCACCTAAAGACCACGGACACGTGACTTATCCTAGCCGGCAGTTGTATGAGTAGTTTGTAGGTGTAAGTGTTTATGTAAGTCTCAAACTCTATTATTGAGAATGTTGAGGCAAATATACCTCTGTGTAGATAAGGATGGAAGGGTTAGTAGGACTCTCCTATATAGTGTATAAATATCTCATCATATGCACCGTTGACACAGTGAAAGAAATAAAGTTCCAAATATTCTTCATTTTATTGAATTTCTTCTCTTTTAACACAATCTACAAGAAAACCTCACCTGCAGCTTTTTGGCATTGAACATATCAGACCATCTCCACTAGGATGGATGGCCATCCTATAGGGCAGATCACCACCAGTTCCTTCCTTTGCCACCTTCAACAAAAAACACATATTTTAATTCAAAGTGATCCAAACCCAGAAAGGTGAGGCTATATCTGTTTCTGTAATCTCCCAGGTTACATTTAATGTATCAAGGTTTATGCATCTGAATATAAGCAGAAGGAGGCACTGAAAATTAGCAAATCTGATTTCTATAGTCAACCTCCAAGCCCGCTCATCCTTCAGCAAGCAAGATTTAGGCTTTGCCGGCAGTTTGACTTGTCACAAAGTTTAAGATATTCAGTTTTTCTCATGTATTATACTAGTGGTAGTTGAAGAAAATAGTAAAGTAATGACTGAAGGTTAGTTTCGATAAAAAGATCATCAAATCAAAGTTTAAATTTAATAATCTAATTGATTTGAATTCTCAGAAGCTGTGATTCTTGTGAAAGTTGGATAGAAATAGATCCGTATCAAATATTTTGGAACGTCTCAATAAAAACAGTATCATATAAATTAAACAGGAGGGAATAATCCATTAAGCCAAATAATAATACATTCTTTTATAACCATGGTGTACGAATCAGCTTGAGCGCAACTCGACTAATTCCACGGGGTACCTGCTACCTCCCACCAGCACAGGAAGTCAAATAATACATGTTCTAAGAGTTCAAGAAATTTGTGTTTTTTTAATCAAGTAAAGTGATAAATTAAAATGCATCCAGAGGATTCCAATGGTTACAGTAGCTGAGCAAAAAAGGTAGCTCCTGTACAATGAACCTGTGGATACCACTAGTAAGTCAAGGAGCTAACAGAATCCATGAGTTTATCCTATTTACATTTTTCACCTCAATCCAACAAAAAAGACTCATTAGACATCTAGCCTTGAGTGTCAATAAAGGAGAAATGACACCCTCAAAGCATGTGAGATCTTTCTTTCTTTCCAAATACTCCAAAAGATTGTAGGGCGGTACCATTTATCATGTCTGTTTTATAGCCATCCCGACATTACAAAGAAGTTTGTTGATTATAATACTTATTGATTCCATAAGTTCTATTGTTAAACATCAGTCCAATGGATCCAGAGAACTGAACAAAAACAAAAAGCTAGTCAGCTAAGCTAGTTTTCAATTAAAAAGAGAAAAATAAGAAGAAGCTAGTTTTCAATCAGTTTCAGGTAATTGATCTCTTGTAAATGAAGCCATCTGTAATCCACATCACCTATAATTCATATACCTTTAGTTCCTCAAAGATCATACATAACACGAATCTACTAATGCCAGCCAAAATTAAAAAGAGCACAAGATTTGCATTATATAACTGAACACGTACACAAACAAATATCTACAGAGCAATTCAATTTGCATAAAAGCTCTGGACATCGAATCATAAGTAGTGAATTTTATGGCTTACGGGTTCATCAGAGAGAACATTGGAATCAAAATCGAACTGAGCTACAACGAGCGCGTTACGAATACCGCTATTCCCTTCTCCACCTCCTCCGGCAAGGACTACATAGTTTCCCGGCGCCGGTGATGGTTTGTCGCCATCGTCCTTTTCATCATCGGGCGGCGGTTCGACGACAGATCTGAGGGCGCTCGACGGAACCCAACCGGCACCGTAGATAGGGACGCCGTAGTTCTTGCAATTCGCAGAATTGTCCATTTTCCGTCACTTTGATCTCAGCGTATGGGGATGTGTAATAAGGGATTTGATTTTCTTACAGTCAAGTGGTGAGCGTATTCAGTAGAGCCTGTTTGGTCAGACTATAAAACCGGTTAAAAGAGTAGAGCCGGTTTTTTCCCTTGTAGAGCAGGTTCTTTCCGGTTAAGAAAATAGATGAATTGCATGTTAAAATTAAGGGTAATATATTTTTTTTATGCTAAATTAAATGCATTCGCTAGCTAAAAAATATATAAAATATATATATTTTTATATAATACACATATATACAAAAATATTTATTTTATTAGCTATTATTTTTTAGACCAACTAAAAATATATATTTTTTGTTTTTATATTATACAATAAATCAAATAGTTTATATCAGGTGTAAAATTCGTGATTAAATTGTCTTATCTCCTATCCTCTTTAAGTTACATCAACCTAAAGGGTGGAATGAGAAGACTTATGGATCACCATTGTTGTTATTAGGGCCGTGTATAATTTGGTAAATACCGAATTATCATACCAAAACCAAAAATTTTGATATTTGGTATTCGCCATTTTGGTATTTGGTATGGTATTTGGTTTAAGTTTTTAAAAAATTTTGGTATTAGGTATGGTATTTGGTAAGTAAAAAAATAATACTGATATCGTACCGAAATATATAATAAGTTACACAATACACATTATTAACGATAACATAATACTTCTTCGAGGCTAGTAGTAATGCCTGTGTACTTCTTTAGGAAAATTGAGGAACAATGTAGGTTGTAGATTTTGACTCTTATTCTCTAGGATGCCAAGCACCTTAACGTAATACTTTTACGATTCTGGGGTGTTTCTTCTCGTGTATTGAATTGCATTTGTTGAATTAGTCTTTGCTATTCTTTAAGTTCAGAAATTAGCTCTAAGTAAGTAATAAGACATTTTCAAAGATTAAATTTATTCATTTATGTACTTTTTTTTTCTTGATGCGTTGATATTTGCTGGTTTTAAAGAAAAAATTTATCAATAGGGATGACAAGCAATGCGGGTGCGGGGCGGGTTTTCTCTTAACCCGTAAAATTGTAACCCGCCCCGCATAGCAGTTGTACCTGCGTTCACCCGCCCCGCCCCGCATTAGTGTTTTTGTTTTTTCATTTTGTTAGTTTAATTATTTTTAATCTTGGCTGGAATTGTTTTTACACATTACTGTATGCACTCATGTTTTTTTTTAAAATTCTAAAGATCTGCCTGGACGATAATTTGGCCTCATCAAGGAGCTTATCCCCGTGCTATCTGTACAAGACAATTAAAGAAAAAAAATTGAAATATACATACACGTATCACGATAGCACTTAAGTTGTTATTGTCTTTGAATAAAGAGCTCTTACAACAAAATATAGAACAATATATGAAACTTTAGTCTATGGTTTAATAACGCCGATAAAAACAAGATCATTTGTCGTGTTGATAAAGTTAGTAGGCACCTGCTCCGAAGATCTTCCAACCTCAAAGGATTTTGGCAATGTCAGTTAATGTAGAAATTAAATCTTGCACATATGCAAAAAAAAAAAAGTTACTAGTACTTGACAAAAATCTTTAATATCATAATACCTCTTTTTTTTCTAATTTTTTATATTTGATAAAAGTATATATGTTATTCCTATGTTCTTCCAATATTTACTGTATTACCTTGCTGCCCGCTCGATTCCGAGGAATAAAGGGAGGGCGACTGGATCGCCCCGGCGGGGTCACTCTGAGATCCTTTCATCTCTTCTTTTTTTGTGTTGAGAGAGAGTCGCCAAAAGGCTCATTCCAGGAGTGAAAGAGAACCTGGCTTGCTTAGCAACCAAAGCTTAATTTACCCTATTCAAGCTTTCGTTAAAAATACAAAAAAATCTTTGTCAAGGTCAATTAATAGATGTTTTCCTTTTTGTTAATCAGTAGTCACAACTCTTATATTTGAGCAAAATAAGGGATAACACTTTGATCAATAAAATAGATTTATAATTGATTAATAATTATGCGTTAGATATTACACTATCAAAAGTTGTCATAAAAGAATAAGAACTTGACATGCAAGCATTATTAGATTCAAAGTTCAAATAATATAAAACTTTATCTTGCTTCAATATACTACATGGAATCAATTTCATCTTTAGAAAATTAGAAAATTGAGTTTCCTTCTTTGATAAAAATTTTAAACCCGTACCCGCACCGTACCTACATAAAATTTAATTTTTTTCCTTTTGACCCGTCCCGCAATCGCATATGTTTAAACTCGTCCGGCCCCACATGTGTCTAAACCCACACCGCCCCACTGCCATCCCTAATCAATAGTGCTTAGAATATTTTTATTTTTATATTTGTGAAACTTTAATTAAGAATATTACAGTTTATGACTCTATACACTAGTTAATATTTAAGCCGAACAAACCGAAGTTATCGTACCGAATAAACCGAAACCGAAAGGAGAAAAACCGAATCATACCGAATTTAATTAGGTATGGCATTGATATAGCATTTTAGGAAACCGAATACTTAAAATACCGAATCGAAATATTTAAATACCGTACCGTACCGACCGACAAACACCCCTAGTCGTTATCATATAAAAGATTAACATGCCTCACTCATGGTAATTGGTATAATAAAATTATCATTATATAGATAAAAGAGAGCGAGAAAGAAGAATTAGATATTATTTGATGCTAAAATACTTTTGCATTAATTGATGAGTGACTATATAATTATGTGTTGATTAGACTTTGCGAGATTCTTAATATGTGTAATGATCTTTATATAAATGTATCTTTTTATTTAAAAATAATTTACTTAAAATTTATTATTTTACTCTTAATAGTATAATTTTAAAATCACAGAAAATATTACTACATTATATTTAAGATCATAAATTGAAAATCCACACTTAGTCAAAAATATTTGATTTTTGGCAAAATAAACTTTTAGTGGGGACAAGGAGAACGCGCTCAAAATAATTAGAGGACAAGCTGGTTATTCCCTTACCCCCCTCACAAATCTATTGCCGCCGCCATATTGTCCACTGTTATTCCCAAATCTCAATTTATCCTCACCTTTCCTCTCGTCGTAGTTTCCAGAAAAAGAAAAAAAAACTCAAAAATTCGCTCAATCTCTTCCCAAATCTCAAATTTTTCCTCCCAACCATGTTGCTATCGCCGGGCCACTCCCCCCGCCACCTTTCAACACCGTCTGTCGCCGAGCAAAACCCTAATTCAACCCTTATCACCACCACCACCACCAACAATTGTTCTTCAACAGTACCAACCAATAAACACCGTAACAAAGTACTAGATGAAGATACCTACGTCGCTGCAATAGAGAAAATAATCGAGCGCGATTTCTTCCCGGATATCCCAAAGCTTCGTGATCGGCTCGATTGGCTGGAAGCGGTTCGCACAGGCGACCCGGTTCAAATCCGAGATGCTCAGTTAAAAATCATCGAGCGAAGGGGAGGTAAAGCTGTTGGATCGAACACTGGAGGTAAATTTCGAACCCCCGGTTCAACTTTCTTTCGAAATTCCACTACCCCATTTGATGATCCTTACAAAACCCCTACCCCTAGTGTAGTTAAGGGTAATAATTTGTCTAGTGCTAGTGATAATGCTGAGGGTGATGGTGAGGTGGATGTGGATGTGGACGTGTCATTGACGTTAGATGAGTTTTTTAGAAGGTATACGAGTGAAGACAATGAGAGTTTTTCAAAGATCATAGAGAAAGTGAATAGGAAAAGGAAGGAGAAATATGGGTTTTTGTTGGAAGGTGAAAACGAGGAGGATGTTATGTTGATTGAGGATTCTAAGAGGGCTCGGGTAGTTACAGATGGATATGGGACGTCGGATCAGCCAGTGGCTACATTGGAAGGGTGGAAATATTGTGCTAAGAATTTGCTGATGTATCATCCGGCTGATAATGGGGAGGTAGCCTTGACCGAAGAGGAAAGAGCTGAGAGGCTTAAGGGATTGACGAAAGAGATTAGTAAGGTGAATACGAGGTTTCATGTTAAAATGATGGAGTCTCAGCCTAAAGAGGATGAGACAGTAGCTGTGCTTTATACACCCGTTCATGGGGCGACTCCGGTTTATTTCCATGATAGAGGTGAGGATAAGTTGAAGAGCTATGATTTGGAAGATCTGCGGAAGACCCCAAATCAGTTCTTTGTTGAGTCGGGAAAGAAGGCTGAGAATGGATATAGTTTTGTTAAGACTCCTTCGCCCGCGCCTGGTGCGGATGAATCTCCGTTTATAACTTGGGGAGAAATTGAAGGAACACCTCTGAGGCTGGAGCAGGAGGACACACCCATTGATATAGGTGGAAGCGGTGGAGGCCCTCAATATAAGATACCAATGCCACCCTCTAGAGATATGAAGGCTCACTCTTTATCCCGTGAGGCTGCTCGTAAGTTGAGGGAGAGGTCAAAGATGTTTCAGAAACCACCATTACCTTCACCAGTTAGAGGAGGGAGTGCTAGTCCAAGTGCACGCACTCTTTCACCTGCTGCACAGAAGTTTATGCGAAAGGCAATCGCCAAGTCTTCTCACACTTTAGATGAGTCTCTCCGAGCAAGTTACCGTGGTGCAAGTCCTGGATTGAGTACTCCTAAAACTGGTAGGAGTTTGTCAAGGTTAGGAAGAGAAGGTAGTGCAGATTCCAGGTCACCATCTGTAAGAGAGGGCTCTAATCCTCCTTGGTAATTGTACGTCAGCAATGTTTTATTGATAACTACCTTTTAACTGTACTAATTCTTGTCTTCTATACCTGAGCTTTACTTAATATTGTCTTTCATCAGTTGATGTCTGTAAATATTGAAGTCTTGAATTTGCTAGTTTTGATTATGTGTCATCCCTTTTTCTTGTTTTGCTTATAAAAATTTACTCATCACTGTATGAACTGAGAGCTTTAGTTTTGTCAAGTAAGTTGAGCTATTCCCTTACGGGGAAGCTTCTTATCCATTTGAACTCCTTTTGAAAGCGATGGAAATTCTTGGTGGCAAACTGATGATCTTTCAATTTCAGCTATTTTTATTCTGTAGTAGCTTACCTGTTTTGTTTTGGTGTTTCTTCACACTGTTGTTATTTATAGAGGCGTAATTATAATCATGACCACGTAGCACCAAGACATGTATTTGACCTCCTTTTTTTTTCTTCATAAGGTAAGGTATTTATAATAATTAATAAAGAACCAGCACTAAGAATGTGCTGTGATGAAGGATTATTGTATTACCAAGAGATTTTAAGAGGTTCTCCCTCCGAAGTAGGAGAATGACTTTACCAGTTAGAAGTGATAAGTAGGAGAATAATCAGTTGTTATATTCATGTTATTTTCGCATGTGAAGTTATACTGTTGAAAAAAGAACAAGCGAGTATTATATTTCAAATCTTTCTCTGCTCATACTGTTGATTTTTCTTACTGTATTCTGATAGTGGCAAGTATGATATATCCTCTCGGTCTTTTGCTCATCATAATCAAATTCTACCTATGTAATATTATGAAAGATTCATGATCATTGCACCTTGTAGTGCTTGTGAATATTGTTGAATTTGTTCGGGTGATGAAGATAAAGGGATATCAAACGAACAGTGAACTCAGTCCCCTTTATTTGCATAGTAAAGGATATTTAATCCCCTGATATCTTATCCAAAGACTGGTGCTTATTACTAGCAATGGTGGAACAGTATATATGGAGACCAAGTTCTTTTGTTAGGCCATCTATGGTTTCTTTGATGGATGAGAAAAAATAATTAGGAGCCTCATAGATATTGGGTTATGGTATCTACATTCTTACTGGTGCCAGCTCTTGTTGAGACAATAGGTTATATTTGTATTGGCAGAGCAATTGTGCTCACTTTCCTTCTTGCCTCTTGTGATTTTTTTTGGAGAATTGTTCTCTTCTTGCTTTAATGCAGAAGGGTTGGACAAAATCTTTCGTTGTTTTATGTTGTAATGTGTCATATAAGAGAGATACAATAACAACATATCCAGTATTATCCCACATCGTGCGGTCTGGGGAGGGTAGTGTGTACGCTGACCTTACCCCTACCTTTGTGAAGGTAGAGAGGTTGTTTCCAATAGACTCTCGGCTTAGGAATCATATAAGAGAGATACAATGGTTTAAATGGCTGATAAAGGTGACAATTCCACAAGGGATTTTTACATTCCTATACATTATTTGAAACCTTCTTACCTTCCATGCTCAAGTTTCAATTTAATTATATGGTCATATACAATTTATCAATTATATACAAATAAATTTTAAATGAGTATCCCTTTATATTAGGAATTGAACAAGGAATATCAGTTATTTCCTTATTCCTTTATACTTGTCCACTCTCTCTCTTCGTGTCTCTCTCTGCCTTTTCGATTGTACCCATCGTCTAGCTTTCTTTCCAGTAGTGCGATCTTAATAAAAGAATATGATATTTGGCAGTGGAACTTTCACACTTAATTGGTTATTATAAAATTTAGAGTTCACAGGACAAAGATTGCTAACTCAAAAGTGTGGATTACAAACATTGAAAAGAATTACTCCCTCCGTTTAAATTTATGTGAACCCATTTGACTGGGCACAAAGTTTAAAAAAAAGAGTGAAGACTTTTGAACTTGTGGTGTAAAATGAGACACATATATATTGTGTGGCTATAAATTATTATATAAAGGTAAATTGTTTCCAAATAAGGAAAGAGGTCATTCTTTTTGACACGGACTAAAAAGAAAATAGGTTCACATAAATTAAAACAGAGGGAGTACTAAATTCAAGACGAAGATATTGTAGTAATTCATCAATGGATTTCTTGATGTATAGAGTTTCCTCCATTGGCAGCCATTAAAAAGCTTTGAAGCTTTGAAATTGAATTTGGGTTTTCAAAAATCATTATTTGTTTGGATTGGGTGTTGTTGCAAACAATTGGGAATATTGTTTGGAGTTTATATCTCAATTTTGAGGGTTTTTGGTGAAGATTAGACTTGATTTTGGCTTAATTTCAGATTGAAACTCGAAAAAGAAGAAGAAGAAGAAGATATGACATATAATATACTTACGAAATTGTAGTAAAGATGTAGTAAAATTGTAGGTAAATTGTATTCTGTTGTAGTTATAGTATATTTTTTTATTTGAATATTGTATGAAAGTTGAAAAATAGTTGTATTATGTATGAATCGTTGTATAAAATTTGTATCTAAGTTATCAATACAATCTTTTTACATAAAGTTGTTGATATGTATCAAAATTGTATTAAGAGAGTAAGTTTTGATTGGAATTTTAGAGAGGAAGAAGCACACCCCACACACAAAATATATACAAATCAGATACAAAATATACAAAATACATGTTGTATAAAAATGTGTATAATAATTGTATTTAAGTTGTATGATATTGTTATTGTATTTAACTGGGTAGAAATAATGTACGCAAGTTGTAGATAAATTATAGATTAGTTGTAAATAAGTGTATACTGTATAGTTAGTTGTAATTTAATATTACAAAATCAAATGCGATGTGACTAATTCAATATTACATTCCAAGTCGCAATTGACTATAATTTCATTGAGGGTAAAATTTGATTATGTAATTTGACCAAATAACTTGTGACTATAATTGTCAAAAATGTCGATAAGTTCAAAATGTCTCTGTGCCAATTCTCAGTACTTGTACTGAGTATTGCCATTTGTCTAAGTAATAAGGAGCTCTATTTTCAAGTTGGTTATGTGATAGACCTGCAGGCTTTCTGTGCTTATGATGTAGTTTTGATTTCCTTCGCGTTACGAAAAGTAATGCATGTTTAAGGAAATCAATTGTATTAAGCTGATAGTATAATCAGATAAATATTATTCGTCGAAAGACATTTGCTAAAGAAGAATTTTGTGATGCTTAATTGTGTGAATATTAGAGTTAAATGCCAAGAGGTGTTGTTATGTCAAATATCACCAGTTTCTCAAATTATACACGGGGAGGCAACTAGATTTTATCATCATACAATTATTTTTTAACTTTCATACAACATTCAAATAAAAAAATATATATAACTACAACACAATATAATTTACTTACAATTTTACTACAACTTTACTATAATTTCGTAAGTATATTGTATGTCATGTCTTCTTCTAGTTTCAATATGAAATTTAGCCAGAACCAAGTCTAATCTTCACCAAGCACCCTCAAAATTGAGATATAAACTCCAAACAATATTCCCAATTGTTTGCAACAACACCAAATTCAAACAAACAATGATTAAAACTCAAATTCGAATCCAAAGCTTTATGATAGATTAGTGTTCGAATCTTCAATTCCTACGACCTGGAGGTTACTTCAATAGGTTGATTGGCAGAAGATAATTTTTAGGCTTACCTTATTGAGAGAGAAAAATGGTGAGGGAGAAAGATGAAGAAAGAAAGAAAAATTGATGAGAGATGCGGCAGTGAGGAAAGAGGAGAGAAGAGAAAAAAGGAAAAAGATGTAATTAAATCTCCTAATTCAAGACACTAATGATGGATTGTATATAATTTATAAGTAATCTTTGTTTAGGATGGGTAATATACAAAACTAGAATAATTTTGATAAATAAGTTTTAAATATTATATAGGAATGAAAAAATCTATTCCACAACTGCAATCTAGATAATCTTATTTCCTCTTTCGAATTTGATGGAAGTGAAAAATACATTTGTAGATTATTCATATTAAGGTAGTTAATTGAAATTGGAACTTAAAATTTGCGTAATTAACATTAAGGCATGATCTGAACTGTATTCTCAAAAAGTGAAGGCAGACCAGAGTAACATCATTGTGGTTTGTCGTATGACAGTACACTGCCATTTCAAGTTTGATTACAACACAGATGAATGCCGAACAACTATCACTACAGTGATTAGGATAATCATGGTAAATTATGTTGCTAAAATAACAATAAATTAAGTGTAATTCTACAGGTGAAGTCTAGGGAGGATAGTGTGTACGCAGATCTTACTGCTACCTTAAGAAAGTAGAGTCTATTTTTGATAGACTCTCGACTCAAGGAAAGATAAAAAAAAAAAGATAGTAATGGCAACAAGTATTAATACCACCAAGATAATAAGAAAACTGAAGCGATAAAAATAACAAGTAGTGATATAAATCTAAAAATAAGAAAATACAAGACTAACAATGATACTGGTGAGGACAAGGGAAACGCACGACTACCTGCTAATCTTTTACCTTAATTTTCGATTTCCATATCCTCATATCAAAATTTATATTCTCAGTAAGCTGAAGTAGCGTCGTATCATGTCTAATGACATCTCCTCGATACTTCTTTTGTCTGATTTTACCTCTCAGCACACCCACCAGAGCGAATCTCTCACCCCTCCCTATTGGGCATTTGTGCCTCTAAAGTTATGTTGCGAAAACATGATCCATAATTAGAAATGTGTTTTCCTTCTACCTAAATTTTGATTGATAGAGAGTTATTTGATACTTGACATGATTAGGTAATTACCCTTGCACGTCACTGAGCTTGAAAATAAGTTTCATATCTTTTCATGTGATTTGCTTTGAAGTCTGCTGAAAGCCATTATTAACGTTATCATTGCACATCATGTGCTTGAATTAATTTTGAGTTCATCAGATGCTTTATTTACTTGTGACGCTATTTGAACTGATCCTTGAGCGAGTCCAGAATCAAAGTATTATTTTTTTAGACTCAAAGCATAAAATTAGATGAAAAAAATAACTGATAATCATTTTATGTAGCACATGAATTATATACACTATACTTTAACGACACGTTTGTCCATTACATATCCTAAAGTTGAAAAGACAGATAAATATAACGCATCAAATATATGCACTATGCATGTATTAAAAAACAGCTAGTCTTCTTCTTCGGGACAGAAGCCCAAAAATGTTCCCCCCCCTCCCCCCCTCCCATTTTTAAAGCTTAAAGCTCCATTGGAGCTCACCCGTCTGCCAAAAATCGTGTCCCGTCATTATTTTAGCGAGCTAACACCCGATCCAAGGTGTTGTCGTGTAGTGAAGCTCTTTTATTGTCCGTTTCTGTGGTCAAATCTTCATAGTTTCTCAATTCAAAAAATGCCCCCTCCCCAAAATTTAAAGCTTAAAGCTCCATCGGGGCCCACTCGCCCCTCAAAAATCGTGTTTCATCATTATTTTAGCAAGCTAACACCCGATCCACGATGTTGTCGTGTAGTGGAGCTCTTTTATTGCCCGTTTTGGTGGTCAAATCTTCATACTTTCTCAATTTAAAAAATGGTCCCCCGCTGCCCCTGATTTTTAAAGCTTAAAGCTCTATTGGATCACACCCGTCCCTCAAAAATCGTGTCCCATCATTATTTTAGCGAGCTAATGATGTTGGGCATATTTCGATATGTGTTGATGTTACTTTACCCATGTTTTAACCGCTTTTTGATGCTATTTGATCTTTAAAATGCCCAACATAGTTTAATTATTGGTTTTATGACTAATTGAGTTGTGTGTGATGAATTAGGGTGTTTGGAGTACAAAAATATAAAGAAAATGTGCTCTAGGCAGAGGAAGAAGGGTTGGATGCGTCGCATCCAACCTAGAAAAACTACATCTTTCGTGCACCCTTAGCAGTGAAGTCGGCCCATAGCGTCCGCCATAGCATCCGAGACTGGGAAGTAGAAGAGAAGGGTGAATGCGTCGCGTCCACCCTCACATGCAAAGTTAAGAAATGGAGGAACAAAGGGTGGATGCGAAGCATCCACCCTAGCATGCGAAGCTGAGAAGTGGAGGACGAGGTGGATGCGACGCATCCACCCTAGCATCAATCCCTGAAGCTGATTTGGATTAGAAATAGGAGAACTTTGGCCCACGACTTTGGTACGCAATATATAAGCTAAAAACGCCTCTTTTAGGGCATCTAACATATTGGAAAGAGGGAAAAAGCCACGACAAAGCTGTGGAGGCCGGAATTCATCAAGTTTCATCTTTCTCCTACCAAACTTAGTAATTTTTATGTTTCTTTGTATGATTTGTTGTTTGGCTACCATGTCTATATGGAGCTAAACTTCACGTTCTAGGGTTGTGGTTCTTTCATGACTATTGTTATTCGGATATTGATTTTGACTTCTTGATTTATCATATTAGTTTATTTATTCAATCTTGCGCTTATTTATTTGATTGCTTGATCACCAATTGAATATTATCTACGAATCTAGAATTGAACTCGAAAGTGGGAATTCTATATTGCATACAGGATTGAGTAGGGCAAGTTCTTGAACTCGGGCATCGGGAAACAGATTCGTGGTTAGGATAGACATATACCTAATTGCCTTGCTTGGTTGATTTATAGGAATTATAAATGCGTTCTTGTTGATTCTAACTCCATAGACATATAGGCGTTAGGTTAGCTTGAATAGGCGAGTAAGAACTCGACAGATTTTTATGAGCAATATTAACCCTGTCAACCAATAAGCTAGATAAATTAGTCGGCCAATTCAATTTAAGAATACAATAGGATTGTTAGATAGCCCATAACCTTAGATCGTTTTCATTACATTGATATCATAAAAATCTGCTCTTTCTCTGTTCAAAGTTCATTATTTATATTTTTTATTTAATTAGTTTAGAATCAAATATTTTTAGGTTTAATTCTTGTTTAGATAATTATGATAGTCTAATTTAGTTAATAGTTAATCATAAGTCCTCGTGGGTTCGACATCCGACTTTTAGTCTCTTTATTACTTGACGACCGCGTATACTTGCGTGAGTGTGTTTGGTCGCAACAAGTTTTTGGC
The DNA here is from genome assembly GCF_000390325.3 of Nicotiana tomentosiformis. Taxonomy (NCBI): domain Eukaryota; kingdom Viridiplantae; phylum Streptophyta; class Magnoliopsida; order Solanales; family Solanaceae; genus Nicotiana; species Nicotiana tomentosiformis. Next base: position 11,094,304 of record NC_090818.1, read on the forward strand.
GCCGTTGCCGGGGACTTAGAAATTTGCTATTTTTCTAGATTAGACATTTTTTTTTATCTATTCATGTTTTTTTATTATTTTATTTTAGTTAGTATTTTTTATTTATTTTAGCATGGCATCTTGGAATAAAAATTGTTCGAATGATGGTTATTCTTATTTTGATGATCCTTGTCCATATTGTGGAGGACCCCACTGGTGGAAAAATTATCAGAATGTTCCCAGGAGCGAGTTGTGCGCACAATCTCAATCCTTTGAGTGGAATATTTGTAATATGTGTGGTGGTCAAGATGGCCATTGGGATGGTTGTCCTAATTTTGTTCATCCTTCTCTGAGCCCTTATTATGATCTTTCTAATGATATTTCTGAGTTTGATAGGGGCAATGAAGTGCAGGATATGGAGCCTGATGCATATATTAGGGATATTCTGAGGCAAGTAGCAGAGCAACAGGATGAACTCAAAAAAGATATGAAAAGAATGAGGGCAGCAATCACAAGAATGAAGGCCAATATGGAAGAATTGAATGAAGAGAGCGAGTACCAGCAAGAGAAAATTTTTGAAAAAGAGGAGATTTTGAGCCAAACTTGGCTGGCAGAACAGGCTGAAAAGTTAGAAATATATGAAGCTCAACATGAGGAACTTACTGATGGGATGAGACACTTTATAGAGGGAAGATCTAAACTGGGACAAGGGATCTATAAATTTGTCACTACTATTCACGACTTGCAAGATAAATTAAATGCAAAGGTTGTTGCGTCTATCGCCCAACAAAATAGTAATGAGTTGTCAGAAGCTGAAAAGGAGCTTATACGCCAAATTGAGGAGCTAAAAGTGGAGAGCCAATCATTCGAGCATATTTCTGTTGATGATGCCCATGTTGAGAAAAGTACACTAGAGCCATGCGAGGTAGCAGATAATGTTATATTTGAAGACTCTAATGTGTGCACATATGAGGATATAAATAGTAATACAATTCTAAAGTTGGGGCGTGTTGGTCCTCATTCTAAATATTTTTCGACATTGTATTTGGATGATGACATGGAAATCGAGTCATCTAAGCCTTTGGAGGAGTCAATGGAAGAGGAACATGATGCCTATATTTTTGAATTTGTCATGCCAAAAAGCAAAAAATACATTCCTCATCTAAAGGCCGAGAAGTGTAGAGTGAAAAATTTATTACTTGGCCTGGTTATCTTTGTAGCCCCACCACTGGAGCATAGCCGCAAACTGGATGCCATGTTAGGGGCTCAATTCATAAGTTCGAGGTGGAGGCAAAAAGTGGTTCACGTCGTGCCGCTACGTTAAATCAGGCGCTTGTTGGGAGGCAACCCAGCGTTACTGCTTTCTTTTATTTTTGTTTACTTTTTATTTTATTTTATTTTTATTATTTTGTAGTATTTATTTTTGTTTTGTAGGATTATGAGCATAGGAAGCAAAGCCATTAGAAGAGTGCAAAAGCGAGCTAGATGGTGAGGACTAAGTGTGGGGTGCCCACACAAAGGACGATGCCTGGGGGAAGTCTGAGTACCTCGTGAGCCGCTATTGCTTCGGCCTTTGGCCTACCAGGGAGTCTCGTTTACCCTCTTATTATTTATAGTATGCATTGAGGACATTGCAAAATTTTAAGTGTGGGGTGAGGAGATCGTTTGGATGAGTTTCTGTGCTATTTTAGCTTAGTTGTAGTACTCATTCTTAAGTGCAGTAGCTTTTGTGGAAAAAAAAAACGAAAAAAGTAGAAAAATTGGACTTTTCCCGATGATTGATCTTCTAGACAATTTTCTTGAGGGATTAAAGTCTAAACAAAAATCCAAAATATGTCTTTTAGCTTTCTTTAGGTAGTAATAATCCCCTGTGGTTTTTCTTTGTGCCTCGGTTCTTTTCCATGGGATGTAATTTGAACCAGGTAGCTTTTTTCTTTCCGAGTAGATTAGGAATTTAGGGAATAAAAGGAGCAAGAATGATGAACCTAGGCGCCCTTGACTTGTTTGATAGTAACATATTTATGCTTTGGCATGTGTAGTATCTTCTGTATGATTTGAATTTATTGATGATGCCTTGTTAAATTGGATAGCATGTTTTGTGGCGCCTATGTCTCGTTTACATGACTTATGTTCACCTTGTGTTTAATACTTAATATCTCGTGGCTCCGTGAATACTTGCATTACTTGAGAGTCGGAATGTGATCGTCCTTAGTGAGTCATGTGCCATGTGTGGTGAGGTTTTTTGTGTTGTCCATGTATTGTACTTGTGTCTAGAACTTGCCCGGTATGTGAGTTGAAGCGAAATTTTAGGTGATGCTCGGTTTGAAAAATGATTTTAGGATTTCTTTGATCTTTTTGAGCTTATTGCTTATCACAAATAAAATCTATCCCTAGTTAACCCTTTTGAGCCTGTAGACCTTTTATTTGGTACCCACATTACAAGCCTATACCCTTTTTATTCTTAATTGACATTGTTTTGATCCTTTTACCTCTTAAAGCACTTTAATTGTTAGATGAGCGCTAAAAGAAGTAAGAAGGGACTAAGTGTGGGGTGACTTTTGAGTGGAACCAATGAAAGAAAGAAGGGTGCACTTATTTTGTAAAATAATACACCACTAGCGGAAATTGAAAGAAAGAAAAATATAAATGAATAAATTGTTGTCTTGTTCTTGCTAGTGGGTATGAATTAAAGTAGTGCTTAAAGAAAGAGGAAATATTGTTGGGGTGATATTATTTGTGAAATTGAAGTGGTGTTGAAGAATTTGCGCTTAAGTTATTTTGTGATGTATTAAAGTGCTTAGGAGGGTGAGTCACTATTCCTTAAATATATCCTACCCGTCCCTTAGCCCACATTACAACCATGAAAAAGTCCTAATTGATTTTAGATCGAGCGAGCTTACATTAGTAGAGATTTACATTAAGGGCAAGCCTATGGTACTAATTTCATGCATGTGACTTCTTTGTGAGAGTGAGCGATTTTCTTTGATATATGTGAGTCATTAAAATATATTTGATCATGAGATTCGAATGTGTGGATTGAACTCGCTCTCTTGTTCTTGTTGTGAGGGCACATGGTTTCACGAGGGATAGGTAACGTTATTAGACTTCTCTATGATGTTGGGTGTTCAAGCCATGAGTGCATAGTGACATTGAGTCGGTTTTTGAGGTTAGGATTGTTGTGAGCATGTTGTCTTTGTTCGAATATTTTTAAAGAATGGCATAAGTAAAGGGAAGGGTATGTGATGCATAGCCTAGAGCCTAATTGTTGCAAATAACCACGGTCATAGGTGCAGTGTGCTTTGAATGATAAGAGCTTAATTTTGTTTCGTCTACTATAGTGATGGTTTGTTCGAGGACGAACAAAGGTTTAAGTGTGGGGTGGTGATGTTGGGCATATTTCGATATGTGTTGATGTTACTTTACCCATGTTTTAACCGCTTTTTGATGCTATTTGATCTTTAAAATGCCCAACATGATTTAATTATTGGTTTTATGACTAATTGAGTTGTGTGTGATGAATTAGGGTGTTTGGAGTACAAAAATATAAAGAAAAGGTGCTCTAGGCAGAGGAAGAAGGGTTGGATGCGTCGCATCCAACCTAGAAAAACTACATCTTTCGTGCACCCTTAGCAGTGAAGTTGGCCCATAGCGTCCGCCATAGCATCCGAGACTGGGAAGTAGAAGAGAAGGGTGGATGCGTCGCGTCCACCCTCACATGCAAAGTTAAGAAATGGAGGAACAAAGGGTGGATGCGAAGCATCCACCCTAGCATGCGAAGCTGAGAAGTGGAGGACGAGGTGGATGCGACGCATCCACCCTAGCATCAATCCCTGAAGCTGATTTGGATTAGAAATAGGAGAACTTTGGCCCACGACTTTGGTACGCAATATATAAGCCAAAAACGCCTCTTTTAGGTCATCTAACATATTGGGAAGAGGGAAAAAGCCACGACAAAGCTGTGGAGGCCGGAATTCATCAAGTTTCTTCTTTCTCCCACCAAACTTAGTAATTTTTATGTTTCTTTATATGATTTGTTGTTTGGCTACCATGTCTATATGGAGCTAAACTTCACGTTCTAGGGTTGTGGTTCTTTCATGACTATTGTTATTCGGATATTGATTTTGACTTCTTGATTTATCATATTAGTTTATTTATTCAATCTTGCGCTTATTTATTTGATTGCTTGATCACCAATTGAATATTATCTACGAATCTAGAATTGAACTCGAAAGTGGGAATTCTATATTGCATACAGGATTGAGTAGGGCAAGTTCTTGAACTCGGGCATCGGGAAACAGATTCGTGGTTAGGATAGACATATACCTAATTGCCTTGCTTGGTTGATTTACAGGAATTATAAATGCGTTCTTGTTGATTCTAACTCCATAGACATATAGGCGTTAGGTTAGCTTGAATAGGCGAGTAAGAACTCGACAGATTTTTATGAGCAATATTAACCCTGTCAACCAATAAGCTAGATAAATTAGTCGGCCAATTCAATTTAAGAATACAATAGGATTGTTAGATAGCCCATAACCCTAGATCGTTTTCATTACATTGATATCATAAAAATCTGCTCTTTCTCTGTTCAAAGTTCATTATTTATATTTTTTATTTAATTAGTTTAGAATCAAATATTTTTAGGTTTAATTCTTGTTTAGATAATTATGATAGTCTAATTTAGTTAATAGTTAATCATAAGTCCTCGTGGGTTCGACATCCGACTTTTAGTCTCTTTATTACTTGACGACCGTGTATACTTGCGTGAGTGTGTTTGGTCGTAACAGCTAACACCCGATCCAAGGCGTTGTTGTGTAGTGAAGCTCTTTTATTGCCCGTTTCGGTAGTCAAATCTTCATACTTTCTCAATTAAAAAAAACTCTAAAAAGAGGTATTTCGAATCACTTTTGTAGTATAACTCATGTATATAATTGACTAATTAGTTGTTTTACTATGTTGTATGCTTTTTGTGATCATTTTTTGATTTTTTTTATTTTTTATTTTTTATCCGGATTAGTTTATTTATGTGCAAAAAATTATGAAAATTGTATATTGTTCTTTTGTTGAATAATTAGTGTTATATGTGACTTTAGTATTGTAAATATAATAATATGTGACTTTATTGTTGTTTAGTACCCTTTAGTGTTATGTTGTGCCGTTTAGCCTAATAGAACTGATAATAAATTTTAATTTATGTTAGTTGATATTATTTATGACCATTTAGAGTAGTGTGACTTTAGTGCTCTTTAGGATTCTTTAGTGTAGAATAAAAACTATGTGCCCTCATTATCTAACATGGTTAGAGTACTCAATTATGGATAAAATGTTAATCAATTATTAAGTGTTTATTAAATGTATTATTAGATAACAATCAAATATTAGATATGAATCATAAAATAATTAGTTGACAGTACAAAAGAGATGCTACTGGATTTATGTGAAAAATATAAAGTTAACAAGCAAATCGTTAAGAATGACATACATTGAAGAAACTAACATATAAATAATTATTTAATTTATCACCCTAAATAATAATATAAAAACTTTATCGATTAGATATTAATATAAAAAATATTGTAATATATTTAAAGATGTTAAACGATTAAAGAAAAAATACTTTAATTAATATTATTCAAGTTACAGACATCGTCATGGATCCTCCCCATGTGCACCGTGGACCTGCTGTTCGAGAGTTACTATTGCTCCAGGGTTGCCATAGGTCTTCACACATCTGGGATGGACAGTTGCTGTCCCAGACCTTCCACCCTAGACGTATAGACGATCTTTGGGAGTTCATTAGGGACCACCCACTTAATCCCCGTACAGTTACACGCCTTGAGCAGACGGGGTTTTATCGGATTATAGAGATCGGCCGGTTGCAGTTCGACTGGCCCCTGATCACGTCTATGATAGAGCGGTGGTGATCAGAGACTCACACATTTCATCTACCTATCGGGGATGCTACCATCACGCTAGAGGACATGGAGGTTCTCTTCGGGTTGCCCGTTGATGGTATGATTGTCAGTTAGCCGCATGCTCTTAGGGATTATACGAGAGAGGACTATCTACATATGTTGTAGAGGCTCACCGATTTTCAGCCTGCGGAGCCGACTGCTATGAGTGGTGCTAGTTGATTGCAGCTGTCGCCCGTTAGGCAACATCTGGTGGCCCTGTACGCAGAGATTACTAATGACTCATCGGTAAAGGCTATCGAGCGTCAGACGAGGCTGTTGCTGCTGATGATGATTGGTGGTATTATGTTCCCGAACACTTCGGGAAACCTAGTTAGCTTGCGATTTTTGCATCATCTAGAGCGGCTAGATGAGTTACCTACTTACAACTGGGGTGGAGCTGTTCTAGCCTACCTTTATAGGCAGCTGTGCCGTTTGTCCATTTGGTTCCGTATCTACGTTCTTTTTTGCACTTGCCAACAACGCAAATAATCCTTGTTACACACCATTTTAAATGGTTCTGGCGGCCAATAATGCTCAGCACCCACTTGTTAGAAGTGACCACTATAGGTGTTTACGTATGCGGCAACACTATATTCTTTATCAACGTACCTCGTCACCGCAAAACCAGTATGTTGAAAGCACTTCATGGCATGTGAGCATGGCAAGTGATAGATCGACCATTTCCTACACGAACATAATCTTCTAGATTCATTGATGGTATAGGTATTATTACCGTGCTTTTGATACAGACCAGTGCGGATTTCAAAAATATTTCGCTCGATGCAATAGTGTAAATATGTATGCCACTTTGCTCGCTTCCTATATTTCTCAGATCGTTTCATCGGGTGTGGCATAAATTGAACACCTCTTTATAACAAGGACGATGTACTTTGGGATCTTTTAATAAACCTCTCTGCCATCTGCTTGAATGACATCCGCACCATGGCAGTGAGAGGCAATCGACAAGCAGACTTCAACAACCCGTTGAAAGACTCTGACACGTTTGTGGTCAAAATTCCCCATCTTCTGCCACCATCCTTATGAAAAGTTCACTTATCAAGCTCATGTTGCATCAACCAATGATAAGCTTCTGGGTCTTCTTGTCTAATCAATTCCATTCGCCTCTTGAATTTACACTCTTGATGATTTATTGCAGCCATCCACATTAAATCATGTAAGCTCTTGTTCGGACAAGCCCGCTGGTAGTTGTCCTTCAAGTGCCTAACACAGTAACGGTGGTAGACATACTGTTCCTTCCATGCATCCAAAGTTTGTACAGAACTTAAAATTCCACCATGCCGATCAGATATTAGACAAATACTTGAACGTTATCTGACGACGTGCTCCTTCAAGTGGTTCAAAAACTATGTCCAAGTCTCTTGACTTTCATTGGCACAAATAACAAATGTGAGAGAAAATATGCTTCCATTAGTATCTATTGCAACGACAATCATCATCTTAATAGCATACTTTCCATAGACATGAGTACCATCTATGGAGATTATCGGCCAACAATAAACAAAACTGTCAATGGCTGGTTTAAATGCCCAGAATACATATCTAAATATGAATTTTGATATTCCCAGATTCCGCTCAAACTTCCATTCAACAACAGTCCCGGTGTTAAAGTATTGCAAAGCAGCCATGTACCTGGGTAGAGCAGAAAATGCCTTATCCCAATTACCATAAGCAATATCAAATGCACATTTACCCGAGAAATGCCTTTCTTTTGGTAATGGTGTAGCCATATACTTGGTGGACAGATATTATACACTCTTTAATCTTGTTCTTTATGGAAAATTCAATGTGTGGAATCAAGATAAGAGAAATCAAGTCAACATTCAAGCTAAAATTATTCCCATTGAATGTGTTCATATCACAAGTGTGGGTGCCAATGTATTTTCCCATAATCCACATATTTGTTTTCAACTTTCTCGCACGCAGCATCCATCTACAACCTTGAAACCATCTACGACAAATAACTGTATATACTTGCGGAGATGACTCATGAACCTCGATCTCACGACACTCTTTTATGCTGTAAATTCGCACCGCCCTGCTAAGGTGCGCTTTATCAGCAAAAAAATATATTCTTTGACAATGTCGTTGGTCTAGATTCATCCCACATTGTTGTCTAAATATCATCAATATCCCTTGTGAGGGCATCCACATCCGATATACTGGACAAATGATCAAGGTAGGGAATCTCCCTTGAATGAAAGGGCATATGAGATTCGTACACTCTAGGTCTAACGGGAGGTGGAGTCTGCATATATTAAACATACTCATTGGTGGCATCATGCTCCCTAGTCAAATCAAGTTGCTCATTCTCATCAGCAAAGCGCATTTTTTCATCATCGTCGCCTTTATCAGTGAAAGATGTATCATCTACAGACTCATCAACATTGTTGTCATAATCACTATCATTTTCCTGACTCTGTGCATCTGCCAGATCTTGATTAAATATATCATCTTCGGGCAACTGAGTAAGGAAAGGACCTTCATGTTACTCGTTTTCACTGCACAACCAATAAAATAATGAGTTTCTCAAAGTCATCCCAACATTATATATTAATTTTATCTCATAACTTACAAATTCATAATTTGTTGATAGCCCATGATGCACATTATCGAGTTGCTGATGACTCCGAATAGACCAACATGATCCAAACCACCAAAATTAGGCATATTCCAACTGTTGGTTAGTTCATAATTTGTAAAATTCATATCTAGCCGGTACCCCCTTTGGAATATATGAGTGTTAGTACGAATATGATACAAAAAATAAAATCATACTAAAAATAAGAAAAATTAAAATTTACCACTCGGCGTATCAATTATGTAAACATGGGGAGAAATTATGTCATTGCTCCTCATTAGCCCGTGGAGATAAGTTTATATCTAGTTAGACTCTTTCAAACGGAACTTGTTCGAATAAAACTGCTCCAAAAATACCACCAGATGATTGAGGGTTATCCCTATTTTGCGAAATCTCAATATTGCGGACGTCTTCAGACTTGACGTACATTTCCAATATTTTTATCACAAGAAGTTCCCGGTGTTCATCTGAAGTCCTCAAAAAATCTTTCAGAGTTTCATCGTTTTTGATGTTAAACTCAGCATAACAAGCAACCCCTTGCGGAGTAAGAGAATATGAATATCTTTCGGTTACATTAATATTAATTGAACGTTTACTCATACTCATTCTTTTACATATCAACGTTACCAATCTATCGTACTCTAATGTAAGTGGCAACTTAACAATACAATATGGAGAACAACTATAGTGTACTGAGTTATTCTCCACGACAACCTCACTCCCCCAATATAATGCAACCCTAATTTTTCGCTCTTCAGACATTATGAAATGCAGAAAAAGTTAAGTAAATAAATATTTCGGAATGAGTAAGGAAAATAAAAAGAATGTAGAAGACTAAATTTTTTGAAATGGATATTTGAAGAAAGAATGAAGCTCCTTAAATAAATAAAAAATCTGTGCGAGGGATACAATAATTGGAGGGTATAGCGCAGTTAATTTATGTGCTATACTCACCAATTATTGTGGGTCGGTCAATTAGCATGTATAGCGCATATATTACATGCGCTATACCTTAACGACACGTTTCCGTTAAGGTATAGCGCATGCAATACATGCGCTATACATGATGGTCACCAATTATTTTTTCATGTATTTTTGTACTTTGAGTCCAAAAAAATAACACTTTAGTTCCAAACTCATACTTTCGCATTATACCTTCTAGGATGTATCTTGATATTATAAAAACTTTTCTTCCAAAAATATCTAAGTAATTTTATTATTTTTTGCTATTGTTACTTTTCTGTTCAACAATATTTTCATTATAGGTTTTCCACTCTTGTATTATCAAATCTATTTTGTAGGGGTGAAATCTGCATATTCCCCCTTGTATGATCACACTGAATATGTTGTTGTTGTAGCTAAGTGGGCGTTTGGACATAAGAATTGTAAAATTTCGAAAATATGGAGAAAAAATTCAAGTGAAAATAGTATTTGAAAATTAAAATTGTGTTTTGACATGAATATAACTATGAGTTGTTTTTGAATTTTTGTGAGTGATATGAGTAAAAAATTTGAAAAATAACTTTTTGGAGCTTTTCAAATTTGCGAAAAATTTCAAAATTCATATTCAAGGAAAAATTGAAAACTTTATGGCTAAACACTAATTTTGAAAAAAGTGAACAACATTTCATAGCCAAACACGCTCTAAGTAATTTTAGTTTAATGCTTTATTTGCAGTGCAAAGAAGATTGTATTTTGAATGCATAGGATACTGCGACTATTTTAACATTTGAAAGTAATAGAGCGATCTTGACGAATAGATAATTGATTATAGCAAAAACTAAGCTGGCCTCCAATGTGTTTGCTTTGTTAGCAAGTACAAGAGTACAAATATGTAATGTAATGAACCCTCGATATCAATTCCGGTATATGTGGCGCTGGCTCCGTTTAATTCCAATACTTAATAATTTATGTATTTAACACATTAATTCCAACTAATGTCGACGAACTACGTGGGAAAATAGACCGTCTTTCTTTGATTTTATTTATCCTCAAAATCAGATAACAATTGAATTTGTAAGGGGTTTTAAGGATACGTGATCTAACTTGATACAAAACGTTAAATCAGATTGCAATTGAAATAAGCAATGGAAAAGTAAATGCTAACCACACAAGTTGAACAGTTTTAGCCTTGGAAGGTTAATCACTCTCGAGCCAAAAGTGCTTTTTTATTGATATCAGAACAGAACAACAAGAGAATAATAACATATTGCTTTGGGATGCGTGTTACAATGTGTGGAATGAACTATCAGACCCCCCTTTTATAGTAGAGGATTCCTACTCTAGGTACATTTCCATAAAAGGTAAAAATCTCTTGATTCGCTGATTGCCGATTCCTTACTGATACGTGCCGAGATTTCCGCCGCTATATCCGACCGGTCACGGATATTTCGGTCTTCTGTTAGTTATTTCAACAATGTTTCTCCGAGCCCGTTTGAGGTTAAGATCGACACCGGACTCACTGTTCTTCGAAGGCAGGCGTTCCAACCTCGGGTTCTAGCTTGGTGGGACTCGAGGTCGATCTTTAGTCCTTGGTTGCCTCGTTCCAAGCCTAATCTACTAAGTCATAGGCAAGCTCGATTTCGACCGTATACAAATAGTCCACTCATTTTTTGGAGAGCAGATGACAAGAAACGACATGAACTTCCGATCTTGACTTTAATATTTTGTGATAGAAATGACAAAACAGTCGAAACGTCTCGTCAGTCAAGTCTTAATGGCATTAAATGCTCGTTAGTTGCCGGCCAGCCACTCCCAGATATGAACAGTCACTGAGAAACTATATATACCCCCCCTCATTAGTTCATTCAAACTTTACTTTCAAACCTTATGTCCTCGTACCTTAGAAATTTCAACAGTCCTAAGCATTGATTTTCTGGTTACTCTGAAATCCTTTTATAAGAACTTTTGTTATGTCTTTATCCCAAACCATCAAGCATACTCTTTTAACTCCCTCATTTTCCTTCATTTTTCAAAGAAATGGCTAACACTTAAAAATCCGTTCCCCAAAAAGAAACTCCCTCTTCCTCATATCCGGCTACCGAGAAGACCGTCGTGCATTGCTGTCGAGGAACCGACACCGGAGCCTCCTCTTAAAATGTTTATTCCCGTGGGTTGCCCGGTCAATGCCGATTTCAAGGTTGAAAAACCTTCTTCCGTACCAGGCCGATGTGAGGCGGTCTCGAGGTATATCTGCTCGATCACTGAGGATATTCTCTCTGAAGTCAAAAAGGATTGCAACTGGGCTGACAAACATGTGGTGGTTCCCGAACCTGACGAAGTCATCACTACCCACGTAGAGGTATTTTTAAGTGTTTACACTTATCCCTTTACGTTGGGTCCCTTAGACCCAGTCATCATCGACTTCCGCAAGAGACACGAGGTAACCCTCGGTCAGATTCACCCCTAATTCTGGAGGATCGTAATCCTCCTCTGTTTCTTTGTGAGCAAGATCGAGGGGTGCCCTTTCATGATCAACCACCTTATGCATTTATATAGTCCCCGACTCTACCGGGGAGGACTGATCAAGCTCTCCCGCCGGGCTAGTAAAGATGCGTTCTCGAGTATCGATAAAGATAGGGAGTCGCACTTAGCTTCAATTACCTCTGCCCCAAGCTTTTGGCTAGTTTGAGACCTGCAATCATGGACTCATATTCGGTCTCATTGTTAGTCAATTTCATAGTCCTAATAGATTGTCTAACTATATTGCATGTTGGTGGCTTCAATACGATGCCAAGTCGGGACCCTTTTGCGTTCGAGGCGCCGTCTGTAAAGAGGGTCCAGATCCCCGAGGAGGTCCCTGAGTTGATTAATAACTTTCTTTCGACCTAGGGTATTAGGGCCGGCATAAAGTCGACTGCAAAGTCTGCTAAAATTTGAGACTTAATGGTAGTTCGGGATCGATATTCAATATCGTAACCCACTGATTTCTACGGCCCATTTGGCCAACCGTCCCGAGAGCTCAGGCTTATGCATAATATTTCTCAATGGGTAAGTAGTCACGACACATATGGGGTGACACCGGAAGTATGGTTTTAGCTTTCTAGAGGCGCTTAGAAAAGCGAGCGCCAGCTTTTCGAGGTGAGGATACCTAGTTTCGGCCTCACCTAGGGTCCTGCTAACATAGCAAATTGGAAATTCCGTACCTTGCTCTTCTCGGACTAGGTCTCCACTTACCTCTATCTCTGATACTGCCAAGTACAAGTATAGTTGTTCGGCTATCCTCGGCGTGTGGAGCAGCAATGGGCTCGATAGATACCGCTTGAGTTCCTCCAAGGCATGTTGGCACTCCGGGGTCCATAAGAAGTTATTCTTCTTCTTCAATATCTGAAGAACCGATGGCTCTTGTCGGAGGACCTCGAGATGAATCGCCCACAGGCGGCTATTCAACCAGTTAATCTTTGCATGGCCTTTACGTTGTCCACAACCGTGATATGTTTAATGGCTTTGATCTTGTCGGGATTGATCTCGATTCCCCGGTTGGATATCATGAATCTGAGGAATTTACCTGACCCAACTCCAAACGCACATTTCTCCGGGTTCAGCTTCATATTGTATTTTTTCAATATGCTGAAGGTTCCCTGCAAATGTTTTAAATGGTCATTTGCTCGCAGGGACTTAACCAACATATCATCAATATAAATCTCCATTGATTTCCCTATTTGTTCCTCGAACATCCGATTTACCAGGCGTTGGTATGTGGCACCAACATTTTTTTAACCTGAATGGCATCACGTTATAGCAATAGGTGTCGTACTTAGTGATGAAGGAGTTTTTTCCTGGTCACCCGGGTCCATCCGTATTTGGTTGTACCTGGAATATGCATTAGAAAAATTGAGGATCTCGTGGCCGGCCGTGACATCGATCATGCGATCGATGTTGGGCAAAGGGAAAGAGTCCTTGGGACATACCTTATTCACATCCTTATATTCTACACATATTCTTAATGTATTCCCTTTGTCCTTGATGAAATCATGTTTGATACCTCGTCCTTGATGAAAGCATGCTTGATATCAGACTGGGGTCTCCTATTTTGCTTCACCAGATGGGATTTCGCATCAAGGCTTAGCTTATGAGTGGTTATCTCAGGAAGGATCCCTGTCATGTCAAGGTGGGATCAAGCGAAACAATCTATGTTAGCTATAAGAAACTGAATGAGTTTTTTCCTAAGCTCGGGATTTAACCCCGTGCCCAGGTATACCTTTCGATCGGGTAGGTGCTCGACAAATATGACCTGTTCCAGCTCCTTGACTATCGATGTAGTGGCGTCGGAATTAACGGGGGCTATAAAAGACCTGGGTAGCCTGTAGTCATAATCATCATCTTCATCAGTCCCCTGTTTCTCCGGTTGGGTCAGAACTGGTGTCGTAATTGCTATTTAGTTTCTGTCTTTGTGACCGAACTCGGCCCCTTTGTCGTTGCAAGTGCGGATACCAAAATCACCTCTTCAATTTCAAACATCCCCTTCGCAGTTGGCTGTTCTCCGTAGATTGTTTTAATTTCGCCTGGTGTTAGGAATTTTAACACTTGGTGCAGAGTTGAATGTACTGCCCTCATGTTGTGGATCCATGGCCTTCCGAACAAAGTGTTGTATCTCATGTCTCCTTCGATTACATAAAACTTAGCTTCCTGGATGGTCCCGGTAGTGTTCACCGGTAATGTTATCTCACCATTAGTGGTTTCACATGCCATGTTGAATCCGTTTAGAACATGTATTGCAGGCACGATTTGATCTTATAGACCGAGCTGCTCCACGACCCTCAATCGGATAATGCTGGCCGAGCTACCTGGATCAATTAACACACGTTTAACTCGAATTTTATTTACGAGTACAGATATTACCAGTGGATCATTGTGGGGTTGCATGATCCCTTCTGCGTCCTCGTCGTTGAAGGACAAGGTTCCTTCCGGTATGTAATCTCGAGTTCGTTTCTCCCTCGTGATGGACAATTTGGTGCGTTTCAACATCGGCCCTTGAGGGACATCAACCCCACCAATGATCATGTTAATGACGTGCTGAGGTTCTTTTTGTTCGGTCTGTTTGTTAGAATCCTAATTCTTGAAATGATTCTTGGCTCGGTTTCTCAGGAATTCTCGAAGATGCCTGTTGTTGAATAATCGGGCTACTTCCTCTCTCAACTATCGGCAATCCTCCGTTCTGTGGCCGTGAGTTCCGTGATACTTACATATCTGGTTAGGATCTCTTTGAGTTAGATCGGATTGTAAAGGTCGAGGACATTTGGTATCTTTGATGTGTCCGATAGCTGATACAATGGCGACAACATCGACATTAAAGTTATATTCCGATAACCTTGGTGCTTTTTTGGGCCCGATGGGCCTATCGAAGCTGTTTTTGCTCATGAGTCCCCGATTGCTCTGACCTCGGTCACTTCTTCTTTCGTTTCTCATAGAGTTCCGCCCGGACCCACTGCTTCTTCGGTCTCCATTATATGGCTGGTACCGATCCATAGTTGATCTCGATTTATGATCGATGTCTCTCTTGATTCTGTCGATGTTTTTGACGAGATAGACAGACCCTGAAGGGGCCCCGAGTTGATTATCTTCCACTCTGATCTTCGATTGATACCGGTTATGCACGTCGGCCCAAGTAACGGCCGAATATTCTATCAGGTTTTGTTTCAACTGCTGCGAAGCCACCGAGCTTTAAACATTTAGCCCTTGGGTGAAAGCCTAAACGGCCCAATCATCAGCGACAAGTGGCAGGTCCATTTGTTCTATTTGAAACCGGGACACGAACTCTCTGAGCATCTCGTTATCCTTCTGTTTTACTTTTAAAAAGGTCTGATTTCCTGGTTTCGAACTTGATGGCCCCGGCGTGTGCTTTCATGAAAGAATCTGCAAGCATAGCAAATGAATTAATAGAATTAGGAGGTAAGTTGTGATACCATATCAAAGCTCCCTTCGACAGGGTCTCTCCGAACTTCTTCAGCACGACAGACTCAATCTCATCGTCCTCTAAGTCGTTCCCTTTGATGGCACATGTATAAGAGGATACATGCTCATTTGGGTCGGTTGTTCCATTATACTTAGGTATCTCAGGCATACAGAATTTCTTAGGGATTGGCTTCGGAGACGCGCTCTGAGGAAAGGTTTTTGTACAAACTTCTTGGAATCCAGGCCTTTCAATATCAGTGGTTCTTCCGGGATTTGGTCTACCCTGGAATTGTAGGTTTCTAATTTTTTGTCATTAACTTCAATTTTCTTCTCCCCTCATTCCACTCGTTTTGTCAGTTCCTCGAGCATTTTTATGATCTCGGGGTTAGTCCCCGATTCGTTCCCATTCGATCTTTCTACGACCGGTTTGTCCCTGCGGATAACTTCCCGGGGGGATTGGGCTCAACTCTGTTCAGAGCGTGGCTTTGGTTTTGCAACTATTCTATTGCCGCCTATTGAGCCTGCAATATGTCTAAGATCACCCTTAAACTGATCCCGTATCCACCAACGTTTTGCGTGTTATGAGCCACCGATCGGACTCCACCACGGAAGCTATTTTTGGGGTCAGTAGGCAAATTTGTATCAATAGCCATATGTGAGTTAACGTCAATTAGGTCTACGGCCCGAATTTCGATGGTATCAGCGGGCGGTAACTCGTTTTCGGGCGCTATGTTGTCATTTTAACCATGGTAACCGGACCCGTTGTCAACATGTAAGGGTGCTGATTGAGAGTTTGCCATTCTATGTTTTAACCTGAAATCAGAGACACCTCAAAGAGCAAGCTGTTACACCCCATGTTTTTGTACGTGAACGTACGCCATAAGTAAATTGATGAAAGCTCGGAAATGAGATTATTTTGAAGTTACAAGTATTATGCTATTTCAAACAAGTGATAAGTAAATTCGTGAAGGTGAGAGGGTAAGCGAATCGAAGAACGTGAGTTTTGTCGAAGGTTATATTTTGAGATAAAATACGGTACGAGCTATAATACCCGGTATTATGGACTAGTGCCATACAAGGTACCATATGACCATGATAGTAAGATGTATAAAGTGTGTTAAAAGTAAGTAGTATTTTAAGTAATTTGGAATAATTCTTAATTGTGGGTAATTGGTTAATTATTGGGTAATGGAATATTACCTAATTAATTAAGAAATTACTGGATAAAGATTAAACCCCCTAGCGTGGCAACACCTCCATCCCATTTAAGTGACTCTTAAGTCTTGCATAGATGGCACATTTTGAGGAATAAGGTGGCTTAGTCATCTATTAAGTGGGCCACACCCACTAAAGGCTTTCCTACAACTAGTAGGGTGTTTATTCCTTAATAACAAAACATCAAACCAAGAATTGAATCTCTTATGTAAAGAGAGTGAGTTGGTTGTGAGTCCTTCAGAAAGCAAAACAATTCCATATCAAATATAGATAATGTTGTTTGTTGATTCTGTAAAGCGTGAATTACAAATTCTAAGGGAGCCTGGTATAATCTTTCTCTAGAATATCATACAGATTTTTTCCTACTTCGATCTGCCGTTACATGTTTTGTCGCAATCAACGTGTGTTAGAGGGATATTCAAGAGAATCTGTTCAGGTATGTTAAGGCTATCCCTTCTTTCTTTTGGCATGATCAATACGATGCAAACGAAACTAGCAAATGCACAACTTCCATAAATGACTCTATTCATAGAAACACTAGAGGTGTCTATATTCTTGATTCTCCATGTGTCTTATTATTCTATCATCTATTCATGGGTCTCAAAAAATACGTAAATTGATAAAGTTTATTTCATGACATTAATCAAAGGCATACTACTCCTATGACGTTCCGAGAGATTTTATTGACGTATTTCATATGCATTTCATTCATTTATACATGTACATTGACCCATGACCAGATGGCATTATATACGCGTATATTATATGTATATGGGATATGGGAAAATGTTACATTGTTATATACGCACCACCACCTGATCAACTGGTATACGTTGAGGATTTGCCCACAATGGCCGAGATGATATGATGGGATGCCCTCACAGGCTTGATGATGTTATGAATTCATATACCTAAGCATGGTATGATATTTATACGCATATGCATGGCATTATAAATACTAATGATTCACAAAGCTATTCAGACATACATGTTGAGTCTTTTACTCTATGTTTCTCTCATGTCTATTATTTACTGATTTTTATTCCTTACATACTCGGTACATTATTTGTACGTCCCTTTGCCTGGGTATGCTGCATTT
This sequence comes from Nicotiana tomentosiformis, assembly GCF_000390325.3. NCBI lineage: Eukaryota > Viridiplantae > Streptophyta > Magnoliopsida > Solanales > Solanaceae > Nicotiana > Nicotiana tomentosiformis. The sequence continues at coordinate 11,112,044 of NC_090818.1, forward strand.
CATGTCCGCAGGTCCCGTTAGACAGGTTGAGAGACCTCCAAGTAAGTTATCATCTCATCGGAAGGTGTCGGTGCGCTCCATTTGCTCCGGAGTTGCTATTTGGTTAGTATGATGAAGACATGTGTTGATTGGTATGGCGTGACTCTATACCAAACTTTATGATATTTATGTACTCTTATAGGTTTGTAGACAGATATCATGTATATGAATTATTGTATGGCCTTGTCGGACTATGTTCAGTGTACGAGCGATCATTTTGGCCTTATAGGCCCATATGTCAAATGTATAAGTTTTTATATCAAATTAGGTCGTCTTATATTGAGTATTCCCTTATGTTTATTCTGGTTAGCCCATGACAGCCCGTTTGGACCATTTTCCAATGACAGTACGATAAGAAGGATATGTCGGGTGCCTGTCGCGGCCCATCGGTTTGGGTCGTGACAAAACTGGTATCAGAGTAGTTCTATCCTAGGGAGTCTACAAGCCGTATCTAGTAGAGTCTTTTTTATGGGTGTGTTATGTACCACACTTATAAGCAAGAGGCTATAGGACATTTATGATTGTCACTCTTTCTTCTTACTCTAGATCGTGTGGTAGAGCCCAGTTGTAAGAACTCAATTTTCTAAATTCCATCTTATTCATAATATGACGATGCCTATATTTAGGAAGACGATTGGTAAGGGATTGAATGAGGCTGTGGAAGAGTTGAGTTAGAGGAACTCGATGTTGCATCATTGATGATTTATACGTCAATACCACACAAGAGGGGGGGGGATTGTGTGGTGTCCAATTTTTTGCGTGCACATATTATAAAAGGACCCGGTTCTTCTATGTGTTCTTTATACTACTGTTGCGAAATAATAAATGCATAAATTAAAGAACACAAGTATTTTACGTGGAAAAAACCTGGCTCAAAAGGTGAAAAAACCACGACCTACTTCCCAGTACGATTTTTCCAAACTCTCCACTAAATCACTGAGCCAAAAACTGCATTTACAAAACACTTTTGTAAACCTAGGATTAACTCTAATTCCGTTGTGGCAACCAGCCTCTAACTGCTGCGACAACTTCAAGTTAACTCTAACTTGAATACTTTGAGTACCTATTACAATTACCTCTAGATAAAGTTGAAAGGTACAATATGAAAACACCTACTACAATTGAACTAGAATAAAAGACACACACTTGGAGCTGGTTCTTCTATCTGGTTCATGTAGCTTCAGGTTCGCACACTTGAATCACACACGAACTGCTTGCAAAATGCCTTGCTATTTTGCTCTCAATTCACGTTTAACTTCTGCTTTTGTGCGTCACTTGTAGAATGAGAACTTCCTGTGATTTATAGAGTTAGTAAAGTAGAAAACAACTAGAGTTCTACTGCTACTCTTCCTTGATGGAAGAGTTCTAGTTAATCTCAACTCCTAACTCCTTCCTTATCTTGGATAATGTTCTCGCTGAGTAAGGAGACCTTCTCATTATCAATTATGCAATCTTTTCGATTAGGAGATATCTATTATTATGCCAGATTTTGTTTATCTCCTGCATGTGCATCTCACGTGCTTTGAATCTGCCCGTGTCTATGCCTACCAGTGATGGACCTGGTTCATCCCTGAGTTCCTTTGTCAATCTTCAAAACTATCCTTTAATTGGGCCAACAAATTCCCTCTTTTTGATGATGACAAATTCTATGCTTCCATAAGCTTAGGCACTGTTTCAACTTAGCTCAATATCAACATAATGTTAGAAACATTTTTCCTTTTTATCACTTATCATCAAGGACCAGATTCATTAGGTTATAAACATCATTGTTCAAAGTGTAAAGCACAACCGGTTCCCCCCTTTGGCATCATCGAAAAGTTGCATAAAAAATGTGAGATAACCAGATTTTAAAACTTACTCATAGCCACTGGGGCTACTTCAAATGCAATCATGGATTAATCATCATAGATCAAGTTAAGAATTTTAACCATCAAAGAAATATAAACAAACAGTTAGAGCAAAAATAGTGAATTTCATTGATGGTTGATACGATTCTTCCACAAAGCATAAAAAGAAATAGAAATACTAAAAATATGAGCAAACAAAACATCGCAAAATGGGTCATTGAAAGGTATACACTGGGCTAGAAGTTTAAGGTTTGGAAGAACTAGGTGTTTGGTTTTTGGCTTGGAGGAGTTTCAGCATATCCTGAAGAATGCCATCATTCTTCTCCTTTTCTCTTGTCAGCTCAGTTCTGAGAGCATCTCTCTCAGTCTCCACCTCTGCCAACCTCTTCTTCAACCTCTCAATCTCAGCATCCTTATCCCCACTTTCTAGCACCAAGGCTCGCACCTTGCTATTCACCGGTACCTTATTAAATGAACCAGGTTCTTTAGGAGTGACATGGACTTCATAGTCACAAACATGCAGTGTATTTGCCCCAAAATGATCCTTGCTTGTACCAACCTCCCTTTCTTCTTAAGATTATAACTTTCAGTCACTCTCTTCAGTAGGTCTGTGAGGGTTTCCTGTTCAGATGAAACAGGTTCATCTATATTTTTTCCTAAGTTGAACCAGCCCTTCAGCGGCTTCGCCAGACCCACTTCCCCCTATTTTCTTTAAACTCTCCTCTACTCCAGTAGATATTTCTCCCCAAACAACCATTGCACCTGTGTCTTTGGTTAAACTCACAGGAGTGGGTGGAGAATCAACCACTTTTTTACCCTTTCCCCTCACATCACTTCGAACACCCTTGCCCTCTTTTTCTTTTTTATTTTTACCACCAATTCCTCCAGACTCTGTAGTTTTAACACCTGCTTTAGACCCTACTAGTACAAACTTATTCTCCAAATTTGTTCTCTCCCCGCAACAACCTTGCGAGCAAGCATCTTTACTCTTTTCTTAAAGGTTGGGGTGGTGGAAGGGACGATAGTGGGTGTGGAAGTCTAATCAAATTGAATTTCAATTTGGAAAAGACTTTGGAGTGTATCCCTAGAATCTAGGTACTTTAATTTGGTTGGGACTCTTTTGAACAGAACTGATTCACTTGAAACGGATAAGTCCAAAAGGAGTTTGGAATTAAGTAGGACTCTGCTCATGATCCAAATATTATTATTTTAAATTATGCAGAGTGTAAAAAATATACCGTGTTATCTTGATGAACCAGGTTCTTCACTGATAATTCTCTTGTGTAAGTCTAAATTTGCCAAAATAGAGAAAATATTATTAGAGATTAATGAGTCATTTTAACACATGACACAAGAGTATACTATTGAAAGTATGAGTCTGAGCAAAAATTAATCTAATTATATACACATTTTCAGATTTTCTAACCAAAACCAACATTTTTTTTTCAATTTTTTTTTTAATTTTGTTTTTCGTTGTGTACTCTAAACTGGTCCTTTTAGGTGATCTTAATCATCCCTAATTCTAACCTGTTCCTTTCAAAGTGATCTCTACTTAGGGCTTTTGTGAAGATGTCAGCTATTTGCTTGTCAGTAGTACAAAATTTCACAGTGATCAACCCCTTTTCATAGTTATCCCTCAAAAAGTGATGTTTAATATCTATGTGCTTAGTTCTCTTGTGATGAACCGGGTTCTTGGTCATACTAATTGCACTAGTGTTATCACAAAAAATAGGGATACAACCAACATCAATTCCAAAGTCCATTAATTACTATTTGATTCACAAGAATTGAGCATAACATGAAGAAGCAACAATATACTCAGCTTCAGCAGTAGATAAGGCCACTGAATTTTGCTTTTTGATGGCCCAAGACACAAGACATGAGCCAAAAAAGTGTGCCATACCTGAGGTGCTCTTTCTATCCATAAGAAAACCTGCATAATCAGCATCAACATATCCTACAAGATTGAAATTACTACCTTTTGGATACCAAAGACAAAGATCAGTGGTGCCTTTTAGATATCTCAAAATTCTCTTGACAGCAGTCAAGTGAGACTCCTTTGGATTTGCCTTAAATCTTACACAAAGGCCTACACTGAAGACAATGTCAGGTCTATTAGCAGTGAGATACAACAATGAGCCAATCATTCCCCTATACAACTTCTGATAGACAGATGAACCAGGTTCATCTATATCCAACTTTGTAGCTGTTGCAATAGGAGTGTCAATTTCTTTGGAATCTTCCATTTTAAACCTTTTAAGCAACTCTTTTACATACTTCTGTTGATGGATCATAGTTCCATTTGGATTTTGTTTAATTTGTAAGCCTATAAAGAAATTAAGCTCACCCATCATGCTCATTTCAAATTCACTCCCCATTAGTTTAGCAAATTCTTTACTTAACTTATCAGTAGTTGCTCCAAAGATTATATCATCAACATATATCTGAACTACCAAGAGATCTTTACCTTTTTCTTTCAAGAATAAAGTATTGTCAATTTTACCTCTCTTGTAGTCATGCTCAAGCAAATATTTTGATAATATTTCATACCATGCTCTTGGTGCTTGCTTGAGCCCATAAAGTTCTTTGTCAAGTTTGTACACATGATCAGGACTCTCCTTGCTTTCAAACCCTGGAGGTTGCTTGACAAACACTTCTTCCTTTAGATAGCCATTGAGGAAGGCACTCTTGACATCCATCTGGTGGAGGGTGAATTCCATGTAAGCAGCAAAGGCTATAAGGAGTCTTATTGCTTCCAACCTTGCAACTGGAGCAAAGGTTTCATCATAGTCTATGCCATCCTCTTGGCTATATCCTTGAACCACTAATCTTGCCTTGTTCCTTGTAACAGTTCCATCTTCATCAAGTTTTTTTCTGAAGACCCGTTTTGTGCCAATTTGACTCCTTTCAAATTGGTTGAGTTCATCTTGCATTGTATTTACCCAGTCTGCATCCTGCAAAGCCTCAGCAATATTTTTAGGTTCAATAAGAGATAAGAAAGCATCAAAAGCACAAAGATTCTTTAATGAAGATCTAGTTTTGATTCCATAGGTTGGATCAGTAATTATGTTCTCAATGGAATGAGAACTTTGATACTTGTAAGGTTTCACAACCAACTGATTTCCCCTTGATGTTCCTTCAATGCTTTGTTGTTGTGGAACAGGTTCATGGATAGGTTTCCTTGAGGTTTGAGAATGATTTCCTTTTTATTCTATTCCCCCTGTCAGGTTGCCCTGGGTAGAAGGACATGTTCCATCATCTTTTCCTTCTTCTAGTACAACTTCAATATGGGATATGGTTTCATTTAAGTTTCTTACCAGCCCAATTGCTTCATCATCATGTTCCTGTCTCTCAGAAAGAATATTAGTTTCATCAAAAACCATATGAACACTTTATTCAACACACATAGTTCTTTTTTTATATACCTTATATGCTTTACTATGTGAAGAATATCCCAAGAATACTCCCTCATCACTTCTGGGATCAAACTTACCTAGGGAGTCCTTACCATTGTTGTGCTCAAAGCACTTGCATCCAAATGCCCTAATATGTGATATGTTTGGTTTTCTCCCTTTAAGTAACTCATAGGGAGTCTTCTCTACTAAAGGTCTTGTCATGCACCTATTTATGATATAGTATGCAGTATTTACAGCTTCTGCCCAGAAGCTATGGGGCAGTTTACTAGAAAGAAGCATAGTCCTAGCCATATCTTCAAGTGTCCTATTCTTTCTTTCAACTACTCCATTTTGCTGTGGAGTCCTAGGAGCAGAAAAATTATGATCTATGCCATGCTTATCACAAAATTCAGCAAATTTAGCATTTTCAAATTCAGTGCCATGATCAGACCTAATTGATGCAAGTTGATTACCAAGTTGTTTCTGAGTTTTTCTAACAAAAGAAGTGAACATGTCAAATGCTTCATCTTTAGATGTTAAAAACAATGTTCAAGTAAATCTAGAGTAATCATCAACAAGCACCATCACGTATCTTTTACCACCTCTGCTTAATGTTCTTATTGGACCACAGAGATCCATATGAACCAGTTCTATCGTCCTGGTGGTACTTACCACTTTCTTGCATTTAAAAGAGGATCTTACCTGCTTCCCCCTTGCACAAGCCTCACAAAATTTGTCTTCCTTGAACTTGATGTTAGGCAGTCCTATCACTAATTCCTTGGAGACTACTTTGTTAAGTTGACTCAGACTTGCATGTCCAAGTCTCTTGTGCCAAAGGAGGGGATCATTGTCCAACACACTTAAGCAAGTGAGTTCATTTTCTGATAGTGTGGACAGATCTATAATATATATATTGTTCACCCTTTTTCCCTGCAAAACAATCTTGTCAGTGATAAGATTAATCACAAAGCATTTATTAGAGGTGAATGTTACCAAGTTACCTCTATCACACAGTTGTGATACACTAATTAGACTGTATTTTATGCCATCTATCAAATAGACATTCTCAAGCAAGTGAGAGTCAGTCTTACTTACCTTACCAACCCCAATGATTTTACCTTTCTTCCCATTTACAAAGGAGACATTACCTCCTTTGAGGTCCTCAAGTGAAAGGAACTGGTTCTTGCTTCATGTTATGTGCTTTGAGCAGCCACTATCCATGTACCATATTTGGTTGCTCCCCTTCACTTGGACCTGCAAAAGGAAATCAGGGGTTAGTCTTAGGAACCCAAACTAGTTTGGGTCCCTTTCTATAGGCAAAAGGATGAATCAAATTCTTTTTAGCCCAACCTGACAACCTATTTTTCCCTTGAACAAACTTTTTATTCTTTTGACTAGACTTTTCTTTTGCAGTGCATTCACTTTTATAGTGACCAGTCTTACCACAGTGTGTGCAAATTTTGTTCTCAGGAAGTGTGAGATACTTGCTTTTGGGATCCCATTTAGGTGGCATATTCCCAAAGCCAATTCCTCTTCTATTTCTACTATGATATTCCTGTAGCCATGACAGTGCATCGGAGGACCTGTTCTATTTACAAGTTCTATCTAGTTCATCCTTGACCTTGCCTAGATCCTTTGTCAAAATTCTTACCTGCTCATCCTTCTTATACAACTCATCTTTTAGTTTACCTATATTTTCTTCTAGAGTGAGTTGTGTGCAATCAGTTGTCTTCTTACTTGTTCCTAATTTCAGTTTTAGGTTTTCAGATCTAAGTTCTAGAACATTTGATTCAAATGCATGAACCTGGTTCTTTAGTGCAGTATTTTCACTTACAGTCTCACTAACTCTAAGTTCCAGGTTCTTACACTTTGCTTTTAAAATCACACATTCCTTAGACAACTATTTCTTTTCATTGTTTATATCCTCAGATTCATCAATGAAATCTAGAAGCAACTCAGATAGCCTTTCTTTAGACAAAAACTTAATCTTGTCTTTTAGATGGATTATACTTACTTCGAATTCCTTATCGGATTCTCCAATTGCCACAAGTGCTTGTTCATCTCCATCTTCATCATCTGAGTCCTCATCTGAGATTTCTCCCCAAGCAGTAACCATAGCTTTTGTTGATCCTTTGTTCTTCTTGGGATGAACCAGTTCCTTCTTTGTGTTTCTTCGTTTAGCTCTTTCCTTCTTCCATTCAATTTCCCATTGAGGGCAGTTTTTGATATGGTGATCAGTTTTCCCACACTTGTAGCATCCCTCATTGGTCTGTTTTTCAGTAACCCTTGGTTTGTTGTAGCCTCCACTTCTCGAAGAACCCTTTCCTCTCATCAGGTACTTTTTGAAGTCCTTTGTGATAATAGCCATTTCATCTTCCTCTAGATCAGAACCTTCAGTGATTCTGAGTGCCAGGCTCCTTTCCTTCTTGGGTACATCCATTTTCATGGTTTGCCTTCTAAGTTCATAAGCGGTGAGAAGCTCATCCAACCTAAGAGTGGCAATGTTTTTTGATTCCTGAATAGCAGTAATTTTGGTCTCCCATGAGACTGGCTGAACCCTTGTCAAAATCTTCTCAACTTTATCTTCTTCAAGAATAACCCTTCCAAGAGACTTAAGTTCATTTGTTAGTGTGGTTAACCTTGTATACATCTGTTGGATGGTTTCTCCTTCCTTCATAGTAAAATTCTCATATTGAGAATATAGTAACGTTCCTCTGGACCTCTTCACCTGAGGTGTTCCTTCATGAGCCACTTGCAAAGTACCCCAAATTTCCTTAGCAATAGTATATCTTTGAATTCTGCTGTACTCATCTGGACCGAGTCCACAAACAGGCTATTTCTTGGCTTTAGCATTCTTCTCCCATTTCCTCAAGTCGTCAGCAGTGCAGTCAGCTCTTATTTTTGGCACCTCTTCTCCTTCGGCATTTATCTTCATGGTAGCCAATGGACCATCTGTGACAATGTCCCATAGCTCATAGTCTTCTTCTATGATGTGGTCTCTCATTCTATTTTTTCACCAGGAGTAGTACTGGCCATTGAAGAGTGGTGGCCTAACAGTGGATTGCCCTTCCCAGTTTCCAAGTGGTGCATTCATCTTGATCTTCTCCTAAGGTGTTAGCCTCTTCAAGGATAACCTGCTCTGATACCAATTGATGTTTTATACGTCAATACCACACAAGAGGGGGGTGATTTGTATGGTGTCCAATTTTTTGCGTGCACAGATTATAGAAGGAACTGGTTCTTCTATGTGTTCCTTATACTACTGTTGCGGAATAATAAATGCATTAATTAAAGAACACAAGTATTTTACATGAAAAATACCTTGCTCAAAAGGTGAAAAAACCACGGCCTACTTCCCAGTAGGATTTTTCCAAACTCTCCACTAAATCACTGAGCCAAAAACTGTATTTACAAAACACTTTTGTAAACCTAGGATTAACTCTAATCCCGTTGTGGCAACCAGCCTCTAACTGCTGCGACAACTTCAAGTTAACTCTAACTTGAATACTCTGAGTACCTATTACAATTGCCTCTAGATAAAGCTGAAAGGTACAATATAAAAACACCTGCTACAATTGAACTAGAATAAAAGACACACATTTGGAGCTGGTTCTTCTATCTGGTTCATGTAGCTTCAGGTTCGCACACTTGAATCACACACGAACTGCTTGCAAAATGCCTTGCTATTTTGCTCTCAATTCACGTTTAACTTCTGCTTTTGTGTGTCACTTGTAGAATGAGAACTTCCTTCGATTTATAGAGTTAGTAGAGTAGAAAACAACTAGAGTTCTAATGCTACTCTTCCTTGGTGGAAGAGTTCTAGTTAATCTCAACTCCTAACTCCTTCCTTATCTTGGATAATGTTCTCGTTGAGTAAGGAGACCTTCTCCTTATCAATTATGCAATCTTTTCGATCAGGAGATATCTATTATTATGCTAGATTTCGTTTATCACCTGCATGTGCATCTCACGTGCTTTGAATCTGCCAGTGTCTATGCCTACCAGTGATGGACCTGGTTCATCCCTGAGTTCCTTTGTCAATCTTCAAAACTATCCTTTACTTGGGCCAAGAATCATGCTTATGATGAGTAAATGTAAGGTCTCCAGCAGATCATGTGTGTACTAAGACATGTGAGCTTCTGGAAAGAGAGCCCTAAGGCATGAATATCTATCCACCCATATGGTAAAAAACAACGAAAGATTCAGAAGGTAGATACAAGATTCAACAAGAAAAAGAAAAAAAGGTGAAGAAAGGTACGAGGCACCCAGTTAATGAAGATTATCAGTATTTACCATTCAGGCAGAGAAATATAAGCTTTTTGAGTTACCTTCAACAGTAATAGAGGTATGTACAATTGGCCACACCCATCTCAGTTATGCCCGAGGGGGGCTAATAGGTGTAGTTAAGAGAAGGACGGGATATCGGAATCCGGATGAGGTTAGAGTAACCTAAAATTGTGAATGGATTATTTGCGTTAGTTGACAATTCCGAAGGATATCGCAAATGTTCTAATAGATCTCCTTGTGAGACACCCAGATGGTGCATTCTAAAATAGTACAGCTAGATATAAGTACTACAAAGATAGGCATGGGAAGCCTGGAAGGGATAAATATTACCTTAGTGTGGCTCTCGTCCCTAGTAGAGAAAGAATGTTAGGCAACCCGAAGAGCCAGTAGATGGAGCAAGGGGAGCTAAAAGCAAAAGAATATCTTGTTCGAGTTTTCAAAATAAAGTGAGACATAAATGTTAGCAGGGAAATAAGAAGAGAGTTAATGAAGCATTATGAGTAAGATGTGATACATGGATGACAACGGTAAATCAAAAAGATGACAGTATTACAGAGTTTATAGTCAAGTGAAGGAAAAGACGAGAGGTGACAGGCCTTGAGACAACAAAAGAGTATAGGCCATAAAAGTCATATCCTCATTTCGAGAAATAAGTTTGTGACTCCAACGCGACTACCAAAAGGAAAAGTTAGACCCCAGAGTAATATAAATAAGTATGGACTGGTGAACAAGATAAACTAAACATGAATTAGGAACTGAGTGATTTGATAATAGTCGGCATCACGGGAGATTCATAGATTGCGTTCCGGCAATAATAGAATGGACAACAAAAAAAGATTCATAAGAAATTCAGAGAATGGTCATTCAGGAAGACGCTTACCTAAAGCAAGCAATGTGAGAAAAGTTAATCGTAGGGGAATGTGTGTGCCAGTTACACTAGGTGTCTCCCTCGTGAGTAAGGAATTTTGTTATCCTTGGTACAGAAGGATTACCGCAAGGCAAGTAAGGGTCATCGATGATGTGAAAAGACGCCAAAGATAAAGAGGTAAAACATCTATGGGTAGATCGTCATAGTGCTAAATCTTAAGTACTCGCCTAAAGGGGGGAATATGGAGTGATGTGGCATTAAGTCAGAATTAAGTTGTTTTAGTAACTAAGGAATGGTAAAGGAAGAATGCGATAAAAATGAGAAAGGGATGAGATTGAACTTATTCAAAGCCTACAAATACGCTACGATTCTAGAAAATTATGCAAACACGACGTCAAGGAGAGAAAGTAAGGGTTCCTGCCCGAGATGTTATTGATAAATTAGGAGCCAGTGCAAGACGTAAGTTAAGACAAAGGAAATAACCCAAGAAAGATTATGCGGAATATTGATATGAGAATGGGCCAACGAGTAGTTAGTAGTTGATTTAGGAAGAGCCTAGTTATGGCTAGAGAAAAGGTTGCAGACAAATCACCAGATCGTGCAAGATAAACATAGTAAAACCCAATATAGTAAATTTAGCCTCGCAGTTATGACATTGTAATACTTGAGATATATTCAGATAGAAGTTGAGGAAGTTAAAGGTACCATATGAGTATTACTGAAATAAAAGAGAATGCCACTGGGAAGACAATCAAAATATTAGTTCAGAAGCAACCCTACAAGCACAAGGGATAAGTAACTACGGATAATTATAAGCGGGGAAGAACATCAAAAATTCCGTCAAGTATACGATGTGATAAGCTCGTATCTTTACAAGAGTCAGAGGGTTCTTCCTAAGTACTTCAGTGAAAGACTAGCTGAGGAAATAAGGAAGAAGGTTTCAACCTAAGCATAGTAACTCGAAGAAGAAATGGTCATGTAAAAACAATCTCACAACAATATTGCATGCACTCCATAAGAAAGTGGCACCTATCGTGGCTAATGAACGGGAAGAAGAAAAAAAATCAAATGGGGATATTCAAGATCATATGGGTTGTATGGAATTCCAATATGTGTGGGCATTAAAATAAGCCAAGTATTCGTGCAACAAGTAGCAGAACGACCAGGAAAATTAATTGCTTACATTTAAAGAAAGTTGAGAAGGAACAAAAAGAATTATTCGATCCAATCCAGAGTTAGTTACATTATGAATACACTCAAGATTTCGGAGTATTATCCATGCAGCATATATGTTGACAATCATATAGCCGTAGAATACTCTGGTATAAGTTAAAAGAAAGAATTGAGTCCAGGTCATAGACAAAGGATTGAATCATTAGAAGATTGTATCATGGATATTCTATAGCGCCCATGGAAGGCTAAAGTAATAACTAATACCAGGAGCCGTAAATCAGAAGATAGCTTAACCCTACATAAAGGCTGGTCAGAAGGAAGAGGAAAATAAAGAGTTACATCAACCAAGTAAATCAGGAGTCTGATTATTAGACCCAGAAAATTATAGACATCATGATTGAGAACATTGTAGAATCACTTTTAATATCAGAGGTACAAGAGAGATAGTACAACAACCATATTCTATAACGGCTCTGCGATAAAGCCAGTTAGAAGAGTACCAGCATCATAAGAAGTCAGTATGAAGATCCTACCGGATTGTATATGCACCAGAGGTGCAAGTGTTATAATAGAGCTTCAAATTATACCTATGTGGAAGGGAGGTTATGAAAGAGATAGAAGATACGATGTGAGACTTTAAGGTAAGTAAGATAAAGGTGGTCAACGTACGAGATACTCAAGTGCAGAAGGTTGTGAATAGTCCATACTTCGGATAGAAGGCTAGAAGTACTGGGATTCAGTATCCTGGAATGATAGCATCGTCGTCAGTGGAATATCTTCCAACCTATGGTTTCTAGGTACCGTGAGGCCTAGATAAGAGAGTAAAGAAGAGTTTGAGGCGATGTGATGTCTCGCTTGATGTTTCAGAATAACATAAGAAAATCTATGGTGCAAGCAAGTTGAAGGAAAGTTGCGAGTAGTATTAATAGATATGTGTAGGTCGCAAGCTAAAGTATGGTAGAGCGACAAAGTTTTAGGAAGACAGGAGTAAGGATGAGAAAAGGCGAGTGAGAAGGTGACCAGAATGGATAAATACTCGGGATTAAGCTCATGAAAATAAGATAGTTGATGGTTTCTCTAAATTATAGAAAGCTCAGTATAGCCTGAACGAACTCAAAGGAGTCTACGACTAGTAGCATTTAAAAGAGATGGAATGTTGCCTTGGTAGTACAATGAGGGTGTAATAGTGATAGATAAAGGATGGCGTTTGGGCCTTCGATTGAGTAATAATTTGAAGAGGATTTCATGAATTGTACGGGATTAAAATACCCACATAAGGTGAATCACATTGGGATGCTATGAAATACGGTTATGAAAGCATGGTATCGCCCCAGGTGGATCAGTCCGATCATTTCAGATGTTCCCCGATGAGACGTGAGCCTTAGTGATTACATAAAAGGTCAAGTTATAAATGGTAGATTATAGATCAATATTGAGGTGAATCAACAATAGATGGATAAAAGTTACAAAGTATGAGATGAGAATAGACCATCACTCTTAAGATGAACAGTGATGAAGAAGCATTAAAGGACTTAGATTTATACATATAGGATAAGCAATGAAAGTAACCTGGAGCTTGATAACAGACCTCATTAACGATAAATAGAAGTAAGAGTTATGGTATAGTATGGCCTACCTAGATGTAGTAAAGTCATATGGATAGATAATCGGGCCTATGAAATAAGATATAGCAATATTCATAAGTTCGACAAAGTACCGAGCGAAGAACTTCAGTATACCTATAGATGCTCAGAGGGATATCTTGTCAAGCTCTGTATACGTGTAAAAAGTGAGGCCTAGACATTGGCTAAAAACTGGAGGAAAAGGGAGAGAGGCGCACTTACAAGGTCAGAGTCGTACATGCTGCATGATAAAAGGTAGCATCGGTTACAAGATTAAAAGGATTCCGACCACAGGCCGTGGTATGAGAAAGAGACCTACAGGTGGGAATACCCTGGACTTTGGATTTATTCACCGAACAATTTCCTAGATGGCAAGGAGAGTATTAAAGTATTCACAAATGATATAGGTTATGATAATGATAAGTGCATCAGTCAAAATTCGAGGACAAATGTTCCAAAGGGGGGAATGATATTACACCCCATATTTTCATACGTGAAAGTACGCCATAAGTAAATTGATGAAAGCTCGAAAATGAGATTATTTTGAAGTTACAAGTATTATGCTATTTCAAACAAGTGATAACTAAATTCGTGAAGGTGAGAGGGTAAGCGAATAGAAGAAAATGAGTTTCGTCGAAAGTTGTCATTTTGAGATAAAATACTGTCCGAGCTATAATACCCGGTATTTATGGACTAGTGCCATACAAGGTACCATATGACCATGATAGTAAAGTGTATAAAGTGTGTTAAAAGTAAGTAGTAATTTAAGTAATCTGGAATAATTCTTAATTATGGGTAATTAGTTAATTATTAGGTAATGGGATATTAACTAATTAATTAAGGAATTATTGGGTAAATATTAAACCCCCCAGCGTGGCAGCACCCCCATCCCATTTAAGTGACTCTTTAATCTTGCATAGATGGCACATTTTGAGGAATAAGGTGGCTTAGTCATCTATTAAGTGGGCCATACCCACTAAAGGCTTTCTTAGTGTTTATTCCTTAATAACAGAAGATCAAACCAAGAATTGAATCTCTTATGCAAAGAGAGTGAGCTGGTCGTCAGTCCTTCAGAAAGCAAAACAATTCCATACCAAATATAGATAACGTTGGTTGTTGATTCTGTAAAGTATGAATTACAAATTCTAAGGGAGACCGGTATAATCTTTCTTAAGAACATCATACGGATTTTTTCCTACTTCGATCTGCCGCTACATGTTTTGTCGCAATCAACGTGTGTTAGAGGGATTGTCAAGAGAATCGGTTCAGTTATATTAAGGCTATCCCTTCTTTCTTTTGGCATGATCAATACGATGCAAATGAAACGAGCAAATGCACAACTTCCATAAATGACTCTATTCACAGAAATACTAGGGGTGTCTATATTCTTGATTTTCCATGTATCTTATTATTCTATCATCTGTTCATGGGTCTCAGAAAATACGTAAATTGATAAAGTTTATTTCATGACATTAATTAAAGGCATACTAGTCCTATGACGTTCCGAGAGATTTTATTGACGTATTTCATATGCATTTCATTCATTTATACATGTACATTAACTCATGACTAGATGGCGTTATATATGCGTATATTATATGTATATGGGATATGAGAAAAGGTTACAATATTATATATGCACCATCACTTGATCAGCTGGTATACGTTGATGGTTTGTCCACAGTAGCCGAGATGATATGATGGGATGCCCTCAGAGGCTTGATGATGTTATGAACGCATATACCTAAGCATGGTATGACATTTATACGCATATGCATGTCATTGTAAATGATAATGATTCACAGAGCTATTCAGACATACATGTTGAGTCTTTTACTCCATGTTTCTCTCATGTCTATTAATTACTGATTTTCATTCATTACATACTCGGTACATTATTTGTACTGACGTTACTTTGTCTGGGGACGCTGCATTTCATGCCCGCAGGTTCCGTTAGACAGATTGAGAGTCCTCCAAGTAGGCTATCAGCTCAGCGAAAGGTGTCGGTGCGCTCCATTTGCTCCGGAGTTGCTATTTGGTCAGTATGATTAGGACATGTGTTGATTGGTATGGCGGGACTTTGTCCCAACTTTTATGATATTTATGTACTCTTAGAGGTTTGTAGACAGATGTTATATATATGAAATATTGTATGGCCTTATCGGCCTATGTTCAGTGTACGAGCAATCATTTTGGCCTTATAGGCCCATATGTCAAATGTATAAATTTTTATATCAGATTGGGTCGTCTTATATTAAGTATTCCCTTATGTTTATTCTGGTTATCCCATAATGGCCCGTTTGGCCTATTTGCCAATGACAGTACGATAAGAAGGATATGTAATATTGGTACTCGGTTGAGTAAGGCACCGGGTGCCCGTCACGGCCCATCGGTTTGGGTCGTGACACAAGCGTAAAGCAGTATGTGTTACGGAGATTTGTATCAAATAACCACTATTATCCTTAGCCCCACGGAGGACGCTAAACTGTTTACCTTCAAAATCGGATAACAATTAAATTTGTAAGGGGTTTTAAGGATACGTGATCTAACTTGATACAAAACGATAAATCAGATTGCAATTGAAATAAGCAATGGAAAAGTAAATGTTAACCACACAAGTTGAACAGTCTTAGCCTTGGAAGGTTAGCCACTCTCGAGCCAAAAGTATTTTTTTATTGATATCACAACAGAACAACAAGATAATAATAATAATATATTACTTTGGGATGCGTGTTACAATGTGTAGAATGAATTATCAGACCCCCTTTTTATAGTAGAGGAGTCCTATTCTAGGTACATTTTCATAAAAGGTAAAAATTTCTTGATTCGATGATTGCCGGTTCCTTACTGATACGTGCCGAGATTCCCGCCGCAATATCCGACCGGTCACGGATATTTCAATCTTATGTTAGTTATCTCAACAATGTTTCTCCGACCCTGTTTGAGGTTAAGATCGACACAGACTCACTGTTCTTCGAAGGCAGGCATTCTAACCTAGGGTTCTACCTCGGTGGGATTCGAGGTCGATCTTCACTCCTTGGTTGTCACGTTCCAAGCCTAATCTACCAAATCGTAGGCGAGCTCGATTTTGACCGTATACATATTTGAAGCAAGATTTTTTAAGTGCACCAACCCAAACGAAATTTTAGTGCATTAGCACGACCAACCTTTATTTTCAGAGCAAAACTTTTCGTGACTTCCTACATAACGTGCATACACACAAAAATTTGCACCCATTATCGCAAAGGCATATTAGGCTTTACGTTTACTAACTTAAAATCTTGAATCTGCTTCTACTTATGGTATTTTATTCTCGGCCTCAATGTATTAGGTCGTGACATTTAATATTGGTGGTTGCTTGTCTTGGAGATTCAGTGAATGCGAAGTGTTTGGGCACGGGTTGGGCATGATATCAACTTATTTAATTTTGCTTTCTTGCATTCTATATGGTGACAGCAAACATGCCACGGATATGTAGTGTTGGAAGATCTGATATTTTTCTTGAAGATATTGGAGCCTTCCCTTAGCATCCATTGACTCCTTTCCGACTTTTAGATTGTATTAAATGTTTTCACATAACTGGATTTGATCATCCACTAAACCAACTCCGATCTGAAATAAAAAGAGCAGCCTGATGCACAAGGTATTTCGCGTTCACTTAGGGTCCGGGAAGGGCCGTACCCTAAGGGATGTGATATATAGCCTACCCTAATGCAAACATTAGTGACAGCTTCCACGGCTCGAATTCATGGCTTATACAAGGTTCCCTTCTTCAATCCGAAATAAGTATTTTTTTAAAAAAATCTTTAAGTGATCCATCTATCCTGAATCATAGTAAAATTTTATTTTTCGTCTGGAATCAATATTATTATTCAAATTATTGAATAAGGTAGAGAGTGACGTGACTAAATCCAAACAACCAAAGTGCTCATTTGATTTAATGGCAACACATGTGATATTAATGAGCTGAAAATGACTGTTTAATGAAGTCGAAATACTGCGTGCGTACGTAGACTTGTGGTTTACTTGAATTATCTATAAATAACAACAGGCTTTCCATTTTATTTGTCATTGATCCTCTCCATTACTCTACCTCTCCATTTTGCCAAAGGTAATGCTCTTCTCTTACTTTTGTTTGTTTAGAACGGAGGAAATGAATAGAAGAAGAAAAGGAAAAGAAAGTAAATGATAATTTGCATTTTAAGCACAATATTTGTAGGGTCCTTTATTTCCTCTGTTATGTGATCGCCATGCCCTTGTGCCTTTAGTTGAAGTATAGGTCGTCAATTCAATCTATCTTGATTGATTTTTTCTATTTCATCTGAAACTAGAGCTAAAAATGCTTTATTTTGTTTCATTCTCATTCTTCATTTCCTTACTTCTTAACGTCGTCTTCAATCTTTGCGCTTTCTAATAACCACCCTAGCCTTCCATTAATTGCAAACTCATCCCATTTTTGATTTTTCCATCCAAAATTTGCATAGTTTCTTTATATTCTCTCATTCTTGTAACTATATGATATTAACACGTCTTTATATGATAGATTTCATGGTTCCTTTTCTTCCTAATTAGTCTAATGTAATTGCAGAAAAGGTTATTCTTTTCTAGTATTTCTCATTTTATTAGTTTCACAAAAGAACTTGAACATAGGTAGTGTTTCTGAGTTAACTGTTTCATGTTGTCCTGATTCAATAGATGAATTAATTTTTTATTTGTTAGTTTGAGATTTTGGTCAATAAATTTCAGCCGAAAGATACCTCTCAAATTCCAGTCAACCCCTCAATCTCATTTGCCGTTACAATTTGTTCTATAGTTGTATTTTTTATGTCTAATGAACGTCATCCCAGTATAGTTGGAGCTTTTCTATCTTCAGTTCAAGTTTGTTGGAAATTGAAAGCAATTGGTTGAGCTAATTAATTGGAATTACGTATTAGTCATGTTAGTATATTTACTTTTTAGTTACGATATTTTCTACGAGACATTATACAGAACTTCTAGTGCTTTTTTATTCTTTAATTTTATTTTATACAATATTGGATTGAGATGAGTTTAAACGGCGCGACAAGGACTTCAGGATTCATGTAACCGTCGCCAACTTGTGACTTTAGGAAGTTGTGGCTGTAGTAGTCAATTTTCAGTCCAAAATAACGGTTTTAACGAGTTTTTAGAAAAGGAGCCGAAATGTGTTTTATATCATCTTGGAATTTTAGCTATTTGTTCTTGGATTTAGGTCTATTATGTTAGCAGTGATTCAATAGTGTGTTCGTTATTTATGTCTTGAATTAATTTCTTTGTATTTTTAGGAAATCATAATCTCTGTAGGCTTTGGAAATTCATTCTTCTAATAGATTTAGGAAAGAAAAACATATTATCCTTGTAAGATTGGGAAAACCTTTCTCTTATAGGTTTAGGACTATTTCAGATCTATATATATAGGGGTTGTAGTTGGAGATTCATAGTAGAAAACTCTCTCTGCTGCCTCGAAGAGTAGGTTTTGCCAATCCTCGTCAAATCCTTGTATTATTTTTCTTCACTTTTTGCGTTGTTGTGTGATTGTGCGCTAGTTAATCCACGATCTCTTTCGCAACAATGTTCTTGTTCTTTTTATGAATCTTCTAAATACTTAAGTTTCTCCCCAGGATAGGGGCAAGGTTTGTGTACACATTACCCTCGTCTGACCCCACGTTGGGGACTCCACTAGGGTTGTTGTTGTTGTTGTTGTAAATACTTAAGCTTCTTTTGGATTGTTTCAACAGAGCTTAAAATGCCATCTGCAAGTTCTGATCCAACTGATGAAGAGAGGGAGCCATTTGCTGAGGTTGATCCATCCGGGAGGTTCGGCCGATACCCCGAGTTGCTAGGCCATGGTGCAGTGAAGAAAGTATACAGGGCATTTGACCTAGAAGAAGGCAGAGATGTGGCCTGGAATCAGATTAAGTTGAGCAAATTCAGTGACACGCCTTATATCATCGATAAAATCCATTCGGAGATTGCACTATTGAAGAACTTGAAGAATGATAACATAATAGTACTATATCATGTCTGGAAAGACAATGAACATAACATCCTCAATTTCATTACTGAGGAATGTGCCTCAGGTAATTTGAGGGATTATAGGAAAAAGCATCGTCACGTTTCGATTAAGGCGTTGAAGAAGTGGTCTAGACAAATACTACAGGGCTTGGATTATTTACACACTCATGACCCTTGTGTTATTCATAGAGACCTCAATTGCAGTAACATCTTTATCAATGGGAATGTTGGAAAGGTAATTAATCAACTCATTCACTTTATCTTCAGTTGATGTGCATTTAAATCTGCTGAATGTTTAGCTTACTGTTTATATCATCTGAAGCTAGTGAAGAATTTGAGATCCTAATCCTTAAAGTAATATTTGGAAGTGTCTTCAAGTAGTTAAATGGTAGTTATTCTGGAAATTCAAAAATTATCGGCACTGCACATATATGTGTGTGCGTGTGTGTGAAAAAAAACTAAAATTCAACAATTATTAAAGTTTGAACCTGTAATTTCAAAAGTACAATGAATTCAACGTAAGAACCTTAAAAGTTGAACGTATCAAGTTTAAATTCCGGATCTGCCTTTGACATACACTCTTCATTTGTATGAACATAGTCTTGTCAAAAGATATGACATAGATGTGATTTTTGTTTATGGATCCTTGAAAAGGCAGGCAGTACGGTGCACAAAGTATCCCGCATTAACACAGGATCCAGAGAAGGGCCAATGTAGATAGCTTACCCTAACTGCAAGCATTAGTGGCTAATTTCATGACTCGAACCCGGCCCGTGACCTGTAGATCACACAGAGGCAACTCTACCGTTGCTCCAAAACTCCCCTTCTTTATGAATCCTTGAATATATGCAAAAATAGGTTAGAAGTTGAACATACTCGTATAGGATCCGAACTAAAACTCTGATACTTGTACTGAATCTTGTAGTATTGTTTATAGTATGGAGGTTTTGCTTTCCTGAAACCAGTGCAACGCACTAATTGTAGTTCTTATGTTAATATAGGTAAAGATCGGTGATCTTGGCTTGGCAACGATTGTCGGGAAGAACCATGCAGCACATACGTTGCTCGGGACACCAGAATATATGGCACCAGAACTATATGAAGAAAACTATACAGAGTTGGTGGATATATACTCATTTGGAATGTGTTTGCTAGAAATGGCTACTATGGAAATACCATATAGTGAATGTGACAGTATAGCTAAGTTATACAGGAAGGTTACATCTGGAATTAGGCCTCAAGCTTTTAACAAATTGAGTGATCCAGAATTGAAGGCTTTCATTGAAAGGTGCATTGGGAAACCAAGAGCAAGACCATCTGCTGCTGAGTTGCTCAAGGATCCATTCCTTTCTGATGTTGTTAAATATGACAATGATCTCAGTTAATAATGCCCTTTGTTCAAACATCTTTGTATAACTCAAGATTATTCAGGAAATCATTTCTTAACTCGGTTATCCATTTTTTCATGGATAATATTAGTGGATAACTGTTTTTTTATTAAAAAGGGTTACTTATTTTATTAGGAAACTTGGCAGGTGAATAGGGTTCAAAGCAAATAGCTGTCTAGCTTCAATCCAAGATTTACTTAACGCGTTAGCTACAACAGTGCACGGGCTGATACGCTCAGCTAGCGGAAAGTATCCATGCGTTTTCCTATCTTTTTTATTATTGTATAAAATAGGAATTGTACTGGTGTAAAAAGGAAGAGATCCTATATACAAGGTTTACATACTAAAATCACATTTTACATAATTCTTAAATAGAGCACCCAATCGTCTATGCTAACTGAAATCTCATAAGTGCTCCAGGAATTTTAATTTAATCTTTTTAGTAAGTAAGAAAAAAAAAAGATTCTTTGCATATTATCTGGTCGTAAAAGGTGCATAATGAATAATATTGTAGTATTTAGAGCTGTCAAAACGGGCCAGTTCAGCCCAAGCCTTGTGGCCTTTTAAATTTGGTGGGCTAGGAAGGGCCGGCCCACCATATGAATGGGCCTTAAAATGGCCAGCCCTAAGAGGGTCGCGGGCTAGGGCGGACCGACTCTTCAATTTTTTTTAGAAAAAAGAATTTTTTCAAATTCTTAAATATTTTTTTTTGACGTAGTCGATTAATCATATAAACAACTTTTGTTTGCTTAGAGCGTACAAAAAACTTGATATTTGACGAGGAATCTCGTAATTGAAATGCAAATTCTCTATATCTCTAGTTCTTTTTTAAAGTTACATGAATATTTTCTTAATACTTTTCTTTCATTTTCCTCAGATTCAGAGATTGCTTCAATAAGTTTATATGCTGAGGTATTTAAATTTAGGATTAATATCATTTGCTGATTTCATCATTATAGTCCATAAAATTTTTAAAATTCCTGAAATTTGCTAGTGGTCAATTTTTTTTGTGTATTTAAAATCGATCTTTTTCTATACTGAAGAGCAATTTAAATATTGATAATATATTAAAGTAATCCAAATTGGTCATTGTCCACTTAAAGTATTATTTTCTTTAAAAGAAATATTATTTTTGGCCACCTAAAACTTTTCGAGTTCGTTATTAATTAAGCAAAAGAATAAACTAATTTTGTCATATTACATACATGTCAAAAATCTAAATTCTAGTTGATATGAAAGGGTAAATGAGCAATCTAGGGTTGGGAATGAGGATTATAGTTAATACTTTTTTTATTTTTTATTTTTTTTAAATATTAAATATTTAACAGTTAATTAATTTAAATTTAATTAATTTTTGGTCCACGGACTGGCCCAGGCCCAACCTCGATCAAGCCTTAAGGGCCAGAGGACTGACTTGGGCCGGGCTTATAAGCCTCAATTTTAAATGGGCTCAAAAATTCCTAGCCCAACCCTACCCAAGTAGCGGGCTGGGTTGGGCTAGCCTCACGGGCCAAACCCATTTTGACGGCTCTGGTAGTATTCATATAATATAGTAAAAATAGAACGGGCTAGCCAGTTTTCAGACTGATAATTGAAAAATAACCAGCGTTTGCAAATTCATTGAAAAATAATCACTATTTTGCTGCAACACGGAAAGTTTCAGCATAATATACTGGAGATTGATGCACATTTATATGAACTTACAGCATATTATGCTGGAACTCTAGCATACAGAAAGTTCCAGCATAATATACTGGAGATTGGAGCACATGTGTATGAACTTCCAGCATATTATGCTGGACCAGTATATTATGCTGGAACTCCAGTATATTATGTTGGAATATTTTCTGGATTTTGAACAGTGTTTTCGTTCAAATTTATCTTTACATGAAAAGTGGCTAAATTTCGATTACTTTTGAAACTGTGACTATTTTTCAATTACCACTTATAAATTTGGCTATTTTTAAATTTCACCCTATAATATAGCTTATATGATTTTTCCTTCTCGTGACTCTTGTTATAGTATAATATATAGTTAGTGAATGAAAAATGAGATTTGATTATTCACGGATTTAAGTTATACACTCATAGTTGAGGTCTATTACCAACATCCTATAGGGAGAAAAATAAGGATATTTACACGAATATCCGGTCATATTCATTATTTATTTTTTTAGCCATATATATAGATTATACATCAGTTATGCATAATTATATACATATAATATATATGTTTATCCTTCAAATCGGATAACAATTGAATTTGTTAGTGGTTATAAGGACATGTGAATTAACTTGATACAAAGCAATAAATTAATAGCAATAAAATTACTATAAACCACAGCAATTGGATGATTTAAGCTTAAGAATGCAAGCCACCCTTGAATTGAATGCACTTTGATTAACATCAAGATAGCAAAGAAATAAGTATAACGATAATGTTTTGCTTATGAGTGTGTTACCATATGCCTAATGAATTGTCAAGTCTCATTTATATATTAGGGGAGATATAATTTTTAAGGTATTATTTTATTGTTCAATAAAAGGCAAAAGTCCTTGATTTACTGACCGTTGGTTCCCTTTTTGAGTCGTTCCGTGATTTCTTCCACAATGACTAGTTAATGGCGAGAATTATGGACCCCCGTCGGATGAGTTGGCAAAGCTTTTTTTGAGGCCGTTGGAAACAGGATCGGTTACGCCTTCGGTGAACTCGAGAGAAAATCTGATGGTTTCGATGGCTAATTTTGACAATGCTTTGAGTTCGATCTTCATTACCATGTTTCGATCTTTGGCTGATCGTGTGGGGCGTCAGATCAATCTTCGAGCTCGACTTCACCCGATCACGGATATTTCGGCCCTGGCCTAATCAGGAAATTCGGAAGCTCGATCTAATATCGAGCTCGGTTTTACCCGTATACAGATAGTCCCCTCGTTCTTCGGAGAGTAGATGGCGAGGAACGACATGAGCCTCCGATTCTCACTTCGATATATCATGACGCAAGTGACAAAAACATGACGTCAAATCCCCTTGTTTTTTGGATAGTAAATGATGAGAAACGATATGAGCTTCTGATTCTCACTCTGATAAATCATGACGACGAATTCACAACGTAAGTGACAAGAATAGTTGAAATGTCCCGTCAACCCAGTCTTCAAAGCATTAAATGTGTGTCAGTTAACGGTCGGCCGCTACAGGATGCGAACCGCCGTTTGAGAGAACTATAAATATCCCCTTTCATACATTCATTAGAACTTTTACATTGGGCTCTTGTGTTTTAAGAAAACTTCATCACTCTCATCTTCTGGTCTTCTGAAAATCTAAGTTTAAAACTTCTTCCCTTATAGTTTTCTGAAAGCTTAAGTTTAAAACTTTTTCCCTTCTAGTTTTTTGAAAGCTTTCATAAATAATCTACTAATTACACCTTGTCTTTTATCAGCACATTCTTTTCTCCTCTATTTAGAAGCAATGGCAAAGACTTCAAAATCCGTTACTCAAAAAGAAAATCCCTCTTCCTTGAGAACGTTTCACCTGCTGTTACTGAAAAACCGACACTAGAACCCCAACCGGAGCCGATTTCAAGATTGAGAAAACTTCCCTGGTACCGGTTCGGTGTGAGCCGGCCTCGAGGTACATATGTTCGGTCACCGACAGTGTCCTAGAGAAGGTTAAGGAGGATTGTAACTGGGCCAATAAGCTTGTAGTGGTCCCTAGCCCCGAGGAATCGATCACCACCCACGTTGAGGGTTTTTAAAATGTTTACACTTACCCTTTCACACTGGGTCCCTTAGATCCGGTCATCATTGCCTTCTGTAAGAGGTACAAGGTGACCCTCTGTCAAATTCATCCTTCGTTCTAGAGGATAGTAATTCTTCTTCGCTTCTTTGTGAGCAAGGTCGAGAGATGTCCCTTCACCATCGACCACCTTATGCGCCTGTATAGCCCCCGGCTCTACCGAGAGGGATTAATCAAGCTTGCACGTCGGGCCACTAAGGCCCCTTTTTCGAGCATCGACGAGGATTAGGACCGAGGCTGGTTAGCTCGTTTCGTTCGAGTGAAGACCTCAGATTTGATCCCAGTCGGGCATATGCCATTTCCTGAGAAGTGGAATATGAAGCATAAGTACAATATCGCTTTTAAGATTGTGTTTGATGTTCTTTTCTTTCCCCTCTCATTTATATTTTGCGATGGTGCAGTTGTTGCTCGGATGTCGGATGCGGTTCTTCGACTGAAGGAATGGGTCGAGACAAAGACCTAAGGGATGAGTCCAAGGGGAAAAGGGAAGCCTTTGATCTCATGGACAGTATGTAGCCGTAGCTCGAAGGGCAAGGGGCCTCCGAACCAGGGGGAGGCAAGGCTGAATTTCATGAGGTCGAGGTCAGGGTAGGATATGAGGCTTCCCGAGATGCGGGCAAAGCCTCGCAGGAAGCACTTGGTCCAATAGAGATTGCTGAGTCGCTCTCGTTCACGAAGTCTATGTTTAACGAGTTCCAAGCAACAAAGAATGCCCCGTCGAGGGAACCCACATATCGAACGACCTATTTCGTGGTTTTTTTCTATGGCGTGGATTCGACTGCCACAGAGGATGCAATTGGATTTGGCGATCTAGATATATCGAGGAAGAGTTCACCCTCTGAAGCAAGCGGGCCTTCTTCGAGCCCGAAATTGGTCGATCGATTTCCTGCCCCGAGTGCATATCCCGATCGGAAATACACTATTATTTTTTCCCTTTTTGAGAATGCCCAGTTCCTTTCCGCCCCCGTAGGGGTGGCCGACTATCTTCGGTGCTTGGTGACCGATGATGATCAAGCTAAGATGAGCGAGGTGGATGCACCCTGCCTGTTCAACGAAGCTCAACAAGCGTTGAATCGGGCCTCGGTTATGTAATTACAGGCCTCGGTAATGTTTTCCCTTTATAAAATAATTGTAACATTTTCCTTTATGTATACAGGCCTCGATACTTCATCACGAGGCTTTTATTCGATACCGAGAAGAGTTCAAACATCACGAGGTTGAGACTTGAGAGCTTACTGAGAAGAAGGATGCTTACAAGCTTCTTAGTGAGAAATCCTAGGTTGAGCAAGAAATGACTCGGAAGGAGCATGTCGACTTGGTCGAGCAGGTAAGAAGAGTTTTTGAAATTAGTCATGATGAGTGAGGCACAATGGCTGATGATCTGAACCCGCAGGTTCAAAAAAAGCCTGACCATATCAAGCAGCTTCGGGGGGAGGTGGATACGGTCAAAGCTGAGGCCGAAAAATGGAAGAAGAATATGGATTGCCTAGCCTCAGAGAAGGAGACTGTACGGGCTCAGTTGGCTTCGGCTGAGGTTCAACTTCGGGCTGCAAGGGAAAAACACTTGGTGCAGGCCAAAAAAATCGATGGTCTTCAGTCTCAGCTAAACTCGGCTATCTCCGATCAAGAGAATCTAGCCAAGGAGCTTGCGTCGGCCAAGTCTGAGGTTGTTGCGGTCAGGGCCTAGGTCGATGATAAGGTGGCCCAACATAAAGCTGATGCCAAAGAGATTCAGGACCAAGTGAAAAACATGGTGAATCATGCGAGGTGACAATCCCGAAGGGAGGCCCTCGAGGGAGTCCATGCTCAGAAGTTTGACGTATTAGCTGAAATCGAAAATGTTAAGATATACAAAGCCAAGGATAGGAAGTTGGCTTATCCCGAGAAAGATTCCGAAGGGCTCAAAAATCCGGGTGAGTCCGATGGTGGCGAAGATCTCGTAGTTGACGATGTGGCCCCAGATGAAGATTAGGCCATTTAGGATCTTTTTTTGCTTTTGGCACTATCTTTTTGTTGAGGTCGTTCGGCCTTTGTGAAAAATATGTATCGGGGCTATTCAAACCTTGTAAAGAAATTTTGATATATATATAAGGCTTTTTCCTTTCACAGCTTTTGGATTTTGAATTTTTCCTTTGCTTTTTTATTTGTATTCGCAAAGGTCGATATGCCTTAGCATGAAATAATTAGGTTGTGTTCTAAGATTCGAACAAACCTTGCCTTTAACATTATTTTGAGTTTAGGCATCGGAGGGAATCGGTGTTACCGAAACCTTTCCCAAAAATAGTTTAGGTTTATGGTTTGCCGAGGGTAACCTTTAGAACCGGTTATAAAATCGAATGTTTTGAAGGCCTTATTTTTGTTACGAGTCTCGGACGTCTCCGAGCCGTGTTAATATGGCCGTAG
Source organism: Nicotiana tomentosiformis (assembly GCF_000390325.3). Classification (NCBI taxonomy): domain Eukaryota; kingdom Viridiplantae; phylum Streptophyta; class Magnoliopsida; order Solanales; family Solanaceae; genus Nicotiana; species Nicotiana tomentosiformis. The sequence continues at coordinate 11,138,892 of NC_090818.1, forward strand.
CCTTTTTAATTCGGGCAATGCCAAATAAGCTTCATGCCCTCGGGTTTTGTTAACCCAGAAATGGCCTTAACCTTTTAATTCGGGCAATGGCAAATAAGCTTTGTGCCATCAGGTTTCGTTAGCCCGGAATGACCTTAGACTTTTAATTCGGGCATTGCCAAATAAGCTTTGTGCCTTAGGGTTTCGTTAACCCGGAATGGCCTTAGCCTTTTAATTCGGGCAACGCCAAATAAGCTTTATGCCCTCGAGTGTTATTAACTCGGAACGTCCTTAGTCTTTTAATTTGGGCAATGCCAAATAAGCTTCATGCCCTCGAGTGTTATTAACTCGGAACGACCTTAGCCTTTTAATTCAGGCGACGCCTAAGTGGCAGTCCCCGAGTGAGAGTGAATGTTTGAACTCGAATTAAGGGGGCCCTTGGGCTCGATAGCTTTAGAAAATTCCTTGAAAGATGTAAGAAATATTTTAAAGGAAAAGATGTTTATGTGCAAAGAAAAATCTTCTTTTTATTCTTATGCACAATAGTTGTACATGTCTACATATTTTGCGTCAGGGCTCGAGCGGTCTGCGTAGGCACAGTTCATTTGACCGTTTAGCCCTTACAATAAATCCTATTGATCGAGACCCTTCAATCACGAAGTTTCTTTCCTTGTTAATGTCGATATCCGAAGGTATTGCCCCAGTGTTCGGGGCTTACTGAAGAGTTACCTCGAATGTTATGATTATTGTCACTGGTTCATAGCCGGCCTTCAATTCTAAGTTAGCACGATTTACTTGATGCCTCGTTAAAAACGGTCACGACCCAAACCGATGGGCCACGACGGGCACCCAGTACCTTAATCAACCGAGTACCAATATAACGTATCTTTTGTATCATACTATCATATGTACATGAGCCGGAGAGGCTGTTGTGAGATAAGTAGAATAAAACATGAGAAAATACTCAATATAAGGTGACCCAACTTGATATACCGACTTATACATATGACGTACTGGCCTATAAGGTCGGCATGATCCTTAATATACTCAAAACATAGGCCGACAAGGCCATACCATTATCATATTGACCAAATAGGTAACTTCGAAGCAAGTGGAGTGCACCAACATCTTCCGCTGAGCTGATAGTCTACTTGGAGGACTCTCTACCTCTCTATCGGAATCTGGGGGAATGAAACGCAATGTCCCCAGGCAAAAGGGACGTCAGTACAAATAAAGTACCGAGTATGTAAGGAATGAACATCAGTAAATAAAAGTCATGAGAGAAACATGGAGTAAAGAACTCGACATGCAAGCCTGAATAGCTCTGTGAATTATTTAATATTTACAATGACATGAATATGCATATAAATGTCATACCATGCATAGGTATATGCGTTCATAACATCATCAAGCCTCTGAGGGCATCCCATCATATCATCTCGGCCACTGTGGGCAAATCATCAACGTATACCAACTGATCAGGTAGTGGTGCGTATATAACGTTGTAACCTTTTTCCATATCCCATATACATATAATATACGTGTATATAACGCCTTCTGGTCATGGGTCAATGTACATGTATAAATGCATAAAATGCATAAGAAATACGTTAATAAGATTTCTCGAATATCATAAAATTAATATGCCTTTCGGACAAACTTTATCAAATACGTATTTTTCTGAGACCCATGAACAGAGGATATAATAATAATTCACATGGAGAATAAAGAATATAGACACCTCTAGTATTTCTATGAATAGAGTCATTTATGAAAGTTGCGTATTTTGCTCGTTTCGATTGTATCATTTGGATCATACCAAAAAGAAAGAAGGGATAGCCTTAACATACCTTAAATCCGTTGAGTCCTTAATACCTTCCAAGAAATTCTTCAAACAACTCAATTCAATCTACCACATCATAAGGAGATTCAAAATCAGTGCAGAGTAAAGGCTAAGTCCTCAACTTAAACTAGCAGCTCGTTTACGTAAATTTGGGCAGCATCTCCCCTGTAACTAGGCCCTCCTCCAATACCATAATATACCATCAACAACAAGAAGAACACAATAATAACAACATGTAATCATCATTTTCCAACCTTATCTCCATCACACTATACCACAAAACAGCCCGCATACCCTAATCACTTCATACATAAAACAACAACAACTTAAACAATGTAACGACGAACGACCAGCCCACTATTCCGTCATTATGTGATGTTTCTCCACTCCATTTTTCCTCCAAAACTCCATTAAACAGTAGAAAAATATACAGCCCAAAGGTAATACGAAACAGCCCACCAAACAGTCCACTACAAATCAAATAACTCGAACTCACGGCTTCCAATCACCGTCCCGTGAGTTTTAACTATTAGGAAACGAATTTATAAACATTCCTTGATATTTAAACACTTAAATACAGAAAGTACATGTTTGTTTAACTATGCAGTACCTTCCAAAACACAAGCTACAAAGAAAAAGAGAGGCAATATAGCGATACTTATGTCGTAGGGATCGTTTTAATGTTATCGCTTTTTGATTATGTGTCCGGGATGATAATATTCTTTGAAACACTATTAAAGAGCTCAAATACAGGTTCTATGGTGTTCTATGGTCAGGTTCTATGTGAAAATAAAGAGAGAGACGAGTTAAGACATATATATCAACTTTTGAAAAGTTAAAGAGGTGTTAGCTTGGCACCCTCTCATTCGCCCGACGCTTATATCTTTTTATCCGTATATCGTATGAATGAACGGTTAAGAGAGTTAGAAACTACATTCCAATACCTTCAATTTGGTATATAATATGTCCCAAAAAAATACCTCATATAGCACATAAAATTTATTTCTAAAACAAGCTCTATCCAAACAACATATATAGCCATATTATGACTTTAAAATCATTTAAATCATGATTAACAAGTCTCATATTCATTACGTTACCTTGGGACACACAGGGTGTAACAATCTTCCTCCCTTAGAAACATTCGTCCTCGAATGTTAAACTCCCAGAAATCTATAAAAATTTTGGCAGAGTCTCCTCTGTAACGGTACTACTACCAACTTGTCACACATCAAACCCAACAATACAAAGCCACACAGGGCCACAATCATCAATAACACCAATGGCCTCATACGACCAATAACAGTAACTAACATAAGAATCAAGTACCATATACGTACCTAAAGGGTGTGATGTCTCAGTCTGATCCTCCTCTGGAAGTGGAAACAAGTGAGGATACCTAGTCTTCATTTCTTCTTCAGCTTCCCAAGTCAATCTCCTCCACATTATTGTTAATCAAAAGTACTTTAACTGAAGCTACATCCTTAGTTCTTAATCTCCGAACATGTCTATCTAGTATAGAAATGGGAGTTTCCTCATATGATAGGTGCTCTGTAAAATGAACATCGTCAATTAGAATGACTTTAGAGGGATCTCCAATACACCTACGGAGCATAGACACATGAAATACTGGATGTACAGACTCCAATTTAGAAGGCAAGTCTAACTCATAAGCTACTTGGCCTACTCTGCGTATAATCTTATAGGGTCCAATGTACTGAGGGCTAATCTTTCCTTTCTTACCGACTCTCATAACGCCTTTCATCGGTGATACATTTAGTAATACCCAGTCATCTACCTAAAACTGCAAGTCTAGTCGTCGATTATCTGCATAAGACTTCTGACGACTTTGAGTTGCTAATAGCCTTTCCCGTATAAGCTTAATCTTCTCAACTGCTTGTTGTACCAACTCTGGTCCTACTAACTTAGTTTCCCTAACCTCGAACCATCCGATAGGTGACATACACTTCCGTCTGTAAAGAGCTTCGTATGGAGCCATCTGAATACTGGCATGATAACTATTATTATATGCAAACGCAATAAGTTGTAATCCTCCAGGTAAGTTCTGAAGTCCATCACACAAGCCCGTAGCATATCCTCTAGTGTCTGAATAGTACGCTCAGCATGACCGTCTGTCTGGGGATGAAATGTTATACTGAGACTTACTTGAGCCCCCAATCCTTTTTGGAAGGACCTCCAGAAATTAGTTGTAAATGGAGCACCTCTATTTGAGACAATATATATAGGGACACTATGAAGTCGTATTATCTCCTTAATGTAAAGCCTTGCATAATCCTCTGTTGAATACGTAGTCCTGACAGACAGAAAATGGGCTGCTTTTGCAAGTCTATCGACAATAACCCATATAGAATCGAACTTACGCTAGGTATGAGGTAAGCCTATGATGAAATCCATATTAATTACTTCCCATTTCCAAGTTGGGATCTTTATAGCCTATAATAATTCACCGGGTTTCTGATGCTCAATCTTAACCTACTGGCAATTAGGGCATTGAGCAACAAACTCTGTTATATCCTTCTTCATTTCATCCCACCAGTATATTCCCCTGATATCATGATACATCTTCGTCACTCCTGGATAAATAGAATAACGAGAATAGTGAGCTTCTCCCATAACCTACTGCACAACCCTGCCACATTAGAACACATAATCGACCTCGATATCTGAGGACCCCATCTCCTGTAATCTCAAATGGTGTATTCTCCTTTTGAGGGGATGTATCTCTGTAATGATCTAGCACAAGATCCTCATACTGGCGTTCCTTCACTTCAGTTACTAAAGAGGGTGTTGTCGTGTCCTGAATAGTAACTCCGGTATCACCTGAGTCCAGTAATCGAACTCCTAGACTAGCTAGCTGATGAATCTCATGGGCTATCCCACACTTCTCTGGCTATAAATATGACAGGCTACCCATAGATCTATAGCTGAGGGCGTCAGCTACTATATTTGCCTTCCCCGGTTGGTATAAAATATTAACGTCATAGTCTTTCAGTAGCTCCAACCATCTCCTTTGGCGTAAATTCAATTACTTTTGATTGAAGCTATACTGAAGGCACTTATGATCCGTATAGATATCAACATGAATGCCATACAAATAGTGCCTCCACATCTTTAGTGCATGAATCACCGCGGCTAACTCTAAATTGTGGGTTGGATAATTATTCTCGTGCTTTCTTAGTTGTCTTTAAACATAAGCAATTAATTTTCATGGTCGTTCTGCCACTTGTTGCATGAACACATGGCTTATCTCATTGCCCACAAATACTGGAATTTCCTGTAACTCATATGATATGAAATATCATCTTTTGATTTTTTTTCTTTCCGTCATTAGCCACGATAGGTGCCACTTACTTATGGAGTGCATACAATGTTGTTGTGAGACTGTTGTTACAAGATCATTTCTTCCTTATGTCACTATGCTTAAGTTGAAGCCTTTTTCCTTATTCCCTCAGCTAGTCTTTCTTTGTAATACTTAAGAGAGACCCTTTGACTTCTGTAAAGCTGCGAGCTTATTACATCGTATACCCGAAAGAAATTTTGACGTTCTTACTCGCCTATAATTATCCTTAATTACTTACCTCTGCACCCTTGTGCTCGTAAGGTTGATTCTAAACTGAAACTTTTGACTGACTTCTCAGTGGTACCATTTTTTTCGTAACACTTATACGGTACCTTTAACAACCGCAACTCTTATCTGAATATTTCTCAAGGATTACGATGTCATCATATTTGCGAGACTGAATTCCCTATGTTGGGTTTCACTATGTTTATCTTGCACAACCTGCTGATTTGTCTGTATCCTCTTGTTTAGCCATGGCTAGGCTCTTCCTGAATCAACTACTAACTACACGTTAGTCCATTCTCACATCTATATTCTGCATAATCTCTTTTGGGTTATATCCTTCGTCTTAACTTATCCCGCACACTGGCTCCTTATGTATCTAGTATTCATTTGCACTTATTTATCAATAACATCTAGTGATGGAACCCTTTCTACCTCTCCCCGTCGTCATGCTTACATAATATTCTGGAGTCGTATCATATCCGTAGGATCTGAATAAATGCAATCTCATTCCTTTCGCCTTTCTACCACATTCTTTCTTTACTATTCCATAGTTACCTTAACCACATAGCTCCGACTTAATAACATATCACACCATCTTCCCCCCTTTAGGGGAGTACTAACATTTATTGCTATGAAGATTTACCTATAAATGTTTCACCTCTTCATATTTGGTGCTTTTTCACATCTTCACGGACTCTTACTTGCCTTGCGGTAACCTTTCTGTAACAGGGATAATTTAATTTCTTACACACAAATGTGACACCTAGTGTAAATGGCACACTTAGTCCCTTAAGCTTAACTCTGATCACAGCGCTTGTTTTAGGGAAACGTCTTCATGAATGACCTTTAAAAGTTATTCTTTTGTTGTCCATTCAATTATCATCGGAATGCGACCTTTGAAATTCTCACGATGTCAACTATTATCAAATCCTTCGGTCCCAAATTCATGTTCAGTTTATCGTATTCACTAGCCCATACTAATTTCTATTACTCTGGGGTCTAACTTTTCCTTCTAGTAATTATGTATGAGTCACCAACTCATTTCTCGAAATGGGGACATGACTTTATGGCTTATACTCTTTTATTATCTCAAGGCCTGTAACTTCTTGTCTTTTCCTTCACTTGACTATAGAATCTGTAGTCCTGTCATATTTTGATTTACTGTTATCATCCATTTATCACATCTTACTCATAATGCTTCATTTACTTTCTTCTTATTCTCCTACTAATATTTCTGTATATCACCTTATTCATATCTAATTGTACTATTCTAGAGTGCACCATCTGGGTGTCTCACAAGGAGAACCATTACCACGTTTACAATATCCCTCAGAAATGTGAGCTAATGATAACAATCCATACACAATTTCGGGTTACTCTAACCCCAGCTGGATGTTGATATCACGTCCTTCTCTTAAATTATATTTTTTAGCTCCCACAGGGCATAACTGAAATGGGTATTGTCAAGTTAATATATCTTTGTTATTGTTGAAAGTAACTCAGAATACTTATATTTCTCTACCTGAATTGTAAATACAGATAATCTTCGCTAACTGGGTACCTCGTATCCTTCTTCACCTAGCTTCTTTTACTTGTTGAAATTTGTATCTACCTTCTCATTCCCTTGTTGCTTTTTACCATAGGGTTAGATAGATATTCATGCCTTATGGCTCCTTATCAAGAGGCTCACACGTCGTAGTACACACATATCTACTGAAGTCCTTATATTTACTCATCATAAGCATGACGCAAAATTGAGTTCCTCTGACTCAACTCTTCCACAGCCACATTTAATCTCTTACCAATTGTCTTTATGGATGTAGATGTCGTTTTATTATGAATAAAACAGAATTTAGGAGTTTGAATTTCTTACAACTGAGCTCTACCATACGATCTAGAGTAAGAAGAAAGAGTGACAATCCTAAATTCCCTATAGCCTCCTGCTTATAAGTGTGGTGCAAAATACACCCATAAATAGGACTCTACTAGACACGGCTTGTAGACTCCCTAGGACACAACTGTTCTGATACCACTTCTGTCACGACCCAAACCGATGGGCCACGACGGACACCCGGTACCTTACTCAACCGAGTACCAATGTAACGCATCTTTCGTATCATACTATCATAGGTACATGAGCCAGAAAGGCTGTCGTGAGATAAGTAGAATAAAACATGAGGAAATACTCAATATAGGGTGACCCAACTTGATATACCGATTTATACATATGATGTACTGGCCTATAAGACTGGCATAATCCTTAATATACTCAAAACATTGGCCGACAAGGCCATACCAGTATCCATATACATGACATTTGTCTACGAGCCTCTAAGAGTACACAAATATCATGTATACGGATACTAGTATGGCCTTGTCGGCCTATGTTTTGAGTATATTAAGGATCATGCCGGCCTTATAGGCCAGTACGTCATATGTATAAGATGGTATATCAAGTTGGGTCATCATATATTGAGTATTTCCTCATGTTTTATTCTATTTATCTCACGACAGCCTCTCCGACTCATGTACCTATGATAGTATGATACAAAAGATACGTTACATTAGTACTCGATTGAGTAAGGTACCAGGTGCCCATCGTGGCCCATCGGATTGGGTCGTGATAAAGCCGGTTCAGGAAAAAAGAGTGCAATGCATGCTTTCAGACCTAGGATCTCGTATCATCCCTTGTTGGTCACCTACAAGTGTTAGTTTGTAAAATAAAAGAAAGAACGGTGTCGTACCTTAGCAGTAATATCGCTTTAAGTGAGTTATATTCCAGTTGCTCAGCAAATGCTTGTCGTTCATTGTTCCGAGCTTGTAGGATCATTTTTCGGTGATCTCGATAAATTGGTACGGTCCTTCCTAATTTGGCACCAAATTCCCTTTATTTGGGTTTTGTGTGTTCAGTGTAACTTTTCTTAGTACTAAGTCCCCGGTATTGAAGTATCGAAGGTTGGGCCTTCGATTATAATATCTCTCGAATCCGCTATTTTTGGCGGCCAACAGGACAAGGGCGACTTCGCGCCTTTCATCTAATAGTTCCAGGCTCGCACTCATAGCCTCATCATTCGATTCCTTTGTTACATGTCAGAGTATGATGCTCGGTTCTCTGACCTAGACCGGTATTAAATCTTCAGTGCCATAAACCAAAGAAAATGGGGTGGACCCGGTACTGGACTTCAAGGTTGTACGGTATGCCCGTAGGACCTCAGGTAGCATTTCCTTCCATTTTCCTTTGCGTCGATCAACCTCTTTCTGAGGTTTTGGATTATGGTTTTATTGGCGGATTCTGCTTGTCCGTTCCCACTAGGGTGGTAAGGAGTGGATAAGATTATTTTGATATTATGGTCTTCGAAAAACTTGCTTACTTTGCTGCCAATAAATTGTTTCCCGTTGTCGCACAAAATCTAGGTCGGTATTCCAAATCGACATATGATGTAGTCCGAGATGAAATCGATGACTTCTTTTTCTCTGACCTTTTCATATGCCTGTGCTTCCACCCATTTAGAAAAATAGTCAGTCATAAATAAAATAAATTGAGCCTTATCGGGTGCCCGTGGAAGGGGGCCAACAATGTCCATCCCCCATTTCATGAATGGCCATGGTGACAAGATGGAATGTAGCATCTATCCTGCTCGATGAATCATCGGAGCATGCCTTTGGCATCCATCGCATTTTCGAACGAACTTCTTTGCATCTTTTTTCATGTCGATTCAGTAGTAACCGACTCTGATTCCTCCAATCCCAAGTTAGGCTCGTTAAATTGATCTCGGCGTGGCCTTGTTCCATAACCGATCTCATAAGCTGTACAATTTCTCCCGAGTTGATCTCGTTGTCTTCGACCGACAATCCCAAGTTAGCGAGGGCATCAGCTTCGCTGTTTTGATCCCGAGGTACATGTTGCAAAGTCCATTCTTTGAACCGATGTAATGTCACATGTAAATTGTCCAAGTATCTCTGAATTCGTTCTTCCCTGACCTCGAATGTCCCATTAACTTGGTTTACCACAAGGAGTGAGTCGCACTTGGCTTCGATTACCTCTGCCCCCAAGCTTTTGGCTAATTCAAGGCCTGTAATCATGGTCTCATATTCGGCCTCGTTGTTAGTTAATTTCACAATATTAATAGATTGCCTAATTAATTTACCTGTTGGTGGCTTTAGCACGATGCCAAGTCTGGACCCTTTTGCATTTGAGGCGCCGTCCTTAAAGAGGGTCTAGATTTCTGAGAAAGTCCCCGAGTTAATCAATAACTCTCTTTCGACCTCGGGTATTAAGGTCGGCGTAAAGTCGTCCACGAAGTCTACCAAAATTTGGGACTTAATGACGGTCCGGTGTCGGTACTCAATATCGTAACCATTTGGCCAATCAGCCCGAGAGTTCGGGCTTATGCATGACGTTCCTTAACGGGTAAGTTGTTACAATAGATATGGGGTGACATTGGAAGTATGGTTTTAGTTTCCTGGAGGCGCTTAGAAAGGCAAGCGCCAGTTTTTCTAGGTAGGGGTACCTAGTTTCGGCCTCACCTAAGGTCCTACTAACATAATAAATCAAAAATTGTGTACCCCGTTCCTCCCGAACTAAGACTTCACTTACCGCTATCTCCAAGACTACCAAGTACAAGTACAATTGTTCGTCTGTCTTTGGTGTGTGAATCAGCGGCGAGCTCGATAAGTACATTGTTAGCTCCTCCAAAGCTCGTTGGCATTCTCGAGTCCATGAAATGTTATTCTTCTCTTTCAATAGTGCGAATAATCGGTGGCTTTTATCAGACGACCTCGAAATAAATTGCCCGAGGGTGGCTATGCGCCCGGCTAGCCTCTGCACGGCCTTTACGTTATCCACAGCCGTGATATCTTCGATACCTTTGATCTTATCGGGGTTGATCTAGATTCCACGGTTGGATACCATGAACCCGAGAAATTTACCTGATCAATCTTTGAATGTGCATTTTTTCGGGTTCAGCTTCATATTGTACTTTTTCAATATGTTGAAGGTTTCCTGCAAATGTTTTAAATGGTCCTCTGCTCGTAAGGACTTAACCAACATATCGTCAATGTAAACCTCCATCGATTTTCCTATTTTTTCCTCAAACATCCGGTTTACTATGCGTTGATAGGTGGCACCTGAGTTTTTTAATCCAAATGGCATCACGTTATAATAGTATGTACCATATTTAGTGATAAAGGAGGTTTTTTCTTGATCACTCGGGTCCATCCATATTTGGTTGTACCTGAAATAAGCGTCGAGAAAACTGAGGATCTCGTGGCCAACTGTGGCATCGATCATACAATCGATGTTGGGCAAAAGAAAAGAGTCTTTGGACATGCCTTATTCAAATCTTTGTAATCTACACACATTCTAAGTTTATTCCCTATTTTAGGGACTACCACTACGTTTGCTAACCAATCCGGGTATTTAATCTCCCGAATGGACCCTATTTTAAGGAGTTTAGATACCTCATCCTTGATGAAAACATGTTTGACCTTGGAATAGGTCATCATCTTCTGCTTGACCGGATTGATTTTCGGGTCCAGGCTTAGCTTGTGAGTGGTTATCCCCGGTGGGATCCATATCATATCGTGATGGGACCAAGCGAAATAATCTATGTTAGCTACAAGAAATTGAATAAGTTTTTTCCTAAGCTCGGGAGTTAACCTCATGCCCAGGTATACCTTCCGATCGGGTAGATGCCCGACCAATATAACCTGTTCCAGCTCTTTGACCGTTGATTTGGTTGCGTCAGAGTCATCGGGGATTATAAAAGATCGAGGAACCCCGTAATCATCACTTCATAAGTCCCCTGCTTATCCGGTTGGGCCGTGGCCGGTAGCAGTGACTGCTATTTAGCCTCTTGGTTTGCGCCCGAATTCGGTTCCTTCGATGTTGCGAGTATTGATATTGTAATCACTTCTTCGACTACAAACATCTCTTTTGCGACCGGTTGTTCCCCATAGATTGACTTAATCTCCTCCCCTCCCCTCCCTCCGGAGTTGGGAATTTTAACACTTGGTGAAGAGTTGAGGGCACTGCCCTCATGTTGTGGATCCATGGCCTTCCGAGAAGGGCATTGTACCTCATGTCTACTTCGATCACATAAAATATGACCTTTTGTATGGTTCCGGTGATATTGACCGGTACCCTTATCTCCCCCTTACTGGTTTCACATGCCATGTTGAACTCATTTAGAACTCGAACTGCAGGCACGATTTTGTCTTGTAGACTGAGTTGTTCCACGACCCTCGACCGAATGATGTTGGCCGAGCTACCTGGATCAATCAACACACGTTTAATTTGAGTTTTATTTATGAGTACAAATATTACCAGTGCATCATTGTGAGGTTGTATGATCCCTTACGCATCCTCGTCGCTGAAAGATAAAATTCCTTCTACTACGTATTCTCGAGTTCGTTTCTCCCTAGTAATGGATACTTTAGTGCGTTTCAACATCGGCCCCTATGGGATATCGACTCCACCGGTGATCATATTAATGACATGTTGAGGGTCGGTATCTTCTTGTTCTGTCTGTTTGTTAGAATCCATGTTCCTGAAATGATTCTTGGCTCGGTCGCTCAAGAATTCTCGAAGGTGCCCATTCTTGAATAGCCGGGTTACTTCTTCTCTCAATTGTCGACAATGTTCCGTTCTATGACCGTGAGTCCCATGATATTTGCTCATCTGGTTAGGATCCCTTTGAGTTGGATCGGATTGTAGAGGTCAAGGACATTTGGTATCCTTGATGCACTCGATAGCTGATACGATGGTGGAAACATCGACTTAAAGTTGTATTTCTGTAGCCTCGGCGCTTCTTTAGGCCCGATGGACCTTTCGAAGCTGTTTTTGGTCATGAGCCCCTGGTTGTTTCGACCTTGATCATTTCTTCTTTCATTTCTTACGGGGTTCCGCCTGGACCGCTGCTCCTCCGATCTCTATTATATGGAAGATATCGATCCTTGTTTAATCTTGGTTCATGATCGATGTCTCTCTTGACTCTGTCGATGGTTCTGACGGGATAAACAGACTCTGGAGGGGCCCCGAGTTGGTCAGTAGAACAGACTCGATCTCGTCGTCTTCCAAGTCGTTCCCTTTGATGGCACATGTGAAAGAGGTAACATACTCGTTTGGATCGGTCGTTCCGTTATACTTAGGTATTTCGGGCATACGAAATTTCTCGGGGATCGGCTTCAGATCCGTGCTCGGGGGAAAAGGTTTTTGCACGAACTTCCTGGAATCCAATCCTTTCAATATCGGAGGTGCTCCTGGGATTTGATCTACGCTGGAATTGTAGGTTTGCATATTTTTGTTGTTCGCTTCGATTTTCTTTTCCTCTGATTCTATCCGCTTTGTCAGTGCATCGAGCATCTTTACAATCTCGGGGTTAGTACCCGATTCTTGTTCATTTGACCTTACTACGACCGGTTCATTTCTGCGAGTGACTTCACAGGGTGGATCGGGTTCAACCCTGCTCGGCATCTGGGTTTGGCTCTGCAACTGAGCTATCGCCACTTGTTGAGCTTGCAGCATTTTGAAGATCATTTGTAGGTTGATCCTATATTCTTCATTGTTTTGTGTGTTTCGAGTTGTCGATCAGGCCCCACCACGGATGCTATTTTCGGGATCGGTAGGCAAGTTGGCGTCGATAGCCACATGTAAATTAGCATCAATCGAATTTGCGATCAAAATTCCAACGGGACCAGCGGGTGGCCATACGTTACCGGGCGCTATGTTGTTATTCTCGCCCTGATGACCGGACTCGTTATCGATATGTAGGGGTGCTAATTGAGAGTTTGGCATTTTTAGCCTGAAATCAAAGACACTTCAAAGAGCAAGTGTAAAGTAGTGTGTGTGTGTGTGTTATGAAGATTTGTATCAAATAAACACTATTATTCTTATCCCCATGGTGGGCGCCAAACTGTTTACCCTCCAAAATCGGATAACAATTGAATTTGTTAGTGGTTATAAGGACATGTGGATTAACTTGATACAAAGCGATAAATTAGATTGCAGTTAAAATAAATAGCTATAAAATAACTTAAAACCACATGAATTGGATGAATTCAGCTTAAGAATGCCACCCTTGAGTTGAATGCGCTTTGATTGACATCAAGATAGCAAAGAAATAAGTACAACGGTAATGTATTGCTTATAAGTATGAGTGTATGTTACCATATGCCTAATGAATTGTCAAGACCCATTTATATATTAGGGGAGATCTACCTTTTAAGGTATTATTTTATTATTCTATAAAAGACAAAAGTCCTTGATTAGCTGACCGTTGGTTCCCTTTTTGAGTCGTTCCGTAATTTCTACCATAATGACTGGTTAATAGTGAGAATTACGGAACCATATCGGATGAGTTGTCAAAGCTTTCTTCGAGGCCGTTGGAAATAGGATCGGTTATGCCTTCGGTGAACTCGAGTGCAAATCGGATGGTTTCGATGGTTAATTTTGACAATGCTTTGGGTTCGATCTTAATTCCATGTTTCGATCTTTGGCCGATCGTGTGGGGGCGTCAGATCGATTTTCGAGCTCGACTTCACCCGATCACGAATATTTCGGCCCTGGCCTAATCAGGGAGTTCGGAAGCTCAATCGAATATCGAGCTTGATTTTACCCGTATACAATATAAATTACGTATATATAATATTTTTACGTCTATTTTTAGTTTAAGTGATTGGGTTAGCCGCTAATTGGTTTAAATCTTCGCAGAGGAAAAATAGATAACATGCGAGTCAAGACAAACTTGTGTGTGTACGCTTATACATTAAACAAAATAGGAAAAAGGGATAAAAGTTGTCATTGGGATTAAGAGAGATGTTAGTAGTAAGCAAAACAAATCCTTCAAACAAAAGCAACTCCCAAATTATATTAGTATTTTAGAAGCCGTGCCGTCTTGGGTGTTGCCTCATAGTATGTTACTGCAAAAAGCACTTTCAACACTTCTTCTTCAATTCAGCTAATTACCCTTATTTTAAGTTTTTCATCTTATTATGGTTTGGCTTCAATTTTCCACATTTTGTCTTTCCCAATACACTCGAATTTCCCCCACAAGTTCTTCTTCTTCGTGCATTTCTCTAGGTTAGAATTGTCTATCTTTTCTTAATTAAACTCACTCAATCTTAATAAGAATATCTTAATCTGCTTAAGCATAATTTCATAGGAATAGTTAGCAACAAAAACAAGATTAAGTTACGACATATTCTTAATACTTAGGAAAAGAAAAGTTGAAAGAAACTTATGCTAGTAAAAAATCAAGAGTTTAAGCTAGCGTTTGGACATAAATTTGGTTGAAAAGAGTTTTTAAAATTGTGTTGTAAAATAATTTTTGAAAATCGAAGTTGTGTTTGGACGTTTATTTTATTTGAAAAAAAAAATTGAAGTTATGTGAGTGAAAGAAAATACAATTCTTTGGAAGTTGAAATTTTTTTTCAAACTTTTTTCAAAAATTGATCATATTACATGAACAAATAATATTTTCAATTTTACTTTTTTTGAAAAAATACAGCCAAAATCAATTACCAAACGGGAGCGAGCTTGAGTTATATTGAAAATACTTCAGTCTAAATATGTGAACCTTAAGAGTAAATTCCGGGTGAAAAGTAAATAAATCTCTGCAAAACAAAATACTACTCAAAGCGAGTATAAACTTTTGTGAGAAGGTGTATATTTTGAGTTTCAAAAGCGAGTATAGTATAGTAATATTTAGAAAGTTTCATTGGGAATCTTGAATATTGAATATCATATAATTTTCTACACAATGCGACGTATAAAATTCTTGAATGTTTCACAAACTCGATTTTCATATTATGGTAGAATGCAGCAATCTTCAATTCTTCCAATGAGGGAGGCTAATGCACGTGTGCATACAGTCCAAAAGCCAAGAACTTCAACCTCGAACGTCTTTGAAGCCTTAAAATTAGGAGGTTTTTTGAGTCCCACTTGTGACTTTGACTAAATATAAAAACAGCTATAGTCAGAGGTTACTAGTTGTCTTCGTGACCATAGGTCACAAATTCGAACCGTGGAACAGTCACTAATGATTATATTGGGGTTTACGTTAACCTTTGGGGGCGTTCTTTTCTGAACCCATAGTGAATACAGGATGTCTTGTATACTAAGCTGCTGCTTACTATAGTCAGAGGCGGAGCTTGAGTAATAAGTACAAGTTTGGATAAATTTAGTAACTTTTACTTAGACCTTGTATTTATATTATAAAATTCATTAAATATATATGAATTTTAATTGTGAACCCAGTCGATAAAACGAACTATGAGTTCTGTAACAATTTAATAACTCATAAACTTTAAATCCTACTCTTGGCCGGTACAATAGTGATCTTAGTTGTGCACAAATATCAGTGAATCTATAAGAAGTCTGCACTTTTTTATGCATTTTTCTGCACGGGTTTTTGCTTCACAGGATTTCTGGATTCTAGAAATACTCTACCCTTTTACTACTAATTTTTTCGATCTTTGAGCTGGGATTTTCCAACATTTATGCTTCCTTTCAGAAACAAATGTTTCTATCTTTGACTAGATTTCATGCATTAACTCCATCTGCCAATAAAAACACTCACTCACTCACTTCCACCCCAAGTTTGATTGGCTACTTCTCATTACTGAATGGGCACTTCTTCAGACTTTTCAGTTCTTTCTAGTCCACTTTCATCTCCTAATGTTGGTGCCCTCCTTAAGATCAAGATCATTTCATGGTAATGAATTTCAACACTCCCTTTTCTACTTTTCCATTATATAGTTTGTTTATCTTTTTAACTAATTATCAAGAAATGTAATTTCAGGAGTCAAGAAACTGGCTTGCCTGTCACCGTTCGAGTTCGGATAGGTGATAGAACCTTTAACTTGCATAAGGTGAGATCTCTCAACATCTTAATGACAAAATAAAGGCATTTAGCATGAAGCTCCAAGAAAGTACCACTTTTTTTTCCTGATAACAATGGCGCCCGGCTCAACTTGCGCTCTATGTTGCTCGGGCCCTCAGAAAATGTCTCCGGGTGCGTGTCGGATCCTCCAAAATTAGTCTATTTTTATAGAATCCGACACGGGTTCGGCAGCATTTTGGAGAGTGCCCGCAACATAGTTTGCGCGCACCTCGACTAATTCCACACGATACCTACTGCCTCCCACCAGCACAGGTATCGCCAAGGCTGGATAGATGGAAATAACACCTACCGGGGAGAAAGTACCACTTCTCAACATGTAATATTATCAATTAGCTCATTTTCTTGGTTAATCTTTGGTTTTTGATATTGCAGCACCCATTGTTTTCAAAGAGTGGATACTTCAGAAGACAACTGATGAATGAATCAAATGAGGTTGAATTACCAGGAAATTTCCCAGGAGGACAGGAGACCTTTGAAATGATGGCACTTTTCATCTATGGATCGTCCACGTTGGTCGATCCTTTCAATGTAGCAGCACTAAGATGTGCAGCAGAGTTCCTGGAAATGACAGAAGAGTACAGCTCTAGCAATCTTTGTGAGCGTTTCGACATTTACTTAAATCAGGTTGTACTACAAAGCTGGGACGATACTCTGATCGTCCTCCAAAAATGCCAAATATTGCTACCTTTGGCTGAAGAGCTGCTGATTGTTAGTCGTTGCATCGAATCTCTTGCCTTTATGGCATGTATGGAAATTCTTGACCCCGAAAGGAGAAGAGACCATCCGGTTGTTACATTAGAGGCCTTGGCTAGTCAGCATTGGAGCGATGAGAAAGTCAAGGAAATTCTCAGCCAAGATTTGTGGATTAAAGATCTTATTGCTTTGCCATTTCCATTTTTCAAGAGGATAATATCATCGCTGAGAAGACAAGGAATGAAGGAGAAATATGTCAGCCCAATAGTACTTTTCTATGCAAATAAATGGGTACTTTCTGAAAAAAAACATCAGTTTTGGCAGAATGCTAGTAAGGAAAGCGAAGTTGACAATAATGCTGATGACAATAATAATAATAATGATACAAATGAAAAAGTTTCCAAAATACTTCAAGGGATTCTTGAGTTGCTGCGTATGGGAGAGAAAGCTAGTAAAGTTATACCTGTTGGATTTTACTTCTGTTTGCTTTCAAGATCACTTCAACTCGGTTTAAGAATTGAAAGTAGAGAAAAGTTGCAAGATCAGATTGCGTCGCTACTATACTTGGCTCAAGTGGAAGATTTTCTCCTTCCGGAAAGCAACAACGACTCCATTTCGTCGTGCATTGAGTTAACAATAATGAAGAGCATATTTTCAAAATATGTAACATTTGGAATGGAGTTACCTCATACACCTTCACCAAGAAATTACGTCGTTGCTGAACTTTGGGATGCATATCTAACAAAGATAGCCACTGATCCAAAATGGAGTGCTAAAAGATTCCTGGAACTCATTGAAACTGTTCCATTGTCCAGCAGACAAACGCACGATCATCTCTATAGAGCTTTAAGCACTTTTCTCATGGTAAGTTTTCGCTACATCTCAAGTCCTAAAGTAGAAGTTCAACATAATTTAAATGGAATAGGTGCATTTCTGTATATTTCAATGAAAAACAACCAGATTGCTACATGCATTTTTAGAAAGTTGGCTATCCATATTTCATCTTCAATTGTCAATTTCAAACTCAAAGCATACCGATAAGTGGATAAAACCGAAGGTTGTCAACGGAGGCAGAGCCAGGATCTCAACTTTATGGGTTCTGGATTTTAGAACGACGACCTCAAGTGCTAATAAATTGGGTTCTATGTTTTAATGTGTACATATTTAATGAAATTCATAACACAAATACACTTTTTGAGCAAAAGCTAATGCGTTCGGCCCCTGTATGCAGGGTCGGAGGCACAAGCCGAACCCAATAGCTTTTGCTCAAACAGTGTATTTAATGTTTTGAATTCATGAAATATGTATAAATATTAAATTTAAAAGTTAGAACCAGTCATTAACACTTGAAATTGTGGTCCCAAAATCCAGAACCCATAAGATTAAAATCTTGGCTCCGCCTCTGCCTTCTACTTGCGCTCCTGCTCCAAATTTACTGTTCAATATTTTTTTCCTCAACAAAGAAAAAAATTTCTGTTTTATCCAGGCACATCCTGATATGTCACAAGAAGAGAAAGGATTGGTGTGCAAATACCTCAATTGCCAGAAACTTTCACAAGAAGTGTGTATTGAAGCAGTTCAAAATGAATTGATGCCGTTGAGACTTATTGTCCAAGCACTGTTTGTTCAGCAACTAAACACACAACAAGCTTTTAAAGAATGTTCAGACTCGTTTCGTTATGTTCATTGTGGAGAGTACTCAGGAAGCATCTCAAGTACAATATATGCAAATTCCAAAAGCCAGAACTTGGTAGAGAGTCCATATATGGAAGGAAGCGTAGGCGGAAGCAAACCACTAAGCTTCTTGTTAAAAGATTCAGCAGTGCAAAAGTCTGAATTCTCAAAAAAGGAATATGAATCCACTAGCTTCAGAATCCAAAATCTTGAACATGAATTAATATCCTTGAAAAAAACGCTTCAACTACAGCACATTTCTAAGCAAACAGAAACCATTTCCAAGAAAGTTGAACCAGTTTCTGCAGATTATCAGAGCCTGAGACCATATAATTTAGAGGGAAGAACACCAAACAAGAAGAGGAATAACCCCATTGGACAAGTGACTAGTTGCATTGGTTCTGTGAATTTGTCTTCCCAACGACGATATGCTACTAGGTTACTGAAGGTTTTTCGAAGGATAACTTTGTTTGGCAGAGGAAAATCAAGAAAAAAGTCAGGTGGCAGTGGCCTTAGGACAAAGACATTGAACTTTTAAACAACTCATGTAATTGCATTGTTGGTCGAGGACCTTAAAATATGATACAGTATATTATTTTCCAATTATGATGTAAGAAAGTTCATGTAAATAGCAAGGGAATAAGAACATAATCATAAGCAGCTGCATTTTATGCAGAGTTATAGGGTTGGTTGTGTTCTTTGTTGGACTATCTCCAGTGTACATCACTACCATCTATTTTCTGCACCCAAATAAGAGTGAAATGATAGAAAATAATGAGCCTATAAAGATCATATGTGCTTTATTTTGTAGATATCTTGTCTTGTTTTTGTTGATCTCCCGTATAAAGGTCATATAACTAAAATAATTGTTATGAACTACAAATTCATATCTCCCTACAAATAATCTGATCCCTAGAGGCAGACCTACTTGTACCACTAAGGGGCCATCAGACCCGTTAATTTCGGCAAACATCCTGTATATGTATATGTATGTGTGTATACCTTAAAAATTATTATATTGTATACGATAAAAACCGGTTAGTCCTTCGTACGGACTGGTTTGAATGGTAATACATTGGATCGGAGAAGCATCTTCATAGTATCAGGTCGACGTCCGAAGTCGGGTCACCAAGCTTCGAGCCTGAAGGACCGATCAACGTCTAGCTCAATGTTATTATCAAACTCGAATCCAAATCGAACTATGATGCAAAGTAAAGTTATCGAGCTTATGATTCAGAGGCCGACCAACACTGACCCCGAATCTATACAGGAACCCGAGTCAGAATCGAGCATGAGTCAAGATCGAGAGCTCGAGTTAATATCGAGCTCACAGACAAGAGCCGTTGCAATCCCATTAGATGAGAGAATCTTGGCAGGAATCATGGAAAAACTGATTTATCATGGGTCTCCCACTATTTATTTTTAAGTATATCTAAAAGTAGGATCTTCCACTATAAAGAGGATGGCTACATTTGTGTAAAGGACAGTTTTTGCTTACATTGTAATTCAAGCACCATATTCTCCTATATTCGAGAGTTATTCTTTTAAGGTTCATTAATTGATTCATCTTGCTTAGTTTTAGAAATCATCTTCTTTCCAACCTTGTTTATTTTCCATTATTTGCAATCCATATTTGATATTTCTATTTCTCCTTACGATTTGTATTAAGCTATACCACATATCCTTAGAACTACGTACAAATTCAACTCTATCCGTTTTTCGGGTAAACAGTTTGGCGCTCACCGTGGGGCTAAGGATAACAGTGGTTATTTGATACGAATCTGCAAAAACACACGGTTTTGCGCTTGTTTCCGAAAGTATCTTAGATTTTCGATTAGCAACGACTAACTACCAATCAAATGGCCTTACCTATCGACAACGAAGCTGGTCTTCAGATGAGAACAACAACTTGACACCCAGTACGGAAAGACCACTTGTCAACGCCATTGGAGCTCGAATCGAAGTGCCGATAGATATCAATTCGCATGTGGCCATTGAGGCGAACCTATATTCTGAACCTGAAAATAGCATTCATGGTGGCACTCGGTCTACAGCTTGAGATACCCATAACGTCGAGGAAAACGGCGTCAGCTTGCGTATGATTTTTAAAATGTTGCAAGCTCAACAGGAAGCAATCACTCAGTTGCAGATTCAAACCCAGATACCGAGTAGATCAGAGCCCAGTCAACCCCGAGAAATCGACCATACAACGGAACCAGCTATAGTGAAATCAAATGAGCAGGAGTCGGGGACTAATCCCGAAATTGCTAAGATGTTCGAAGAACTGACCAAACGAATAGAATCGGGAGAAAGGAGGATCGAAGCAAATGTCAAAAGGGTGGAGACATACAACTCCAGGGTTGATCATATCTCGGGGGAACCACCAATATTGAAAGGCTTAGATTCCAAAATATTCCTACAAAAGCCCTCCCCCCCCCCAAGCGCGGCTCCTAAACCGATCCCGAAGAAATTCCGCATGCCCGAGATTCCTAAATATAACGGAACTACCGACCCCAATGAACATGTCACCTCATACACATGTGCTATCAAAGGGAACGACCAAGAAGATGATGAGATCGAATCCGTAT
Source organism: Nicotiana tomentosiformis (assembly GCF_000390325.3). Lineage (NCBI taxonomy): Eukaryota > Viridiplantae > Streptophyta > Magnoliopsida > Solanales > Solanaceae > Nicotiana > Nicotiana tomentosiformis. The sequence continues at coordinate 11,160,156 of NC_090818.1, forward strand.
TATTGAAGAAATTTGGTGAAACCTTATCAAAGGGAGCAATGATATGGTATCATAATTTACCATCGAATTCTATCGATTCTTTTGCTATGCTCGCAGACTCCTTCGTAAAAGCACACGCCGGGTCTATAAAAGTCGAGACCAGGAAGTCAGACCTGTTCAAGGTAAGACAAAAGGATAACGAGATGCTAAGGGAGTTCGTATCTCGTTTTCAAATGGAACGAATGGATCTGCCACCAGTCACAGACGATTGGGATGTTCAGGCTTTCACTCAAGGTTTGAACGAATGAAGTTCGACGGCTTCACGACGATTGAAGCATAACCTGATCGAGTACCCAGCTATCACTTGGTCCGACGTACACAATCGGTACCAATCAAAAATTATAGTCGAAGATGATCAGTTGGGGTCTGAACCCGTTGCTCGAAGGGATATCAATCGAGAGCAAGGTCCGATCAGGGACAGATACCGACCGTATAATGAAAACCACAGAGTCAATGAATCGAGACGTAACCTCGGACAAAGCAACAAAAGAAGTGATCGAGGTCAAGGGTCTCGGGGGCTGATGAACAGAAGTGGGTTAGACAGGCCTACCCGATCTAAGGAAGTACCACGGTTATCGGAGTATAACTCCAGCATTGATGCATCCGTCATCGTGTCGGCTATCGGACGTATCAAAGACGCTAAATGGCCTCGACCCATGCAGACCGATCCTGCCCAGAGGAATCCCAATCAAATGTGTGAATATCATGGCACCCATGGCCACAGAACGGAAGATTACAGGCAACTAAGAGAGGAGGTAGCCCGATTATTCAATAAAGGGCACCTTCGAGAATTCTTAAGCGACAGAGCGAAGAACCATTTCAAAAATAGGTATTTCGGCAAACAAAACGAACAAGAAGAACCACAGCACATCATCCACATGATCATCGGCGACGTTGATACCCCTCAAGGGCCAGTGCTTAAACGCACTAAGACATCGATTGTGAGGGAAAAGCGATCTCGAACTTAAGATTACGTACCCATAGAAACTTTGTTTTTCAATGATGAAGATGCCGAAGGGGTCGTACAACCTCATAACGATGCACTAGTAATATCCGTATTTATGAATAAAACTAAAGTTAAGCGTGTGTTAATTGATCCAGGTAGCTCGGCCAATATCATTAGATTGAAGGTTGTAGAACATCTCGGTCTACAGGACCAGGTCGTACCCGCAACCCTGGTTCAAAACGGATTCAATATGGCATGTGAAACCACCAAAGGCGAGATAATTCTGCCGATAAACGTGGTCGGGACAATCCAGGAATGAAGTTCCACGTAATCGAAGGCGACATGAGGTACAACGCCCTTTTTGGAAGGCCATGGATCCACAACATGAGAGTTGTACCTTCGACCCTACACCAGGTTCTTAAATTCCTAACATTGGGGGGAGTCAAAATAGTGTACGGAGAACAACCGGCCGCAAGAGAAATGTTTGTCGTCGAGGAAGCGAATCTGGTATCCTCGCCTCTAATAAAGGGATCGAGCTCAAAAGGGGAACAAGATGCCAAATAGCAATCACAGACGTCAGCTTCAACCCAACCAGAAAATCAGAAGATCGATGAAGAGGATGATCAAAGGATCCATCAATCCTTTGTGCTTCCCGATGATTCCTACGCTACCCAATCAATAATTGAAGCATTGGAGCAAGTCATATTAATTGAGCATTTGCCCGAACGAAAGGTATACCTGGGAATGGGATTAACCCCCGAACTCAGGAACAGGCTTATTCAATTTCTTATCGATAACATGGATTGTTTTCCTTGGTCCCATTTAGATATAATAGGGATCCCACCGGATATAACGACGCATCGGCTAAGCCTGGACCCTAGGTTCCAACCAATAAAGCAAAAGAGAAGGCCCCAATCCGAGGTAAAGCACGCATTCATAAAGGATGAGGTAACTAAACTTCTTAGAATAAGGTCCATTCGGGAGGTGAAATATCCTGAATGGTTAGCCAATGTAGTTGTGGTCCCTAAAAAAGGGAACAAACTTAGAATGTGTGTAGATTACAAGGATTTAAACAAGGCATGCTCCAAAGAATTTTTTTCCACTGCCTAACATCGATCGCATAATCGATGCCACGGCCGGCCACGAGATCCTTACTTTTCTCGATGCCTATTCCGGGTATAACCAAATCCAAATGAACCCGAAAGACCAGGAAAAGACTTCATTTGTCACCAAGTATGGAACATATTGTTATAATGGGATGCCCTTCGGGCTAAAAAATGCAGGAGCTACTTACCAATGCCTAGTAAATAAAATATTCGAGGAACAAATAGGTAAATCAATGGAAGTTTATATTAATGACATGCTAGTTAAGTCTCTGCGCGCAGAGGAACATTTGACCCATTTGCAGGAAACAATCGAGATTTTAAGTAAATACAACATGAAGCTCAACCCCGAGAAATGTGCTTTTGGAGTCGGTTCGGGCAAGTTCCTCGACTTCATGGTGTCAAATCGGAGGATCGATATTAACACCGATAAAATCAAGACCATCGAAGACATCACCATCGTGGACAGCGTAAAAGTCATGCAGAGGCTAACGAGACGGATTGCAGCCTTAGGCCGATTCATTTCAAGGTCGTCATATCAAAGTCACAAATTTTTCTCTCTGCTAAAAAAAAGAACGATTTCGCTTGGACCCCGGAATGCCAACAGGCATTAGAGGAATTAAAACGATATCTATCGAGCCCACCACTGCTTCATACTCCAAAAACAGACGAAAAACTTTGCTTATACTTGGCAGTATTGAAAATCGCGATAAGTAGAGTCCTAGTTCGAGAAGAGCAAGGTACGCAATTTCCCATCTATTATGTAAGTCGAACCTTATAGGAAGCAGAAACTAGATATCCACACTTAGAAAAATTGGCACTTGCATTGATAAGCGCCTCTAGAAATTTAAGACCGTACTTTCAATGTCACCCATATGCGTATTGACCACTTACCCACTCCGTAATATTTTGCACAATCCCGAACTATCAGGCCGATTAGCCAAATAGGCCGTCGAACTCAGTGGGTACGATATCGAATATCAATCCCATACGGCCATCAAGTCTCAAAGTTTAGCGGACTTCATGGCCGATTTCACGCCGACCCTCGTACCCGAAGTTGAAAAAGAACTCTTATTGAAATCGGGTATGTCATCGGGGATATAGACCTTTTTTACGGACGGGGCTTCGAACGTAAAGGGGTCCGGGCTAGGCATCGTTTTAAGCCACCCACGGGTAACACTATTAGGCAATCTATCAAAACTACTAGGTTGACTAACAACGAGGTCGAGTATGAGGCCATGATTGCAGGTCTCGAACTAGCTAAATGCTTGGGAGCATAAGTTATTGAAGCCAAGTGTGACTCTTTGTTGGTGGTTAATCAAGTAAACAAAACCTTCGAAGTTCGAGAAGATAGAATGCAAAGGTATTTGGACAAACTGCATGTCACTTTGCGCCAATTCAAAGAATGGACTTTACAGCATGTTCCACGAGAGCAAAACAGTGAGGCCGATGCACTTGCAAATTTGGGATCATCGGTCGAGGAAGGCGAAATAAGCTCGGGGACTGTCGTTCAACTCTCGAGATTCGTGATCGAAGAAGGTCATGCCGAGATAAATTCTACAAGCTTAACTTGGGATTGGAGGAATAAGTATATTGAATACTTAAAGAATGGAAAGCTCCCATCGAACCCTAAAAATTCGAGGGCCCTACGAACCAAAGTTGCTCGATTCACATTAACTGCAGATGGAACGTTATACCGAAGGACATTCGATGGACCATTGGCAGTATGCTTAGGTCCAGGAGACACCGACTACGTCCTACGTGAGGTGCAAGAGGGCACTTGTGGAAATCACTCCGGTGCCAATTCATTAGTTCGAAAAATAATCAGGGCAGGGTATTATTGGATCGATATGGACAAAGATGCAAAGGAGTTTGTTCGAAAATGTGACAAATGTCAAAGGTTTGTACCAATGATCCATCAGCCCGGAGAGCAACTTCACTCAATCCTATCCCCATGACCATTCATGAAATGGGGAATGGATATCATCGGCCCTCTGCCATCGGCCCCAGGTAAAGCTAAGTTTATTTTATTTATGACTGACTATTTCTCTAAATGGGTTGAAGCACAGGCATTCGTGAAAGTAAGAGAGAAAGAGGTTAAAGAATTTTATCTGGGATCATATCGTATGTCGATTCGGGATACCCGCCGAAATAATGTGTGACAATGGGAAACACTTTGTCGGCAGCAAAGTGACAAAATTCCTCGAAAACCACAAAATAAAGAGGATATTATCAACACCGTATCACCCCAGTGGGAACAGATAGGCCGAATCAACAAACAAAACTATCATTCAAAACCTAAAGAAGAGGTTGAACAACGCTAAGGGAAAATGGAGAGAAATCCTACCCGAAGTTCTTTGGGCATATCGAGCAACATCAAAATCTAGTACGGGGGCAACCCCGTTCTCCTTAGTATATGGCTCTGAAGCCTTGATTCCAGTCGAAGTCAGGGAACCCATCGCCAGGTTTGTGTACAACAGAAGAGTCAAATAACGAGGCTATGAACACTAGCCTCGAATTATCGGATGAAAAATGAGAAGCTGCTCTCGTCCAATTGGCCGCCCAAAAGCAGCGAATCGAAAGATACTATAATCGAAGAACCAAGCTTCGCCATTTTAAACTCGGGGACTTAGTGCTAAGGAAAGTCACCCTCAGTACCCGAAATCCAAACGAAGCAAAACTAGGACCGAACTGGGAAGGACCGTATCAGGTTCTCGAAAACATTGGAAAGGGATCATACAAGCTCGGTATTATAAATGGCAAGCAACTATCAAGCAATTGGAATGTGCCGCACCTAAAATGATACTACTTCTAAGGTACGACCCTCCCATATTCGTTTACATTTTGAAACTAACCCCTGCAGGAGTCCGATCAGGAGCTAGGATGGATCCTTCAATACGAAGCCCTAGGTCTGAAAGCACGCATTGCACTATTTTTCCCTTAGACCGGTTTTATCCCAAATGGGTTTTTCGACAAGGTTTTTAATGAGGCAACCATTGATCGTGCTAACTTAGAAACAATTCGACAGTATGCGAGACCTTTTTATAATTGACCTCGAATACTGGGGGGGCATTAGCCCCTCAAATATATCAAGTTCGATGCAAGAAAGTTACTTCATAATAACAGGGTTCTGGTAGGAAAAATTGTAAGAGCTAAATGGTCAAAATGAACCATGCTCATGTAGTTGGCCCGAGCCCTGACACAAAACATGGACAAATGTATAATGACTTGCAAAGAAAAATTTCTTCTCTACCGATATCTTATATCCAAGAAAGATTCCCCTATTTCGAGTTTTATTATGCAAACAGGCTTAAGGTAAATCAACGAGTTCGAGCAACACTCACTCAACTATCAAGCCTACGGGCTACATTACTTCGAGTTTGAAATCACTCACTCGATTATTAAGCCTACGAGCTACAATACTTCGAGTTCAAAATCACTCACTCGACTGTTAAAGCCTACGGGCTACATTACTTCAAGTTCGAAATCACTCACTCGACTATTAAGCCTACTGGCTACATTACTTCGAGTTCGAAATCACTCACTCGAATATTAAGCCTACGGGCTACATTACTTCGAGTTCGAAATCACTCACTCAACTATTAAGCCTATGGGCTACATTACTTCGAGTTCGAAATCACTCACTCGACTATTAAGCCTACGGGCTACATTACTTCGAGTTCGAAATCACTCACTCGACTGTTAAAGCCTACGGGCTACATTACTTCGAGTTCGAAATCATTTACTCAACTGTTAAAGCCTACAGGCTACATTACTTCGAGTTCGAAATCACTCACTCGAATATTAAGCCTACGGGCTACATTACTTCGAGTTCGAAATCACTCACTCGACTATTAAGCCTACAGGCTACATTAATTTGAGTTCAAAATCACTCACTCGACTATTAAGCCTACGGGCTACATTACTTCGAGTTCGAAATCACTCACTGGAATATTAAGCCTACGGGCTACATTACTTCGAGTTCGAAATCACTCACTCAACTATTAAGCCTACGGGCTACATTACTTCGAGTTCGAAATCACTCACTCGACTATTAAGCCTACGGGCTACATTACTTCGAGTTCAAAATCACTCACTCGATTGTTAAAGCCTGCAGGCTACATTACTTCGAGTTCGAATCACTCACTCAACTAATAAGCCTAAGGGCTACATCATCTCGAGTTTGAGCAATCACTCACTCGACTAATAAGCATACGGGCTGCTTTACTTCGAGTTCGAATCACTCACTCAACTAATAAGCCTAAGGGCTACATTATCTCGAGTTTGAGCAATCACTCACTCGACTAATAAGATTACGGGTTGCTTTACTTCGAGTTCGAATCACTCACTCAACTAATAAGCCTAAGGGCTACATTATCTCGAGTCTGAGCAATCACTCACTCGACTAATAAGCCTACGGGCTGCTTTACTTCAGGTTCAAACAATCACTCAACTCGACTACTAAGCCTATAGGCTACCTTATTTCAAGTTTGAGTAAGCGCTCACTCGATTATAAAGCCTACGAAGTCCAAATTTGATCCAATTGCCTAAATCCTTATGAAAACATTCATAAGGCATGAATAAAATCTTCACAAGGCAAGAAACAAAACAGAAGCAAGTCGGTAAAAGAAAATTATGTTTATATATATATATATATATATATATATATATATACACAATATTGTTTACATGATTGATTGCAACTTAGAAACTAAGGGCTAAGTTTCTTGGTTTTCTCCGGGAGTGGTCTCTTCTCCACCGGGCTCCCCCCCCCCCCCCCGCCGTTCTCGGACCCGCTCTTACTCTCATCATCATCATCATCAGAAATCAAGGCTTCAACATCGGCTTCGAGTTCTTTAGCCCTTTTTATCTCCTCAGTGAGATCGAAACCTCTTGTCACGACCCAAACTGATGGGCTGTGACGAGTGCCCGAGTTTTACCTATCGAACACCCCTAAGAATTCATCTAAGATATAAATATAAAATAAGTGTAGGTCATGCATAAAGTCTAGAAATAAACTACTAATTCATATAAACAACCTACGTGAGAAAACATGCCCAAAAGACATATATATATATATACGGTAGGGCTAGCCGACAAGGCCACATACTATCTAACTATACATGACTGTCTACAGACCTCTATTAGAGTGTACAACTGTATCCGTCGTACCCATATATATGTCAACACATCGTACCAAAACTCAAAGTAGCTCCGGATCAAATGGAGCACACCAACTCTCGCTGATCAAGGATCCTAAGAAGGGGGACCGTCAACCTGTCTACCTGCACCTACGGGCATGAAACGCAGCATCCCCAGGCAAAAAGACGCCAGTACAAATAATGTACTGAGTATGAAAGGCATGAAAATAAGTACATAAAAGACATAGATGAAACATGGGGTAAAGAATTTCACTTGTGGGTCTAAATAACTTTGTGAATCCTGAAATATTTATAATGGCATGCATGTGCGTGTAAATGTCATATCATGCATAGGTATAGGTGTACATAACATCATCAAGCCTCTGAGGGCATCCCATCATATCATCTCGGCCACTGTGGGCAAAATTATCAACATATACCAGCTGATCAGGTGGTGGTGCGTATATAACGCCTTAACCTTTTCCCATATCCCATATACATATAATATACGCGTATATAACGCCTTCTGGTCATGGGTCAATGTACATGTATAAATGCATGAAATGCATAAGAAATACGTTAATAAGATTTCTCGAATATCATAAAATTAATATTCATTTCGGACAAACTTTATCAAATACGTATTTTTCTAGGACCCATGAACAGAGGATATAATAATAATTCACATGGAAAATCAAGAATATAGCCACCTCTAGTATTTTTATGAATAGAGTTATTTATGAACCCCTCAGACCAATCAATCGAATGTCTTCATCCCGGATTCTTCATGATAGATTCCATTTTCCTCCTAAAAACTACTTGTTTTCTGTCAGTCACCTTGCAGCTAACCATCTTCAACTTTCGCAAAGCTCTCCTTTCCTTAGAGTGAGTTGGTTTTGAATGAAAGCAGGTTTCATCCTGACTTTCATCGGGGACAGGTACGGGGTCTGGGTCGGTAGGCACGCCTCTGATAAGGGCTCGATCCTGAGAATCAATCCCAATCGAATCTATGGAAGGGAGACTCATCATCAGAAACAACCTGATTTCCGACCTCTTATGGAGGGAGGGGGGAGGGGAAAGGCTTGGGCCTACCTATCCCGATAGGACCCCATAAAAGAACGGGAGCTGTTGAGAGGTTCCATATTGCCGAGACGAAGGACAGCACTTCTGTACGTGATCGTAGTATGTCACGTCGTCTCGTCCCCGCTGCATCGAAGAGTACCTATGCACTATGTTCCGGTTCACTGATAAGGAAGATAGCGTTGGGGTGGGGGTCTACGATGTGATACTAAAGTATGACCGGGGGAGATACATGCTAACTATGGGTAGGAAGCAGGAACCATTATGTAAAAAATTGAATCTAAAGATCTCAAAATGGAAGAACGAGCTCTTTTTCTCGCCCCTATCTCTAAAGGGGCGTAAGCACTCGGCTATTGAGAGGACTCCTATTGTCTTTCTTTTATTTACTCTATTTCTTTCCATTAGCTCTCCAAGCTTCCTATCTTTCCATAACTTCCTAAGAAAGAATTTTTGAAGTTTTGTTGAATGCTTTTTTCTTGTCTAAGCATCCCCCTATCGTGCTAATAAGGTGCCTTTTCTTATTCTGAAAGCTAGCCATAAGTGATTAGAGCGATGCCCCCTTGCTTTGGAAAGAGTTGACTTCTTCCTGTGCAGGATAGCCACTGACTCTTCCGATTAATTAAGATATAGGGAAAGGTTTTGTATTTTGCTTGTTTCGTTTGTATCATTTGGATCGTGCCAAAAATTAAAAAAAAAAGGATAGCCTTAACATACCTCAAGTCGTCAATGCAACTCAACAACAAGCTTATGACAACTAGCGCACCAACCCTATAGCAAAGAAATACGTGTGCAATTTAGATGGTGGTAGTATATTACGTATCTCAAACGATAACTCGATTCTAAAATAAAACGGGCAGCATTTCCCCTGATTTTACTGCTCCCTCAAGCCTACTATAGGTGAGATACAAACATAATACAATCAGTAACTCAAAACCAACCTAATTACAATCCGGGATCTTCAATACAATAAAAATCCCAAATATACCATAATACACCCAATTAACAAATTATCAATTAGCCTGCAACTACAACGACGATTGACCAACCTACTACCCTACCACATGTGGCGTTTCTCCATGCCATTTTTATCCTGCCAAACTTCATAAATCAGCAGCACAATAGACAGCCCAAAATCAACACAAAACAGCCCACAAAACAGTCCACTACAAGTCAAATAACTCGAACTCACGGCTTCCGATCACCGTCCCGTGAGGTCTAACTATTAGGAAACGAATTTATAAACTTTTCTTGATATTTTAAAGCTTAAATACAGAAATTAAGAATTTTATTAACTATTAAATACATTCCAAAACTCAAACTACAAAGAAAAAGAGAGGCGATATAGTGATACTTACATCGTAGGGATCGTTCTGATGTTATCGCTTCTCGATTTCGTACCCGGGATATTAGTATTATTTGAAGGTATTAGAGAGATCAAGGACCGTTTTCTTATGGTGCCCCTCGTCAGATTCTAAGTAAAATGAAGATAGAGACGAGTTAAAGAAAATATATCAACTTTTGAAAAGTCAAAAGGTGCTAACTTGGCACTCTTTGATTCGTCCAACTTCCGACGCTTATATCTTTTTATCCGGATATCATATGAATGAATGATTAAGAGCGTTGGAAACTACATTCCAAGACCTTAAATTTGGTATATAATATGTCCCAAAAATATCTCATACAGTATACGAAATTTATTTCTCAAAAAGCTCTATTATAGGGCAAATTCTTAGTCGGTTTCTTTCCGCAACTTTAATCCGATTTTCGCCAAACTTTATGTGTTTTTTCCAAACATCATATATAGTCATATTATGACTTTAAACTCATTTAAATCATGATTAACAAGTCTCATATTCATTATACGGCACCTTGGGACGTACAGGGTGTAACAATCTTCCCCTCTTAGAAACATTCGTCCTCGAATGTTTAACTCCTAGAGATTTATAAAAATTTTGGCAGAGTCTCCTCTGTAATGGTACCATTACCAACCTGTCAGTCAGAAAACCCCAACAATACAAAGCCACATAGGTCCACAATCATCAATAACACAAATAGTCTCACACGACCAATGACAATAACTAACATAAGAATCAAGTACCATATACGTACCTAAGGTTGTGATGTCTCAGTCTGATCCTCCTCCGGAAGCGGAAACAAGTGAGGATACCTAGACTTCATGTCTTCTTCAGCTTCCCAAGTCATCTCCTCCACATTATTGTTCCTCCAAAGTACTTTAACCGAAGATACGTCTTTGGTTCTCAATCTCCAAACTTGTCTATCTAGTATAGCAATGGGAGCTTCCTCATATGATAGATGCTCTGTGACCTGAATATCGTCAACTGGAACGACTCTATAAATATCTCAAATACACTTGCAGAGTATATACACGTGAAAAACTGGATGTACTGACTCCAAGTTGGAAGGCAAGTCTAACTCATATGCTACCTGGCCTACTCTGTGTATGATCTTATAAGGTCCAATGTACCGAGGGCTAAGCTTTCCTTTCTTACCGAATCTCATAACGCCTTTCATCGGTGATACCTTTAGGAATACCCAGTCATCTACCTGAAACTCCAAGTCTCGTCTTTGATTATCTGCATATGACTTTTGACGACTCTGAGCTGCTAATAGCCTTTCCCGTATAAGCTTAATCTTCTCAACTTCATGTTGTACCAACTCTGGTCCTACTAACTTAGTTTTCCCAACCTCGAACCATCCGATATGTGACCTACACTTTCGTCTGTAAAGAGCTTCGTATGGAGCCATCTGAATGCTGGAATGATAACTATTATTATATGCGAACTCAATAAGTGGAAGATGATCATCCCAATTACCTGTGAAGTCCATCACACAAGCCCATAGCATATCCTCCAGTGTCTGAATAGTACGCTCAGCCTGACCGTTTGTTTGGGGATGAAATAATGTACTAAGACTTATTTGAGTCCCCAATCCTTTTTGGAAGGACCTCCAAAAATTAGTTGTAAATTGAGCACCTCTATCTGAGATAATAGATATAGGGACACCATGAAGTCGTACTATCTCCTTAATGTAAATCCTTGCATAATCCTTTATTGAATACGTAGTCCTGACCGGCAGAAAATGGGCTGATTTTGTAAGTCTATCAATAATAACCCATATGAAATCGAACTTACGCTGGGTACGAGGTAAGCCTATGATGAAATCCATGTTAATCACTTCCCATTTTCAAGTCGGAATCTCTATAGCCTGCAATAATCCACTGGGTTTCTGATGCTCAATCTTAACCTGCTGACAATTTGGGCACTGAGCAACAAACTCTGCTATATCCTTCTTCATTCCGTCCCACCAGTATATTCCCCTGATATCATGATACATCTTCGTCGCTCCTGGATGAATGGAATAACGAGAATAGTGAGCTTCTCCCATAACCTGTTGGCGCAACCCTGCTACATTAGGAACACATAATCGACCTCAATATATGAGGACTCCATCTCCTGTAATCTCCAATGGTGTCTTATCCTTTTGAGGTGTTGTATCTCTGTAGTGAGCTAGCACAGGATCTTCATGCCGGTGTTCCTTCACTTCAGCTACTAGAGATCATGTTGTCGTGTCCTGAATAGTAACTCCGGTACCACCTGAATCTAATAATCGAACTCCAAAATTAGCTAGCTGATGAATCTCACAAGTTATCTCACACTTCTTTGGCTGTAAATATGATAAGCTACCCATAGATCTACGGCTGAGGGCGTCGGCTACTACATTCGCCTTTCCTGGATGGTATAAAATATCAACATCATAGTCTTTTAGTAGCTCCAACCATCGCCTCTGACGTAAATTCAATTACTTTTGCTTGAATATATATTGAAGGCTCTTATGGTCTGTATAGATATCAACATGAATGCCATACAAATAGTGCCTCCACATCTTTAGTGCATGAATCACCGTGGCTAAATCTAAATCATAGGTGGGGTAATTCTTCTTGTGGTTTCTTAGTTGTCTAGAAGCATAAGCGATAACCTTACCATGTTGCATCAATACACAATCCAATCCAATGCCCGAAGCGTCACAATAGATAGCATAACCATCGGTCCCTTCTGGAAGTGTCAGAACCGGTGCTGAAGTCAATCTGTCCTTCAATGCCTGAAAACTCCGCTCACAAGCATCAGTCCACTGAAACTTGGTTGCCTTCTGAGTCAACTTTGTCAATGGTGCTGAAAGGGAAGAAAACCCCTCTACAAATCTCCTATAATAACCTGCCAAACCCAGGAAGCTACGAACCTCTGTCAGTGTCGTGGGTCTAGGCCAAGTCTTCACTGCCTCAATCTTCTGTGTATCGACCCGAATACCCTCACCCGAAATAATATGACCAAGGAAGGCTACAGAATTCACATTTCGAGAATTTTGCATACAACTTCCTTTCTTGTAAATCTCTGAGCACAGTACGCAAATGATCTGCATGTCCAGCCTCTGAACGAGAATAAACCAAAGTATCATCTATAAATACAATCACGAACAGATCTAGAAAGGGTCTGAACACACGGTTCATCAAGTCCATGAATACCGCTAGGGCATTAGTCAAACTGAATGACATAACACGAAACTCAAAATGTTCGTATCTGGTTCTGAATGTTGTCTTCGGAATATCCTTTTCTCTAACCCTTACCTGATGGTACCCCGACCTCAAGTCTATCTTTGAGAAACACTTGGCACCCTGCAACTGATAAAATAAATCATCAATCCTCGGGAGTGGGTACTTATTCTTGATCGTCGCCTTATTCAACTGTCTGTAATCAATAAACATCCGCAAGGAACCATCTTTATTTCTCACAAATAACACAGGTTCTCCCCACGGTGATGTACTGGGTCTGATAAAGCCTTTTTCAATGTCACGCCCCGAACCTAGGAGCGAGACAAGCACCCGGTGCCTCACCTAACCTGGCGTACCAAATTGCGACTAAGGGACTCTGAACACATAATGTCATACTTTGGCCATGGGGCCACCTTGCAAGACAATTTGCGAAGCAAAATATAAAACTGAATGGAAATTAGCGCTAACTAAACATCAATATAAAGCTAGGCTGAAAAGGCCGTCATAGCTACTACAGCTGACAAACCACCAAATTATACATACCAGGCCTACAAACCCAACATACTGCACTAACCAACAGGATATGTCTACAAGCCTCTACTGATAGATGTACTATGATCGGAACAGGGCCCCGACCTACCCATAACATATATACAGATATACATAAGATGTACACAACACTCTAGACCTGGCAACTCCGAAAGGCGTGGAGCTTACCGATCAGGCTGAACTCGGGAAACACCTACTGAGGAGATCTACTCGTCTGTCTATCTGAACCTGCATGCATGAAATGCAGCGTCCCCGGAAAAGGGACATCAGTACGAAATAATATACCGAGTATGTAAGGCAATAACATAACTGAAAATCAAAACTGAACTGATAATATAATAACTGAAAGTAACTGGGAGTCAAAGATGATCTGGATATATACTTACCTGCTGATACTGACTCAACTCCTTCAATGTAGTAAGTAAAATAATTGTACGGCCTTATAAGGCTCGGTATATATAACTGTTGTGCCATAGTAGGCTCGCTCATAGGCGCTCGGCCATACTAGGCTATGTATCTCGACCATGCTGGGCTCGCTCATAGGCGCTCGGCCACAGTAGGCTCGGTATATAACTTTCCATCTGATCAGAGGTTGCCCAATAGGGGCCTGCCCATCGATTATAGCTCGATGGTAATGAAAATACTGTAATACTGTATATATAGGCTTGTTGCTCTCTTGACTGGAAGAAGACAATACTAAATTGAATATAGAATCTCGATAAGGAATAATATTGTAACTTATGAGACTAGAATAGTGTGAATAAATTCATGAATATGAACTTCTCTTTTTGTCTCATTACTAACACATGTAGCTATGAGATCATGCCAAAATGAAGGAAGGCTTAGCCTTAACATACCTTATCACAATCTTTCCAATCACCAAGTTGAACTCACCTCTTTGCACCTTAATCTACAAGAATGATAATAATACTATCGTTAAGTTACGAAAGGTACAACTATCGCACAACGAACGATAAACTTATTTTGTATTAAAACGGGCAGCATCTCCCCTATAATCCTTACTTCCTCCAAATTCAAGATAACACCAACAATACAAGAACAGAACAATAACAACATATATACATCATTTTCCAGCCCTATATACACCATCAAAACGACCACCGTAGTAGTGTCAAACGACCCGAAAATGTTATGACGAACGACCAACCAACCACCCTACATTTATATGGTGTTTATAAACCCCCTTCTTCCTCCAAAACTCCACAAAATAGTAGTAAAACACGCAGCCCAACAGCAACACAAAACAGTCCACAAAACAGTCCGCTACAAGTGAATAACTCGAACTCACGGCTTCCGATCACCGTCCCGTGAGTTCTTACAAGTATAGAACGACTTACCATGAATTTACAGAAGAAAAATTGGATGAAAGAGAGCAGTAAACTCACCTTATTTGTTGGATAACTCAGCTCTTATCTTGGTTCTTCAAACTCTAGGTTTTACCTCCAATTAGAACTTGAAAGGGAGAGAAAATCAATTAGGGTTTGTGGGAAATTTTTGGGAGGATTCTTTGCAGAGCTTATGTCTGGTTATTATGCTCTATTTTAAGTCTAATATATGAAGAAAATAGTCCCTTAAAAGGCCTCTTTGGATGACCCGAAATGGCCCATTTTTGGGCTTTCATTTAAGCAAGTAGGTGACACACCTACTTGTCACCTAGCAGCTTGCGCAGTATCGCACAAATGCCCATATCTTTCTACTCCAATGTCGTATTGACAAACGGTTTAATGCGTTAGAAAATAGACTCATAGATATTTAATTTGATGGGTGGAACACCCCATAACTCTAAGTATATTAGGAGAAAATTGCAGTTACATTTGACCCAAAGTTTCAGTAAAACTTATGAATGTAACTTGTGATGACTTTTATCGACTTTTGTTCCACAACTCGCTTGACTTCAAAACATAACACACGGATGTCATACGACTAATATAAATCATAAGATAATCTCCTTATCATGTTAATCACCCTAGTCTCACCCCAAAGGTACATGTTATAACATTCCCAACTTGTCAACTTTCGACGAAATATTATTTTATTTAATTGCTTTAGCTTCTGAACTGTCCAACCCTCTTTGTACTTGTTGTTCATGATCTTCAATATTTGTAACCTCAGAGGTAACATGATTAACTTACTTTATATACTTTTAAATATTATCTCATTTTTGGTCCTACATTAGTTTGCTTACGACGCATTTTTACGTACGAAAATATAGGGTGTAACATTCAAGCAAATCCATCAGTTGTTCTTTCAACTCTCTCAGCTCTGCAGGTGCCATTTCATAAGGAGGAATAGATATCGGCCGAGTATCTGGTAATGTGTCAATAGCAAACTCAATCTCCCACTCTGGCGGAAGGCCTGGAAGCTCATCGGGAAACTCATTAACCACCGGAATAGATTGAAGGGTCGGTGACTCTGCTTTCACATCCTGTACCCGAACTAAGTGATAAATATAGCCTTTCTGATCATCTTCCTTGCCTTGAGATAGGAAATAAACCTACCTCTCGGCGATGCAGTATTACCTTTCCACTCTAGAACTGGCTCCCCTAGAAACTGGAACCGAACCATCTTTGATCTACAATCAACGTTAGCATAACAAGAAGCCAACCAATCCATACCCATTATAATATCAAATTCTACCATATCTAGCTCAATCAGGTCCGCTACTATAGAATGACTAAGAACTCCTACTATACAATCTTTATATACCCGTCTAGCTATCACTGGATCCCCAACAGGTGTAGACATCTCAAAAGGTTTAATCAACTCAGGTTTTATCCTAAACTTGCTAGCAACCAATGGAGTGACATACGATAAAGTGGAACCTGGATCAATCAATGCATATACATCATATGAAGAGACTGATAATATACCTGTAATAACAACAGGTGACGACTCCTGATCCTGTCGACCCGCTAATGCATAAATGCGGTTCTGAGGACCGCTCGAACTTGATGCTCCACTTCTGCCTCTACCATGACTAGCCGGTGCCTGTGATCCTTGCCCAGGGGGGCGTACTGATGATGACGAACCAGCTATAGATCCTGCTGGCTGAACTATACCTGCACCACCTCTCATCGGACAATCTCTCATATCGTGGCCTGGATAACCACAAGTATAACAAACACCCAACCCCACGAGACACTGCTCGACATGATGCTTACCACACTGAGCACATCGTGGCAAGGGTAGCCTCATCTGACTTGACTCACCCCTATACTGAGAAAGAGAGGCCCTGGAACTCTGACTTGACCCTGAATATGTGGAACGATCAAATCTCCTACCGAAAAACTGAGGGGGTGCACTAGCTGATGGCTGAGATGGATACCTCAGGTACTGTTGTCTCTGACCACCTCGAAACTCACCAGAAGGACCTGAAGTTCTTGCTCTCTTACTCTGGCCCCTATCATGCTCACGATCGGCCCTTTGCTTCTGCTTACGCTCCTCTACACCCTGAGTGTATACCTGAATACGAGAAATATCAATGCCTGGATGAAGTGAGACCGACATATAGTCATTTAGCAGGTACGTCTTCAACCCCATCACGAACCGATGAACCCGATCCTCCATCTTAGCTACAATAGTGTGAGCATACCTAGCCAAAGAATCGAACTGAAGGTTGTACTCCCGAACACTCATGCTACCTTGTCGAAGGGTTAAGAACCTATCAACTCTAGCCCGTCTAAGCTCTGGTGGCAAATAGTGATGAAGAAAAGCCTCTGTAAAATCCTGCCATACTGTTGGAAGGGCATCCTCACCTCTGGACAACTCCCAAGACTCGTACCAATTAATTGCAATATCCCGAAGTCTATAGGAAGCTAGCTCAACTGACTCACTCGCAGTGGCCTTCATTACCCTCAAAGTCCTCTGCATCCTATCGATAAATACATGAGGGTCCTCATTTGGATCTGCTCTAATGAATATCGAAGGGTCCAAATTAATGAAATCACGAACCCTCGCACTAATGGCCCTATCTGCATGACCAATACCAACCTCCTGAGTCGAGCTAGTGCGGCCACTAACCAAGTCAATAACTGAATAGCATCTCTCATCTCCTGACCCGGTGCATCTGGATGAGGAGCTGGGGGTACTAGAGCGAGTGCTGGAGCTGGTTCCCCTCGGATCTCCTCTGGAAAGGGCAGGGTATGTGAAGTCTGAGATGGAGTCTCACTATGCAACTCTCCCCGAGACCTGGTAACTCGTGGCGCTCTACTTGTAGTCTCATCATCCACGGACTTGCCCTTCTGGGCAGTTGTAGCCTTCTTGGGCATCGCTGAAAATATAACATGTCGTTAGGAAAATGAATTCTTATATCGCACGATCTAAGATAAGATAGAAGAGTAACCATCCTAAATATCTTGTAGCCTCCTTTCTATAAGTGTGGTGCACAACACACCCATAAACAAGACTCTACTAAACACGGTCTGTAGACAACTCTAGGACAGAACTGCTCTTATACCACTTTTGTCACTACCCAAACCGATGGGCTGTGACGAGTTCCCGAGTTTTACCTATCGAACACCCCTAAGAATTTATCTAAGATATAAACATGAAATAAGTGTAGGTCATGCATAAAGTCTGGAAATAAACTACTAATTCATATAAAAAACCTACGTGAGAAAACATGCCCAAAAGACATATATATATATATATATATATATATATATATATATATATATATATATATATATATATATATATATATATGTGGTAGGTTAGCCGACAAGGCCACATACTATCTAGCTATACATGACTGTCTACAGACCTCTATTAGAGTGTACAACTGTATAAAGGATGGGGCTGGGCCCCGTCGTACCCATATATATGTCAACACATCGTACCAAAACTCAAAGTAGCTCCGGATCAAATGGAGCACACCAACTCTCGCTGATCAAGGATCCTAAGAAGGGGGACCGTCAACCTGTCTACCTGCACTTGCGGGCATGAAACGCAGCATCCCTAGGCAAAAAGAGACGCCAGTACGAATAATGTACTGAGTATGAAAAGCATGAAAATAAGTACATAAAAGACATAGATGAAACATGGGGTAAAGAATTTCACCTGTGGGTCTAAATAACTTTGTGAATCCTGAAATATTTATAATGGCATGCATGTGCGTGTAAATGTCATATCATGCATAGGTATAGGTGTACATAACATCATCAAGCCTCTGAGGGCATCCCATCATATCATCTCGGCCACTGTGGGCAAAATTATCAACATATACCAGCTGATCAGGTGGTGGTGCGTATATAACGCCTTAACCTTTTTTTATATCCCATATACATATAATATACGCGTATATAACGCCTTCTGGTCATGGGTCAATGTACATGTATAAATGCATGAAATGCATAAGAAATACGTTAATAAGATTTCTCGAATATCATAAAATTAATATTCATTTCGGACAAACTTTATCAAATACATATTTTTCTAGGACCCATGAACAGAGGATATAATAATAATTCACATGGGAAATCAAGAATTTAGACACCTCTAGTATTTCTATGAATAGAGTTATTTATGAACGTTGCGTATTTTGCTCATTTCGTTTGTATCATTTGGATCGTGCCAAAAAGAAAAAAAAATGATAGCCTTAACATACCTCAAGTCGTCAATGCAACTCAACAACAAGCTTATGACAACTAGCGCGCCAACTTATAGCAAAGAAATACGTGTACAATTTAGATAACGGTAGTATATTACATATCTCAAACGATAACTCGATTCTAAAATAAAACGGGCAGCATTTCCCCTGATTTTACTGCTCCCTCAAGCCTACTATAGGCGAGATACAAACATAATACAATCAGAAACTCAAAACCAACCTAATTACAATCCGGGATCTTTAATACAACAAAACCCCCAAATATACCATAATACACCCAATCAACAAATTATCAATTGGCCTGCAACTACAACGACGAGCGACCAACCTACTACCCTACCACATGTGGCGTTTCTCCACGCCATTTTTATTCTTCAAAACTCCATAAATCAGTAGCACAACAGACATCCCAAAAGCAACACAAAACAGCCCACAAAACAGTCCACTACAAGTCAAATAACTCGAACTCACGGCTTTCGATCACCGTCCCGTGAGGTCTAACTATTAAGAAACGAATTTATCAACTTTTCTTGATATTTTAAAGCTTAAATACAGAAATTAGAAATTTATTAACTATTAAATACATTCCAAAACTCAAACTACAAAGAAAAAGAGAGGCGATATAGTGATACTTACGTCGTAGGGATCGTTCTGATGTTATCGCTTCTCGATTTCGTACCCGGGATGTTAGTATTATTTGAAGGTATTAGAGAGCTCACGGACCGTTTTCTTATGGTGCCTCTCGTCAGATTCTAAGTAAAATAAAGAGAGAGATGAGTTAAAGGAAATATATCAACTTTTGAAAAGTCAAAAGGTGCTAACTTGTCACCCTCTGATTCGTCCATCTTCCGACGCTTATATCTTTTTATCCGGATATCATATGAACGAACGGTTAAGAGCGTTGGAAACTACATTCCAAGACCTTAAATTTGGTATATAATATGTTCCAAAAATATCTCATATAGTATACGAAATTTATTTCTCAAAAAGCTCTATTATAGGCCAAATATTTAGTCGGTTTCTTTCCGCAACTTTAATCTGATTTTCCCCAAACTTTATGTATTTTTTCCAAATATCATATATAGTCATATTATGACTTTAAACTCATTTAAATCATGATTAACAAGTCTCATATTCATTATACATCACTTTGGGACGTACAGGGTGTAACACCTCGAGCATAGATCTTCTCGAGGGTCTCCCTCCGAGATCGGCACTAAGCAAGTTCAGCGACCCAATGTGCTCGAGTATCGGCGGTCTCGGCTGCCTCTCTTGCTTGGACCTGGGCAGCTTCAGCATCGGCTCGATAGACGGCCATGAGTGCATCTACATCGGCCTTTGCCTTTTCGGCGTCAGATTCGGCCTTGGCAAGTTCAGAGGCTAACCGAGCCTCGAGCTCCTCTATTATTCCTGCTTGAACCGAGCCTTTCTCCTTCATACTTTGAAGTTGGTTTTCGGCCGATGATAATTGGGCTCGAGCATCTTCTTTCTCTGCAGCAAAGCGGTCCATACCTTCTTTCCACTTCAAAGACTCCACTTTTATCACATCGACCTCCTCACGGAGTTTCCCGATCAACTCAATTTTCTGTTGCAACTGTGAGACTGAAAAATTAGCCATCGTTCCAGTATCGAGCCCATAGGCTTTTAAAAGTATCATTACCTGCTCGGAGAGATCGTTCTGATCTTGGTGAGCCTTGGCCAACTCAGCTCGGAGGTCTTTTATTTCCTCTCTCATTTGACCTAAGAGGAGTTTAAGGGAGTTCCTCTCATCCGTAACCCGTTGAAGGTCGGCCTCGTATCGACGCAGCTCGGTTCGGGACCGAAAACATGCTTCTCGATGAACTGTCGCGGCCTGCAAAGAAAGGAGGAACGAAGTTAGAAAAGAAAAGCAAATATAAAGGTAATGCCGACAAAATAATTTAAGGCTTACCTCATTCAAAACTTGCTGCACTCCGTGAAAAAGATCTGATGCATCACTAGTACCGGCAGCGTCCTCGACACCGGTAAACATGTCACGAAAGGGATCCTCTCCATCATGAGGCATGTCTAGTTCGAGGGCCCACAAAGCTTGGGCTTCCCGAATCGCCCCTACGGAAAAAGCAGGGAAGATGGGCGAATCTTCGATTGCTATTGCCCCAAATGAATCACTTGGAGCATTCTCTTCGGTTCGAAGAGATTCGGGCAGAGTCGCTTCATACATACCCATTTGTTGGCTTCGATGGGAAGCATCTTCGATCTCCAACAACTCAGGGACTCTGCCCGAATTTTTCTCCGATATATCCTCAGTTCGAGGCGGAACCTTAAGAACCACCATCGATCCAGCTGCATGTGAAACGTTGGTGGTCTTCTTTGTTCGGGCCGCCAGCGCGGACCCATCATTTTCTTCTTCTTCTTCGTCTTCATCCCTTAGATGCAGAACTGACTCTACGGTCAAAGGAATGGTATTCTTGTTCGGCTTACGAGCTATCCTCTTCTTTGGTTTTGGATCTTCGGGAATAGAGGCTCTTTTCCTCTTATTATCTTTCACCGACTTTGGGACAGAGGCCGAAGCCTCTTCCTCGACGAACGAGGGCCTCAAAACCGCATCTTTGCACATACCTACATACGGGAAATTTTATTAAAGTGTATGGAAAGCATTTTGTTCGAACTACCAAAAAATACGAGAAAAGGGCTTACCAAGATTTTTGGCCTCCCATCGGCCCTTTGACAAGTCATGCCATGAGCGCTCGGCATATACGGAGGTCGAAACTAGATCCCGTACCCAGTTCTTAAGATCGGGAGTTGCGCCGGGCATCCATGGAACGGCTGCATCACAAAAAGAGGGATATCAGTGAGAAAAGAAATGAAAGAACAAAATAGTAGGAGATAACAGCAGAATTACACTTACGCTTCATGTTCCACTCCTCGGGAAAAGGCATATTTTCGATCGGAATCAGGTCCGAAGTCCTTACTCGGACGAACCTGCCCATCCAGCCTCTATCTTTGTCCTCGTGTATGCTCGAGAACAGAGCCTTGGTAGCTCGACGCTGAAGTTTTATTAATCCTCCTCGAAAAAGGTAAGGACGGTACAATCGGATGAGATGATCAAGGGTGAAAGGCATCCCCTCGATTTTGTTCACGAAGTATCTTATCAAAATAACGATCCGCCAAAAGGAATGGTGAATCTGGCCTAGGGTTATTAGCTATTTACGACAAAAATCTATGATAACAGGGTCGTGGGGACCTAACGTGAAAGGGTAAGTGTACACACTTAAAACCCCTTTTCACGTGAGTAGTAATATCCTCTTCGGGAGACGGTACTACCACTTCTTTGTTCCCCCAGTTACAATCTTTTTTCATCTGCTTGATGTACCCCCCCCCCCAATCATCGAACAAATATATCTCGATACGAGCTCGCATCGGCCGGGAACCGTCGAACCTTTATCGAGATTGAAATCGGAGGTAAGAACACACACCGCCGGAACGCACTCCTCAGGCCGTGGATCCGCTGGTGCTTTGTCGGCGGCGGATTGGGAGGAAGAAGCGTTTTCTTTTGGGAGGACTATTTTTGATGTCTTTACCATTTTTTGATTTGAAGAAGGTGATAAAGATTTGGTGATTTTTAAGAAGAATTTTGCAGGAAAGAATCACAGATCTACGAATGAACTCAGAAAAAACTTAGAAAATTTGGGAGATTGAAGACGTAAAAGTGATAATTGGTGAAAAGAATGGCTATTTATAGATTGAAACAATGACGGTTCAATATCAGAGGTGGCCGAACACCTTCTGACACGCATTAAATGCCTTGGGAAGCTAAACCGACGGACAGCTATCATATACGTCATGGTCGAGCTCAATGCAAACATCAGCTTATATCTAATCGAGCCATTGAGAAATCATGTTGTTTCTCGCTACATCCTTCTCGAGAAACGAGGGGACTATCTGTATACGGTAAAAATCGGTTAGTCCTTCGTACGGACTGGTTTGAATAGTAATACATTGGATCGGAGAAGCGCCTTCATAGTTTCAGGTCGAGGTCCGAAGTCGGGTCACCAAGCTTCGAGCCCGAAGGACCGATCAACGTCGAGCTCGATGTTATTATCAAGCTCGAATCCAAATCGAACTATGATGCAAAGTAAAGTTATCGAGCTTATGATTCAGAGACCGACCAACACTAACCCCGAATCTATACAGGGACCCGAGTCAGAATCGAGCTCGAGTCAAGATCGAGAGCTCGAGTTAATATCGAGCTCACAGACAAGAGTCGTTGCAATCTCACTAGATAAGAGAATCTTGGCAGGAATCATGGAAAAACTGATTTATCATGGGTCTCCCACTATGTATTTTTAATTATATCTAATAGTAGGATCCTCCACTATAAAGAAGATGGCTACATTTGTGTAAAGGACAGTTTTTGCTTACATTGTAATTCAAGCATCATATTCTCCTATATTCGAGAGTTATTCTTTTAAGCTTCATTAATTGATTCATCTTGCTTAGTTTTAGAAATCATCTTCTTTCCAACCTTGTTTATTTTGCATTATTTGTAATTCATATTTGATATTTCTATTTATCCTTACGATTTGTATTAAACTATACCACATATCCTTAGAACTACGTACAAATTTAACTATATCTGTTTTTCGGGTAAATATATATAATTAACTTGGCACTCTAAATACTAAAAGTCTTTAAGGGCACTGATACAAAAATAATGGTGCCTCCATTGCATTCTGCTGATCCCTCGAAGCTATGTTGGCCCAAGGGTAGTCTAACCACCATTCGCCCGAAAAATTATATTACGAATAAGATAAAATATTACTTGTTATTGATTAAAAATATACTTTGAATATCCTTGCATAGCGCACTGACAAATTTGAACACCCTTATTGAATTTTCCGGTTTCGCCACTGGTTAAATATATCAACAAGGTCTCAGCATCCAAATGATCTGCTCACTCTTGGTCAAACTGGCCAAGCACAACACACACCACTGCGTCTGTGCTCATCTTATATCATTATTTGACTTAATAATCCGCACATTTTGCTTATACATGTAAATTAAGTACCAAAAAGACTACTGACAAATTACTTAAACACACAAATCGACGGCAAAGCAGAATCTAGTTTTAAGGTATCGCTGGTTTAAGAGGCGACCTACTCTTAAAGAGTTTTTGCCAGACCCTACTTTTTTGACCGAGATGGAGATCACTATTAGGCTATAAACCATCCATTACTGGAGTTTAGTTCACAGACACGTTCAACTTCCCTATGTTTGGAAATAGAAAAAAGACGAGCAACGGAAATTAGGAGCAAATGGAAGAGAAAACAGAGAAAAATAACTACTCCAGTATCTTTCCTTTCTATAATTTACGTGGAAAATAAGAAATAAAAGAAAATTAGTTTTCAGTTTCATTAGCTTAAATTGGTGGATCTAAGAAGATATTGATTTTATTTTCCTTAATTTCTTTCCGCGTATTCTTCTCAAACCAAAAAAGAACAGCCACGTTCTCTTCTTCTTTTTTTCTTTCTCTAATTTACAAGAAAAGAAGATTCTTAGTTCTGTTAAAATAATTTGTAGTTCTATGTATTTCATTTGTGGCTTCAACAAATTGTTGTGCTTTAGAAGTTTTGTCATAATCAGTTCTATGCACTTAAGCTCCATATAGTTAATACAAACATTCTCCCTATTAGATAAAAAATAATTCATATTAAAATTTGCTCGTGAAACTACACATTGTTTCGGATGATGGATAGCCATTTCTGGAGTGCACCATCTAAGTACCAGCAACATTAGTAACTTCTGCCTCAGCCTACCTAGATCAATCAAAATATACAAATTTGATTCAACAAAATAATCATTCTGAAAATTGAGCAGACTCAAAAACAGAACCAGGTATTCCAGACACTCAAGTACAATCCAAAGATGGTAGATAGAACTAATCCTTTTTCCCACTCTTCAACGCAACCAAATTCTTGCCCCTTCAGATCGTAGCAAACAGATAGCACGGACCTATAAAAATGGAGCAATTTCACGCTTCCAAGGACATCTTATAGAAGATTAAATACAGCAAAATGTAACTCAAGATACAATGTAATAAAGAAGTTACAAATCTCATTCATACTGACATTCTGTACGCTTGACCTATGATGGCCATAACTGAGACAATGGTTTCCCTTTGTGGCATGCCATCATACAGTCAAGAATAACCTCTCTAAGCTTTTTCTCTATATCTTCAACTGGAAGGGTTGCATCTATAACCTGCAATAAATCAAAGAAACAACATCAACTAGGCAAAGCTATCTCTAATGCTTCGGATCAAAATCTGATCAACCTGTTTTTTTGTTCAAGAATACAGTGAATTTATGTATTCATAGAAGAAAACAGAAATGTCAGATACTACTAAGAGTTTTACATGTTTCTGTTTAGTTACCATAGACATGCTATATTTGATTTTTTAAAAAAAAATTGATTAGAAAAATCACATCTACTCAAAAAGTACTGTTACCGCCTATTGTGTTATCAGAGTAGTTGTATACTTCAAGTAAACAACCATTTCTATTTCCGTACACAAAAGGATGACTAAAATGCACCTTCCACGAGGAATCACGAAGAGCCAAATAAGATCTGGCGACCTTTTTCTGAAACTCAAGCTGCTCGTATCTTTCACCTCCATAGCCTCCTCTATCAGCAGCTTTCTAGTTATTACAAAATCAAATCATAAATACAGTCATATTAGCAACAAAAAAAAAAGCATTTTCATACTCATTAAAAAAAAATATAGTTGATTAAGAATAGTTAACATGTCAACTGTCTCAATAAGAAACCTGAAAATATATAACGTAAAATATTGCAGATCATCCTCAATAACAGAGTATAAGGAAATTGCATTGACGATATCTCTGAACTTAGACAAGTGAAAAGGAAAATAAATAAATCAAAACTACCTCAGGTGATATGTCGAGGTATACAACCAGATCTGGAGCTAACAATCCTATTTCTGGGGCCTGCAGTGAAAAATCTCAGTGTTAAACTTGCTCGGAGATGAAATTGCAACATCAATGAAGTAAAGACATGATTTTACCTTACACCATTCAATATCAAGTCCCTTGGCAGATGAAAATGCCACCCCAGAATAAGAATAGCGATCAACAATGAGAGTAGTTCCACTCCTCAGCTTGCCCTCCATTAATGATCTGTAGTTAGCTGACAGAAATTAAAACCTTCCGGGCGCACCAGGATAAAGAATGTAACTACAATGATTAGAAGCCAACTCACTGTAAATTTTCTTATATGCTACCTGACCTGGAATGAAAAATGTATGCAGCCAGACCAAGGTAAAACTTCTCAGTTAAATGACAATGGTATTTAAGGATTTCAAAAGCAGAATTCAATTTGTGCCATTATACTTCTCTGTTTTCATCAACACCTTTGCTTGAAAACAAAACTACAAAGGGAACAGAAATTTTTTTTAAAAAAAAGGCATATATCATTAGCTTATGCATTTTGGTGAGAACTTCCAACCATGTTACCTGAATTACCAATGTTGAACTAATCAAGGAAAAAAGGCAAAAATATTTGCACATCCGAACTAGTTCCTCTTTTAAGTTTATTATTAAGCACTGTTATTAATTGAAGACCACAACATAAGTTTCATGCTTTCTGATAGTTAGATTGACAAATTAAATTATCCTCACATTTCCTGGCAAATGACAATCATAGACAGACAACTTGTCATGAATTCTTCAAACTGATAGAGCAGGAAGTCTACACCACTTAATTCCTTTTCCATCTATTATACAATGTTATTTTCATTTTCTAGGTCAGCAAGGAAAGGTCTTCTTTATCAGTTTGAAAATAGCAAGGAAGAAACTGGGAATTATTAGCAAAAGATAATGCATTCTAACATGTTTTCTTGAAAATCAGTTTCTATTTTTTGACTAGCAGACAATATGAGAAATACCAACTAATATACAGACAGAGTAAGTGAGTCATGTATTTCCAATAGCATAAAAGAAGTCTCAGCATTCAAACCATCAGTTCAGCAATGACTAGCCAGCATATCAAATATGGGGGATATATGCCTGCTGGCTAGCCAGTTGGTTGATCAAAAATCAACCATCTTAACAATTTCATCTCCACATATACCTAAAATAGAAAGGGTCTTCAGAAGAAGGAATAATTCAAATGATAAATGACAAGCCTAATTATTTTTGACAGATGATATGACCAAGTATTAAATTCTGGCAGACAGGTGATCGTTGTGTATCGGAGACATTGGGCATCACAATATACAGACTACACATCGGCAACACAAGTCAGGCTATGTGAATTAGAACAAACCTCTTCTCCCAACGATTAGCACTGAAGAGAAGATGTATTGCATGGTCATCCAACTGCGACTCATTAGCAAGATAAGAAGAAATCATTTGCCCCACACCTGTATTTCTGTCAGGAAATCTCCACGACTCAACTGAATGTCCCTGCTCATCCAAGTATTTGTACAGTCTGCCAGATTGAGATGTCTTTCCACAGCGGTCCAGACCTTCTAAAACAATTAAGGCACCTCTGGAACTGCTGTGCTCTTTGTTCTCCATATGAATTAGTCTCAAAGGCTTAAAAGGTAAACTCAAATCCAAGCTACACTTCAATGAAAACCAAGCTGCACAAGTTCCAAATTTTCTCGGGAAAGTAGAAATCACCTTTGGTACAAAGCTTCTGCCGGAGAACAAAGTTTCCTCCACTTTTAAATTCCTTCGCAAAGAAAGTTAAGCACAAACCATTTTAATAAACTAGATCTCCATGACATATAGAGAAAACTCTGCAAGCTCTTCTTCTTTAAGCTGTGTCATCAAATTCCAACATGCACTCATATTCATAGGCAGATCTAGGATTTGAATTTTATGGGTTCGAATACAAATTCTATCATAGCACAATCGATTTAGTGGGTTCGAAATATATTATTTGTAATGTTTTAGTGGATATTTGAGCATATATACATAATCTAAGCTAAAGCTACTAGGTTCATATGAACCCGTTTCAATTACCCTACATCCGCCCCTGCTCATATCATACACTACACAATAAAGATAATTGCCCTGTGGATTATACTCTTGTTGGCATTTCATCAAGCATAATATGGGCGTATACATTTTGCATCAAGTAAAAGGGGTACGATAATTAACTAATCATTAATTCAAATAATTTTTCATGAGGAGGGTACGTAACAAGAAAGGACATAGGAAAGAAGGGGAAAAAAAAAAAGGGGGGGGGGGGGGGGGGGGGAGGAATTAAACATTTGTTCATTTTATTTGATTAAGGATTCACCAATTCCAAACAAAATATCAATCAATCAATGGATATTTAAGAAAAAACAAATTTCAGCAAAGCAAAGATGAAGCGTTAAGGAAACTTACAATGTCCTTGTGATGTTGAAAATGCAGGCAGGTGTCATATCACCGTGAATATCTACTACTCATCCAAAATCGAGAAAAAGACCTGTTTCCCGCGTCTGTTTTGAAAAGTCTCTAATTTTTTCGCGCCTTTGGTTCTTTTTTATTTTTATTTTATTTTAATACTATTAATATTTGAAGGACACGAGTCGGTCAGTTATTTTTAAGTACCTCGTATATTTTGTATGAGGTATTGTAAAATATAGCACCTTTACATAAATAGCCACTGGGTTTCACTATTTATTTTTTTAGCCATAATATATAAATTATATACTGATTTTACACTTATTATAAATGAATTATAATTGAGATAGAGGCCAACTACTTCATTATCGTTTTCACGTGTAAATCAATTGGTGCAAATATGGAATCTGATATGCTTACAACTCTAGGATTCTGGCTACTTAGCGCCGAGAAATGCAGCCAACTCGAAACCAGAGTTTAAACTATAGTGCAAAAGTCCTCTAGGGACAACAAACACAGATTTTTACGATACTTGACCTGTGGAAAAGAATTAGGCTCACGAGTAAGCGAAGTACTTAGACATATATAATTAAATTATCAAAAATGCATTCTTTCTAACGGTTTAAGTGTTTCTAGATGAGATAGTAATTCAATTCAATGTCACCTTTAATGGTGGATTCTTGCATGGATGACCGACCAATAATGAAGATGTTCTTACGCATGATACCAGTAGGACAAACATCGTATATGTTTACCAGAAAAAACGGATAGAGTTAAATTTATACGTAATTTTAATGGTATGTGGTATAACTTGACACAAATCATAAGAATAAATAAGAATATCGAGTGTTGACTATAGAGAATGAAAAATAAACAAGGTTGGAAAGAAAATGATTTATGGATTAGGCAAGATAAATAAATCTATGAAATTAAAAAGGATAACTCTTTAATATAGGAGTGTATGATATCTCAGTTACAATATATGCAAAAACTTGTCCTCTTACGGAAATATAGTCATCCCTTTTATAGTGGGGATCCTACTTTAGATATAATTAAAAATACATAGTGGTGAACCCATGATGAATCAGTTTTTCCCTAATTCCCGCCGAGATTATCTCTCTTAGTGCGGCTGCAACGGCTCTTGTCTATGAGCTCGATCCTGATCGGACTCGGTATTGGTCGATATTGGTTGGTTTCCAGCTTTAGAGTTCGATGCGGGTATGAGATCGATACTAACTCGGGGTCTCGTAATATCTTGGGCTCGGTATTGGTTGGCCTCTGGCCCTTAAGCTCGATTTAATTACATCTCATCATAGTTCGATTCGGACCCGAGCTCGATAATGACTTCGAGCTCGGTATTTGACCTGTACCTGAAATCTGAAGCTCGTTTGTGCCATCTTTGGATCCATCTCAATTTTATGAAGACTTTCTTCGGTCCATTATGATCCCATCTCGATCAGTCGTACGAAGGCCGAAATCAGTTTCGACCGTATACAGATAGTCCCCTCGTTTTTCGGAAAGGATGTAGCGAGAAACGATATGATTTCCCAACGGCTCGATTGGATATGCGCTGACGTTTGCATCGGGCTCGATCATGATGCACGTGATAGATGTCCCGTCGGTTTAGTTTTTCAAGGCATTTAATGCATGTCAGAGGATGGTCGACCACTGTTGATACTGAACCGACATTGCTTAATCTATAAATAGCCCCTTTCTTTACCATTTACTACTTTTGCGTCTCCAATCTCCAAATTTTATAAAGTTCTTTCTTGCATCTTCTGAGTTTATCTGCAAATCTGCGATTTTTCACTACAAAGTCTCTCTTCAAAAACACCAAATCTTTGTTACCTCCTTTTATTTTCGATCTTTAAATCCAAAAATGGCGAAAACATCAAAAACCATTCCTCAGAAAGAAAAAGCTTCTTCTTCACAGCATGCCGCCAACAAAACACCGGTGGAGCTACGGCCTGAGGAGTGCGTTCCTAGGGCATGTGTTCTTACCTCCGATTTTAAGGTCGACAAAGGCTCATCGGTTCCCGGCCGATGTGAGCTAGTATCGAGGTATATGTGATCGATAACCGAGGGGCACCTCGAACAGCTAAAGAAAGATTGCAATTGGGAGAACAAAGCAATAGTAATCACATCTCCTGAAGAAGATATTGCCATTTTCGTGAAAGGGTTTTTAAGTATGTATACTTACCCTTTCACGTTAGGTCCCCTCGACCCCGTTATTATCGATTTATGCCGTCAATATCAAATAATCCTAGGCCAGATCCATCATTCTTTTTGGCGGATCGTTATTTTGATCCGTTACTTCGTGAACAAAATCGAGGGGATGCCTTTCACCCTCGACCGTCTCATTCGATTGTACTACCCTCGCCTCTTTTGAGGCGGGTTAATAAAACTTCAGCGTCATGCTACCAAGGTTCTGTTCTCGAGCATAGACGAGGACAGGGATCGAGGTTGGATGGGCATGTTCGTTCTAGTGAAGACTTCAGACCTGATTCCGACTGAAAAGATGCCATTTCCCGAAGAGTGGAACATGAAGCGTAAGTGTAATTCTGCTATTATCTCTTACTATTTTGCCTCTTCATTTCTTTTCTCACCGATATCCCCTTTTTATGATGCAGCGGTTCCTTGGATGCCCGGTTCAGTTCTCGACCTCAAGAACTGGGTACGGAATCTAGCTTCGACCTCCACGTATGTCGAGCGCTCATGGCGTGATTTGTCGAAGGGCCGATCGGAGGCCAAAAATCATGGTAAGCCTCTTTCTTGTATCTTTGGTAGTTCGAATGAGATGTTTTCCATATACTTGAACCAATTATATTGTATGTAGGTGTGGGCAAAGATGCGATTTTGAGGCCCCCGTCCGTCGAGGAAGAGGCTTCGGCCTCTGTTCCAAAACCGGTGAAGGATAATAAGCGAAAAAGGGCCTCCGCTTCTGAAGATCCAAAACTGAATACGAGGATGGCTCGTAAGCCAAGGAGAATACCATACCTTTAACCATAGAATCAGTTCTACGTCTAAGGGATGAAGAAGAAGAAGAAGAAGAAAACGACGGGTCTGTGCTGGTGGCCCGAATGAAGAAAACAATCGATGCCCCAAAGGCAGCTGAATCGATGGTGATTTATAAAGCTCTGCCTCGGACTGAGGAGATATCAGAGGGAGGCCCGGGCAGAGTCCCCGAATCTTTAAAGATCGAGGATGCTTCCCACCAAAGTTAACAAGCGGTGGGTATATCAGAAGGAACCGGTCCTGAAGCTCTCCAAACTAAGGAGAACGCCCCAAGCGAGTCGCTTGGGGCAATAGTAGTCGGAGACTAGCACACTCTCCCTGCTTTTTACGAAGGGGTGATTCGGGAACCCAAGCTTTTGGGGCCCTCGAGATAAATTGATCTCATGAAGGGGAGGACCCCTTCTGTGATTTGTTTACTAGTGTCGAGGAAGTTGCTGGCCCTAGTGATGTGTCGGGCCTTTTCTGTGAAGTGCTACAAGATCTAAATCAGGTAAGCTCTAACTTCCTTTGTTGATACCACTTTCATGTTTGCTATTCTTTTCTAACTTCTTTTCTTCTTTCTTTGTTGGCCACAGTGGTTCATCGAGAAGCGTGTTCTCGGTCTCGAGTTGAGGTGCGTCTGTATGAGGCTGACTTCCGACGGGTCACGGAGGAGAGGAAGAATAAATCAAGGACCTCCAAGCTGAATTGGCCAAGGCTCAACAAGATAAGACCGATATGACCGAGCAGGTAATGGTAATCTTAAAAACCCATGGGCTCGATTCTGGAACAGTGGCTAATATTTTGATCTCACAGCTGCAGCAAAAGCTTGAAGTTATTAGGAAACTTCGTGAGGAGATCGATATGATAAGGGTGGAGGCCTTGGGATGGAAAGATGGCATGGACCGTCTTACCGCAGAAAAAGAAACTTCTCGAGCCCAATTATCATCGTCTGAAAACCAACTTCAAAGCATGAAGGAGAAAAGCTCGGTTCAAGCAAGAAGAATAGAGGAGCTCGAGGCTCGGTTGGCCTCCGAAGTTGCCAAGGCCAAATCTGACGACGAAAAGGCAAAGGCCGATGCGGATGCATTCGTGGCCGTTTATTGGGCCGATGCTGAAGCTGCTCAGGTAAAACCAAGAGAGGCACCTAATACCGCCAACACTCGAGCATATTGGGTTGCTGAACTTGTTAAATGCCGATCTCAGAGGGAGACCCTCGAGGAGATCCATGCTCGAGGTTTTGATCTCACCAATAAAATAAAAAGGGCTAAAAAGCTTAAAGTTGATGCTAAAGCCTTGGCTTTCGATGATTATGATGATGGTGATGTTGATGATGGTGATGATGGGAGCAAGAGTGGGTCCGAGAGCGGGGAGGAGACCGATGGAGAAGAGACTGCCCCCGTAGATAACCAAGAGACTCAGCCCTTAGTTTTTATTTTGTTTTTTTGTGTAGGGCTACTGTTTGGACGTTGTAAACATTCTTGTATATATATAAAGATCTTTTCTTTTCCCGATTTGCCTCTGTTTTATTCTCTGCCTTGCGAAGATTTTGTTTCATTTATGCCTTATGAAGGTTTTCATAAAGCTTTAGGCATTTTGATCGAATTTGGACCTTATAGCCTTCACAACCGAGTGAGTGATGGCCCGAACTCGAAATAAGAGTAGCGCGTAGGCTTAGTAGTCGAGTGAGTGATTCGAACTCGAAGTAATATAGCCCGTAGGCTTAATGGTCGGGGTGAGTGATTGCTCGAAGTCAAAATAAGAGTAGCATTTAGGCTTAGTAGTCGAGTGAGTGATTCGAACTCGAAGTAACGTAGTCCGTAGGTTTAATGGTCGAGTGAGTGATTTGAACCCGAAGTAATGTATCATGTAGGCTTAATAGTCGAGTGAGTGATTGCTCGAACTCAGAATAAGAGTAGCCCGTAGGCATAGTAGTCGAGTGAGTGCTTGCTTGAACTCGAAGTGATGTAGCCCGTAGTATTTATAGTCGAGTGAGTACTAGCTCGAAGTAATGTAGCCCGTAGGCTTTAATGGTCGAGTTAATGATTGCTTGAACTCGAAATAAGAACAGCCCGTAGGCTTAGTAGTCGAGTGAGTTCTTGCTCGAACTCGAAGTGATGTGGCCCATAGGCTTATTAATCGAGTGAGTGAATCGAACTCGAAGTAATGTAGCCCGTAGGTTTAATGGTCGAGTGAGTGATTGCTCGAACTCGAAATAAGAGTAGCCCCTAGGCTTAGTAGTCGAGTGAGTGCTTGCTCGAACTCGAAGTGATGTAGCATGTAGGCTTTATAGTCGAGTGAGTACTAGCTCGAAGTAACGTAGCTCGTTGGTTTTAATGGTAGAGTGAGTGATTGCTCGAACTCGAAATAAGAGCAGCCCGTAGGCTTAGTAGTCGAGTGAGTGCTTGCTCGAACTCAAAGTGATATGGCCCGTAGGCTTATTAGTCGAGTGAGTGATTCAAACTCGAAGTAATGTAGCCCGGATGCTTAATGGTCGAGTGAGTGATTGCTCGAACTCGAAATAAGAGTAGCCCATAGGCTAGGTGGTCGAGTGAGTGATTCGAACTCGAAGTAATGTAGCTCGTAGGCTTAATGGTCGAGTGAGTAATTGCTCAAACTCGAAATAAGAGCAGCCCGTAGGCTTAGTAGTCGAGTAAGTGCTTGCTCGAACTCGAAGTGATGCGGCCCGTAGGACTTATAGTCGAGTGAGTACTTGCTCAAACTCGAAGTAGTGTAGCCTGTAGGCTTAGTGGTCGAGTGAGTGATTCAAACTCGAAATAAGAGCAGCCCGTAGGCTTAATGGTCGAGTGAGTGATTGCTCAAACTCGAAATAAGAGCAGCCCGTAGGCTTAGTAGTCGAGTGAGTGCTTGCTCGAACTCGAAGTGATGTGCCCCGTAGGACTTATAGTCGAATGAGTACTTGTTCGAACTCGAAGTAGTGTAGCCCGTAGGCTTAGTGGGACTTGATCTTGTTGATTTTTCGGTTGGCAGTCCCCGATTGGCCCTTAAGCGTGTTTGCAAAATAGATCACAAAATAGAGGATGGATTCTGAGATATCGATAAGAAATTCTCTTTATGTCATTATACATGTGTTTATGTTCTGTACCAAGGATCGCGCAAACTACATGAGCATGGTTCGTTTTGACCATTTGGCTCTTACAAATTTTCCTATCGAAACCATGTTGTTATGAAGTAAATTTCTTGCATCGAACTTGATATATTTGAGGGTAATTCCCTCTCAGTATTCAAGGTTGATTTTAAGGAGGCCTCGGATACTGTTGAATTGTTCTAAGTTAGCGCGATCAATGGTTCCCTCATTAAAAACCTTGCCGAAAAACCATTTGGGATAATACCAGTCTAAGAGGAAAAGAGTGTAACGCGTGCTTTCAGACCTAAGGCTTCGTGTTGAATGATCCATCCTTGTTCTTGATCGAACTCCTACAAGGTTTAGTTTCGAAATATAAATGAACATGGGAGGTTCGTACCTTAGCAGTAGTATCGTTTTAGGTGCGATACGTTCCAATTGATTGGTAGTTGTTTGCCGTTCATAATACCGAGCTTGTAGGATCCTTTCCCGACGTTTGTGAGTACCTGATACGGTCCTTCCCAGTTTGGACCCAGTTTTTCTTTATTCGGAAATCGAGTGCTGAGGGTGACTTTCCTTAGCACTAGGTTCCCGATTTTAAAATGGTGAAGATTGGTTCTTCGATTATAGTATCTTTCGATCCGCTGCTTTTGGGCGGCCAATCGTACGAGAGCGGCTTCTCATTTTTCATCCAATAAATCGAGGCTAGAATTCATAGCATAGTGATTTGACTTTTATGTTTTATATCGAAACTCGGTACTGGTTCTCCGATTTTGACTGGAATCAAGGCTTCAGAGCCATATACTAAGGAGAATGGGGTTGCCCCCTTATTGGACTTTGATGTTGTTCGATACGCCCAAAGAACTTCGGGTAGGATTTCTCTCCATTTCCCCTTAGCGTCGCTCAACCTTTTCTTTAGATTTTGAATGATAGTTTTGTTCATCGATTCGGCTTGCTGTTTCCACTAGGGTGATAAGTTGTTGATAATATCATTTTTATCTTGTGGTCTTCGAGGAATTTTGTCACTTTGCTGCCGATAAATTATTTCCCATTGTCACACACTATTTTGGCGGGTATAATAAATCAACATACGATATGATCCCAGATGAAGTCTATAACATCTTTCTCTCTTATTTTCTTGAACGCCTGTGCTTCAACCCATTTAGAGAAATAGTTAGTCATAAATAAAATGAACTTAGCTTTACCTAGGGCTGATGGCAGAAGGCCGACGATATCCATTCCCCATTTCATGAATGGCCATGGGGATAAGACTGAGTGAAGTTGCTCCCTGGGCTGATGGATCATCGGTGCAAACCTTTGACATTTGTCACATTTTCGAACAAACTCCTTTGCATCTTTGTCCATATCGATCCAATAATATCATGCTCTGATTATTTTTTAGACTAGTGAATCGGTACCGGATTGATTTCTACAAGTACCCTCGTGAATCTCACGTAGGACGTAGTCGGTGTCTCCTAGTCCTAAGCATACTGCCAATGGTCCATCGAATGTCCTTCTGTATAATATTCCATCTTCAACCAATGTGAATCGAATAGCTTTGGTTCGTAGGGCCCTCGATTCTTTAGGGTCCGATGGGAGCTTTTCATTCTTCAAGTATTCAATATATTTATTCCTCCAATCCCAGGTCAAATTTGTAGAGTTTATCTCGGTACGACCTTCCTCGATTACGGATCTCGAGAGTTGAATGACAGTCCCCGACCTGATCTCATCTTCCCCGATCGATGACCCCAAATTTGCAAGTGCATCAGCCTCACTATTTTGTTCTCGAGGTACATGCTGTAAGGTCCGTTCTTTGAAACGGACTAACTCGGGGTCTGGTAATGTCTTGGGCTCGGTATTGGTTGGCCTCTAGCCCTTAAGGTCGATTTAATCACATCTCATCATAGTTCGATTCGGACCCGAGCTCGATAATGACTTCGAGCTCGGTATTTGACCTGTACCTGAAATCTGAAGCTCGTTTGTGCCATCTTCGGATCCATCTTAATTTTATGAAGACTTTCTTCGGTCCATTATGATCCCATCTCGATCAGTCGTACGAAGGCCGAAATCAGTTTCGATTGTATACAGATAGTCCCCTCGTTTCTCATAAAGGATATGGCGAGAAACGATATGATTTCCCAACGGCTCGATTGGATATGCGCTGACGTTTGCATCAGGCTCGATCATGACGCACGTGATAGATGTCTCATCGGTTTAGTTTTTCAAGGCATTTAATGCATGTCAGACGATGGTCGACCACTGTTGATACTGAACCGACATTGCTTAATCTATAAATAGCCCCTTTCTTTACCATTTACTACTTTTGCGTCTCCAATCTCCAAATTTTATAAAGTTCTTTCTTGCATCTTCTGAGTTTATCTGCAAATCTGTGATTTTTTACTGCAAAGTCTCTCTTCAAAAACACCAAATCTTTGTTACCTCCTTCTATTTTCGATCTTTAAATCCAAAAATGGCGAAAACATCAAAAACCATTCCTCAGAAAGAAAAAGCTTCTTCTTCACAGCATGCCGCCAACAAAACACCGGTGGAGCTACGGCCTGAGGAGTGCATTCCTGGGGCATGTGTTCTTATCTCTGATTTTAAGGTCGACAAAGGCTCATCGGTTCCCGGTCGATGTGAGCCAGTATCGAGGTATATGTGATCAATAACCGAGGGGCACCTCGAACAGCTATAGAAAGATTGCAATTGGGAGAATAAAGCAATAGTAATCACGTCTCTTGAAGAAGATATCACCATTTTTGTGAAAGGGTTTTTAAGTATGTATACTTACCCTTTCACGTTAGGTCCCCTCGACCCCTTTATTATCGATTTCTGCCGTCAATATCAAATAACCCTAGGCCAGATCCATCATTCATTTTGGCGGATCGTTATTTTGATCCGTTACTTCGTGAACAAAATCAAGGGGATGCCTTTCACCCTCGACCATCTCATTCGATTGTACTACCCTCGCCTCTTTCGAGGCGGGTTAATAAAACTTTAGCGTCATGCTACCAAGGTTCTGTTCTCGAGCATAGACATGGATAGGGATCGAGGTTGGATGGGCATGTTCGTTCGAGTGAAGACTTCGTACCTGATTCCGACTGAAAAGATGCCATTTCTCGAAGAGTGGAACATGAAGTGTAAGTGTAATTCTGCTATTATCTCTTACTATTTTGCCTCTTCATTTCTTTTCTCACCGATATCCCCTTTTTGTGATGCAGCGGTTCCTTGGATGCCCGGTTCAGTTCTCGACCTCAAGAACTAGGTACGGAATCTAGCTTCGACCTCCACGTATGCCGAGCGCTCATGGCGTGATTTGTCGAAGGGCCGATCGGAGGCCAAAAATCATGGTAAGCCTTTTTCTCGTATCTTTGGTAGTTCGAACGAGATGTTTTCTATATACTTAAACCAATTTTCTTGTATGTAGGTGTGGGCAAAGATGCGGTTTTGAGGCCCCCGTCCGTCAAGGAAGAGGCTTCGGCCTCTGTTCCAAAACCGGTGAAGGATAATAAGCGAAAAAGGGCCTCCGCTTCTAAAGATCCAAAACCGAAGACGAGGATGGCTCGTAAGCCGAGGAAGAATACCATCCCTTTAACCATAGAATCAATTCTACGTCTAAGGGATGAAGAAGAAGAAGAAGAAGAAAATGACGGGTCCGTGCTGGTGGCCCAAATGAAGAAAACCATCGATGCCCCAAAGGCAGCTGAATCGATGGTGATTTATAAAGCTTCGCCGTGGACTGAGGAGATATCGGAGGGAGGCCCGGGCAGAGTCCCCGAATCATTAAAGATCGAGGATGCTTCACACCGAAGTTAACAAGTGGTGGGTATATCAGAAGGGACTGGTCCTGAAGCTCTCCGAACTAAGGAGAACGCCCCAAGCGAGTCGCTTGGGGCAATAGTAATCGGAGACTCGCCCACTCTCCCTGCTTTTTACGAAGGGGCGATTCGGGAAGCCCAAGCTTTGGGGGCCCTCGAGATAAATTGATCTCATGAAGGGGAGGACCCCTTCTGTGATTTGTTTACTGGTATCGAGGAAGTTGCTGGCCCTAGTGATGTGTCGGGCCTTTTCTGTGAAGTGCAACAAGATCTAAATCGAGTAAGCTCTAACTTCCTTCATTGATTCCACTTTCTAAATTTTTTCCTTCTTTCTTCGTAGGCCGCAGCGGTTCATCGAGAAGCGTGTTCTCGGTCTCGAGATGAGCTGCGTCGGTATGAGGCTAACTTCCGACGGGTCACGGAAGAGAGGAATGCCCTTAGACTCCTCTTCGGACAAAGGGAAGAATAAATCAAGGACCTCTGAGCTGAATTGGCCAAGGCTCAACAAGATCAAACCGACCTGACCAAGCAGGTAATGGTAATCTTAAAAACCCATGGGCTCGATTCTGGAACAGTGGCTAATATTTTGATCTCACAGCTGCATCAAAAGCTTGAAGTTATTGGGAAACTTCGTGAGGAGGTCGATATGATAAGGGTGGAGGCCTTGGGATGGAAAGATGGCATGGACCGTCTTACCGTAGAAAAAGAAACTTCTCGAGCCCAATTATCATCGTTCAAAAACCAACTTCAAAGCATGAAGGAGAAAAGCTCGGTTCAAGCAAGAAGAATAGAGGAGCTCGAGGCTCGGTTGGCCTCCGAAGTTGCCAAGGCCAAATCTGATGACGAAAAGGCAAAGGCCGATGCGGATGCATTTGTGGCCGTTTATTAGGCCGATGCTGAAGCTGCTCAGGTAAAACCAAGAGAGGTACCTGATACCGCCAACATTCGAGCACATTAGGTTGCTAAACTTGTTAAATGCCGATCTCAGAGGGAGACCCTCGAGGAGATCCATGCTCGAGGTTTTGATCTCACCAATAAGATAAAAAGGGCTAAAGAGGTTAAAGTCGATGCTAAAGCCTTGGCTTTCGATGATGATGATGGTGATAACGGGAGCAAGAGTGGGTCCGAGAGCGGGGAGGAGCCCGATGGAGAAGAGACTGCCCATGTAGATAACCCAGAGACTTAGCCCTTAGTTTTAATTTTTTTTTTTTTGTGTAGCGGTCATGTTTGGACGTTGTAAACATTCTTGTATATATATAAATATCTTTTCTTTTCCCGATTTGCCTCTGTTTTATTCTCTGCCTTGCGAAGATTTTGTTTCATTTATGCCTTATGAAGGTTTTCATAAAGCTTTAGGCATTTTGATCGAATTTGGACATTATAGCCTTCCTAACCGAGTGAGTGATGGCTCGAACTCGAAATAAGAGTAGCGCATAGGCTTAGTAGTCGAGTGAGTGATTCGAACTCGAAGTAATGTATCCCGTAGGCTTAATGGTCAGGGTGAGTGAATGCTCGAAGTCGAAATAAGAGTAGCTTGTAGGCTTAGTAGTCGAGTGAGTGATTCGAACTCGAAGTAATATAGTCCGTAGGCTTAATGGTCGAGTGAGTGATTTGAACCCGAAGTAATGTATCATGTAGGCTTAATAGTCGAGTGAGTGATTGCTCGAACTCAAAATAAGAGTAGCCCATAGGCATAGTAGTAGAGTGAGTGCTTGCTCGAACTCGAAGTGATGTAGCCCGTAGTATTTATAGTCTAGTGAGTACTAGCTCGAAGTAATGTAGCCCGTAGGCTTTAATGGTCGAGTTAGTGATTGCTCGAACTCGAAATAAGAACAGCCCGTAGGCTTAGTAGTCGAGTGAGTTCTTGCTCGAACTCGAAGTGATGTGGCCCGTAGGCTTATTAGTCTAGTGAGTGATTCGAACTCGAAGTAATGTAGCCCGTAGGCTTAATGGTCGAGTAAGTGATTGCTCGAACTCGAAATAAGAGTAGCCCCTAGGCTTAGTAGTCGAGTGAGTGCTTGCTCGAACTCGAAGTGATGTAGCATGTAGGCTTTATAGTCGAGTGAGTACTAGCTCGAAGTAATGTAGCCCGTAGGCTTTAATGTTCGAGTGAGTGATTGCTCGAACTCGAAATAAGAGCAGCCCGTAGGCTTAGTAGTCGAGTGAATGCTTGCTCGAACTCAAAGTGATGTGGCCCGTAGTCTTATTAGTTGAGTGAGTGATTCAAACTCGAAGTAATGTAGCCCGGATGCTTAATGGTCGAGTGAGTGATTGCTCGAACTCGAAGTAATGTAGCTCGTAGGCTTAATGGTCGAGTGAGTGATTGCTCAAACTCGAAATAAGAGCAGCCCGTAGGCTTAGTAGTCGAGTGAGTGCTTGCTCGAACTCGAAGTGATGCGGCCCGTAGGCCTTATAGTCGAGTGAGTACTTGCTCGAACTCGTAGTAGTGTAGCCCGTAGGCTTAGTGGTCGAGTGAGTGATTCGAACTCGAAATAAGAGCAGCTCGTAAGCTTAATGGTCGAGTGAGTGATTGCTCAAACTCAAAATAAGAGCAGCCCGTAGGCTTAGTAGTCGAGTGAGTGCTTGTTCGAACTCGAAGTGATGTAGCCCGTAGGACTTATAGTCGAGTGAGTACTTGCTCGAACTCGAAGTAGTGTAACCCGTAGGCTTAGTGGGACTTGATCTTCTTGATTTTCTGGTTGGCAGTCCCCGATCGGCCCTTAAGCGTATTTGCAAAATAGATCACAAAATAGAGGATGGATTCTGAGATATCGATAAGAAATTCTCTTTATGTCATTATACATGTGTGTATGTTCTGAACCATGGATCGAGCAAACTACATGAGCATGGTTCGTTTTGACCATTTGGCTCTTACAAATTTTCCTATCGAAACCCTATTGTTATGAAGTAAATTTCTTGCATCGAACTTGATATATTTGAGGGTAATGCCCTCTCAGTATTCAAGGTTGATTTTAAGGAGGCCTCGGATACTGTTGAATTGTTCTAAGTTAGCGCGATCAATGGTTCCCTCATTAAAAACATTGCCGAAAAACCATTTGGGATAATACCAGTCTAAGGGGCAAAGAGTGTAACGCGTGCTTTCAGACCTAAGGCTTCGTGTTGAATGATCCATCCTTGTTCCTGATCGAACTCCTACAAGGGTTAGTTTCGAAATATAAATGAACACCGGAGGTTCGTACCTTAGCAGTAGTATCGTTTTAGGTGTGATACATTCTAATTGCTTGGTAGTTGTTTGCCGTTCATAATACCGAGCTTGTAGGATCCTTTCCCGACGTTTTCGAGTATCTGATACGGTCCTTCCCAGTTTGGACCCAGTTTTCCTTCATTCGGAATTCGGGCGCTGAGGGTGACTTTCCTTAGCACTAGGTCCCCGATTTTAAAATGGCGAAGATTGGTTCTTCGATTATAGTATCTTTTGATCCGCTGCTTTTGGGCGGCCAATCGTACGAGAGTGGCTTCTCGTTTTTCATCCAATAAATCAAGGCTAGAATTCATAGCCTCGTGATTTGACTTTTATGTAGTATATCGTAACCCGGTACTGGGTTCTCCAATTTTGACTGGAATCAAGGCTTCGAAGCCATATACTAAGGAGAATAGGGTTGCCCCCATATTGGACTTTGATGTTGTTCGATACGCCCAAAGAACTTCGGGTAGGATTTCTCTCCATTTCCCCTTAGCGTCGCTCAACCTTTTCTTTAGATTTTGAATGATAGTTTTGTTCATCGATTCGGCTTGCTGTTTCCACTAGGGTGATAAGTTGTTGATAATATCATTTTTATCTTGTGGTCTTCGAGGAATTTTGTCACTTTGCTGCCGATAAATTATTTCCCATTGTCACACACTATTTTGGCGGGTATAATAAAT
Source organism: Nicotiana tomentosiformis (assembly GCF_000390325.3). Taxonomy (NCBI): domain Eukaryota; kingdom Viridiplantae; phylum Streptophyta; class Magnoliopsida; order Solanales; family Solanaceae; genus Nicotiana; species Nicotiana tomentosiformis. Next base: position 11,202,387 of record NC_090818.1, read on the forward strand.
CAACATACGATATGATCCCAGATGAAGTCTATAACATCTTTCTCTCTTATTTTCTTGAACGCCTGTGCTTCAACCCATTTAGAGAAATAGTTAGTCATAAATAAAATGAACTTAGCTTTACCTAGGGCTGATGGCAGAAGGCCGATGATATCCATTCCCCATTTCATGAATGGCCATGGGGATAAGACTGAGTGAAGTTGCTCCCTGGGCTGATGGATCATCGGTGCAAACCTTTGACATTTGTCACATTTTCGAACAAACTCCTTTGCATCTTTGTCCATATCGATCCAATAATATCATGCTCTGATTATTTTTTAGACTAGTGAATCGGTACCGGATTGATTTCTACAAGTACCCTCGTGAATCTCACGTAGGACATAGTCGGTGTCTCCTAGTCCTAAGCATACTGCCAATGGTCCATCGAATGTCCTTCTGTATAATATTCCATCTTCAACCAATGTGAATAGAATAGCTTTGGTTCGTAGGGCCCTCGATTCTTCAGGGTCCGATGGGAGCTTTTCATTCTTCAAGTATTCAATATATTTATTCCTCCAATCCCAGGTCAAATTTGTAGAGTTTATCTTGGCACGACCTTCCTCGATCACGGATCTCGAGAGTTGAATGACAGTCCCCGAGCTGATCTCATCTTCCCCGACCGATGACCCCAAATTTGCAAGTGCATCAGCCTCAATGTTTTGTTCTCGAGGTACATGTTGTAAGGTCCATTCTTTAAAACGGTACAAAGTTACCTGTAGTTTGTTCAAATACCTTTGCATTCTATCCTCTCGAACTTCGAAGGTTTTGTTTACTTGATTTACCACTAACAAAGAGTCACACTTGGCTTCAATGACTTCTGCTTCCAGGCTTTTATCTAGCTCGAGACCTGCAATCATGGCCTTATACTCGGCCTCGTTGTTAGTCAACCTAGTAGTTTTGACAGATTGCCTAATAGTATTACTCGTGGGCGGCTTTAAAATGATGCCTAGCCCGGACCCCTTCACGTTCGAAGCCCCGTCCGTGAAAAGGGCACATACCCCCGATGATGTACCCAATTTCAATAAGAGTTCTTTTTCAACTTCGGGTACGAGGGTTGGCATGAAATCGGCCACGAAGTCCGCTAAAATTTGAGACTTGATGGTCGTCCGGGGTTGATATTCGATATCGTACCCACTGAGTTCGACGGCCCATTTGGCCAATCGGCCTGATAGTTCAGGTTTGTGTAAAATATTACGAAGTGGGTAAGTGGTTAATACGCATATGGGGTGACATTGAAAGTATGGTCTTAACTTTCTAGAGGCGCTTATCAGTAATAGTGTCAATTTCTCTAAGTGTGGATATCTAGTTTCTGCTTCTCCTAAGGTTCGACTTACATAATAAACGGGAAATTGCATACCTTGCTCTTCTCGAACGAGGACACCACTTACCGCTATTTCCGATATCGCCAAGTACAAGTAAAGTTTCTCATCTTCCTTCGGAGTATGAAGCAGCGGTGGGCTCGATAGGTATTGCTTTAATTCCTCTAATGCTTGTTGGCATTCCGGGGTCCAGGCGAAATCGTTCTTCTTTTTTAGTAGAGAGAAAAATCTGTGACTTCGATCTGATGATCTTGAAATGAATCGGCCTAAGGCATCAATCCGTCCCGTTAGCCTCTGCACAACTTTTACACTGTCCACGATGGCGATGTCTTCGATGGACTTAATTTTATCAGGGTCGATCTCGATCCCCTGATTTTATACCATGAAGCCAAGAAACTTGCCCGAGCCGGCCCCGAAAGCACATTTCTCGGGGTTGAGCTTCATGTTGTATTTCCTTAAGATTTCGAACGTTTCCTGCAAATGAGTTAATGGTCCTCCACGCGCAGGGACTTAACTAGCTTGTCATCAATATAAACTTCCATCGATTTACCTATTTGCTCTTCGAACACTTTATTTACTAGGCGCTAGTAAGTAGCTCCTGCATTTTTTAGCCCGAAGGGTATTACATTATAACAATATGTTCCATACTTGGTGATAAATAAAGTTTTTTCTCAGTCTTCTGGTTCATTTGGATTTGATTATACCCGGAATAGGCATCAAGAAAAGTAAGGATCTCGTGGTGGGCAGCAGAAAGGAATATTTGGGGTACGCCTTGTTTAAATCCTTATAATCTACACACATTCTAAGTTTGTTCCCTTTTTAGGAACTACAACTACATTGGCTAACCATTCGGGATATTTCACCTCCCGAATGGACCCTATTTTGAGAAGTTTAGTTACCTCGTCATTTATGAATGCGTGTTTTATCTGGGACTGAGGTCTTCTCTTTTGCTTCACCGGTTTGAACCTAGGGTACAGGCTTAGACGATGTGTCGTTATATCCGGTGGGATTCCTGTTATATCTAAATGGGACCAAGAAAAACAATCTATATTATCGATAAGAAATTGAATAAGCCTTTTCCTGAGTTTGGGGGTTAATCTCGTTACTAGGTATACCTTTCGTTCGGGTAAATGCTCGATCAGTATGATTTGATCCAGTTCTTCAATCGTTGATTGGGTAGCATCAGAATCATCGGGGACCACGAAGGATCGAGGGATCCTTTGATCATCATCTTCGTCAATCTTTTGATTTTCTAGTTGGGTTGAAGTTGATGTCTGTGATTGCTATTTGGCATCGCGTTCCCTTTTTGAGTTCGACCCCTTTGTCGATGAAGGTGATGATATCGGAATTGCTTCTTCGACGACAAACATTTCTCTTGCGGCCGGTTGTTCTCCGTACACTATTTTGACTCCCTCCGATGTTGGGGAATTTAAGAACCTGGTGGAGGGTCGAAGGTATAGCTCTCATATTGCGGATTCATGGCCTTCCAAAAAGGGCGTTGTACCTCATGTCGCCTTCGATTACGTGAAACTTTCATTTTCTGGATGGTCCCGGCCACGTTTTATCTGCAGAATTATCTTGCCTTTGGTGGTTTCACATGCCATATTGAATCCATTTAGAACCAGGGTCGCGGGTATGATATGGTCCTGTAGACCGAGTTGTTCTACAACCTTCGATCTAATAATGTTGGCCGAGCTACCTGGATCAATTAACACATACTTAACTTTAGTTTTATTCATAAGTATGGATATTACCGGTGCATCGTTGTGAGGTTGCATGACTCCTTCTGCATCTTCATCATTAAAGGGCAAGTTTCCTATGAGTGCGTAATCCTGAGTTCGAGGTCGCTTTTCTCTCATAACCGATGTCTTAGTGCATTTAAGCACTGGCCTCTGAGGGGTATTGACTCCACCGATGATCATGTGGATGATGTGTTGTGGTTCTTCCTGTTTGTTTTGTTTACCGAAATCCCTATTTTTGAAATGCTTTTTGGCCCTATCGCTTAAAAATTCTCGAAGGTGCCCTTTATTGAATAACTGGGCTACCTTCTCTCTTAGTTGCCTGCAATCTTCCGTTCTATGGCCATGGGTGCCATGGTATTCGCACATTTGATTGGGGTTCCTACGGGCAGGATCAGTCTGTATGGGTCAAGGCCATTTAGTGTCTTTAATGCGTCCGATAGCCGACACGATAGCGGATGCATCGATGCTGAAGTTATACTCTGACAACCGTGGTGCTTCCTTAGGTCCGGTAGGCTTGTCGAACCCACTTTTGTTAATCAGCTCCCAAGATCCCTAACCTCGATCACTCCTTTTATTTCTTTGTCCGGGGTTACGTCTCGATTCATTGATCATGTTGTTTCCACTATATGGTCGGTATCGGCCCCTGATCGGACCTTGTTCTCGATTGATGTCCCTTCTAGTAGCGGGTTCAGAACCCAATTGATCATCTTCGACTCTAATTTTTGACTGGTACCGATTATGCACGTTGGCCCAAGTAATAGCTGGATACTCGATCAGGTTATGCTTCAACCGCCGTGAAGTCGTCGAACTTCGTTCGTTCAAACCTTGAGTGAAAGCCTGAACAGCCCAATCGTCTGTGATTGGTGGCAGATCCATTTGTTCCATTTGAAAATGAGATACTAACTCCCTTAGCATCTCGTTATCCTTTTGTCTTACCTTGAGCAGGTCCGACTTCTTTGTCTCGACCTTTATGGCCCCGTCTTGTGCTTTTACGAAGGAATCTGCAATCATAGCAAAAGAATCGATAGAATTAGATGGTAAATTATGATACCATATCATTGCGCTTTTTGACAGGGTTTCACCGAATTTCTTCAATAATACGGATTCGATTTCATCATCCTCTTGGTTGTTCCCTTTAATGGCACATGTGTAAGAGGTGACATATTCGTTGGGGTCAGTAGTTCCGTTATATTTAGGAATCTCGGGCATGCGAAATTTCTTTGGGATCTGTTTGGGAGCCGCGCTTGGGGGGAAAGACTTTTGTACGATTCTTTTGGAATCTAAGCCCTTCAATATCATTGGTGCCCCCGGGATCTGATCAACCCTGGAGTTATATGTTTCCACTTTTTTGTCGTTTGCTTCGATCTTCCTTTTTTCTGATTCTATTCGTTTGGTCAGTTCTTCGAATATTTTAGCAATTTCGGGATTAGTCCCCGACTCTTGCTCATTTGACCTTACTATAGCTGGTTCCGCTCTGTGGGCGATTTCTCGGAGTGGACTAGGCTCCGCCCTGCCCGGTATCTGGGTTTGACTCTGCAACTGAGCTATTGCTGCCTGTTGAGCTTGCAACATTTCGAAAATCATATGCAAGCTGACATCATTTTTTTCGACATTATGGGTATCTCGAGTTGCAGATCGAGTGCCACCATGAATGCTATTTTTCAGGTTTAGAATGTAGGTTTTCCTCAATGGCCACATGCGAATTAACGTCTAATGGCACTTCGACTCGAGCTCCAACGGCATCGACAAGCGGCATTCCGGCCCTGGGCATCAAGTTATTGTTCTCACCTTGAAGGCCAGCTTCATTGTCGATAGGTAATGCCATTTAATTTGAGAGTTCGTCGTTGCTAATCCGAAATCAAAGACACTTCCGAAAATAAGCGTAAAATTGTGTGTTTTTGCATATTCATATCAAATAATTACTATTATCCTTAACTCCACGGTGAGCGCCAAACTGTTTACCCGAAAAACGGATAGAGTTGAATTTATACGTAGTTCTAAGGTTATGTGGTATAACTTGACACAAATCATAAGAATAAATAGGAATATCGAGTGGTAACTGTGGAGAATGAAAAATAAACAGGGTTGGAAAGAAGATGATTTATGGATTAGGCAAGATGAATCAATCTATGAAGCTAAAAAGGATAACTCTTCAATATAGGAGTGTATGATATCTCAGTTATAATATATGCAAAAACTTGTCCTTTTACAGAAATATAGCCATTCCTTTTATAGTGGGGGATCCTACTCTAGATATAATTAAAAATACATAGTGGGGAACCCATGATGAATTAGTTTTTCCCTAATTCCCGCTGAGATTCTCTCTCTTAGTGCGGCTGCAATGGCTCTTGTCTATGAGCTCGATCCTGATCGGACTCGGTATTGGTCGATATTGGTTGGTTTCCAGCTTTCGAGTTCGATGCGGGTTTGAGGTCGATGCTGACTCGGGGTCTGGTAATGACTTGGGCTCGGTATTGGTTGGCCTCTGGCCCTTAAGCTCGATTTAATCACATCTCATCATAGTTCGTTTCGGACCCGAGCTCGATAATGACTTCGAGCTCGGTATTTGACCTGTACCTGAAATCTGAAGCTCATTTGTGCCATCTTCTGGTCCATCTCGATTTTATGAAGACTTTCTTCGGTCCATTATGATCCCACCTCGATTAGTCGTACGATGGCCGAAATCAGTTTCGACCGTATACAATAGAGATTTTCAGCGTCTTTCGCCAAGCAAAATTTGGTACATAAGCACATAAAAATCAGAAATGTTATACCAAATAAAAGTATGGACCTCATTGTTTTTGGTATTAGCCACAAGGATTGATTGTATCTTCCTAAACTCTGTGTTAAATATATATGCAATGTAAAGCTATAAAGATTGCATGACTGTCAAGTAATAACCAAAGCTTGGAGTTCACTTCACTAAATTTTAAGTGTGACTTTTGTTGAAAGAACTAGTGTTTAAAGAAAAGATGAATATCACTTATCTATAAGATTGGATGTCCCACTCCCAAAATAATAACTTGGTCCTTTTGATTTATCCCGTGTTCAGATTAATATCATTTTCCATTTCATCTTCTAGATAAAAAGGCTTTTAACCCCATTTGAGTGTGAGGAGGGGCGTAAAAAATAGCTAGATTTGCAACTGGTAATTGAAAAATAGCCACAGTTTTAAACGTAATCGAAATTTAGCCATTTTTCATATATAGATAAAATCAGAACGAAAGTACTCTTAAAAATCCGAAAACATTCCAGCATATTATGCTAGAGTTCAAATTTTTTACATAATTATGCTGGAATTTCATAATGTGCTGGAGTTCCAACATAATATGCAGGAGCTCCATAATCCAGCATATTATACTAAAACTTTCAGTGTGCTGAGTTCCAACATAATATGGTGGAAGTTTATACGTAAAAGCTCCATAATCCATTATATTATGCTGTAACTTTTCGTGTTTCAGCAAAACAGTGGCTATTTTTAATGATTTTGTAAACGCTGAATATTTTTCGATTATTAGTCCGAAAACTGGTTAGCCCGTGCTATTTATGTGAGGCATTACTAGTACTATTAATAGCCGTGGACCAAAGGCGGCCCTTATCCTTTTCTTCTCCTAATTCCCTGCGTTATACGTGAAAATCTAAAAAAATAAAATTAGGATAAGTCTCTCACGTAGTAGGTGAGGATTTCACTTTCATACAATAGTTCTTTTTTTCCCTTTATCTTATCTAATTTCTTTGGGCCGTTTGATTTGGGAATAAGTTATATTGGTATTAGAAAGTAAAGGATTATAATATGAAAATTAAGTAATAAGAAAATTACGTAGTTGATTCATTAAACTAAAAATGAGATATACGCACACATGTTTTACATTAGATAAAGTTGAACCGTAGACTCAATAGCTCCCATCATAGAGAAGCAGCAACGCAGTAGAAGAATGCATAAGTGAAGTGGCTAATTTTTCATATTATCAAATGTTGGCTATGTTTTAAATAGCACAATTAAGGTTTAAAAGTGGCTATATAATGTCATTTATACAGCAAAACAAATGATATGGGCTTGGATCATTAGCGTAGCGTCTCATTCAAGGTCAAACATTGTCTAACATTTTTATGATTTTTTCTAGTTCAGTGGTATATGAGGGGCATTTGCATCTATACTCATTCGTGGGGTCATCATTGAACTTATACCAACTTTGCACAAAAATTTGCAAGTCTAACCACTTTAGAATCAACTCCAGACTTATCGGGTCTGAAGTTGAAGAAATAAAAAAGTCTGAAGTGCAATGCACTTAAGGCCAAGTAAGTTCAAAATGCAACAATTACACTTAAGATGCACTTAAGGCCAAATAGGTCTGAAGTGCAACAAATATTTTCATGCAGTTAAGATCAAATAGGTCTGAAATGAAAAAATTGCACTTAAGATGAACTTAAGGTCAGATACGTCTGAAATGCAATAATGTTTTCATGCACTTACGGCCAAATAAGTATGGAGTAGGGGTGGGCGTTCAGTACTTCGGTTCGGTATTTAATAACTACGGTCTACGGTTCGGTATATCAATTGTGCGTATCAAATACAGTACCAAAGTAATTCGGCACGGTTCGGTATTTTCTTATTTGGTTCGGTACGATTTTGGTATCATACTAAAGTCTTTCAATGTAACTAAAATTAATTAACTACATCAATGTATAGTAGTCACTGCTCCTCAAGTGTATAGCTAGAAAATAAATTGTGTATTATCCTGTATACAGAATTTTAAACTATATAGACCAATGTGATGTTGTGAACTACTCCCCGTGATAACTGAGAATAGAAAATGGAAAATTATGGTGCAAACGAAGGAAGTGCAAATAATCAATGATTCATTTGTCGAACTCCCAAATGACTCCTCCATCCTCTGCAATTACAAGGTCAAATAACTTAAAAGACAAACCAACAAAAACAGAGTAAAAAATAAAAATGTATAAATTGAAAATTAAAATCAAACAAATGCTATGGCACATTGAAGAGTAGTGGGATGTTTGGAAAGCTGAATATGTTTTCCTTGACAGTTGACACTGAGCCTTCACAAACAAATATACCCATAATGTATGAGGGAAAGTCTTTGAAGCTTGAATAGTGTAGCTCTTGAGAAGCTTGAACAGTGATGTTACTACATTAGAAAAGCTTGAACAAACTTAATACCACATTACCAAACACATAAAATAGTAAACTACAACGGATCAACCAAACATAAAACACCTGCCAAACAACAAACTTAATACCATATTACCGAGGAGAGGAGTGTCGTCGCCGCTCGCCGAGGTGGTGAAGTCGTCGTCGCCCTATGCTATTGTAGTCATGAATCAGCAGCAGCCAAGCAATGTTGTATTTTTTTTTTATAGAGAAATCTAGGGTTAGAAAAATAGAAAAGGGAATAAGGGTAAGCAGATACTGCCCGTAAGTGATAAGTCTACTTGAGCGCTAAGGATTAGGGAATTAGGGGGAGCTGGAAAATAAAAATTTAGCTGGGTTTGGACTTAAATATTTCAGTATTTCGATATTTCGGTATACCGAGATCTCAAAAACTCAATACCGTATATCGTACCAAAATACAGAAATACCGAAATTTTTGTACCGAAATATAGTGAAATACCGAAAAAATCGAAACCGAAATACCAAATTAATTCGGTTCGGTTCAGAATTTAATTTTTCGTATTTTATGCTCACCCCTAGTATGTAGTGCAAGTTGCCCATAAATAGAAATTTGTTCTTCGAATTTCAACAAGATTAATTTTCAGAAACCACTATTTTTAGTGCATATTAACTTCCTATAGCTACCATATACATAATTACATCCTATAACTACTATTCAGTTGTTACGGTAGTGTATTCACTGTATTCGCGCTATTGTATTCATGAATATAGCAGCAAAAAGTGGCAAAAAAATCAGGGCAGTCCAGTTGTACGCGCATGTATTCACATGTATTCGCGCCATGTATTCACGAATACATCAGCAAAAAGCGCCTAAAACCAGGACAGTCCAGTTGTACGCGCATGTATTCACATGTATTCGTGCTACTGTATTCATGAATACAACAGTAAAAAAGCGCCTAAAGTAAGGGCAATCCAATTGTACGCGCATGTATTCACACCATGTATTCATAAATACAGCAGCAAAAAGCGCCTAAAATCATGTAGTCCAACTGTACGCGCATGTATTCACATTTATTCGCGCTGCTGTATTCATGAATACAATAGTAAAAACGCCTAAAATCAGGGCAGACCAATTATACGTGCATGTATTCACATGTATTCGCGCCATGTATTCATGAATACAGCAACAACAATCACCTTAAAAATAGGTATGTCTAGCTGTCTAAGAGAGAGGAAAAACATAAATAGCGTATTTCATGCCTTAATGGTAGTATATACTGAAAATACTTATTCTGCTATAAAATATAAAAGATATCTATAAAAAAAATAATATTTTAAAATAATTTCGGTTTATAATAAATAGGGTGTATACCTTTACTATAGGAGGTAAAATTTTCTTTCAACAATATAATACGCGATTTAACACCTAATTCTACTCCTAATAATCTCAAATTTGAAACATAACCTCCAACTATCATAAAAAACACCCCACAAGCATCAATTTGTCAAACAAATAATAGATCCAACAAACTCATTTTGTAATTAAGAAAAAAGAGAAGAAACCATAAGCAATAGCAAAGAAAAGAGCGCCACGGCTGTTCACTACTGTAAAACCTACTCACAAACAACATGTAAACTCAACGTCACCTTTGTTTTCACTACTACTGAGAAGAAGAAGAAGGAGGAGGAAGAGGAAAAGACCTGAAATTGTCTGTACTCTGGATACTAATTAAAAAATTTAAAAAAATAAAATACAATAAGTAACATTGTTTGTGATTTAAAAAAAAAATAAGATACAAAAAAAATTAAAACGAGTACGAGTTAAATTTGTGATTAATATAAGTAACATTGTTTTTACCATACGGTGATCAATAATAAGATACAATAAGTAACATTGTTTTCGTCTTCCATGATTAATATAATTAGTTATTTCTTTTAGTTTTTTTATTTCCCAAAAATAATTACAGATGTATGATTTATTAAAAATATTCCACATATGTATCATTGCCTACATATGAATCTCAGTATTTACTGTTCTTGATTACTTGCCATGAATAGTAGGATTCTTTGACCAGAGTATTTCATCTTGTTAAAATCCACAAATATATTAAATAATAATGAAAGTTCTATAATGGTGACAATGTGAAACGTGAAAAAAGGTTAAGAAAGTGGTCGGTGATAAATTGACAATAACCAAGAAATGAAAAATAGACCATTGGTAGGAGAAATTGTATAAAATCACAAAGACTGCCTTAGTAGAGGATTTAGATCATCGGTGACACGTACTAGAAAAAAAAACCCCTCTTAAAGTATTTATAGATCTCGTGGAAATGTTTATAATATAATTATAGATGGTAGTAAAAACCTTTTTGGGAAAACATGTCAACCACTTTATCAATTTTTGTCACAACATAGTATATTTTAAATATAAAACACCAGTTGTTAGGTCGATCTATAGCATTTGGTTAGGTTTAATCGGTATACGACATAAGGTATGAAGTGAAGAATACGACAAATAATGTTTTGTTAGTCATTTTTGCTCGTTCTTTGATCAGTACCTCTCGTTCACTAGGTAATGCTTATGTAAAAAATAACATTACTGGTCGAATTTTGACGACAAATCTGAGCATCAATGTCTCGTATGATCGCCTTTTAAAATATAGATCCTTAATCACAAATGCTCGTTAGTGGACCGTGGACACTCAAAAATGATACTTATAATTGCTCGACCGTCAACCCTTAGTTACAAACTTAAGGCGATCACGGATTTTGAATCGTATATTTATAGTTATGAAAGTCAGTTTCTCATATTTAAAAAAAAAATATTTTCAATAATTTTAGCCAATCAACAATAAAAGATAATTTACAAGGGAACATCATATGTCATTACCAAAGATTTATTACTCATATTGTTATTAATTCCAATTTCAATGTTTTATGTCAAACTTACATACAATAGAGTGGAATGGAACAAAATCAATCAGCACCATTCATCAAAGCATTATCTTGTGATCCTTTGAATTTGAAACAAGTTCCATAAAATCAATGGTTGGATTTATCTTATAAGATGAGATGTGGTGGGGCCAAAGCATAGGCGTGCATGCACACAACACAAACATTAGCAATCTGAACTATTGCTAAGGATTTTTCCAGTAAGTATATAAAGTATATATTTCACAAAGCAATCTCTTCCAAATTTATCAGATCAAATCACACCAAAATTTTCTTTTGTTTTCCTTTCTCCTTTACTACCACATATTCTTCTTACCAAAAAAAATAAAAAAGATAAAAAATTATATAAAAAAATTTAAGGCTAGAAACAATCTTTTTTCTTAGCTGAACATAAAATTGTAGTATTCAAAATTGTTAGTACTACATATATTGATTGGAAAGATTGGAAAGAGAAGAGAAAAGAGTGGGGGACACAAAGTTGAAGGGGCAAAAAAAATTATAGAACAACGCCCTACTTTCCCCCTTCTCATCTCTTAGATCTTACTGTTTTCTCATCTGGGTCGTCTGATTCTTGATTTGGGTATTCATTTTTTCTCCTCAATTATCTTTTTACAATTATATTGCTGTTGTTTTGATTAAATGAAACCAACCATTTTCATTTGTTGGGTTGTTGTGTTTTGATTCTGAATTTTGATTGATCGTCTAAAGATCCGATTTTTATTTATTGAATCTGATAATGTCCGATTGGTTTAAGGTTGTCAAAGTACTTTATTCATTGTAAAGGTGTGAGCTTTATTAGTTTTATCAATCTGCATTTCATCTAATCAACTGGGAATTGAAAAAGTGAATCTTGATGTGTGTATTTATATGAGAAAATGGAAGTTTTTTAAAGCTTTAATTGGAACATTGTAGAATGATGATTGTGTAATTTGGAGATTGAGTTTTTTCAGGAATTTGATTTCTGGTTTTGTTAGGACAATGCAATCTGATCTTGGCAAATTATTCATTGGTGGAATTTCATGGGACACGAATGAAGAGCGTCTGAAGGAGTATTTCAGTACTTATGGTGAGGTTTTAGAGGCTGTAATTATGAAGGATAGGACTACTGGTCGTGCCCGTGGTTTTGGCTTTATTGTCTTTGCTGATCCTGCTGTTGCTGATCGGGTTATCAAGGAGAAACACAACATTGATGGCAGGATGGTAAATTTTCCTAGTTTTGCAAATTTGGCTTTACTGTTAGTTCTTTTTGATTTATTCAACAAGGAACGTAATGTTGTTGTTTGAACCTTCTGATAAGAATATACTTTTGTATGACGCCTAAAATCAAGGGAAGTATGTCATTGCAATGGAGATTTAGGCATCTATCATTTAATATCTAAGCCTTCTTGGTACCGATGGCATTTAACGTTGTATGGCGCCTAAAATCAAGGAAGTATGACATTGTAATGAAGATTTAGGCATTTAGGCCTTCTTAGTACCCATGGTATTTAGCATTGTATGACACCTAAAATTAAGGGAATTCTGACATTGTAGCGGATATTTAAACATTTAGCATTGTATATTTCTAAGCCTTCTTGGTACCCATGTCATTATACCTTGCGCACTAAAACTGGCACATTGTACCCATTTTATGGCATATCACATATGCAATTAACTTTGCTACCCTCTACTTTGATTTGAACTTAGACTGGAATAGCAGTTAAAGTTTACAGTCTAATTACTTCTTTCTACTGAAATTTATCATGGTCCACTTATTTTTCAGGTTGAAGCGAAGAAAGCTGTTCCGAGGGATGACCAGAGCACAATAAGTAGAAGCAGTACTAGCATTCAGGGTTCTCCTGGTCCAGGACGTACAAGAAAAATCTTTGTTGGAGGTTTAGCATCCACTGTAACTGAGAGTGACTTCAAGACCTACTTTGAGCAATTTGGAACAATCACAGATGTAGTGGTTATGTACGACCATAACACTCAGAGACCAAGAGGCTTTGGGTTCATAACCTATGATTCAGAGGATGCAGTGGATAAAGTATTGCTTAAGACCTTCCATGAGCTGAATGGTAAAATGGTTGAGGTCAAGCGTGCTGTCCCCAAAGAGTTATCGCCAGGTCCAAGACTTGGTGGCTACAATAACTTTCCATTAAGTAGGATCAATAACTTCCTTAATGGTTACACACAAGGATACTCTCCGAATACAGTTGGAGGATATGGAGTCAGAATGGATGGTAGATTTAGCCCCATTGCTGCTGGAGGTAGGAGTGGTTTTGCTCCATTTGGTTCTGGTTATGGAATGGGTCTTAATTTTGAACCAGGGTTAAGCCCAGGATATGGGGGAAATGCAAACTTCAACAGCAGCTTGAGCTACGGTCGAGGACTGAGCCCTTATTACGTTAATAGTTCGAATAGATTTGGTGGTCCTATTGGTTTTGACGGGGGAAATGGAGGAAATAGCTCATTCTTCAGCTCAGCAACTCGGAATTTGTGGGGAAATGGGGGACTGGGGTATGGAACTAATTCCACAAGCTCTACCAACTTTGCGGTATCTGGGAGTGGGAACATGGGGTCTGGAAATTTTAGCAACACTGGAGTTTGGGGATCATCTTCAATTTCATCCCAAGGTGGAGGAAATGTTTCTAACCAAAGTGGTAATCTTGATTATGGGGGTGATGATAGTTTATATGGTTTGGCTGGAGGCTATGGAAGAAATGTTACAACAAGCGGGGCTCCTGCATCATCATATCCTGCATCTAATGGTAGCTATGATGGGGCTCTTGCTGATCTTTACAGTGGTGGTTTGGGATATAGTGATTCCGCTTGGCGCTCTGCAAATTCTGAGCGAGATGGATCTGGTTCAATTGGTTATGGACTCGGTACTGCACCGTCGGATATGCCACCTAAAAGTTCAGCTAGTTATGTTGGCGGTTATGGTGTTGGTAAAAGACAGACAAACAGAGGTAAGCTTCTCAATAACCTTTTGTAGCTAGTAGTTGCTTCACCTTGCTCAATTCCTTTAATTTTCTAATGAACATTGATCCGGATGTTGGTGGTCGGTTTTGTTAACTTGATTTTGTTGATACAATAATTTGCCATTAGGAGCAGGTGATTTAATGTTTCCCCCCTCTTTACTTGCTATCTTGGTCCTTACATTTTTCTGATCTACTCGAGTTTGTTATCAAGGTTTTTCTTTTCGAAACTAACTGGGGAAGTCATTATAGGGGTTCTCTCTGTAGAGAAGCATCTTTCATACTTGCACATAAGATGTGATATCTAGCTATTTTACTTCTGCATCAAGTTCTTTATCTAGAGCATGCTTGTGCTTCGGATTTTTTGTTTACTCATTTTGAAACCTGCATATGAAGTAGAAGCAACATTGCAAGTCGATTTGCATAATTCCATTTACCTAAAGGAAAGTGAGTCTTATTTCGTTTTCAAGTTATGGTCAATTAAAGCAAGAAAAGAACTCTGAGAATTAGTTGGACAATTGATAGAAGGAAGCATAAAAGGAGCTACAAGTTGGCTATTTCTGGTTTATTTTAGCTTGCTTAAAATCTATCCAGGTATTACTAAAAGCGTTTGCTTCACTGATTAAAGTGACAAAGTAATATAACGCGAGTGATGTGACTTTGAAGGAGCTTACCGTTTGAACTTTAGGCGCAAAACAATGTTGAGTTAGAAACAATTGCTTCTTTCAATGCGGCTTTAAAAAATGAAAAAGAGAGAAAGGTAGAACAAAAGATATGCTTCTATCCTCGTGGGCGCACAAAACAGAAACTGAAAATACTAGGCTAATCCGCAGGTCTTTACATTGTTCGGCCCCTTCGTACACTTTCCTATTCCTCTATTTCCAGATTGCGTATATGAGATCCAGAGGGGCAACAACCCATTCCTTGGGCCTTCTCTTCCTTTTCCTGAAAGCCAACTATACAATGCTCCCTTTACTGTGCTTGACATCACCCATTGTACTCCGAACCAATTCAAGATCTTCCACCGCAAAGTCGTTTCCACATGACAATGCAAGAAGAGGTGATTTACATCTTCTTCCGATCATCACATAAAACACCACCTAACATGTGTAATCCACCTGTTTCTCCAGTTATCGGCTTTCAAGATGGTTTCCCTAGTTGCTAACCACTTACAAAAACACTTTGTTTTAGGCGCCTTGGGTATCCATACCGATGAATGTGATAAAGCTAATTCCTCCCTCACCAACAGTTTCTGGTAGTAAGCTTTAATTGATAACATCCCATCTCTCCTTGTGCCCCATCTCGTAACTGTGAGATACGCTCTGCTTGTGAAGTAGTTCCACTAGACTTTGGATGCACCCATTTTCCAATCTTGTAAGTTCCGTCTAAATGTTAGATCCTATAGAACTACTAGTTCTTGTAATTAGTGTAAGGTTTGTAGCATTGACACATTGTGTGAGATGAATAAGTTTGACAAGCTCGTCTGGAAGCTTTTTTGAGTTCTGCTGCCACAAAGATTTTTTTTGCAGTTCTTCACATTATGGTTCTCGGACATAGGTTAATTTATTTTTCGAAAAGAAAATTCACTTTTTTTGAATGTTTGTGGAAGTACTATAAATTGTGATGTTTTCCATGTCAAAATGACAAAAGAACACATTTAAAAATAATAGTCAAAGATTACTTTCTTAGCTCCACAGAAGCAAAAATTGGGCACCATTTTCTCCTAAGTGAAGGTTGAATCTCTAGTGCGGGAGATGTTTCTTGAAAGGCTTTCTGAGGTCCATTGGTGATTGGACCAAAGCCAGTAACAACACTTTTATGTTCAGGTAGATTGAGCATTATCACTGATCGAGCACCAACCTTTTCAAGTTGTGGTCAGCTCAAAATTTTAGAAGCAGTTCTTCCATAATGAAAATTTCGTGCGCAATTTTAAATGCCCATGTACTTCATTTATGTGAGAGACCTCTACTATTGATTTAGCTTATGTTCTGTTAGAAACCTCTTTGTCTTCGCTTTTAAGTTATGATCTTATGATGTCAATATATTTTATATGATTTTTGTTACATAATCTTCTGATCCTAGAAGTTGCAAATATTGACATATTTTATCATGTGTTAGCTTTTGGAATTCTTAAAATTCAAATACCAGCTTAATGCTAGTCTGCCAAATGTTTGTTTGCTGTGTTTGAAGATAACTGATTGATGTTATTGCATCGTACAAACCTTAGCCCCAGTAGGGAAGAAAAGAATAGAGGAAAAAAGCTGCCAAATCAATTATATATACTCAAATTACTGACACATACTATTTCCGAATTTACTGAGCTAAAACTAGTAACATCGGTGATACTTTGATGTTCTAAAATTTGTGATGCTATGTGGTGAAGTGATATTCGTGGATAGAGCTTGTGATGCATTACCATTTGTAATTGCAATAGTTTTTAGGTTGACAAATAAACCTTCATTTCTCTTGCTCAACATCACAGTCTTTTTCTAGTTTACCTCCATCTTTGACCTCTTTGTTGTGATCATCTTTTCTATAAGTTGATGACCAGTTAGTTTTTATGAAGCCTAATTGCTCAGTGAAAGCTAGAAGCAATTTTTTTTTTTGAATTGTCGTGATCATCTTTTTTTGAAGCTAGAAGCATTTAGTTGATTTAAGTTATATAGTGTGAAGATTTTTTACACTATCAATGTAGTTTAACATGTTATAGCGGGTTAGTTCACGTCTTTACCTGATTGATAGTTAATGCTTATCATAGAGATTTACATGTACTTACCTTTTAAGTGACCTAATTATGTAAATGTTCATAGAATTTAAAGTCTAGTGTTGATAAAGGCTCGCTTAAAGCACGGGTAAGCCCTGAAGATCGGTGAAGCCCAGTGTGTGCGCTTTGCCTCGCGTAAGTGGCACTCTAGTGTAGGCGTAAAGGTGTTAAGGCGTGTGCACCTTCCCCGATGGGTTATGTCTTTAAGGGAGCAACAATATATATGTAGCTAAATTATCGTTTTATCATTTTTTTTGCCCAAATAGTTATTGTTTGTGTTATAGTTACGCTTTCTTGCATTACATTTCTATTTTATTTAATCTTCGTTTGTGCTTTCTTCGCTAAAGCCCACACTTCAATTACGCTTTGCGCTTAAAGCTCTAACATAGATTGGCGCTTTATTGAGTTCTTCACTTTTGACTACTCTGACTTAAACTCTTTTTTGATATCTTTTGTCTCCTAAACTTGTCAAAATGAAAAATCCAATAGATTTCTTCTCTTCCTCACAGTAGTCAGTTTCCTCATGTGGTGTTGTCTGATACTACAAAGGTGGTGCTTTTGTCTCTTGACCAATAATACTACTCCCTCTCCCGATTTATGTGATACACCTACCTTTTTAGTCGAACGGTACTTTTCTATATTTAGAAATAATTTAACTTTAAACATCTCATTTTACCCTTAGTTAGATGATTTATAGACACACAAATATCTATGCCTTTTTTTAGATCACAAGTTTCAAAAGTCTATCTTTCTTTCTTAAATTCTGTGCCCAGTCAAACAACATCACATCGAATGGGATGGAGGGACTACTTATTTGTGGGCATCTTCATGAATAAATAATGACTTGTGAATATATGGATATGAGAACAGCTTGAAAGAATATTTGTTCCTGCCTTCCCTACCATGTTTTTTTTTATACTAGAGGAAAAGATTTTATTAGTATAAAAATTATAGTCCCTCCTGTAGTGGTGTTAGGAATTCTATCAACATGACTGCTTCATATATATTCCTGAGGTTGTACCACCTAACTAACTAAACACTTGACTTCTCTCTTTCCACGTAACCCACAAAACAACGGCAGTACAGTGATCCATATCTTCTTTCACATTCTGAAGATGTTTAGAAAAACCTTTATTTTATATTGATTTCTTTTATAACTGAGAAATCCACTGTTTCTAGCTTTGAATGGGCGCCTTACGACTTCTCCACTTAAATACTAGGGCTTGGTGCACTGGTCAATATTTAAGCTCGTGACATGGGCCTACTCCTCATCCTGCTCTATAATACCTTCGCTGTAAAATTACCTTTATAACTGTGAGATGATAGGCGATGCAAAAATAAATGATCAGGTGTTTCACTTAGATTTCGAATAGCGGTCTTCCATCAATCAAATCACCTTTTTGAGAAATACACCGTCAGAGCTCCTTTCACTCAGGTAGCATTTGATGCAAAGTGCGCTCTTTCTTCTCTGCAAATTCTTGTTTCAAAAGGCATCATGAGCAACCACCAAGATGAAACAATCAAGGAACCTTAGTTGGGGCTTTAGTTTCCTGATAATCTTCCACGATTCTGTTCGGTACTTGGAGAGGTAATGAGGGACTTATAACATGACTTGACTGAGAGAATTCTATCTTTCTGCTCAGACCATACCAGTATGCTATCTATTTCCCAGTCTAAAAAGTCTCCTAAACAGACTTCCCAGCCATTAGCAGTAAAGCAATGAGCTACAGCTGTCTCCATGTTTGCGCCAAACGTGAATAAATCAGGGAATTCTTTTCTATTTCCTACTCTGAAGCGAGTCTTTTCAGCGAATTTATATCGTCATAGATTTCTAAAAAACTTCCATATTCCAACCCCATAAGAACCAATGCCAGTCACATCAAGCACAATGGTTCTGAGAGCTAACCTTTGCTTGAATCGCTCCAGAGGCATCTCTTCTTCTCTGCTGTATCCCAAAAACAAGTTGAATAACATGTTTTTATTGTGAGCCCTCAGAATTTTGACCCTTACTCCTCCTTCCATCTTGCTTAATGTGACAGAATATCGTCAGATTAACTGGAGAGATATGTTCTCCTTAATCTGTCCATCCCTTTTCCATTGTTGCTGGAATGGCAGCAGGGACATCACGTATGTGGGTAGGGAATCTAGAACACTGTTAGTAAGTGTCTGCCATCTAAGGATACATATTTCTTTTTCCAGTTTGAAGGATTTTTTCCACTTTCTCAAATACTTGCCATCCTTTTGTTATTTTATAGCTTACACCGAGGCATGCAGTATTTGGTGTGTGTGTTTGGGAGGGGGCGGGGACCCTAACCTGAAGCCTGTATTGACCGGGCAATGGACATAAGGGGGCTCTATTTTCTGTGACTCCACAATTGCTTTTTTTTTGTTGCACACTCATCCGACTAGAAAAAACTAGTACTTGCGTCATGTTTTCTTTTCTCAAACTATATACCATGTTCGAGAGAAAGAGAATAAAGATACTGTCCGGAAGCAATAATGCTTCATGATACATGGCTGCGAGATCATTGGACATTCTACATTTGCGAACTATCACTTTTTTTTAAAGATCCAGGGAAGTGTTATAACATACACAACAATTTAGAAGAAACAAAATAAATTCAAAGACCAACAAAGATTGTGATGGAGTGATAAGTTCTCCTTCATCCTTAACCATGTTTCTAGTTCGAGCCCTTAGTATAAAGTTGTCTTTGTTAGGGAGCGCTTTACCCCCCAATGTGGGGCTTCCCGGCGTGAACCCAGATTTAGTCGGGTCCTTAATGTGTGTACCGGACACCGAGTGGGAAACCAAAAAAAGAGAAAAGAATCAAAGATTTGACTTGAATATTGTTAACCTTGTTGATAGTTACTGGAGCAAATAGAAGTTCTTTTTGCTTAACATTGTTTGTTTTTCTACATTATTTAGATGCTAGTTCTTTCTTGCTATTTTTCTCGGAATGAAATTGTCCGTGTGAATAAGTTAATGGTAAGTCTAACAAAGCTTTTCAAAGTAGAAATATGGTAGTTACTTTCTCAATTTTTGGTTATTACTTTTCTGCTTGGTGCCTAATACTGTCTGATCTAAAAGATTTCGTAGTTCCCTCTTCCCGCTTGTTGCATATGTATCTCCCCCTCTTCTTTCTTGTTTATACTTTCACTTATTTGTTGCTTATGATGTCAAAGTCAAATCATGCTATTCTTAACCCGCTGATTTTGTATTGATGCAGGGATTGGTGGCTAGGAGAATATTGCCAAACAAGGGTGTTACATTAGGTGAAAAATTTGGTGTAGAATCTGAATCATGAATTTTGCATACTTCTATAATTATATGAAGTTGAGAGAGGTTAAAGAATTGGATATCCTTTTGTAGGGCTAACTGGAGTGCCTGTTTTGAAGGTCTAGAGATAGAAGTTTACAAGATTTTGTGCTAAAGGTTTTTTTTGTTTTGTTTTGAGTTTATGTCTTTAGGAATTCCCCTTTCTTTTTCCCTTGAGTGAGGTGTAAAATCAGATTGCGGCGTATAGTCAGAAATGTATCATGCATCTCTGGTGAGGCAGCGATACATACACAACAAAATAGACAGAAGTTTTGAGTAAAATGTTTAGATTTAATGTTTTTTTCGCAGTAATGTTGCTGCAAAGTTGCAGATTCTTGTCTGGTAATTTGTTTGCTTTGTAGTTTTCCCTTGAATGGGATTTTTCCTTTCTCCATTTGAATGTAAGGGAGGTTGTTGATTTAGTGTGATACATTTTAGGGATACCCATCTAGGGTACCCCTAATGAATAAATTACTATATACTTTGATGCTCATTTACTTATTATCATTTGAATTGAGAATCTTGCACATATTGATGTACAGTATATATCATTCTGCTACAAATGAACCAAAAAATGCAACTTCTTTCTTTGAATGAAAAAATTCTAAGAAATTTAGAGAATGCCAAATTAATGTGTATTACAACTTTAAAAGTTTTTAAATTTCATGTGATATTTTCATTCCCTTTTTCACACTTTTGAAACATAATAATAACATTAAATTGAAATCAAGATCCATTTCGAGCACTTCGATCTCAAGTTTGTCATGGGCACAAACATTAAATCCATGTATATATATGGTTCACTCAAAACTCCAGATTTCGACACGATGAGTTTAAAAGAACACTCTGAATTAACAAAGTAAAAAAAGGGCAGATTGATGGACGAAACATCCCGCATTCATGCAGGGTCTGGGAAAAGCTGCACCCCAAAGGGTGTGATGTAGGCAACCTACCTCGGTTGTTGATTCCACCGCTCGAATCCTTGACCTATAGGTCACACGGATATAACTTTACTGTTGCTGCAAGGCTCCCCTTCTTGAATTAAGAGAGTGAAAATGCAAAAAGTTGGAACTTTAAACACGATAAGATTAAACAAAACATGGACACTTTAAGCAGGTAATGAAATTCTACCTTGTTAGTCATACAACATAAAAACATGCACAATTTCAGTGTTATCACCAAGTCTTGAACTAAGTGTTAGGAAATGAAAGATTCATAATTTCTTGAATGTTAGAAAAAGAAAGATGTAAAGACAGTGGATTGTTAATTGACAGGAACCAAGGAAAGGGTCACATTAAGTAACACAATTCATAATACAGAAAAGGCCGAAGTTCAAGGAAAACCTCTTCCTGATCATCCTAATTAAACTGGAAATATTTCAGACTATGCTCAACTACAAGCTAGTAAATTCAGGCAGATTAAAAATACAAGCAACTTCTTTTTGTGAACCTTTTCAAATGGAACTACAGTTCAGAAGAAGGCTCTGCTACCATAAAACACTCTTGGGCTTTGGCCGCTAGGACGCGCTTGTGGTTTCTCACTTGAACCGGAGCTCTCTGTGTTGTCATTTCCATTTTGGACGGCTGATCCACTTTCCATGTCCAGAGGAAGTTTCATCTTTGCTAGAGCTTCCGTGAATTGCTGCATGCTTTTCATATACATATCGACTATCTCTTGCTGCACAACCTTTTGCTCTGGTACAATGCTCACGTTGACAACTGGCGTTGTGAACGTGCTAGCAGCAACAGCAGGCATGGTGCTATCGACCTCTTTGGCACTGTCCTTACTACCATCCTTCAGAGGCAACACAGACTCCTCGCTCGGAGAGTTTGATGTTTGTTTGGTGTCACAAACAGATGATGAGTTTATTGGGATTGAGTTTGATCTCTCTAACTTCTTGATTTCAGTGGCAACTTGACCTTCAACAACCGCGCTTTCTGGTGTACGCTCAACATTCTCGGGAGAGATGTGATCACCATTTTCCGTGGAGTCAATATGCTCAGAGCTTTGACTATCCAATTCAGTGCAGGGAATTGAATAATACTCAGTAACCATTCTTTCATTTTCATTCACAATTTTGGGATCAGGGAATTCAATGTTAACCAATTCACAAGGAATACTGTCAGCGATTCCACGACCTTCGTCACAGTCATTTGCTGCAGCCAAAGAATGGCCTGGTGTGGAAATCTCTAAGACTTCTGGGGTTGCACCAGTATATGTTAGTGTCAATTGCACAAAACCGGATGGCGAATGGAAGAGATCACTCGACGACAAGGAGAATTCCTGTTCTAGCTTACCATTCTCAGCAAGAACATCACAAAGAGGAACTAAGGTAAATCCCAACAACTGGTCTTGCAAATAATTCTTAACCCTACTCATCATCCAAATCTCACATCTCACTGATGTTTCAACAGTCTTGACATTGAGTCGACGACTCTGATTAAAAACTGGATTCTTTCCCCCACCATTAATAGTATCGGTCGAAACTGTTTCTTCTGGATCATTAGTTAAGGAAATCTTGGCATACACATCTTGTTTATGATATATGCATATGTTATGAATATCTCTAGCTTGATGTACATAAACATCAAGAACCCCAATAGAATCAGATTTTGGTTTCAAAGGGTCATAAACAACAGGTGATTTTGCCATAGTAACTACTTTTTGAGGTTCCATTATTAAAAATGTTCACTTTTTTGAACTCACAAAATAAAGGTGCCAACTAGAATTGAAGGTGACCACAAGTATTCAAAAGTGAAAGCAACAGAATACTATTCAAAGGTACAAAAACAAACTGTTTCCTAAAACCCCCAGACGAAAAACAGAATTTCAAGACATACAAAAAACAGAAACACAAACCTTAGGAAAAATCACCTCCCCTTATACCATAAGCTGAATTTGGAAATTGGGAGAATTGGTTAGCACTTACCTATAAGAGAGCCAGAGCTGAACTTTGTCCCAACTTCCAACTTCAGATTCATTGCTTAAGTAAAAAAAGAAACTGATTTTGTGCAACAATTGTAGCACAACTAGCAGACCAAATCAAGAATTAAATATTGGGCGACTGTTTCTAAACTTTCTCTAGAGCCCCTCAAAAAACCAAAGACAGCATACCCAAGAAAGCAGCCAACTTTCTAATGGACACCAAATTCAAGAATTCAAAGCAAAAATTCAAGAAAAAGGGAGAATAAAAAGGTACCAATAATTCACAAGTATCTTGAAGATTACAGATAAATGTGAGGACAGAGAGAGAAAAGGGTATTAGGTATTTTTCTGATTTAGTACACTCCTTAAGGAGTATAAAGACAAAAAACTTTTTTTCTTTTTCTTGCTTGTTGTGTTTTTTTCTGCACAGAAGTCAATCTTTGAGTTTTGTGTGGAGCCTTGTGGCTGCTGCTACCTATAATATAGGTGGAGAGTGATGGCTAATAAAATTCATAGAACTGTCTGACTTCTGAACTGCAACTGTAGAGAGAATCCAGTTCTTGAAATAAAAGTCAATAGGTTTTGATTAATTATGAGTACTTGGAGCTTGTTACTTTTATACTGCTTTTGCAATAATGTTATGTACTCGAATGTTAGATTTTAATAACGGACCTTATTATTTTTTTTTATCAAAATAATAATGGACCTCTATTATTGAAATCTTTGAACTGTTACATTACTTTGACCTGACTGTTGACAATTTGACTACTAGTTCCAATGTGTGCGAAAATAATAACGTAATTTGCAAATTACTTCTCTTTTGTCTGGTCAACTGTCAGGGTATTTGGAAAAATAATACATATATTATCTTTGATATTATTAATATGCAATGTCTTTTAATCACTTTATTCGGTATTATTTTTATACATAACAAAACATAGCATTAACAATACTATAGTTTTTTAATACATAGATAAACATGTATAAAGACAGAATTGCCCTTTTAAAATCTTCAACATAACAAAATAAATAATCGATAAAAAAATAATTCCAACATAACTAATATCAACATTACTAATCTATATTACTAATACACAATATTTAGTACTATTCTTATACACCTTACTAGACGACTCCTGAGAGGTTATATCTATAAGCTCTTAAGTTTAAATCAAATATATTTGTACGACTTAAGATAGTTCTAACAATTCTTAATTTAATTAATACTTCCTCCGGTCTCTTTTACTTGTTATATTTAATTTTTGTATGTTCCTTAAAAGAAT
The DNA here is from genome assembly GCF_000390325.3 of Nicotiana tomentosiformis. Lineage (NCBI taxonomy): Eukaryota > Viridiplantae > Streptophyta > Magnoliopsida > Solanales > Solanaceae > Nicotiana > Nicotiana tomentosiformis. Next base: position 11,226,818 of record NC_090818.1, read on the forward strand.
ATTAATAAAAAAAATATATTTTACTATATATTGCACTAAAAATGTCCGTGGAGAACCCAAGTCCCTAAAGTTCAACTAATCTGAGTCAAAATATGTGTAAAATTATTGATTTGGTCAAGAATGTGAATTGCACTAATAGGATTTGGTATCCATTTTATGTGGTTTATATGACTTGGTTTTCTACAACATTATTTGAAGGCAATAAAACCACTACTCAACAGTGTAATAATGGGAACGGAATTGTAAATCCTATTACTTTTGAAGCATATTATATATTACAATATGATGCCAAATGAAGAGATCAGATTATAAACGTTTCCACAATAAATCCTAAATTTCATATATTTATAACCATATATATTAAACCTCTTATCCACTCTGATTTCATTTCAAAGCTCCAAGCCCACAACTACTGAGCTTGAAAATGCTTTAAGCATTACCGCAGAAAAAAATTACTTAAATAACAGTAGAAAAATATTTCTGTCGTTCTTTTTTCTTTTCATATGGTAAATAAACCTAGGGCTTATCTTTTGATAATGTCTTTAGCATTGTTTTAATAAATAGTCGAAAAAGTAATCAGAAAAGTCAAGATGGCCGAGTTGGTCTAAGGCGCCAGTTTCAGGTACTGGTCCGAAAGGGCATGGGTTCGAATCCCATTCTTGACAAATATCAATATTTTTAGTATACTTTGTGACATTACTTAGAAGTTTCAGCAATCGTCCTTCTTTCTTCTTTAAATTTATTGTAGTGCACATATCTATCTAGGAATTTAACGTGAGCCGATTAGAAGACCATGTTAACTTTGTCGATTTTAGTATGGCGTTTAACGGAAAAATATGAAAGTATTTAGTGCAAGAAGCACATCTACCTTGTTTAGAGGCAGAATTATGATTGAAATTTATGGGCTCAAATATCAACCTCAAATTAATACTACAATAATAACGAGTTTATAGTTAAAAAAATGTATACATATTTAGTAAATTTCTTAAAATATATAGAGTTTGGGAAAAAATTATTGAATTCACGTGAACTGATAATCAACACGGTAGATCGGCCATGTACCTTATTTCTCCAAAAAAACTAGTCAAGACTTTGAGGGATATATAGTCCTCAACAGCTAATTGAGCCTATAACATGGCTATTTAGGCTTTGGTCCACGCTAATGGGCCTATGGGCTATGGTAGTTAAGTTTGTTTGGGCTTCTCATGTAGACTTTAAGCCTAAACGAAAGGGATACACCAAAGAGAGACAGAGAAGTAACAAAGAAAAAGGAAAAACTTCATCCTATAGCCGCTCATAAATATAATAGCTGATAAAATATATATTTTTATATTAACTAGTTTCTATGGACGTGTTTCAGACGTAAAAAAAATATCCAACTTAGAAAAGAAAGTTAAAAAGAAGTAAAGCAAGAAAATAAATTTAGAAGCGTACAATACAATAAACATGTTTAGTAGTAAACGATGCTAATTTCATGCAACTTATCTCTTACGAAGATATATTAAAGACATCACTTTTTTAGCTCACTCGTACCATGTATGCTTTATTATCACTGTTATGTTTTAAATTATTTATATGATCAAAGCTAGCAAGGAAGACTTCCGTGGGCATATGAGAATACTTTGAAGATTGAACTATAAGAACTTGTGTATCTAAACATGCCAACAATGTATGTTAGCCTTGCAGTCTATCCACATGCTTTACCGTTCTAGTTTTTTTTTCTTTCTCTCTCACCTATGATATTAAGATTTAAGTATTAATAGATTAAGCTCGATTAATATATCATTTTCTTATTAAAACTAATATTCTTCAATGATTTAAGAAAAGATGAACCAAATTGATATAATTAAAATTTTCTCGTGTTTATGATTCATTATGGTAATTAATGCATGCCTAGTTTAAACTGGTTCTTTTCATACATTTGTTCTTATTTGAAAACTAAATTCTAATTATTCTCATATGTACATTTAAGTAATGACATCTATTTTCAATTCAATTCAAGCAACATTGCAGCTACTTGAAAGTCCCAAGCCCCAACTACAAGGTTGAATGCTTGATTAATTCGTAGAGTTAACAATTTTGTCCTACGATTTACTTTTTATTTATTTTATTAGGAGCCAATTTTAATTCTTAGAAGTTTGTGTCACATGCTCAACGGCTCAATTGGTATGCTAAAATTTTCATTATGTTAATTTATTCATCATACTAAAGCTGGATGTCCTTATAAACTCTTTTAAGTATGTGTAAGAATAATTATTTTATAATTAAATACTTGATAGGTTATGTGTCCTGTTATGTTTTGATGATCTAACAAACTTAAATGTTAAGAACCAGATAGGAAACCCGTTCCATATCCTCAAAGTGCTCAACATCAACAAGTCTCAATTCTGGGACATATTCCAATATTCAGAGTCAAAGAAACAACAGGAACAAATAGATATCAGTTCCCTTGCTGACAGTACCAGTCATCTCCCCACATCTGTAAAGTGGCTGCAACTGTTCCTCTGCGCACAAGCAACGGTGCAAACAGTGGAGCAGTCACTTTATGGGAAATGCCCTTGTACCAAATATGCTTGCATCACTCAATTAATGTCACTTGTGTAATATTAACATGAAGCAAAGGGGAAAACTAAACACTTGCACGTTCCAGATTTGATCAAGCTCTCTCAAAAAGTGTGTCGCGGGCTTGCAAGTGATTTTCAGGCTTCAAGAACAAAGAACAATATAACGAAGGACCAGTTTCCAGTATTGTATCGTCACATGTCCCTAATGGTGTTGTACATTTATTAGTGTGATTTAATTATAATTTCTACTTAGCTTAGCTAGAAGCATTGTGCAGGAAATAAATTATAAAATCATAAACCCTGTGTTCGTGTCTTGACTAGAGTTAGTCGAGTTGTGAACTTTGTAATAGAGTTATTACAAAGAGGCTTGTAATAGAGTTATTAAAAGTGAGTGAGGGATTAAGGTTTTAATTCCTAGGTTACAATAGGTTGTAATCTGAACTTGCTCGGTTAGTGAAGTTGAAATTCTATAAGTGTAGGTCGTGATTTTTAATCCCGCGAGCTTGAAGTTTTTCACGTAAAACTTTGCTGTGTCATTTACTTATCTCTTTGTGTGTGTTCTGTGGGAACCGATAGAGAATCCGTTTCTCTATACAGTTCTGTGGACCCTCAATTTCTATCAATTGGTATAAGAGCAGGTTCTTTCTATCAGGCTAACATCTAGAAATGATCCTCATGGTTGCTCCACCAAACTTTGAAGAAGGTCAATCTACCTACAGACCACCAAGATTCAATGGCCAATACTACGGATGGTGGAAGACAAGGATGCATGATTTTATCATGGCTGAGAATTTAGAGCTCTGGGACGTTATCTACGATGGTCCTTTCGTTCCCATGAAGACCATTGGTGAACCAGCAGTGACAGTTCCCAATACAAGGAAGGAGTACAACGATGCTGATTGCAAGGCTATAGAGAAAAACTTTCGAGCAAAAAAGATCCTCGTCTATGGTATTGGACTAGACGAATACAACATGATTTCTACCTGTCAATCTGCCAAGGAGATCTGGGAATCTCTCTAAACAGCACATGAATGGACAACTCAAGTCAAGCAGTCAAAAATTGATATGCTAACCACTGAGTATGAACTCTTCAAGATGAAGGATGATGAGTCTATTCAGGACATGCACACTCGCTTCACCTCTATCATCAATGAGCTTCATTCTCTGGGAGAAATCATTCAAAGGAACAAACTTGTCAGGAAAATACTTAGTGTATTACCTGGTTCCTGGGAAAGCAAAGTAAATGCTATCACGAAGGCAAATGATGTACAAAAGCTGACTATTGATGAACTCATTGGTAATCTGAAAACTTATGAAATGAAGAAGAAGAATAAGGATCATGAGAGAAGAGAGAACAAAAGGGAGAAGAACCTGGTCCTCAAGACAGACAACAATGACTCAAGTGGCGAAGATGCTGATATGACTTACCCAACAAAGAGATTTCAGAAGACGGTTTGCAGAAATTGAGGCAGTCCAAAAGGGGCAGTTCCAGCAAGCCAAGAGGGTATGACTTATGTCATAAGTGCGGTAAGCCAAGACATTTTATCAAGGATTGTTCTCTCCTCAAGCAAGATCAGTACAAGCACAACACAGATAAAACAGCCAAAAGGAACCCGGTTCCTGACAAAAGATTCAAGAGAAAAGATGTCACTGACAATATTGTGAAACAAGCTCTTGTTGTATGGGGAGACTCTTCCAGCGAATCTGGAGGAGATGATGAACAAGGTGACAGTTCCATGATGGCAGTTGAAAGTGAAGCAACTGACTGTGATTCTATCTTTTGCCCTGATGGCAAAATCTGACGATGGTGAAGATAATGATGATGATGAGGTAAACTTTCTAGACGTTCAAAGAAATCTAAAGTCTTACTCTCAGAAAAAGCTTATGTTTTTGATAAATTATTTAATTGATGCCTATCACAATCTTATAAATGATAAAAATGCTTTAACTATTGAGCTAGGAGAGGTAGAAAATGAGAGAGATGATTTGGTAATCGTAGTGGCTGACCTAAAAGAAACCATCAAGGATCTAATGAGAAAAAAGAGTGTTCTGATTAAAAAAAGTGAAGACATAGAAAATGAGAGAGATGACTTGTTGGTCGTTGTCATAGACCTAAAAGAAACAATGGAGGAATTAAAAAGAGGAAACAATTCTGGGACTGTCCAAAGGGAAAGGAAGTTGCAAATGAGGCACACATTAAGCTTGAAAATTAACTCAAATCTGTGAAATCTAGTCCGTGTGCTGAACTTGAAAGAAACATACAGTTTCAAGATGATCTAGGCAGAGTTAAAAATGACCTAGAAAAATCTCTAAAGTGGACCTGGTCATCTGATACAATTGCTGCCATATATACAAGCAATGGTGGGAACATACAGGGAGTCGGGTTCCAAAAGGAAAAGACTCCCTACAATCCACATAGCAAGTATGCTACTGTCCCTGATAATTGGCTTTGCACTCACTGTGGCAACACTGGTCATTTTAAAGAAAACTGTAAGGCTAGAATTCAGTCCTAACAGAAAAACAAGGTTTTATTGAAAAAGTAACTGCTGCTAAGGAACCTGGTCCGTTCGTTAAAAAATATGTATTACCTGCCTGGACAAAAAGAAGTTTAATTCGCCTTTTTCCTCACTACAAGGGACCCAAACTTATTTGGGTTCCTAAGTCTAATCCTTGATTCTTTTGTGCAGGGAGCGGTGAAAGGAAGCAACCAAAAATGATACATGGATAGTGGTTGTTCTAAGCACATGACTGGAAGCATCGATGATTTTCTTTCACTCAAAGCCCTGCAAGGAGGGAGTGTGTCTTTTGGTGTCACGACCCGAAATTCTCACCTTCGGACCGTGATGGCGCCTAACATTTCACTTGCTAGGCAAGCCAACGTTAGAATAATATTAACCAATTTTTAACAATATTTAAATTATTAATAATCAAAGAAACAAATGCGGAAGCAAAGTTTGAAATATAATGAAATAATCCATAAAAGCAACGGTGTCTAAATACCATCCCAGAATTGGTGTCACAAGTGCACGAGCTTCTAGAATAAATACAAATAAAGGTCTGAATAAAGTAAAGCTGTCTGAAAATAAACACACAGCTGAAGTGAAATAGAAGGGGACTTCAGAACTGCGGACGCCATGCAGTTATACCTCAAGTCTCCTCTGGTAGCTGAAATCCGAGCAAGTCTATGGTACGCCGCTGAGACCAACTCTAAAATCTGCACAAGAAGTGCAAAGTGTAGTATCAGTACAACCGACCCCATGTACTGGTAAGTGCTGAGCCTAACCTCGACGAAGTAGTGACGAGGCTAAGGCGGGTCACTTACATTACCTGTACGCAATATTAGTAACAGCAACAATAATAGAAATAAATCAGGTAACTCATTTATAATAATTGAAGCCAACTCAGCAGTCATAACCAATTATCATTTCCATCAATTCTGTTGCAGCGTGCAACCCACTCTCACAATATATTCACATTCAATTCTGTTGCAGCGTGCAACCCGCTCTCACAATATATTCACATTCGGTTCTGTTGCGGCGTGCAACCCGCTCCTCCAATATATTCATTTTAATCAAGTTTGTTGTGGCGTGCAACCCGATCCACCAATATATATATGTATGTCGACTTTTAACTAAGTATGTTGCGGCGTGCAACCCGATCCTCTAATATGGACTTTTAATAAGTCCGTTGCGGCTTGCAACCCGATCCTCCAATATGGACTTTTTAATAAATCTGTTGCGGCGTGCAACCCTATCCTCCAATATGAACTTTTAATAAGTCTATTGCGGTGTGCAACCCGATCCTCTAATATATTCATTATAATTAATTCTGTTGCGGCGTGCAACCCGATCCTCCAATATATTCATTATAATCAATTCTGTTGCGGCGTGCAACCCGCTCCTCCAACATATTCATTTACCAATTCTTATAGAAGAAATTTCTCAAATAATTGCAACAATTGATATAAAATTATAAGACAACAAGCATACAATAATTATGATTTAATTATGAAACAAACAATGTCAAATAGCAAATTATTATAGAAATCAGAGAGAAAATAGGCAGTTTAATATTTAATATGCTAAATGTCAAATAACAATTAAGACACATAATTCAAGTAGCATGTAACAATTATTGCAGGAATTCAAGAATTAATATTTTACAAAGAATAGGAGAGAAATAATTATTATAAAAATTAATTCATGATTTAAAACAATTTATGATTTTTCAAGTAAGCAGACAAACAATTAATTTGACGACGTATAGTCACTCGTCACCTCGCTTATACGTCGTTCACATGCAATTCACATAACAAACAATTTAAGGGTTCTATTCCCTTGAGTCAAGGTTAACCATGGCACTTACCTCGCTTTGCAAATTCCAATTAATTATTCAACCACAGCTTTTCCTTTTAAATTTGACTCCGAAAGCTTCAAATCTATTCATAAACAATTTGATATATTCAATACGAATAATAGGAATTAATTCCATATGAATTTACTAATTTTTCGGATAAAAATCTGGAATTCATTAAAATATTTGGCAGTGGGACCTACGTCTCAAATATCGAAAAACTTACGAAATCCGAACACCCATTCCGAGACGAGTCCAACCATACAGAAATTATCCAATTTCGATGTCAAATGGACCTTCAAATCTTAAATTTTCGATTTTGGAAGATTTTAGAAAAATCTGATTTTTCTTCCATAAATTCACGGATTCATGATATAAACGAGTATGGAATCATGAAATATAATCAATATAGGATAAGGAACACTTACCCCAATATTTTCCCGTAAAAATCGCCCAAAATTCGCCTTACCCGGGCTAAAAAATGGGACGGAGTTGAAAATGGGTTGAAACCCCATTTCCAGAACTTAAGTTCTGTTTCTGGGACTTTTACCCTTCACGAACACGATCAGTGCCTCGCGTTCGCGAAACAAAAATTCCTAGTGCCCAAATTTTTCTCTTCGCGAATGCGAGGGTTACTTCGCGAACGCGAAGCTTGCCTGGCTTGGCCTTCGCGAACGCGAAGGCTAATTTTTCCTGGCCAGTCTCTTTCCCTTCGCGAACGCGAGGCTTCTATCGCGAAGGCGAAGCTTTGAACCTCAAGCCTTCGCGAACGCGGTCACTATGTCGCGAACGCGAAGCACAAATTGTGCCAGCCCCAACTTGCTCTTCGCGAACGCGAGACTCCCCTCATGAACGCGAAGAAGGAAACCAGAAGCAGATTTCTGCAGTTTCCTCAAGTCCAAAAATGATCCGTTAACCACCCGAAACCAACCCGAGCCCTCAGGGCTCTAAACCAAACATGCACCCAAGTCCTAAAATATCATACGAACTTGTTTGCACGATCAAATCGCCAAAATAACACCAAGAACTAAGAATCAGACACCAAATCAAAGAAAAGTTTCAAGAAAACTTTAAAACTTATATTTTTACAACCGGGCGTCCGAATCACGTCAAATCAACTCCGATTCTCACCAAATTTGGCAGACAAGTCATAACTATTATAGTGGACCTATACCGAGCTCCAAAACTAAAATACGGACCCGAGGTCAATAAATCCAACATCAGTAATTTCTTAAAAATCATTAAGCTTTCAAGCTTTTAATTTTTCATCAAATCTCCATATCTCGGGCTAGGGATCTCGGAATTCGATTCCAGGCATACGCCCAAGTCCCAAATCACGATGCGGACCTACCGGAATTATCAAAATACTGATCCGAATCTGTTTGCTAAAAATGTTGACTAAGTCAACTCAGTTGAGTTTTAAAGCTCTATTTCACATTTTAATCCATTTTTCACCTGAAAAATTTTTGAAAATTTTTTCGGACTGCGCACACAAGTCGAGGAATGATAAATGGTGCTTTTTGAGGTCTTAGAACACAGAATTTCTTATTAAATTTAAATATAATATTTTGGGTCATCACATTTGGCAATCGCAAAAATGGATACATTCTGGGAGTAGGAAGAATTGAGAAGTCACTCACTCACTTAATTAAAAAATATGTACTATGTGAATGACTTAAAATATAGCCTACTAAGTGTTTTCCAAATCTGCGACAAAGGAAACAAAGTGAAATTTGTGTCAAAAGTCTGCACAGTCACAAATCTTGTAACTGGTGAAGTGGTACTGATGGCAAAAAGACACAAAAAATATTTATGTTGCTGATTTTGAGTCCTTACAAAATGGGAATCTCACATGTCTGAGTGTTGTTGATGATGATGCTGAATTATGGCACAGAATATTGGGTCATGCATGTTTTACTTTGCTAAATAAATTGGTCAATAAGGACCTGGTTCGTGGCCTGCCTAAGTCAAGCTTCAAAAATCACAAGGTGTGTGTTGCGTGTGTAAAAGGAAAACAAGTCAGGTCCTCCTTCAAGCCCAAAAAGGAAGTGAGCACCTCAAGGCCACTTGATCTTCTCCATATGAATCTGTGTGCACCTATAAGGGTGCCAAGTAGAGGAGGAAAGAAGTACATTTTTGTTATAGTGGACGACTATTCTAGATTTACCTGGACCTTGTTCCTCAGAACCAAGGATGAAACTTTTCCAGTGTTTGATGCTTTTGTGAAGAAGATCCAGGTGAAGATGAGCCATAATGTTGTGTGTATAAGATCTGATCACGGCACAAAGTTTGACAATGCAAAATTCGATGAATTCTGTACTGAAAATGGCATAAGTCATAATTTTTCATCTCCAAGAACACCTCAACAAAATGGTGTTGTGGAGAGGAAAAATAGGACTCTTGAAGATATAGCAAGGACAATGTTGATTGACAGTGGCGTTGCAAAAAGCCTCTGGGCAGAAGCAGTTAACACTGCATTCTACTTGGTGAACAGGTGCATGATCAGGTCCCTCCTGAACAAAACCCCGTATGAACTGATGAACGAGAGGAAACCCAAGCTAACACATTTAAGGACATTTGGATGCAAATGCTTTGTCCCCAACAATGGAAAATAAGCACTTCGAAAATTTGTGTCAACCAACACTTATTCATGGTTTTATAATAACTAGTATCTATGAATGTGTGCTGTACGTTAATAATGACACACGATGATTTAAACATTTATTTATATGAAGGAGCAATAAAATTTAATTAATGAGAGAAATTTTAGGTATAATAATACAACAATCGTCTAAATGCCTAAAAATATTACTACATTAGCATAATACATGAATTTTAAATAAAAGGACATCATCAAAACTTGCAGAAATGATCAATTTTGTCATGTTAGTTGGATAATTATGTATTAAAAATATTTAATGTGATGATATCTTAACGAACACTTCTTTTTGTACAATATTTGTTTATGTATGTTTCCTCCTAATGCTTTGGTTGCTCTGCCTTAACCAGAACTATTATTCTCTTGAAAGTGAAATATACAATTGTTCGTTCAAGAAAATATATTGCGGTAAATATAGTCCAATATTTAGGATGTTTGTCCTTGTGCTTTATTTATTATGTTTGCAAAACATAAAAATACTAAAAAATATTTTCAAATAAATTTAAAAGGATATTCCTTAGTTTTGGAAGACGAAAGTTGAATTCGGGGATAAGAATATACTTAGAAGCACATTGGCCATCATCATAATTTTTGCATGTATGACGTTATTGTCAAAACTTCTATATACCATCTGTGCGCTGTTACATAAGCTATTCGGCGTATCTAAGTTTTTCAATAGCATGGCGGGTATATTTTTCTTCAAAAACCTATATACAATAGAAGATCAATTTTAACTTAGTCTATTATATAAATGGTGACACTAACATACGTAAGAAATAATAAACTTAGCAACAAACATGTATTGTAGAAGGTCATTTGGTATTAAAATATTTAAGTATTCTTCTTGGTAGTAATTATTGATATCATTTTCTGCTGAGTAAAAAATAAAAAAATATTTTGTTTTACTATAAAATTTTGCAATCAACATTTTATTTAGTTGATCAATATATTCATTTCTATTAGCTAAGATATCTTTTTAATTCTATCATATGATTTGCATAACTTGCGTTTTAATCTAATGATAAAAATATTTCTCTTATTAAATGCACCACTGTTATCATTAGGATTGATAACCAAGTGTTCAGGAAGAATCAAATCATCTTTTATTGGATGCTCTTCTTCGTTTCTGACATAAAGCAAGAAGACACTGAATGCTGGATCTGTTCTTATTTTATATTTTCTGTTAGTTAAATCCTTTTCATTTGAGGCCAGAAATATAACTTTGGCAAGCTAGCTTTTACAGTCTCTGCTTTTGTTGATTTTGGAACTATGGTAGAACTTGACATAAATCACATCTCAAACCATTAATTTTCCACCAAACGGTTCATTAATATCCAATATATCTCTAGAACTACGGGCAATTATTTCGATTGTTTGACACTTAGCCATAAGTGCTTCATCCCATATTATCAATTTTGCTTTCCTTATAAATTTAGCACCATTGTTCTGCTTTGATATATTTGTGATGGTTATTTAAGTTGTTTGAAGAGGTACATCAAATCTAAAGTGGGTGGCCTCACAATAAAATCATTGTTGGCACATCACTTGCTATTATTGCTAGCAGTGTCATGCCTCTTGATATGATATTTGCAAGTAATGCATGGCATGTCATGATAATATTATTTCGATTCCACCAGAGGTATCTACAAAGAATAATCCCGTTATAGCAGAGTCGACTCTTTATAATATAATATTGAAAGCTTGTTCTTGTTTAGGATTTAGCTTTGATTGTGCTTCCTCACACACTTGTATAGCATTTTGATTTTTAATAATATACTAACCTTTTTACTTTGTGTTCTAACGCTCTTTTTATGGAATAAATTTATGTACCCTAAGATTATTTTTTTAACTTGAATAAGAATTTTACTCATATGATGAATTTAAAAAATAATTGAATTGGATTCTCTTGCCAAATAATTAATTAAAAAATTTAATTATTTGGTTTTAACATAAAAAATAATTTATTCTTTGTTGATTCAGATCTTAATATTGGTTCATATCTTGTTTTGAATATTTAATCTGAATTATAATTTTATCCACCATAAATTTTATTTTCAAATAGTACAAGGTTGATATGACATTTCACTTTTAGATCTTTATGTTTGTGTCACGACCCAAAATCTCACCTGTCGTGATGACGCCTATCTCCATACTAGGCAAGCCGAAAATCTCAATAAACTCCCATATCTTTTATGTTTAAAAACAAAGTGATTAAATTCAGTGGAAGAAAATTCACAAATATATATATAAACACTCTCAAAATTTGGTGTCACTGAGTACATGAGCATCTAAATGAATACAAAGTATGACTGGTAAAAATCACTGTCTGAAATATAGAACAGTACAATAACTAAACATGAAGGGAATCAAGTTTGCGATCTTCAAGCAGCTACCTTGATAGTCTCCAATGGAAAGAACTCCGAATTCTAATAGCCGTCGTATCCGGGAGCACCTGGATCAGCATGCGAGGTGCAGAGTGTAGTATGAGTACAACTAACTCCATAAGTAACAAGACTAACCTCTGGACTGAAAGAAATGATGAGCTCCGTAGGTACATTCCAGTATAACTAATGGTACAGAAATGTAGGCATGCTTTCAAGTTCAACCGTCAAACTCAGTACAAGTGAAATAGATCAATACTGCATGATATGAGGAATACAACATCTCAGTAGAAAGACCTCATGTAAATACTGGTCATAAATTATCCGGTCACTCAGTACTGTTTATGGCCAATTCAGCCCAGGGGTATTCCTGTCACGACTCAAAACTAACCCCTGTCGTGATGGCGCCTATCGTGGAACTAGGCAAGCCGACTCATTTTCAAAACAAAATGATATTTTCATTTCAAAGATAATTTCAAGGTTATTTAACATAAAACCTCCATTCAAAGAGTTCAAATCAAAGAAAAACAGAAGTGCAGAAAAGAAAAGCCCGACATCGGGGTGTCACTAGTCATGAGCATATACTACAATTTGTCTAACAATATCAAGGTTAACTCAGACCGGAAAATAGCTAAATACAACTAGAGAAAGATAACAGGGAGAATAGCAGGGGTTGCTATCGCCAAACAGCTACCTTGCTATCTCCAAGAAAATCTGCAACCACAACACTCAATAACCGCTACCGTATCCAGCTACACCTGGATCTGCACACAAGGTGCAGGGAGTAACGTGAGTACGCCAACTCAGTAAGTAACAACAATAAATAAAGACTGAGCAGTAGTGACGAGCAATAAAGCATATAACGTTCATATCAGGAAATCTCAGTAAAATACCACATGCTCTTAAAAAAAATCAGGATTTGAATCAAACATCTCGTTTAAACCCAGTTCCAGTAAAAATCATTTAAAGACATTTTTTCCAACAGTTTTTCAAACAAAGGCTCAATGCAAAGGTGGGCAAAAATGATGAAATCATAAATAGCCCCTCGGGCAAAACATCACTCATATACAGACCCTCGGGCAAACCTTACAGTCACTCGTGCCACTCGGGCATACCTCACAATCACTCTTGCCACTCGGGCATACCTCACAATTACTCTTGCCTCCCAGTCACTCAGCACTCGGCACTCGCACTCAGTAGGTACCTGCGCTCACTGGGGGTGTGTACAGACTCCGGAGGGGCTCCTTCAGCCCAAGCGCTATAATCTGCACGGACAACTCACGTGCGGTAATAATAAAGTATGCTGTAGGCGGGCAACCCCGATCCACACTCATCCTCACAAATCAGTCCCTCGACCTCACTCAGTCATAAAGTATGCAGGCGGGATACCCCGATCCACACTCATCCTCACAAATCAGGCCACTCAGGCATTTAAGTAAAATCGGGCATTCGACCCAAAACATTTATATGCATCAAAATAGAGTCATAAAACTGAGTTATGCGGTAAACAAGTATAAACATGACTGAGTATAGATTTTCAATCGAAAAAAGTGAGAGGATGATAAAAAAACAGCCCCTAAGGGTCTAAACAGCATTGGCGCAAGGCCCAAACATGACATTCAGCCCAACTTATAGAAAATCTTTCTAAAACATATAAGTATCAATGGTTTCAACAAAGTATGCAACTTTACAGTTGCTACGGGGCGGACCAAGTCACAAATCCCCAATAGTGCACACCGACACGCCCGTCACCTAGCATGTGCGTCACTAAAAATAGTAGAATGATACAAAATCCGGGGTTTCATACCCTCAGGACTAGATTTACAATCGTTACTTACCTCAAAACGTGAAACGTTTTACTCTGCTATGCCTTTGCCTCGCAAATTGGCCTCCGAATGCCTCGAATCTAGTCACAGATAATTCATTTCAGTCAATAAAATTCATTGGAATTAATTCCACAAGATAATAATAATTTTTCCATAAAAATCCGAAAATTAGCTCAAAAATCGCCCGTGAGGCCCACATCTCGGAACCTGACAAAAGTTACAAAATCCGAAAGCTCATTCAACCACGAGTCTACCCATACCAATTTTACCAAAATCCGACCTCAACTCGACCCTCAAATCTACATATCTTATTTCCAAATTTCTAAGTTCCAATCTCCGATTTACACCTCAAAATCATGTAATCTAGTCAGATTATTCGATGATAATTCAATATTATGGAGTAGAAATGATCACAAGGGACTTACCTCAAGTTTTCCTTGAAAATATATCAAAAATCGCCTCTCCTCAAGCTCCAATTTGTCAAAAATGGCAAATAGGACGAAGTCCCTATTTTTATAATTCTGCCCAGACATCCTCGGTTCTGCCTCGATCTTGGCCTTCGATCGAGGTCCTCGATCCTGGTCCTCGGTCCTGCCCCTCGATCTTGGTTCTCGATCCTGGCCCTCGATTATGTGTTCGACCCGGCCTTCGACCGTGACCCTCGACCCTGGGCTCGATCATGCCTTCGATCGTGGCCCTCGACTTTGGGCTCGATCATGGCTTCGATCGTGGCCCTCGACCCTGAGCTCGTTCTGGGCTTCGATCGTGGCCCTCGACCCTGAGCTCGATCTGGGCTCACATCTGGGCTCGATTTCTGGGCAGAAGCAATTTCCAATAGAAGGAAATTGCAGCAGCTGTTCTAGTTAAAGTTTTGATCCGTTAACCATCCGAAACTCATCCGAGGCCCTCGAGACCTCAACCAAATATACCAACAAGTCCTAAAACATCATAGGAACTTAGTCGAATCCTCAAATCACCTCAAACAACGCTAAAACCATGAATTACACCCCAATTCAAGCCTAATGAACTTTGAAATTTCTAATTTCTACAAACAACTCCAAAACCTATCAAATCACATCCGATTGACCTCAAATTTTGCACACAAGTCCTAAATGACATAACAGAGGTATTTCAATTTTCAGAATCGGATTCTGACCCCGATATCAAAAAGTCAACCCCCGGTCAAACTTCTCAAAAATAAAACTTTCGGCATTTCAAGCCTAGTTCCTCTACGGACATCCAAAAATATTTCAGACACGCTCCTAAGCCCAAAATCACCATACGGAGCTATTGGAATCATCAAAATTCAAATCCAAGGTCGTTTATACATAGGCCCATATCCGATCCACTTTTCTAACTTAAAATTTTTAATTATGAGACTAAGTGTCTCATTTCACTCCGAGTTCCTTCCGAACTCGAACCAACTAACCCGATATAACATAATATAGCTGAATAACACAAAAAGAAGTAGGAATGGGGAAAACAGGGTTATAACTCTCAAAACGACCGGCCGGGTTGTTATAATTCCAACCCGTATATATATACACATCGACTGACAGTCAGTCATTTAGTACTGTATAAGACTAATCCAGCCCTGGGGTAATTTATCCCCAAAGGTAAATGATACAAATAAGATCCATGTCCAGGTAAATTCATTACAATACAAATAAGTAATGCAAGTCCATGCCCTGGGAAAAATCCATCCCGAATATATATATATATATATATATATATATAATCAGTAAGTAAGTCAAGTCCATGCCCTGGGAAGTCCATCCCGAATATATATAATCATGTACGCTCACTGGGGGTGTGTACAGACTCAGGAGGGGCTCCTTCAGCCCAAGCGTAATACAAAGCCAATGTGGCCTACTGCAGGCGGGCAGTCCCGATCCGTATAATAACAAAGCCTATAAGGCCTGCTACAGGCGGGCTGCCCCGATCCAGAACAATAATAATGTATAAAGCCATTCTGGCCTGCTGTAGGTGGGCAACCCCGATCCATTTAATAATAACATATATAAAGCCAATATGGACTGCTGCGGCGCGCAGCTCGATCCCATAAATATCCTCACAATGGATGAATATGACTGAGTGTGAAATGTATATTTTTGAAATAATTAATTCAACAGCAATACGACCCCATAGGTCCCAAAGTATCGGCACGTAGCCTACACATGATCTTTTTAAAAAAAACCTCAGCTCAATTTCTCTAACATGTTTAGATAATAACATGATTCTTTAATCTTTACAACTGCAGAGGATTTATTCAAGACACAATTTATATGGTGCACGTCCACATGCTCGTCACCTATCGTGACTGTCACCTCCAAACAATTTATATCATACCAAATTCGGGGATTCATACCCTCAGAACCAAGTTTAGAAGTGGTGCTTACCTCAACCCGTGTAATTCTTTATTCCGCTATGCCCTTGCTACGAGAATTGGTCTCCGAAAGCCTCGTATCTAGCCACAATTAATTCGATTCAATTAATACCAATTATTGTAATTAATTTCATAAGGAAATACTAATTTTTCCAATAAAATTCGAAATTAACTAAAAAATCGCCCGTGGGCCCACATCTCAGAACCCAACAAAAGTTACGAAATATGAATGCCCATCCAACTACAAGTCCAACCATATAAATTTTATCAAATTCCGACATCAACTCGACTCTCAAATCTTCAATTAAAGTCATTGAAGATTTTTATCATTTTCAACCCAATTTTTACCCATTTGAACTCAACAATCTTTCCATAAACCTTATTGATATGTATAAATAATACTATTACACCCAAGAATTATACTCTTAATCACCCATCTTTACCCAAACTCGAAATTGAAGACTAGGGGTTAAAACCTTACCTCTTGGGTAAAGATCTTGTGATATTTCCTTGTTGGATTTCAAAGCTTGAACAAGATCTTGATGAACAAATCACTTGAACTTCTTCCTCTCTCTAGAACACTCTTCCTTCTCTCTAAAAATGTCAATTTTTTCTCCAAAATGAGTCCCAAAGCCTATTTATCAAAATGGGGTCGGGTTATAAAAATAAAAAAATTAACTCTCTGAAAGCAGGTCTGCGGTCGCATAATGGACCGCAGAATGGGTATGCGCGTCGCAAAATGCAACAGCAAAATCGATTTCCAAAAATAGGCTTCACTGGACAGGTCTGCGACCATTTTGCGATCGCATAACTACTTCTGCAATCGCATAATGGTTCTGCGATCGTAAAATTGCTCGCAGAATCGCATTTTTTGAGACTTTGGTAATTTGGTCATAACTTCTTGTAGGAATGTCCATATGACGAACGGTTTGAAGCGTTACAAACTAGACTCGAAGATCTTTCATTTGATAGGCAGATCATCACATAAGTCCATATATATATATATATATATATTCTCATTCAAAGTTGGGTCTTGTGCGAACTCACTTGAAATTTTAGTCTATTATGAAATTTCCAACTTCTACATTCGATGCCGAAACCTATCGAATCAAGTCCGATTGACCTCAAATTTTGCACACAAGTCATAAGTGACATAACAAACCTATTTAAATTTTCGGAATTGGATTCTGACCCCGATATCAAAAAGTCAACCCCCTGGTAAAATTTTTCAAAAATTTAACTTTCGCCATTTCAAGCCTAATTCTACTACGGACCTCTAAATAATTTTCCAGACACACTCCTAAGTCCAAAATAACCATAGAGAGCTATTGGAATCAATAGAATTCAATTCCGAGGTCGTTTACACATAAGTGAATATACGGTCAACTTTTCCAACTTAAGTTTTCAATTATGAGACCAAGTGTCTCATTTCACTCCGAAATCCTTCCG
The DNA here is from genome assembly GCF_000390325.3 of Nicotiana tomentosiformis. Lineage (NCBI taxonomy): Eukaryota > Viridiplantae > Streptophyta > Magnoliopsida > Solanales > Solanaceae > Nicotiana > Nicotiana tomentosiformis. The sequence goes on from NC_090818.1 coordinate 11,244,436, forward strand.
GACCCGAACCAACTAACCCGATAAGTCATAAATCAACTGTAAGGCATAAATTGAGCAGTAAATGGGGGAACAGGGTTGTGATACTCAAAACGACCGGTCGGTCGTTATAGTTTGTAGAATCATTAGTGATATTGACTCTTACTAACCATTTGTTTTCTCTTTCTTACACATTTATTTTCTTAAATATTTTCTTAGTTGTTTAATAATTGGGTATTTTTTAATATTACACGAAAAATTAATTAAAAAAATATTATTTAAGTAGAAAAATAATTCAAATACAATATAAAAATATATTATTGTGGGGGTAATTTTTTCTCAATTTCAACTATTTATGTAGTCCATTTATTATTACTTTTATTTTTTCTTAGTATTGGACATTATGGAGTGGTAATGTATTGCCAATACGGAGGATTCTTACGAAATTAATTTTATTAAACCTTCCTACATATTTTAATAATAATTTAATAGATAAAATTTTATTAATTTTAAAATTTTAAATATTAAAAATTAGCGTAGAAGGTACTGTAGTCCAAAAAATAGGTTATTGCAGTTATGTCCTCTTCCTATGAGTTCTTCCGTTTAATAATTTAGGGCTATTTTTGTATATTAATATTGTATTTATGCTTTTATAATAATATAGGCTCTCTTTTTTCTAAATGAATTTGGACAATATAATACATTCTCAAGTTAAATTAGTAATAGGATATTATAATACGTTTTCAAATTAAATTAGTAATAGAAATTTTTAAGAAGTACATCCTAAAAGTAATAGGATTACATGACTAAAGATATTTACTTGTTCAATTTTATATGAATTAGACCGCCCGAAAGTAATTATACTAATAGGATTCCTAAAGGTAATTATACTAACGTATAGTATTATGTCCTAAAACTAATAGGATTATAAGGCTAATATCTAGAATTTTGGTTATGTCATTTTATTATGAGTTATTATGCTTAATATTATAAGGTTATTTTTGTAAACCCGATATTGTATTTATGCTTTTATAATAATATAGATAGATATAGATATAGATATAGATGTATAATAAACATATACTAATATATATATATATATCTTATACATATTTTTTAATATATTTGACTAGTGAATGTAATTATTTTTTGCCCACCGACCAAATATGTAACTTATGCTAAAATTATCCAAGATCCCAGATGTGGGTTGCAACATCAATTTTTAGAATACAATAAAAGCAATTGATCATTGTATGAAAATTACACTACAAGATCCAAAATCTCAGTTCAAATTTGAACTATCAAAACAAATAATGACAATTTGTAATATAAAATTTTCATAATTGAATGAATCAACCATGACTTGATCCACTAAATTTCCCAGAACTTCCAATTAATCCCTCTCTTCTCAACTTCTCTTCCTTTGCTTTTCTACAAAACACAACCCAAGAATTCACTTCTAAAGCCACAGAAATACCAATCAATGTAGACAAACACAAACAATAAGCCAATTTAGTATAAGACTTTCCTTCTCCCATTACTTCAAATCCTTGAAAAACATTCACAACACCTAAAACCACACAAGCATAACCAACAAAATGGTGATAAGATTTCCAGTATCTCCTAAATTTATTTGTCGTCTTAGGCCTAAAAAACAATGCCAATGTTTGTAACATGCCCAAACTAAACGTCGCAATCCCAAGTTTTCTATGTAGTCCATAAACTCTCCCAGGTGAAAGTTGCCCTAATCGAATTCCAAATCCAAATCCAACAATTCCAAGTAAAATTCCTGATAATTGTATCCCTGCATGTGCATAAAACCATGCAGGTCCAAGTGATTCTACGTGCCTTAAGTAACGCGCTGTGACCGCGCCTATAGGAAGAATAATTCCCCAAGAAATTGCATTTATAGCCCCATGAATATATTTTAGTGTCATAAAATTGTTATGATATTTTGCTTCTGAACCAGAAAGGACATCAATCGTGGCTATTGAAGAAAGATCATTGATTGTAGTAGGATGAATTGTAGGTGAATAGCCTTGTACATAAAGTCCACGGTTCCAAACAAAGTGTATATTTTTGGTCTTGTTTGTAACAAGTTTTAACGTGGCATAAATTTGAATTGTAGCACCATTATGTATAGTAGCCATTTTGCCACCATATAAAGTAGATGAAGAAGTAAGGAGATGAATATCTAAAGGACGTGAAAGAAGTGGATTTATTTGCAATTTGACTGATGGATCAATTATGTAAGGTAAAAGAACAAGTTGGCCTGAATTTGGATCAGGAAAGGCAATTAATGCACGAGTTCCAGTCATTTCAGGAGAAGTAGGATTAATTCCAAAACCAACCCAACCAGAAGGAGAAATAAAAGAACCAAAAAAGACAATATCAAGAGTGGCATTATGGGGATGAAAAGTCCAAGAAATTGAGGCATCTTGAGAAGGGAGTGGCATACATTTTTCAAATGTTTTTGTTGATGTTGAGGTTGTGCAATGGGAGGAAAAGACTATTGTAAATGGGAAAGAAGAGAGGAAAAGGAGAAAAAAGAAGGGAAACATGATAGTGAATTGGGAGTGTGATGAAAATGGTTGGATGAAAGGAATTAAAGGAGGGATAGATCTTTTGGTACTCACTTTGCCATAGAGTTTTTGTTAATTTGATATGATGCTTGTTGATGAAGAATTATTTGAGTTCTTTATCATGCTTGGGCACTAGTCCTAAATGAATCATGAGGGGATTAGCTTTATTAATTTGAGCTTAGCTTTGAAGCAAAGAAACTTGAATATACAACAAACAAACAACAATCATAAACCCAGCGTAATCTCACACGTGAGGTGTAGGGAGAGTAGTATATATCAGGAGCGAAGCTACATTATTCGAAGGGTGGTCAATTGATCACGTCGAAAAAGTACACCGTATATATAGATAAATATAAGGTTTTAGAGGTGTATAATATATATTGAACACCCTTTTTCGGGGTTCTTTCAAGTTTGAACATTCTTACGGAAATTTCTGGCTCCGCCACTAGTATATACGCTGACCTTACCCCTACATTGTATAGGTAGAGAGGTTTAGTTAATTATTATAGGCAGTGTGTATCGTTCACTTTGAAAAATTTAGTATAGCGTGAGTTTAATTTTTATGTACGGACGGGGTAAAATAATTGTTATAACAAGACTAGATATTATAGTTGGGGAATAGGAGATTGCTTAGCTTTAAAGTCAAGGGAAAACTGAACTAACATGGTATACAAATTAAACAGAGGAGATTTTGCACCCATAGGCCATGCTGTTATGATGATAATGATAAGACAGCTACTATTCTACTATGTCTTTTATTTGAATCAAGAAAGCAAATGTACTTCATTTAAAGGATTTGTCTCACTTTATATGTAGATTTAATCATTTCTACTAGCTTTCCTTCCAGCTGTTAGAAGTCAATTTCTAGTAGAGCAGTGCGTTTGGTGCGTTGCCAATCACAAATGTAACAAAAAATGAGACGATAATTTAATTAGAAAGTCAGATTATACTTTACGATTTACCTAAATGATCAAGTAAATAAAGCTAATTATAACGGGATTGGAGAACACTTTTATGTATTTTTGCACAGTCGAGTAAAATAATTAGGATAATCAAAAACAGTATCTGTTTTCCATTATGATATTTTACCCAACATAAATATGAAAGGGGAAAAAAAGGCAAGTACTACTTATATTGATAAATTCTTGGTCCTGTATTCACCAGTAGATCAAAAATTTGTGTGTCAGTACAAGGATAAGTGAAATTATGGCAAATATTTGTGCAAGTGATGTCTGTTTAACCAAAGAATCAGATTTTCAGTCAAAGCCTATCTTTAGAAGTATTCGAGAAAAGCACAAGAAAGTAATTATATTCCAATGTTTATCAGAACGTGTCCTTACAAGTGAAATTCCCCTATCTTATATAGGAATTTACAAATATAACGTTTCTTCCCTTTTATGACAGAATCATTATGAGCATTAATGACATTAATGAAACGTTATAACTGGTAACCGTAACTGTTCATGAAGATTCTGTAATGGTTTTGATTTTTCTTCCACATTAATTTGAGGTTCATGAATCTTCTCTCTTTACTGTCTTGATTCATCCTGCCCGTGTCTCTTCACTGAATAATTTAGGCTCGGGCAATCGTACCTTATTCGTCTCGTGAGTGATTTGCTCGTACCTGTTGTAAATCGTGACTCTTTTTAATGCGACACTCCAGTTGTCATCTTCTTAGTAATCCACGTATCTTGCCCTGTCATCATTATATTATTCCACGTGTAATATTTATATTTTACCAATACAGATAGTCCCCCCACTTGACAAATATTCTGCAATGGTATATTTGGGAAGTGACACGTATTTATGGCGGAAATGTTTTGCCGCCGTTTTTCATACATCATTGCATCTTCTTCAGAACCATCGCTTCGCATGTCACTTCCATTTAATGTATGTGCTACATGGCCTTCGTTGATTGGGTCTACGATTCTTCAGCAATTTTAAGGCTTTCTTGCGGCTGCATCATTCACTTTTAGTTTCACAAAACCTTCAATCTATAGCGTTCTTCTTCTTTAATCGTTCTTGTTCTTCAGCACACATTATTTTCTCGTATAACCATGTCTTCATCAAACCCCGATCCTCACAAAGTAGTAATTGTAGATGAATTTCCCCTTTCAACTGCTCCTGTTAGGAGTAGAAGAGGCGGTAGATTACGCAATTTAGGATCTATATCCAATCGTGGTTCTACTTCTCAAACTAACATTGTTACCCCTTCTTCTTCTAGAACTAGGGCTTCTTCAACGCATAGATCTTCTGCCAGAAATAGGATTCAAGTGAACCTATTCGAGAACCAACTGTTGATGAAATTATCCTTGCAGAATTTTCTTTCTCTACTGATCGTGAATCAATTAAAAATCAAGTTATTTCTATGACCTCCCATGATCGTGCCAATGTTTACCCTTCGCAGATTACTGAGGGTTTGATTTCTCTTGTGCGAATAGAATGCCATTGGAAATTTGACTTTCCAATTTTAATTTCTGGTCCAAACCAAAGGATTACTTCGTTTCAAGCTGGTTACTCTTTCGTTTAAACATATCTATTTAGGTTAGGTTTTAAACTACCTATTGACCCAGCCATCATAGAATTTTGCTGTTTCTTTAATGTTTGGTTAGGACAGATTGGTCCTATTGTATGGAGAGCTGCTGCATGTTTAAGATACCTGGCTAATTCGGCCTCTTTACCCTTCACCTTTCAACACTTGCTTCATCTTTATTCCCCTAAGTTGTTTCGTTCAGGGGTGTTTACTCTCGTGGCTAGGAGTAAAAGAGTTCTGGTTAGCCCTGAAGATGATAAAGATCATGGTTGGTATGCCCGTTTTGTTGTTGCTCCCACAAGTGATTTAGTGGGTGAAGAGAACATGCCTTTTCCAGAAAAATAGAACTTTGCACGTAAGTTTTTTTAAAAAAATATCTTTCTTCTTTTTTATGAAGGAAGAAGAAACTTACGATCCCGCGGCTGTTTTATTTTTAGCAACCATGGAAGTTGTTGAAGAAATACCAGACTTCCGTGCATGGGTAGAAAGATTGTTGTCGGTTGCTCCTATGAAAGAAAGGTATTGGAAATACCTTTTTTATAGGTTTGGTTGGAAAGTTAAAACTCATGGTATGCTCCCCTCTAACTTTCTTCCTTTCTTTCATATTTATTTGGAGATTTTCTAACTTCTTCTTTTGCTAGGATTTCCCATACGGGGTGTTAGTTCCGCGTCTATTACTTCATCAAGACTTTCTTTATCCATGTCTCAAGAGATGATTTTGAGTTCTTCATTAAAGAGAAAAGCAGAGAGAGCTTACGTTTTTGAGGGTGAAGAGGAACGAGAGGAGGGCTCCTTAGTGCGTAAGCCTTGGGCTAGGAGACATGTTATTTCGGATGATGAAGCCACTCCTCCTCCAAGTTCAGTTCCCGTGAATGAGCCTGAAAGTGCCACTTTGGTGAGCTCTGATGAAGAGATGATTGCTGCACCTCGTAACTCTACAGAGCAGTTGTTTTCCCATGGGTTTGATAACGAAGATTTTGGCCTAGTTTCTAATGAAGCACCCCTTGCTTCCTTTCCAGTGTCTGTTCCTATTGGTTCTCAGTTTTCCGTGCCTGTTGTTGCTGTCACTTCTCCTCCTACGGCTATTTTTACTTCCTCAACTATCTCTATTGCTACCACTTCTCATGTTGAAGCTGGTTCTTCTAGTAGTAGTAGGAAGATGAAAAAGGTTACCGTTGAAGTCCCCGAGGATGGTAATCTTTTGAAAAAGTTTGGCCAAGCTGATGTATGACTAAAACCGCTGATTGGCCCAATTGGGAAGTCTAAATTGGAGAACCACGGTTCTTTGACATGGATGAATGACATTGTCCATTCATCTTTAAAGGTATAAGCCTTAGTTTTTATTTTGAATGTGATTTCTTTATCTTTTATTTGATAATAACTTCTTCCCTTTCTTTTGTAGATCAACCTGATAGGCACAGAGCTGATGAAGAGAATTGTCCATACTGAGCAGTTAGTCAACGACTATCATACGGAAGAGGACAACTGGAAAGAACAATTTGAAGGCCTTCAACTAGAAAAAAGAAGTTTTAGATGAGGAAAAGTGTGCTTTGAAACAACAAGTGAAAATGATGGCAGCAAAATTGGCGATTGAAAAAGCCTCTTCCAGTCAAGTGGGCAAGGATAAAGAACTCCTTGAGTCTTCATTTGCCGAGCAACTTTCTAAAGCTACTGAGGAAATTAGGGGTCTGATAGAACTGCATAATCAGAAGGAAGTTTATGCCAGGGAGCTTGTTCAAACGCTCACTCAGGCTCAAGAAGACCTCCGTGCATCTTCTAACAAGATCCAGTTCTTAGAGAGATCACTCGCCCCTTTACAAACTTTTTATGATGTTGCTTTGACTGAAAAAGCAGAGTTGGAGGCCGAAGTTGAGCAATGGGAGAGGGATTATGAGGCCCTTGAGGATAAATCAACTCTTGATGTAAGCTGGGCTTTCTTGAGCACGCGCCTCGAGGCTTTGATGGAGGCTAGCCAGGATGGTTTTGACTTGACTGCTGAGATTGCAAAAACTAACTTATTCCCGGTGAAGTTAGTGTTCAAATCTCTCATGCTCAAGTCGAACCTTCTGCTGTTGCTGATGATGCCATCTTGACTTTTCCCGCTGCTGATAGTACTACTTTAGAATTTGCACCATAGTGAACTTGTGTCTGGAAAGTTTATTGTATTTTTTATTATTATTTGTGGAATGGTCGGTAAGCTTAATATCAAATACTTTGGTTTGAATTAAGTTTACACTTAGTTTTAATCGAGTTTATATAATATTTCATTTTGAGTTTCTGTTCTACTCTGCATTTAAAAATGCTTCAATCCTCCGTGGCTTTCTGAATATGCACGAATTATAAAAGAGGTCCCTTTTATAAACGACACTTAATGAAGAAGCCGTCTCAACTTCATAATGGTATAAACATACGAAAGAAGAAATAGGAACACACATGTTTCTTTGAATAACTTTGAGGAAGTTTTGTATTATTCGAACTTTCAAATTGTATAATACTTTACATGTATTAAAGTATCATCTATAACTCTTTCGTAACTATTTTCTTCACAATAGATTTTGTACAACAGATTTTGTAAAATTCAAGGGTATATCTTGCAACCCATCGCTAAATATTGCCTTTAACCTAAACATTCATACAATTTTGAAATTTACATCCACGAGTATATTCTTCATAGGTTTTTGAATCAGCCTTGCATTTTTGGCTCTTGATTTTGCTCTTAACTTTCGATTTGTTGGGTAGATCATAGGCTTGACTTGAATTCTGACTTTTTCAGTCTTCTTTGCCTTTCTTATATATATATATATATATATATATATATATATATATATATATAATATATATATATATATATATATATATATATATATATATATATATATATATATATATATATATATATATATATATATATATATATATATAGTCCCCCAAGTGTTTGAGCTTTGAAGTATGAAATCTCGAGCACTTGATTATTCCTTTCATGTGGTCCATTTCCTGAAAAGGAAAAACATACGGGACTCGGAGGTATATATAATTTAGATGATGACTGCTTAATCCTTTATATTTCCATCAGAAAGGTTGCAACTCTAGACCGAGAATAATGTTGCTTCCGCGTGTCCTTCAGGTCTAATATCATCATTTGGTGTGGGCTAGCTTTTTGTTTATCATCTAAAATTGTTAGTATAATTTTAACTGTACAAAATAAAAATCATAATTGTTCGTGTGATAAGTTTTGCTCAGAAATAGTATTTCTTTAAATGAACAGTATTCCAACTCGAGTGTAAAACCTTGCCATCAATGGTTTCTAACTCGTAGGCACCTTTTCCAGCAATACCTCGAACTTTATAGGGTCCTTCCCAATTTGGATTTAACTTTCCTGCTCCGGTTGTTTTTGTTGATTGAAAAACCTTATTAAGAATGAAGTCCCCAATTTTGAAGTACCTAAGGTGAGCCTTTCTGTTGTAGTATCGTTCTATGATTTTCTTTTATGCTGCCATTCGTATTAGAGCTGCTTCTCTTATTTGTTCGAGTAAGTCCAAGTTTGTTCTTAACTCCTCATCGTTCGATTCTTCCATTGCTAATGTGAATCTTGTGCTTGATTCTCCTATTTCAACTGGGATTAAAGCTTCTGAATCGTATACAAGCGAAAATGGAGTTTCTCCCGTAGCTATTTTTGCTGTGGTTCTATAAGCCCATAATACTCCTGGTAATTCTTTAGGCCAATTCCCTTTTGATTTTTCTAGTCTCTTCTTCAAATTATTGATGATAATCTTATTTGTTGACTCAGCTTGTCTATTTTCCACGAGATGGTAAGGTGAAGAGGTTATTCGTTTGATTTGCTAATTTTGAAAGAACTCCGTGATTTTCGAGCCTACAAATTGTGGGCCATTATCACATACAATTTCTTTTGGAACTCCAAATCGGCATATGATGTTCCGCCAAATGAAGTCTTTCACCTCCTTTTCTCGTACCTGTTTGAAAGCTCCTGCCTCTACCCATTTTGAAATGTAATATGTTAACACTAATAGGAACCGTACCTTCCTATTAGCTTGTGGTAAAGGCACTACTATATCCATTCTCCATTTCATAAATTGCCACAGTAAAATAACTATATGTAATAACTCTGCAGGTCGATGCATATTGTTGGCATATCATTGGCACTTATCACACTTGGCTACAAAAGTTTCCGCATCTTCTTCCATTTTAGGCCAGTAGTATCCTGCCCTGATTAGTGTTTTAACTAAAGATCTTCCACCTGCGTGATTTTCGCAATGTCCTTCATGTATTTCCCTCATCATGTACTCCGTTTGATTGGGTCCAAGGCACCTTGCTAAAGGACCGCCAAATATTTTTCGATATAAATTGTCTCAAATTAGACAGTAACGAGCAGCTTTCCGTCGAAGCATTTGAGATTCTTTATTGCCTTCAGGTATGATCCCGTACTGCAAAAAATTAACAATCTCGTTTCTCCAATCCCAGGTTAAATTATTAAAGCTTACCTCGTGTTTATCCTGGTCAAGTGCTGAATGAAATAAATGGATTACAATAACATTTTCCTCACTCGTTACTTCTGCAACTGAAGCAAGGTTAGCCAACGCGTTTGCTTCTGTGTTTTCTTCCCTGGGTATTTGCACGATCTTCCATGATTGGAATTGCCTTACCAGTTCTCGTGCCTTTTCCAAGTATTGTTGCATTCGTGGCTCTCTAGCAGTGTAAGTCCCCTGCATCTAATTGACTACCAGTTGAGAGTCACTTTTAATCATGATTTGCTCTATGGAGAGTTCTCGTACTAGTTCCAAACCTGCAATTACAACTTCATACTCTGCTTCATTGTTAGTAATTGGGTAACACTTAATTGCTTGTCTTATTCTTTCACCTGAGGGTGGGATTAAGACAATACCTAAACCGACTCCCTTGATATTTGAAGAGCCATCAGTAAATAAAGTCCATGTACCCGGATTAGCTCCAGTAAAAATTTGTAATTCCTTTTCTACTTCAGGATTTATTTTTGTATTAAAATCTGCGACGAAATCATCTAAAACTTGAGACTTTATTGTTGTTCGAGGTTGATAAATAATGTCATATTTACTTAGTTCTATTGCCCACTTGGCTAGCCTGCCTGACAATTCTTATTTATGCAAAATATTCCTTAACGGATATGTAGTTACTACGGAGATAGGATGGCATTGAAAATATGGTCTCAATTTCCTAGCTGCCATGATTAATGCTAAAGCTAGTTTCTCTAGATGAGGATATCTAGTTTCAGCATTCAATAAAGTTTTACTAACATAATAAATAGGAGATTGTTTACCTTTGTCCTCCCTTACTAAAACTGCACTTACATCTACTTCTGCAACTGCAAGATATACAGATAGTATTTCTCCATCCCTTGGTTTAGACAGTAGGGGAGGATTTGTTAAGTATGCCTTCAAATCTTTGAGGGCTTGCCGGCATTCTTCAATCCATTCAAACCGATTTTGCTTCTTCAAAACTGAAAAGAATTTAAAGCTTTTTTCTGATGCTCTTGAAATGAATCTTCCCAGAGCTGCAATCCTACCTGTCAATCTTTGTACTTCTTTTTTGATTGTGAGTATATCAGGTATTTCTTCAATAGCCTTAATCTGTGTAGGATTTACTTCAATTCCTCTATTAGACATGAGTATATCAGGTATTTCTTCAATAGCCTTAATCTGTGTAGGATTTACTTCAATTCCTCTATTAGACATGAGAAAGCCTAGAAACTTACCTGAAGCTATGCCAAAAGCGCACTTTTCTGGTTTCAGTTTCATAGCATATCTGCGGAGGATCTCGAAGGTAGTTGAAAGATGTTGAAAGTGATCTTCTGCTTGTGTAGATTTGACCAACATATCATCAATGTACACCTCCATCGTCTTGCCCAGGTGTTATTGGAACATCTTGGTCACCAACCTTTGATACGTGGCTCCAGTATTTTTCAAGCCAAAAGGCATGATTTTGTAACAATAAGTCCCCCTGTTTGTAATAAATAAAGTTTTTTCTTCGTCTAATAGGTCCATTTTTATTTGATTATAACCAGAATATGCATCTAGAAAGCTTAATAATTCGTGACCTGCGGTAGCGTCAATCAATTGATCTATATGCGGTAAAGAGAATGAATCCTCCGGGCATGCTTTATTTAAGTCAGTGTAATCCACACAAACTCTCCATTTACCATTCTTTTTCGGAACTACCATAGTATTAGCTAACCAATTAGGATATTTTACCTCGCGTATTGAATCGAACTTTAAGAGTTTCTGTACCTCTTCATCGATCACTTGATTTTTGAATGATCCTCTATGCGTATGTGCTTAGCTCAATCTCTCCCTTCGTAATAACGGTTGAGTTATCGAACCCAGATAAGGAACGTGCTTTTGGAACTACCCAATCGCCCATCAACATTTCGTTCACTGCTCGTAATAGAATGATATTCACAGAGCTACCTGGGTCAATTAAAACTCGTTTTACGTTAGTTTCATGTATAAGTAAAGATATTACCAGTGCATTGTTGTGAGGAATCATTAATCCGTCGGCATCTACATCATCAAAGGTTATGTTGCCATCTTTCAGAGTTTGGCGAGTTCGCTTCCCGTGAGTTATTGTGAACTTTGTTGTTTTTCTCGCGGCTGTATAAGTTACGCCGTTGACTTCTTCTCTGCCTTTTATCACATTTACTGTTCTCTTTGGAGACGGAGGTTTTGAGGGCTCTTGCCTATTTTTCATGTAAGCTTGTTTGCCTTTCTCGCTGAACAATTCTGTCAGATAGCCCTACTTTAGTAAATGTTCCACCTCACCTTGTAATAATCTGTAGTCTGATGTTCTATGGCCATGATCATTATGGAACTCGCACCAAAAGTCTGGATTTCTTCTATTTGGATTTGATCTCATCTCTTTAGGCCATCGTACCTTATCTCCCATGCTTCTTAAAACAACGACCAACTCGGAGGTACTCACGTTAAAATTTATCACGACCCAAAATTTCACCACAGGCGTCGTGATGGAACCTAGTCTCTAAAACTAGGTAAGCCAATTTCAATTACATTTTGAAGCTTTTATTTTTGAAACTAACAGTGAAAATAATTACAATATACAACCTCCCAAGACTGGTAGTACTGAGTCACGAACTCTAACTGAATACATGGAATGATCACGAGGACCGAATATACAATACTGTTTGATTACAAATTAACACTACAATGAAATAAAAAGACTCCAAGGGACTGCGATGACTAAGCAGCTCTACCTTGAATCCTTACGATCCCGCTTTAACTCAGCTCAAGTTCGATGTCTCCAATACCTGGCTCTACACAAAAATGTGCAGAAGTGTAGTATGAGTACACCACGGTCGGTGCCTAGTAAGTATCAAGACTAACCTCAGTGGAGTAGAGACGAGGTACAGTCAAGACACTCACTAGTCTAATAACCTGTGCAATATAATGTACAAAAAGATAGGAAACAAATAACAATAAGGGCAACGTTAAACAACCAGTGATGTGCACAGTAAGACAATAAAATCACCATTAATATCGCTCAATAATTGATAAATACATTTACACCCAGTTAAATCAAGTTCTTTAATTAAATATCTTTCACACATAATTCGTACGAATAAAACTCTTTTTCAAATATAATTCCCTCAAATAAACATCTTTCGAATATAAATTTCTTTCAATAAATATCTTCAAATATAATTTCCTTAAATAAATATCTTTCAAATACAATTCTTTCACATAATTCTTTTTGAATAAAAATCCTTCCAAATAATTATTTTGAATATAATTCTTTCAATTAAAAGTCACCATGTGACACCTCATTTAAAAATCATAAAAATACGGGTCTCAGCCCATTTTTATATTTTTCGTAAACACGGGTCTCAAGCCATTTTTCAGTTTCCACGGCACCTCGTGCCCATAATTAAATCATCATATTTTCCCAGCACCTCGTGCCCTCATTTCATATCACAATTGAATGGACAACTCACGTGCCAAATATCATTATCATTTCATCACAACACCTCGTGCCCATATTTTATATCTCAACTGCATGGACAATTCACATGCCAAATATCCTCATTATTTAGTCACGGCACCTCGTGCCCACATTTCATTTTACAATCCGCCTGGCCATAGCCACAGGCCCTCAATTTCAACATAAATCATATTGTTATCAATTTACCAACAACAAGACAAATTGCACAAGGTATAAAAATAAACACAAGAAAATTACAACATCACAAGAAAATCATCAACACCACAACCCCACATCATCACATATCGTCCATGACAATAGCCACCCTTATTGCTCCTATTGCGCTCCTATTGTCACCCTTATCGCTCCTATTGCCACCCTTATTGCTCCGCCCAGATAATATCAATAGCCACCCTTATCGCTCATATTGCCACCCTTATAGCTCCGCCCAGATAATATTCCAACAACACAATAACAGTAAAATGCCACTCTTATACCCACATAATATCAACGGTGAAATGCCACCCTTATCTCCTCAAAATAATAATTCATACAACACAACAATTTATACGGCAAATTATCACGGCAACATAACAAAATCAATTCACATTACAGTTTGCTTAATGGCCACAACAAATTCCAAGGATATAACAAAATCAATTAATTTTACAATAAATAGCCAAAAGCTCCACACAATGTGTACAACACCCAAAAACAACCAATAGAGATAGAAATTACTCAACATAAAGCAAAGTCTTCATTAAATTCAAAATTTTAATGAAATTCAGAGGAAAAATCAAGTAAATAATCCATAAATAATCAAGTAACAATCACATCAAATTGTCATATAACAACAGATTCAACAACAACAAGGATTTAGGCACGACAAATAGATGATTAAATATATACCAACAATTACCCTATTTACCACACAATATGCTCAAGACTTTAACTCAATAAAAATTTACACATATAAGCCGAGTACGTACTCGTCACCTCGCGTACACAGCTTTTCATATTTCACAAAAGCCATATAAGACTCGATGCCTAAGGGGTAATTCCCCCACTCGAGATTAAGCAAGACACTTACCTCCTTGAATTGACCTCCGGACCGCTCAAATCTATCCAAATTAATTGTATAACTTCATTAAAATTCATCAGAAACAATTCCGGATAATAATACTTCGACTTAAAATTTTGTTCCAAAAAGTCAACAAAAGTTAACGCGGGACTCGCTTCTCAGAACCCAACATAATTTTCATAAAATCCGAACACCCATTCCGATACGAGTTCAACCATACCAATTTTATCGAAATCCAATAACAAATCGACCTCCAAATCTTAAATTTAAACCAAGAGGGTTTTCTAAATTTTTCAACCCAATTCACTAATTTAGTGATAAAAACAATAATAGATTCATGTAATTTAACCAAAATCAAGTTAGGAATTCTTACCCCAATGTTTTCCTTAAAAAACTCTCGAAAGATCGCCTCACCCGAGCTTCTTTGGTCCAAAAATGGAAGAATGACACGAATTTAGACTTTATTCTGCTGCCCAGGGGTTTGTTCTTCGCGTTCGTGACACCCCCTCACGTTCGCGATGAACAAATTCTTCAAAAGTCATTTTCAAACTCTTCTTAGACAACCTCTAGTATAATAGTCATAATGTTTTGTACAAAACTCCAAATGATGAATGGTTTGACTTTCTGAAAACCAGACCCCAAGAGCTATAACTTTCATTTGTTGCTCATCTCCCAATTCCTTATAAATTACGAGATATAAGCTTCCAAAGTCAGCCCTATGTAATAGAGATTTCCAAACTCTTCCTGGATAGCCTATAGTGTATCAACCATAACATTTTGTACAAAACTCCAAATGAAAAATGATTTAACTTTATGAAAACTAGACACAAATGGCTACAATTTTTATTTTTCGATCATCTCCAAATTCCTTATAGATTGCGAGATATTAGACTCTAAAGTCAGACAACGAACAGAAAAATTTCCTTCTTCGCGAACTTGAGAACCTCTTCGCAAACGCGAAGAACAAAGTCCCAACAGCAAAATCCTTCTTCGCGAACGCGAAGAACAGCACCAAAACGAGCAACCAGCAGCATCAAAACACCCAAACTTGATCCGGAATCACCCCGAATCAAACCCGAGGCCCCCGGGACCCCGTCCAATCGTACCAACCAGTCCCAATACATAACACGAACCTGCTCGAGGCCTCAAATCACATCAAACAACATCAAAGCCACGAATCATACTCCAATTCAAGCCTAATGAACTTTGAAATTTCAAATTCTATATCTTATGTCGAAACACATCAAATCAATCTGGAATGACTTCAAATTTTGCACACAAGTCATAATTGATATAACGAAGCTATTCCAATTTCTAGAATCGGATTCCAGCCCTGATATCAAAAAGTCAACCCCCCGTCAAACTTCTCAAAAATTCATCTTTCGCCATTTCAAGCCAAATTCCTCTACAAACCTCCAAATAATTTTTCGGACACACTCTTAAGTCCATAATCACCATACGGAGTTATTGAGATCATCAAAATTCCATTCCGGAGTCGTCTTCACACAATTCCGACTACGGTAAAAATCCTAAGACTTAAGCTTCTGTTTTGGGCCCCAAGTGTCCCAAATCACTCAGAATCATCCAGTAACTGAATTCAACCACGCTCGCAAGTCAATACACATAATAAGAAGCTGCTCAGGGCCTTATGCCTCTAGACGGGGCTTAAATTCTTAAAACGACAAGTCAGGTCATTACATTCTCCACCTCTTAAACAAACGTTCGTCCTCGAATGTGCTAATAATTATTCTAAGGTTACCGAAATGATGATTTTTACTTTTACACATATACTCATGGTTGGTCCCACGCTACTGCATTGGAGGTAAGTCCGGCAACACCATCTCATTTGAGATTATTTCTTTTATCCATATTTGCGAACCTTAAGACCAATTTCTTACACTCCAAACATTTTCAGAAAGACTGATTTTTCATCAACGCACGGTATTAGTCTCAACTGGCTGTAGCAACTTGTGCCTATGCACACATCAATTTTCTTGATAGTGTTGAAGTACTTCAAAATTTTTCTGGGGTGTTTCATTCTTCCCCGCTTAGGATCATTCGCCCTCAAACACATAACATAATTTGTCTCTTCTTTTGCACGTCTCAATCCCCCAAATTTTTACTAACTTCCAAATTTTTCAGAAATTTTGGCAGAGTTTCCCCTGTAATTAGGCCTAACCACCTACCAGAGTAACACCAAAATAACTCTTACAACACATCCTCAACCCAACAAAATACCACAGGGTATATATCAATACCATTAATCTCAGCATTGCATAATCATAATGATATCAGGACATGAAGTACATCATATGTATGTTCATCACCACATCTTTGGTCTTAAAAGATGTTCGTAATTAATTCCAGCATCATCAATTAATCTCATATTAATCATCACCTCGTTTCGAATTTTCACAACACTGACAACATAACGTGAGGCATGAAGACCTCATGATTACTTATTCGGATTAATGAGTCACATTTAACGCCACCTAGGCACTCACCTCATAGGGTAAAACTCAATATTTACAGCACGAAAATGGCTAAATATGAACAGAAAATATACAAGCATTATCAAATAAGTCTAACAGGCATGACTCCCTATTAATATTATTGCACAAATTAAATTTCACAAGGGAGAATTTTAAACTCATAAACATTTTACCACAAGGACCTCGTCCTTATATAACTTCCATCGCGGCTTGCAACCCAGTTTAAATATTTCACACCATATAAAAATACGAGGATCTCGTCCTCAACTCCGAATCACAAGTATTTTGCACATTGTGCCAACTGAAATTTCAATTTCCTTTCTTTCTTCTTTTCAATAAATTTCATAAACAGTTTTCACAACACATAATACACCCTCATACCGGTAGGGCATATAATTCATAAAAATTGGAATCAATTATTCCGAAATACATTAAACCCACAGTAGTGAATAATAAAAATTATTTTTGGACTTATATCCCTCACTGGTGTACAAAAATAAAATGACAGACATAGGTTCACATCCTTAAATCTCCCAACAAGGATAAACATATAAGTAGGTCACAAATTTACGAAGCTCACCCATAAGTGGAGCATAATAGGAGGACTCACCTCAATATTCAGAACCGAATTAAATTAAGGGAAATTATCCTTTATAATAAAAATCAGGATCGTACCTATAACGACACCATCTGGTGTATTGGCCCCAACCAAATCATAGTGATTATATCAATGGGTCGGGCCTCCACCTTTTAGGCGCCCACTACCCGCCTGTCCTCCACCTCTAGCTGACTGTGCACGTGGAGTATCAACTGAAATAAAGCTTATAGCTGGAGTGTTCTAATGAAATCCAGCCCTCCCAAGTCCGGGACAATCTCTCATGATATGCCTAGTATCACCACACTCATAACAATCCCTCTGAGGTCGAGACTGCTCATACTGAGTCTGTGCCGGGTAACTGGAATAACCACTGTAAGAATCTCGTGTCGGTGGTGCACTATAAACTGGAGCACCTCGAGTAATCTGATGTGCGAACTGAGCTGACCGACTGCTCGAGCCTCCGCTATAATGGGTTCTAGCTGAAGAGTAAAATCCACTGAATCCTCTAGATCTTCGAGACCTTTTGGATTCCTTAGACTCCCTTTCCTCGCCTAAAACACCCTCAATCTTCCTTGCAATCTCCACTATTTGTTGAAATGGAGCATCAGTTTGCAACTCTCTAGCCATGAATGTTTTAATATCATAATCGAGCCCCTTAATGAATCTGCGGACCCATTCTCTGATTGTAGGAACTAAGATAGGTGCATGACGGGCTAACTCACTGAACCTGATAGCATATTCTGACACTGTCATAGTGCCCTGATGCAACCATTCAAACTCCGTATGCCACACATCTCGGAGAGTCTGGGGAACAAACTCTTTCAAGAACATTTCCGAAAATTGAGTCCAAGTTGGTGGTGTTACATCGGCTGGTCTACCTTCTTCATATATTTTCCACAACCGATACGCTGCGTCTGACAGTTGAAATGTAGTAAAGGCAACTCCGCTCACTTCCACAACACCCATGGCGTGGAGAATACGATGACAATTCTTTCCAGAAATCCTTGGTCATCCTCTGTAGTTGTGCCATTGAAAGTTGGTGGATCATATTTCTTAAACCTTTCAAGTCTCTTTTGTTCTTCTTCTGATGCCTCGGGCCTGACCTCATGCCGAACCGGAATAACAGGTTATACCGGTACTACACCCGAAACCTGACCAACGTGAACTTGCTGTTCTGGAGTTGTGGTAGGAGTCTAAGCTACTCCCCCTATCTGCGACATATTTGGTGCAACAGAGATTAATCCCGCATGAGTTAATGTACCAAACATACTCAGGAACTGTGCTAAGGTCTCCTGAAGTCCGGGGGTAACAACATGTGCTTCTGGTACCTGTCCCCCAACTGGAGCTACTAGTGGCTCCTCAACTGTTGTTCTGACAGGTGCTCTAGTCGCAGCAAGTGCCCTTCCTTGACCTCTACCTCGGCCTCTACCTCGACCCCGGCCTCTTACAGCCCTAGCAGTATGTGCGGATGCCTGCTCAGCTAACATAGTAGCACGTGTCCTCACCATCTGTGAGAGAATGGAGATACAAAGGTTCAAATTCCAAATTCAACAAATTCCGCACGACAGGAACGAAAGAAATGAAAATTTCCTAACAGTTATGTAGCCTCTCGAAGATAAGTACAGACGTCTTCGTACCGATCCGTAAGACTCCACTAGACTCGTTTGTGACTCGTAGAACCTATGAACGTAGAGCTCTGATACCAACTTGTCACGACCCAAAATCCCACCACAGACGTCGTGATGACACCTAATCTCTAAAACTAGGTAAGCCGATTTCAATTATATTTTGAAGCTATTTTTTTTGAAACTAACAACGGAAATAATTACAATATACAACCTCCCAAGACTGGTAGTACTGAGTCACGAACTCTAACTGAATACATGGAATGATCACGAGGACTGAATATACAATACTGTTTGATTACAAATTAACAGTACAATGAAATAAAAAGACTCCAAGGGACTGCGACGACTAAGCAGCTCTACCTTGAATCCTTATGATCCTTCTTTAACTCTGCTCAAGTCCGATGTCTCCAATACATGGCTCTGCACAAAAATGTGCAGAAGTGTAGTATGAGTACACCACGGTCGGTACCCAGTAAGTATCAAGATTAACCTCAGTGGAGTAGGGACGAGATATAGTCAAGACACTCACTAGTCTAATAACCTGTTCAATATAATATATAAAATAATAGGAAACAAATAACAATAAGGGCAACATAAAACAACCAGTGATGTGCATAGTAAGACAATAAAATCACCATTAATATCACTCAATAATTGATAAATACATTTACACCCAGTTAAATCAAGTTCTTCAATTAAATATATTTCACACATACTTCTTACGAATAAAACTCTTTTTCAAATATAATTTCATCAAATAAACATCTTTCGAATATAAATTTCTTTCAATAAATATCTTCAAATATAATTTCCTTAAATAAATATCTTTCAAATACAATTCTTTCATATAATTCTTTTTGAATAAAAATTCTTCCAAATAATTATTTTGAATATAATTCTTTCAATTAAAAGTCATCATGTGACACCTCATTTAAAAATCATAAAAATACGGGTCTCAGCCCATTTTCATATTTTTCGTAAACACGGGTCTCAGCCCATTTTTCAGTTTCTACGGCACCTCGTGCCCATAATTAAATCATCATATTTTTCCGGCACCTCGTGCCCTCATTTCATATCACAACTGCACGGACAACTCACGTGCCAAATATCATAATCATTTCATCACAGCACCTCGTGCCCACATTTCATATCTCAACTGCATGGACAATTCACATGCCAAATATCCTCATTATTTACTCACGGCACCTCGTGCCCATATTTCATTTTACAATCCACCTGGCCATAGCCATAGGCTCTCAATTTCAACAAAAATCATATTGTTATCAATTTACCAACAAAAAGACAAATTGCACAAGGTATACAAATAAACACAAGAAAATCACAACATCACAAGAAAATCATCAACACCACAACCCCACATCATCACATATCGTCCATGATAATAGCCACCCTTATCGCTCCTATCGCTACCCTTATTGCTCCGCCCAGACAATATCAATAGCCACCCTTATCGCTCATATTGCCACCCTTATCGCTCCGCCCAGATAATATTCCAACAAAACAACAACCGTGAAATGCCACCCTTATACCCACATAATATCAACGGTAAAATGCCACCCTTATCTCTTCAAAATAATAATTCACACAACACAATAATTTATACGGCAAATTATCACGGCAACATAACAAAATCAATTCACATTACAGTTTGCTCAATGGCCACAACAAATTCCAAGGATATAACAAAATCAATTAATTTTACAATAAATAGCGAAAAGCTCCACACAATGTGTACAACACCCAAAAATAACCAATAGAGATAGAAATTACTCAACATAAAGCAAAGTCTTCATTAAATTCAAATTTTTAATAATTATATAAACACCTCTTCTTAAGCTCATTTAATTAATTATTTGCAGAGGAAAAATCCATAATGAAATTCAATTCCAATAATTATCAAATCAACAAATTCACGGAATTACATAAATAATCAAGTAACAATCACATCAAATTGTCATATAACAACAGATTCAGCAACAACAAGGATTTAGGCACGACAAATAGATGATTAAATATATACCAACAATTACCCAATTTACCACACAATATGCTCAAGACTTTAACTCAATAAAAATTTACACATATAAGCCGAGTACGTACTCGTCACCTAGCGTACACGGCTTTTCACATTTCATAAATGGCACATAAGACTCGATGCCTAAGGGGTAATTCCCCCACTCGAGGTTAAGCAAGACACTTACCTCTTTGAAGTTATGCCGATATTCCAAAATCGCTTTCTTGCTTGAATTGACCTTCGTACCGCTTAAATCTATCAAAATTAATTGTATAACTTCATTAAAATTCATCGGAAATAATTCCGAATAATAATACATCGACTTAAAAGTTTATTCCAAAAAGTCAACAAATATCAACGCGGGACTCGCCTCTCGGAACCCGACATAATTTTTATAAAATTCGAACACCCATTCCGATACGAGTTCAACCATACCAATTTTATCGAATTCCAATAATAAATCGACCTCCAAATCTTAAATTTAAACCAAGAGGGTTTTCTAAATTTTTCAACCCAATTCACTAATTTAGTGATAAAAACAACAATAGATTCATGTAATTTAACCAAAATCAAGTTAGGAATTCTTACCCCAATATTTTCCTTGAAAAACTCTCAAAAAATCACCTCACCCGAGCTGCCTTGGACCAAAAATGGAACAATGACACGAATTTGGACTTTATTCTGGTGCCTAGGGGTTTGTTCTTCGCGTTCGCGACACCTCCTCACATTCGCGATGAACAAATTTTTCAAAAGTCATTTTCAAACTCTTCTCAGACATCCTCAAGTATAATGGTCATAACGTTTTGTACAAAACTCCAAATTATGAATGGTTTGACTTTCTGAAAACTAGACTCCAAAAGCTATAACTTTCATTTGTTGCGCATTCCCAATTCCTTATATATTATGCGATATAAGCTTCCAAAATTAGCCCTGTGCAACAGAGATTTCCAAACTCTTCCTGGATAGCCTATAGTGTATCTACCATAACTCTTTGTACACAACTTCAAATGACAAATGGTTTACCTTTATGAAAACTAGGCACAAATGGCTACAACTTTCATTTTGGATTATCTCTAAGTTCCTTATAGATTGCAAGATATGAGCCTCTAAAGTCACACAACGAACATCAAAATTTCCTTCTTCGCGAACGCGAGAACCTCTTCGCGAACGCGAAGAACAAAGTCTCAACAGCAAAATCCTTCTTTGCAAACGCGATAGTCTCCTCGTGAACGTGAAGAACAACACCAGAACCAGCAACTAGCAGTATCAAAACACCCAAACTTGGTCCGGAACCACCCCGAATTAAACCCGAGGCCCCGTCCAATTGTACCAACTAGTCCCAATACATAACACGAACCTGCTCGAGGCCTCAAATCATATCAAACAACATCAAAGCCATGAATCATACCCCAATTCAAGCCTAATGAACTTTGAAATTTCAAATTTTATATCTTGTGCCGAAACACATCAAATCAATATGGAATGACTTTAAATTTTGCACACAAGTCATAATTGACATAACGAAGCTATTTCAATTTCTAGAATCGGATTCCGGCCCCGATATCAAAAAGTCAACCCCCGGGTCAAACTTTCCAAAAATTCATCTTTCGCCATTTCAAGCCAAATTCCTCTACAGATCTCCAAATAATTTTCCGGACACGCTCCTAAGTCCATAATCACCATACGGAGCTATTGACATCATCAAAATTCCATTCCGGAGTCGTCTTCACACAGTTCTGACTATGGTAAAAATCCTAAGACTTAAGCTTCCGTTTTGGGGATCAAGTGTCCCAAATCACTCAGAATCATCCGGTAACTGAATTCAACCACGCACGCAAGTCAATACACATAATAAGAAGCTGCTCAGGGCCTTATGCCGCCAGACAGGGCTTAAATTCTTAAAACGACAAGCCGGGTCGTTACCAAATTGTAGTCCCCAATCCTTGCGTTTGCATTAGCATCTCTGTTACGTTCATCTTGATTTTTTTTTAATCTTGATGACGAACCTGAATCTCTATTAGCGAACCTATGATCAGCCCGCACGTTTTGGAATTTGGAACGAGTTTCTCGCCCAGAAGGTCCCATATAAGGCTCGTACCTACTTTTACCGGACCTCTTCTCAGGTTCTCACCGCCTCGAAACTGTTTTTTCTTCAACCCTTGACTAAGCTACGGTATCTTCTTCGATCCATAACTTGGTACTGTACCTATTATAGACATCATTCCATGTCGTGGCACGGAATTCTCATAGGCTCTCTTTAAGCCTCCTTGTAGCTTCTGAACTTTTCTTGTTTAAATTGCTTGCAAATGTCATGGCCGCCCAATTGTTAGGTACTCTTGGAAGCAACATTCTTTCACGTTGGAATCTGTTTACGAATTCTCGAAGCAATTCTGTATCTCCTTGATTTACTTTGAATATATCCTCCATTCTCTTTTCAACTTTTTGTGCACCCGAGTGTACTTTTATAAATAGATCTGCAAGCTCAGCAAAAGAATCAATAGAATTTTCAGGTAAAAGAGAGTACCATGTTAACACTCCTTTAGTAAGTATTTTCCCAAACTTTTTGTCCAATACAGATTCAATTTCCTGCTTGGTTAAATCATTTCCTTTTACTCCTGTGGTGAATGCAATAACGTGGTCACGTGGATCGGTCGTTCCATCACATTTCGGGATGTCAGGCATTTTGAAATTTTTGGGAATTGGTAATGGAGTTGCGCTTGGTTTCCATGGTTATTGTGAATATTTATCGAAATCAACTCCTTTGATCACATGTGGTACGCCGGGTATTTGCTCTATACAGTCATTTTGTTCTTTCACCTGTTTCTGCAAGGTTAGTATTAAAGTTTGTAAATCAAAATTATTAGGAGTACCTGGTCTCCCATCACGTGATTCGTTGGGAGTTCCTCTCCTTCCAGAATTAGCCAACCCTGATTGTGGAATTTTCACAGTTGCAACATTGTTCGGTGGAGGTGTGGGTGGTACAGTTGGTAATCCCCTCACGAAAACTTGGAGAGCATCATTCACGTACTCAGCAATTAACTGCTTCACAACATCTTGTTCTACAGTTTGTTCATTTCCATGTTGTTCATTGTTATGAGTAGTGGATCTTTCTGGTGATACTTCTCTTGAATTGTGTGGGGTTCCTTGAGATGATGGAACTGGGGTTCCTTCCACCTGCTGGTTGTTGTCATTGATATTCGACATGATTCAGTTGAAAGAGAGTGATTTGGAAAGTAAGAGAAGATTATCAGATTCCCGGTAATGGAACCAATTTGTTTAACCAAAGAATCAGATTCTCAGTCAAAGCCTATCTTTAGAAGTACTCGGGTTACTGATAATCAAGAAATTCAATATTCTCTTAAAAATAAGAAAAGAAATCGGAAAAAATGGCGAAGTAATCAGTAGAAAGCACAAGAAAGTAATTATATTCTAATGTTCATCAGAACGTGTCCTTACAAGTGAAATTCCCTTCCCTTATATAGGAATTTACAAATATAATGTTTCTTCCCTTTTATGACAGAATCATTATGAGCATTAATGACATTAATGAAACGTTATAATTGGCAACCGTAACTGTTCATGAAGATTCTGAAACGGTTTCAATTCTTCTTCCACATTAATTTGAGGTTCACGAATTTTCCCTCTTTACTGTCTTGATTCATCCTGCCTGTGTCTATTCACTAAATAATTTAGGCTCGGGCAACCGTACCTTATTTGTCTCGTGAGTGATTTGCTCGTACCTGTTGTAAATCGTGACTCTTTTTAATGCGACACTCCAGTTGTCATCTTCTTAGTAATCCACGTATCTTGCCATGTCATCCTCATATTATTTCACATGTAATATTTATTTTTTACTAATATAATATCCACCACATAATGCAATATTTGGGTCCCAAAGAATATTGCCAACAAACCCTACACTTTGCAAATATGCTTATGCTTATGCTTATGTGAGATAGACTCTACTAGCCAAAATATTGGCCATAATTACAAATTTTTACCTTGGCCTAGTTTTGGTTAGTATAGTAAATTTGCTCCACCTTCTCCGCAAAATCCCCAATGGGTATATGTCAAAATTTAATGCCATCAAAATCAGACAAGTCGTCTGATACCAAATCTGTAGTAGGGCCTATAACAGTGGAGCCCAATAAATTATACAACAAACCAGATCTGTGTGCTTTCATGATCACAAGAGCACCTTGAAAATTTTTTAGAACTCCACCTTCACCGGTGAATTTGTACCCATGGGATTCTAAAGTGCCCAAATAGATGAGATTTTTCTTCAACTCTGGAATATATCTAACATCGGTGAGAGTTCACACCACACCATCGTGCATTCAGATCCGAATTGTACCTTTGCCAATAACGTTACAAGTAACATTGATACCCAGTTGGACAACTCCACCTACAATTGAATCATATGTAGAAAACAAGTCTCTGCTAGGACACATATGATATGAACAACCGGAATCTAAAATCCACTCATTGTCTAATCTGAAATTAGTTTCAATTGCTAAAAATATAGTTCCCTCAATCTCATCAGTTGCTACACTAGTTTCGGCGATGTCAGTATTTTTGTGCTCATTTTTTCTTTCTTTATGCTTTTCTTTATTTTTCAGTTTATAGTACTCAGAGATAATGTGACCTTTCTTATGACAATAGCGACAGTCTAAATTATTGTATATGGATATGGAGTCGGATTTGCCCCTAACAAACAAGCCAACTTCCGCTTGAGTTCCACTAGCTTCCCTAGTAATATCACTATCTATCTGTTCTTTTGATTTTAAGATAGATTTAATATCCTTATAAGAGATATTATCCTTTGCATAAAGCATAGTATCTCTTATATGCTTAAAAGGTGGGGGTAGAGAACAAAGCAGTAACACGACTTGATCCTCATCTTTAATTTCAGCATCTATATTATTCAAATCCATAAGAATGGAATCAAAGGTGTCAAGATGAGAGAGAATAGAGGTACCATCACCCATAAGAATTGTATAAAGCTTCTGCTTCAGGTAAAGTTTATTTTTCACTGTCATCTTCATATATAAGGTTTTTAATTTTTTCCACATACCTTTGGATGTGGTTTTTACAGAAACTTCACGTAAAACCTCATCTGAGAGATTTAAAATGATACATGCTTTCGCCTTTTTGTCTATGATGGCAAACTCCTCATCCGTCATTTTATCCGTCTTTTTCTCCTTTCCTTGCAACGCCAAATCTAAGCCATCCTGAATTAGGAATTTAGGATAGCTTTCATCTTTAATTGCCACATTCCGAAATTTGCACTTCGATCAAATTTCTCAACATAAGTCTTTGTTAAAGTTATATTGGCTAATGAAACAAACCCGATTAGATCCGGTGTCTTCTTTATCTACTTTAATTGCCGTTATTATCAACTTGCATTGCCTTTATTATTGTCATTATAACGTTGTTAGGCTAAATTCCGCACTATCCGAATTCACGATCCTAACACTAAGTATGTATTGAAATGAGTATGTAATTTTTTTTAACATGTATTTTCTTATTATGATCAATTAAACTTTTACTATAATCTTTAATTCATCTTTATTAATGTAAAAATTATGCTCCTGGATGGTTAAAAGAGAACTGACTTGAAGCTAAATTAAATTAAGAACTTTTACCCTCTGTCTGTGCTCTCATTATAGAAGAGATTGTCTAGCTCTCATTTACAGCCTTCTAATTTAGAGGGTGTTTGGATTGGCTTAAAAGTTGGTCAAACCAGCTTAAAGGCACATTTTATCTTGTTTGAGTGTTTGGCAAATCTAAAAATAACTTTTAAGTCAAATACTTTTAAACTGAATTAAGACAAAAGCCACGAGTCGGGGATGCCCAACTTATTGCTTGTTGGCTTAAAATTTTTTTATGTTTGACCAAGTAATTGACCTTATTATCCCTCCTTTTTTAAAAAATTATAAAATACCCTTGGTTTACTAATTAATTCATAACGTCATTTTTTTTTCCCATCTTCCATTTTGACGTGCAGGTATCTTTCTTCACATTATTATAATAAATAAGTAGCTTTATTTTTTCTGTGATAAGTAATTAATAAGATCCTTAATTACCTGACATTAGACAAATGTGAGAACTAGCAGAGTAGAAAAGAAAGAAACGATGCAAAGGCTGAGGCATTAATTTTATTGGCATTAATTTATACTTCTATTACGTTTTTTCATTTCACTCTAGAAATAAATAATTTTATTTAGTAGTTGAATATTCAGAGCAAAAGTATGTTACAATTCTATTGGCATTCAGTTTATATTTATTAAAAATAATCTGATCTAATTAATTTAATTTAGAGTTCATTAAGACATAAATTAGTTCGTATTTGAATTAATTTTACATTAAGAATGTTGTAGTAATAAGCTTATTTTTAGTGTTAACAGCTTTAAAGATATTTCGATCATTTTAAAAGTGCTTATTTGCACTTGTTTACCAAACGATTCAACAACTTTTTTCAACTTCATCACTTTTATCCAAACGCATAAACTTATTTAGAAAACAAGCTCCAACTCTAAAAATGTGCTTTTAAGCACTTGTGCTTAAAAGCCACTTTTTTTAAGCCAATCCAAACGGTTAATCTCAAGACCCTCATACAAGAGTCTCTTTTATGTCTTGGAAAGAAGCGTTCTCTTCTCCGAGCTTGCTTGGTTTTTGTTAAATTGCATTTAAGTTTGGGGAGAAAAGGAAATAATGAGAAAAGATATAAGAATATTTATTATATTCAACCTACGTGATGAAAAAACTTATTTTTAGGAGCTCAAGGTATGTTCTTTTATGGCATTTATAACTTAAAATATGGTGTAGACATCAAAATTTTATGTTATCAAATTCATATAAAATTTGGGCAAAATTTTAAATTTAAAATACTACGAGTAGAGTCCATCGAGATTTATCAGAGGCTACTCTATATGAAACCGTAACTTGGAGGCTATTCTACCTGAAGCCCTAGCTTGGAGGGTACTCTACCCAAAATCCTAGCTACACCTATAAAAAAGGGTCATATATTCCCTTTGAAAGCATCTCAAAATTCCATAAAAAATCATGGAATATTTACAAAGAGATCAAAGACATCAAAAAATTATCTTTCTCAAAGCCACCGAAGTGATCAACGAATGTTCTTCCTTTTCATGAAAATCATACATCCTAAGAAAGTTCACATCATCCTATGTTCGAGAAATACGCTGGTTAAGCCCTCGAATCATGAAGAACGATCTAGAGAGAAGAATCAAGGGAACAAACAGAATTGTACCCGCATCATTTTATCAATAAAATTATGTTTCTTCATATTTATATTGTGGTTACAATTTATTTTTGTATCACAAATAATTTATTGCAAACACATGGCGCAACACTCAGAGGCGGACCTATGTGTCATGTAGAAGGTCACTAGACCCTATAAACTTCAGCAGAAATTTTATATAAGTATATGTGTATACCTTAAAATGGTTAATTTAAAATATTTGGCACCCTGAATGCTAAAAGCCTTTAGAGGCATTGATTGAATAGAAAATTATGTCCCCGCTGTGTTAAAATCTTGGGTCCGCCTCTAATAATACTTGTATGAGGTGTTGTAGTTTGCAATTTTATGGATCTCTCTCCGCCATCCTGTATGATGAAAAAAAGGTAGTATATCATTTGGTTTAGTAGTTTGTGTTGACATTTTCCCCACGTAGTTTCTCATTTTATTATTGTCAGAGCTTGATTTAGCAAATAGAACCTAAGAAGTCAAGTGCTATGAGGAATACTCTTGCATCGACAAATAGATTCTTATGTTTCTAATTCTTTAGACAATATTATTATTTATGACATTATCACACATCCTTCCGCCTTCCTATATAACTAATTGTTTTTTTCTAATTTGAACTTTTACATGCTGCTCGACACTAGAACTAGAATTGCTCCTTTACGTTGTCGATAAAAAATGTTATTTGAGAAACATGAAACAACCTCAAATCATTTGAACTGGAATTGCTCCTTCCGTCTAGTGTTCATGCATATACATGTTTGAAGTTCAGGTATAACTCTTTGAAAGAAATTCAGGCATGTATGCCTGAAGTTCAAGCATAATACTATACTGACTATTTGTGCACAACATTAAAGAAATGGCTAAAAATTAAATGGGGGCTAAAAAGTTACCGCCCATTAAATTTCCTCAACACAAAAAAGACCAAATATTTTCTCACCAGCTTTTACTTCTCTCACGCGTTTGTCTTCTCTGCCCTCTTCTCGTCTTCTTCGCAATCCTTTTACCTGAGGACAAGAATTCTGCTACTACGACACCACCGTCAAATTCACGGCCGGGTATGTTTACATTTTTGTTAATTGCATAGGAATAGGAAGACGAAATGATAGAAATAAAGACTCTGGTAGTGAAGCCTTCGGGCGCAACAATAATAAGAACAAGAACAGAAAATAAGAAGGTACAATTGATTAGAGTTTTGAGTAGATTGTAGTATTAGTTTGCCAGAAAATTTGTGTCCTTACAATGATTACATAACTCACTATTTATAGTTACGTCTAGGAAATGAGGTCCTAGGATCGTGCCCTTCTTTAATATCAATTATGAGGGCGAAGATGTAAGGGTGAGCATAAATGCCAAATTGCTTGTAACGAGAAACATATTTAATGCCGTGGAATAATTCTCTATTAAATGCTACAGAGCGAGGAATATTTATTGCATCTTTATGAGCCTTATTCTTTCCAGTGACAGACAGGACCGTTGCCATCGATTTTGGCTATCCCCGTCTTAGGTTTCATGTGTCCCTCTTTTGGGTGGCGACGTAGCATAACATATTTTACCATATACACCTATAGGATTAGGGTTAGGGAATGTAATTCTGACTTGGCTTTGGACTTGTGGTAATGTTTCTTTTCGATTTTTCAGTGGCCTCGGTTTTTATTCGGTATAGTATTTTGACTAGAAAGCATATAATGTATTTGTCACGATTCAAAATCCCACCACAGGCGTCGTGATGACACCTAATCTCTAAGACTAGGTAAGCCGATTTCAACTACCTTTTGAAGCCATTTTGTTTTGAATTAAATAAATAATCAAAACTGACAGCGGAACAAATATGAATATACAACCTTCCAAGACCGGTAAAACTGAGTCACGAACTCTAACTGAATACATAGAATGATCACGAGGACCGAATATACAATATTGTTTGATTACAAGTTAACAGTACAATGAAATGAAAAGACTCCAAGGGACTGCGACGACCAAGCAGCTCTACCTTGAATCCTTACGATCCCGCTTTAACTCTGCTCAAGTTTGTTATCTTCAATGCCTGGCTCTGCACAAAATGTGCAGAAGTGTAGAGTGAGCACACCACAGCGGTGCCCAGTAAGTATCAAGACTAACCTCAATGGAGTAGAGATGAGGTACAGTCAATACACTCACTAGTCTAATAACCTGTGCAATATGATATACAAAATAATAGGAAACTAATAATAATAAAGGCAGGATAAAACAACTAGTGATATGCACAATAGACAATAGGAATACCATTAATATCACTCAACAATTAATAAACACAATTCCACCCAATTAAATCAAGCACTTCAAATAAATGTCTTTCACATAGTTCTTCCACGTAACTCTCTTTCAAATATAATTTTCTCAAATAATTATTTTTCAAATATAATTCTTTCAATAAATCTTTTCAAATACAATTTCCTCAAATAAATATCTTTAATATAATACTTTCAATTAAAAAGTCATCATGTGACACCTCATTTCATAATCATCAAAATAAGTGTCTCGGCCCATTTTATATTTTTTTTTCGTAAACACGGGTCTCAGCCCATTTTCATATTTCCACGGCACCTCGTGCCCATAATTAAATCATCATATTTTTCCGGCACCTCGTGCCCTCATTTCATATCACAACTGCACGGACAATTCACGTGCCAAATATCATTATCATTTCATCACAGCACCTCGTGCCCATATTTTATATCACAACTGCACGGACAATTCACGTGCCAAATATTCCCATTTCATATCACAATTCACGGCACCTCGTGCCCACATTTCATTTTATAAACCGCCTGGCAATAGCCACATGCTCCCAATTTCAACATAAATCAGATTATTATCAATTTACTAACAACAAGACAAGTTGCACAAGGTATAAAAATAACACAAGAAAATCACAACATCACATGAAAATTGTCAACACCACAACCCCACATCATCACATATCGTCCCTGACAATAACCACCCTTATCGCTCCTATTGCCACCTTTATCGCTCCTATAGCCACCCTTATCGCTCCGCCCAAACAATATCAATAGCCACAATTATCGCTCCTATTGCCACTCTTATCGCTCCTTTAGCCACCCTTATCTCTCCGCCCAGACAATATCAATAGCCAACAAACACAACAGTGAAATGCCACCCTTATTACCACATAATATCAATGGTGAAATGCCACCCTTATCTCCCTAAAATAACAACTCACACAATATAATAATTTACACGGGAAAATATCACAACAACATAACAAAAATCAATTCATATCACAATTTGCCCAACGGCCACAACTAAATTTTAAAGCTACAACCAAGTCATTTAATTTCACAACAAATAGCCAAAAACTCCACACAATGTGTACAACACCCAAAAATAATCAATAGAGATAGAAATTACTCAACATAAAGCAAAGACTTCGTTTAAATTTAATAATTATATAAACACCTCTTCTTAAGCTCATTTAATTAATTATTTGCAGAAGGAAAATCCATAATGAAATTTAATTACAATAATTATCAAACCAGCAAATTTATGAAATTTCATAAATAATCAAACAACAATCACATCACATTGTCATATAACAACAAAGTTGACAACAAGGATTTATGCACGACAAGTAGATGATTAAATATATGCCAATAATTATCCAATTTATTACACAATATGCTCAAGAGTTTAACTCAATAAATTTTGCAAATATAAACCAAGCACGTACTCGTCACCTCGCGTACATGGTTTTCAATTACACAAATGGCACATAAGACTCAATGCCTAAGGGAAAATTCCCCCACTCGAGGTTAAGCAAGACACTTACTTCTTTGAAGTTATGCCGATATTCCAAAATCGCCTTCTTGCTTGAATTGACCTCCGGGCCGTTCAAATCTATCCAAATTAATTGTATAATTTCATTAAAATTCATTGGAAACAATTCCGGATAATAATATGTCGACTTAAAATTTTATTCCAAAAAGTCAACAAAAGTCACGCCTCTCGGAACCCGACAAAATTTTCATGAAATCCAAACACCCATTCCGATACGAGTTCAACCATATCAATTTTATCAAATTCCGATACCATTTCGTCCCTCAAATCGTGATTTTTCATTTTGAATTTTTTTTTTCAAAAACCACCTTTTTCCTCAACTCAAAACACAATTTAAATGATAAATATAAAGATAGAATCATGGAAATAAATAGATTCTAGGTGAAGAACACTTACCCATAAGGAATCGCTCAAAACCTAGCTCTTACAAGTCAAAATGTGATAAAAATGGCCTAAACCTCGATTTGGAAATCTTATATTCTGCCCAGGTGATTGTGCATCGCAAACGCGGAGAAAGGATCGCGTTCCCGAGGAAGAAAAATAAACTGTCCAGTTGTGCTTCGCGAACACGATGGGTTGTTCGCGAACGCGGAGAGGAAAAATCTAATGGCCCACGACTGACTTACGTGAACACGAGCAAAGGGCCGCGAACGTGAAGAATAAGAACAGGAAACCTTCGCGAACGCGAGATGCTCTCCGCGAACGCGAAGAAGAAACATGAGGCTGCCATGAAGAGCTTCGCGAACGCGGTGAAGGAAAAGACAAACTTTCGCGAACGCGATGGGCTGAACGTGTACGCGAAGAAGCAGTATAAGGTGGTCAGCAGTAACACTTCACGAACGCGAGGTGATTTTCGCGAGCGCGAAGAAGAATACCAGAAAACAGAAACATCAGTTCAAAAATAGAAGGAAATGGTCCGTAGCCGATCCGAAATACACCCTAGGCCCTTGGGACCCCGTCTAAACATACCAACAAGTTCCACGACCTAACACGGACTCGCTCGAGGTCTCAAATCACATCAAATAACGCCAAAAATACAAATTGCACCACGAATCGAATTTATGAACTTCCAAAACTTACAACTTCTAAAACTCGTGCCGAAACCTATCAAACCAACCCGGAATGATGTCAAATTTTGCAGGCAAGTCCCAAATAACATAACGGAGTTGTTCCAACTCTCGGGATCGCATTCCGACCCCTATATCAAAAAGTCCACTTCCGGTCCAATTCTCCAAAAAATCGACTTTCGCCATTTCAAGCCTAAATTGGCTATAAACCTCAGATTCATAGTCCGGACACGCTCCTAAGTCCAAAATCACTCAACCGAGCTAACAGAATCGATAGAACTCCATTCCGGAGTCGTTTTCACATAGTTCTGACTACGGTAAAAATCCTAAGACTTAAGCTTCCATCTCAAGGACTAAGTGTCCCCAAATCTCTCTGAATCATCCGTAAATTAAACTCGACCACACACGCGGGTCATAATACATATTGCGAGGCTGCTCAAGACCTTAAGTCACTGAATGGGGCGTAAATTCTTAAAACGACAAGTCAGGTCGTCAATATCATGTTTACATAATTAATTCCGTAAAGTGATAAGATAATTAAACAACCTAAACTTTGTGACCAGATGAAT
This sequence comes from Nicotiana tomentosiformis, assembly GCF_000390325.3. NCBI lineage: Eukaryota > Viridiplantae > Streptophyta > Magnoliopsida > Solanales > Solanaceae > Nicotiana > Nicotiana tomentosiformis. Next base: position 11,278,084 of record NC_090818.1, read on the forward strand.
CCTTAATACCATGTTTATATGCTCTTTTATCGTGTATACGGGTAAAATCTGAGTTCATGATACACTCCGGCCTCCAATAGGATAAAACGAGCTCGAGATATGATTGCGAAGGATCAAAATCGAAGCAAAGGTCTCTTCAATTCAGAATCGGGGGGCACGTTGTCTGCCTTCTAGATTATCGGGGTCATGATTCGAGATCGATCCAAATCCTAAAAGATTTCAGAGGACATTGTCGGTCAATCAAGAACGACCAACAAAAGGTCGTAATATCCACGACCGGCCGAATATGGCTTGGATCTCGGCACGTATCGATGAATAATCGGCAATCAGTTAAACAGAAGATTTTTTTACCTTTTATAGAGTTGGACTTAGAGTAGGATTCTCCTACTATATAAAGGGGGGAGGGAGGTCTGATAATTCATTAGGTACATTGTAACACGTATTCCAAAGCAATATCCTACTACTTTCACTACTATTGCAAGCTCTCTCTCTCTCGTTCATTAATATTGTTTACTGTGAGCCTGGATCGAAGGTGAAAAAGTCACTAAGGCTGGAATCATCCTCCTCGTACGGTTTGAATTTATAGTATCTTTACTTGTCCATTCTAATTTAGTTTATTATTTTGTATCGAATTAATCCGCATATCATTAAAATCACTCAAAAATTTAATTGTTATCCGATTTTGAGGTAAATAGTTTGGTGCCCACCGTGGGGATAAGGATAATAGTGGCAATTTGATACAAATTTCCATAACATACCCTACTTTACACTTTTTCTTTGAAGTGTCTTTGATTTCAGGTCAAAGTTTAAAATGTCGAACTCCCAATCTGCCCCTCTAAACACGGATGTTGAGTCTGGCTACCATGGCGAGAACAATAATACAGTGCTCTGTAATGAGTTGTCCCCTTCCGATCCCAATGGAATTTCGATCGCGGACCCGATCGATGCCAACTCACATATGGCCATTAACACGAATTTGCCTACTGATACTGAGAACAACGTCCGCGGGAGAGTCCGATCAGTAGCCCAAAATACTCGTGATGGTGAAGGAGATGGGATCAATTTACGGGTGATCTTCGAAATGCTGCAGGCTCAGCAGGCAACAATAGCCCAACTGCAGAACCAAAGCCGCGCTCACAGTAGAGTTGAGCCCGAACCATCCTGGGAAAACACTCGCATAAATGAACTAGCCACAAATAGGCTAAATGAAGCTGAACCCGGGACCAACCCCGAGATAACAAAGATTCTCGAGGAATTGACAAAATGGGTAGAAACGGGAGAAAAGAAGATCGAAGCCAACCACAAGAAGGTGGAGACCTACAACTCCAGGGTCGACCAAATCCCCGGAGCACCACCAATATTGAAACGCCTAGACTCCAAAACGTTTGTTCAAAAACCTTTTCCTCAGAGCGCGGTTCCGAAGCCGATCCCAAAGAAGTTCCGCATGCTTGAAATTCCTAAGTACAACGGAACAACTGATCTAAATGAACATGTGACCTAGTACACGTGCGCCATCAAGGGGAATGACTTGGAAGATGATGAGATCGAATCTGTCCTGCTGAAAAAGTTCGGAGAGACCTTGTCAAAAGGAGCTATGATATGGTATCACAACTTGCCCCCAATTCTATCGACTCATTTGCTATGTTTGCAGATGCTTTTGTAAAAGCGCACGCCGGAGCCATCAAGGTCGAGACCAGGAAGTCAGACCTTTTCAAGGTAACGCAAAGAGATAATGAGATGCTTAGGGAGTTTGTGTCAAGGTTTCAAATGGAACAGATGGACCTGCCGCCGGTGGCAGATGATTGAGCCGTTCATGCCTTCATCCAAGGACTCAATACTCGAAGCTCATTGGCTTCGCAGCAGTTGAAGCAAAATCTGGTAGAATATCCAGCTTCAACTTGGGCCGATGTGCATAACCGATACCAATTAAAAATTAGGGTCGAAGATGATCAGCTTGGGGCCCCTTCCGAGTATGTTTATCCCGTCTGAGCTAGTGACAGATCCAAAAGAGACATTGATCATGAACCAAGGTCAAGTAGAGATCGGTATAAACCATACAACGGTGATCGTAGGGGTAACGGGTCTGGACGAACCCCTGTGAGATGTGATGCTGCTGCTATCAGAGTACAACTTCAGCGTTGATACTGTTGCTGCTATCGTGTCTACCATCAGACGTATCAAAGACACCAAGTGGCCTCGACCTATACATTCCGATCCAGCCCAAAGGGATCCCATCTTAATATGTAAATATCATGGCACTCATGGCTACAGAACAGAGGATTGCCAACAATTGAGAGATGAAGTAGCCAGGTTATTCAACTACGGATATCTCTGGGAGTTCCTGAGCGATCGAGCCAAAAACCATTTCAGGAATAGAGATTCTAGTAAGAAGATCGGGTAGGAGGAGCCTCATCACGTCATTAACATGATCATCGATGGGGTCGACATTCCCTAGGGGCTGATGTTAAAGTGCACCAAAGTGTCAATCACGAGGGAAAAATGGACTAGAGATTACATACTAGAAGGAACCTTGTCTTTCAACGACGAGGATGCTGAAGGCATCGTACAGCCCCACAACGATGCACTGGTAATATTTGTACTCATAAATAAAGCTCGAATTAAGCGTGTGTTAATTGATCCAGGCAGCTTGGCTAATATCATTAGATCGAGGGTCGTGGAACAAGACCAAATTGTGCCTGCAGTCAGGGTTCTAAACTGATATAACATGGCATGTGAGACCACTAAAGGGGAGATAACATTACTGGTGAACATCACCGGAACCATTCAGGAAACAAAGTTCTGCGTGATCGAAAGATACATGAGGGCAGTACTCTCGACGCTGCATCAAGTGCTGAAATTCTCGACGCCAAGAGGGATTAAAACAGTTTACGGAGAACAACCGTCCGCAAAGGAGATGTTCATGATCGACGAGATGATCCCGTTATGTCACGACCCAAAAACCACTAGTCGTGATGGTACCTAACTCGATCCACTAGGTAAGCCAACTAACAGAAAATACAATCCAAAGAAGATTATAGGAAAGTAGTAAATAATCATCTGAACATTTATGAATTGACCCAAGAACAGGTTGTACGAATCACGAGCTTCTAAGACTTGGAATTTCAAAACTGATACAAATAATTCCACGTTATGTTTAAAGTTACATAAAAAGATTAGCAAAACCTAAGCTAACAAGGACAAGTGGAAGCTATATCCGGAATGCACGAACATCTTCAGAGTCAGCACCCGACATCACCAACAACTCTGCTGCAAAAATCTGCACGCAATGTACAGAAGTGTAGTATCAGTACAACCGACCCCATGTACTAGTAAGTATCTTGTCAAACCTCGTCGAAGTAGTGACGAGGCTTTTCGTTAAAAGATGCTTATTGTTATAACCTGTACATTAGACTAACAGTACATGCAGTTCAAAACATAACAAATAAGAGTATTGTATACAACTCTGCGGGACAGTCAACAATTACTAGAAGGAATCATAGTAGAAGATTTACAATCTGTTCTGGTATGAGAAGTATATCCAAGATATCATGTCTAATGGCACGGTAACACCACCCGTGCTTCTATCTCTTCCTCACCGTATATAAATAATTTATGTATCAAATCAATTAGTACGGCAACACCCTTCGTGCGTTCAAATCATCCTTCCAAATGTACATATAACAGAACCAACCAGATGGCAGAAACACCGATAACAGGAATTACAAAGTAGGAAATACGCAAGTTACAACAGTGGACAAGGATCTCTACGTGGGCAACAGTAAAAGACTGGGCGGAAAGCACGTGAGTAATAACAACAATTGTAAAACAAAGAATATCAACTTCAATTAACTAGCATAATGGAGGCCTAAGTACAAATATAGCAAACAAGAAGGAAACGCATGATCTTTACAAGTTAACAAGTAAGGGCATGAATGACTAGCATGGTGGAAGGCTTATACTAAAGTGCAACAGAATAGATACGACATGAGTATAATTATAAAATCAGGAAATAGGCATGGCATTTGCAAGTTTAGCAAGTAGAAGGTATGAGCAACACAATAACAATTGAGATAAAGATCATGACAGATTAATAGCAACAAATCACATCAAATCTATAATTATGACAATAACAGTTCAAGGTAAAGACATGAACATATACATGGAAAAACAGATATCACAACATAATGCATGTCCCTCATCCTCGCCTGCACGAAAACACCCATCGTGCCATGACCTCACGATAATATAAAAGCATAACAGTACAAACAAAATGGCACGACATCACCCTTCGTGCTTTACACTCTCATAACATGGAACGGCATCGCCCTTCGTGATTTTACTCTCAATAATATGGCACGACATCACCCTTCGTGCTTTTACTCTCAATAATATGACACAGCATCACCCTTCCTGCTTTGCTCTCAATAATATAGCACGACATCACCCTTCGTGCTTTATACTCTCCCTCACATGATAATGTATAAACCATGGCAAGGCATAACCCTTCGTGCTTTACCCTCTTCCTTACCAGCATATGAATATCAATGACAAACAAGGCAAGAAGCATAAATAAGATCAAGGAGAGTGTTTTAACGGATATTCTAAAAAAAATCCCAATCACAACTTTCCAAGTCAACAATGATTCAATAACCCTCAAGAACCGTATTATTCAAATACTTCCACAAATATCACAAATGATCCACAACACAAGCATAAAGTCTAGTATCTCAAGAATATCGACCGTAGTAATGTAATAATGATTTCGCATAGAGATGACCGAATTAGACACATCAATGTATTCTCAGAATTTTCGTCAAGTTTGATCATGTTATAATGAGCTAAGTCTTGATTTCTATCATTTAATATTATGTTCTTAGTTTCTAAGAGTCAAGTAAGGCATGAAGCAGGAGATCACAAAATTCTACAAACATAAATGTAACATAGTCCAGCCCCCGAGCATGATTAACCCTGGCACATACATATACGCTCTTTACCTCATATATGTATCACCCTCGCATGTGGAAAATAATGACAAATAGGAGGAAAAATTCCCTCAACAAAATTATGCAAAATACTTACCTCAATTTGGCTAACTCAACACTCAATCTAGCCTTTTTCCTTTACAAATCGCCTCCGCCTGGCTCAATCTAGCCAATGATGACTTGAATACATCACACAATGCAAGAGAAAACACTTTCAATTAATAAAGCAGTGACTTTTATTAGATTTCTAAAACGTCAATAAAAGTCAAACCCCCGGCCCTCCCGATCAAAACCCAGGTCCAAGGGTAGGTCTTGACTACCCATGGCCTCACGAGTCCAAATATGTGTTTTGTTTCCAAATCCGAGTCCTATTCGACTCTCAAATCCTAGATTTTCATTTTTCAAAACTTTGACAAAATCCCCAAATTTTTCCCTAGATTTTCCATTTTTTGATGTTAAATCTTATATAAAATCATGAAATATATTTGAGAAATGATTAAAGATACTTACCCAATGATTTGGTATGAAAATCCCTTCACAAAATCGCCTCTCATCGAAGCTAGGGTTCAAAATATATGAAAATGAAGGTAAGACTCGGAATTCTCAGCACTTAACAGGTTGCAGATGTCACATTTGCGACAAGGGGGTTTGCAAATGCGACCCTCGCAAATGCGAACAATGTATCGTAAATGCGAACTGGAGGGCCTCCTGCTTAGGTCGCAATTGCGACCCTATACTTCGCAAATGCGAAGGCAGAAATTTTGCAAATGCCATAGAGTTCTTCGCAAATGCGAACTCTCCCCAGCAACCCAGACTTCGCAAATGCGATGGCTTATTCACAATTGCGATTGTCGCATTTGCGACCAATACATCGCAAATGCGATGACACCAGCACTTGCACTCAAGAATTATGAAAAATCATTTCGAAACTCACCCGAGCCCTCAGGGCTCTAAACCAAATATGCACACAAGTCTAAAAATATCATACAAACCTGCTCACATGATCAAAACATCAAAACAAACTCTAAAACCACGAATCGGACTCCAAAACGTATGAAGATTAACTTTTACTTCAAGAACTTCTAGAATCGCAACCAAGCGTCCGAACCTTATCAAATCAACTCCGAATGGCGCCAAATTTTGCAAACAAGTTCTATATGACAAAACGAACCTACTCAAAGCTTCAAATAATGCCTAACAACCTCGAAATGACGAATCACACCTCAAGTCAAAATCAACGAACTTTGAAACTTCAACTTCTACATTAGATGCCGAAACCTATCAAATCGCCTCCAATTGACCTCAAATTTTGCACACAAGTCACATTTGCCATTACGGACCTATGCCAACTTCCGGAATCGGAATCCGACCCCGATATCAAAATGTCCATTGCCGGTCAAACTTCTCAAAAATCCAACTTTCGCCATTTCAAGACTAATTCGACTACAGACCTCTAAATTACAATTCGAGCGCGCTTCTAAGTCCAAAATCATCCAACGGAGCTAACGGAACTGACAAAAATCCATTCCGATGTCAAATGCTAAAATGTCAAACTTGGTCAATTCTTCCAACTTAGAACTTAAATCTTGAAGTTCATTCTTCCAAATCGATTCCGGATAACTTGGAAACCAATACCGACGATTTACGCAAGTCATAATACATTGTGTGGAGATACTGGAGCCCTCAAAATACCGAGCGAAGTACAAATACTCAAATCGACCAGTCGGGTCGTTACACGGTATCCACACTTTCGACATCGAAGGGTCTAGGTCCGGTGGCCTGAGACGAAACCTAATAGCAATTACCAATACCTGCGTCAATCGAATCGGAGAAGCATGGGATGAATGAGGATGATGACTACTGAGTTTCCAGATCTTTCATAATCCCCGATGATTCCGACGCCACCAAATCAACAGTCGAAGAATTGGATCAAGTAATATTGATCGAACACCTGCCTGATCGTAAGGTACACCTGGGCACGGGGCTAAGTCCCAATCTCAGGAAAAAACTCATTCAATTCCTTATAGCTAACATAAATTATTTCACTTGGTCCCACCTTGATATGACAGGAATTCCGCCGCAGATAACTACTTACAAGCTGAGCATGGATCCGAAGTTCCATCCGGCCAAGCAGAAAAGGAGGCCTCAGTCCGAAGTCAAGCATACATTCATTAAGGATGAGGTATCTAAATTCCTTAAAATAGGGTTCATCCGGAGGTTAAGTACCTGGATTGGTTAGAAAACGTAGTAGTAGTCCCTAGAAAGGTGAATAAATTAAGAATGTGTGTAGACTATAAAGACTTTAATAAGCCATGCCCCAATGACTCTTTCCCTCTGCAAAACATCGATCGCATGATCGATTCCACGACCGGCTACAGGATCCTCAGTTTTCTTGACGCCTACTTCGGGTACAACCAAATTCGGATGGACCCGGACGACCAGGAAAGAACGTCCTTCATCACTAAATACGGTACCTACTGGTATAACGTTATGCCATTCGGAGTAAAAAATGCCGGTACCACTTACCAACGCCTAGTAAATTGGATGTTCGAAGAGCAAAGAGGAAAATCAAAGGAGGTTTATATTGACGATACGTTGGTTAAGTCCCTGCGAGCATATGACCATTTGAAACATTTGCAGGAAACCTTTGATATATTGAAGAAATACAATATGAAGCTAAACCCGGAGAAATGCGCATTCGGAGTCAGGTCTGGGAAATTTCTCGGATTCATGGTGTCCAACTGGTGAATCGAGATTAATCCCGATAAAATCAAGGTCATCGAGGACATCACCATTGTGGATAATGTCAAGTCCGTTCAAAGGTTAACTGGGCGCATAGCCGATTTGGGTCAATTCATCTCGAGATCCTCCAACAAGATCCATCGGTTCTTCTCACTGTTGAAGAAGAAGAAGAACTTCTCGTGGACCCCATAGTGCTAACAAGCCTTAGAGTAACTCAAGCAGTACCTTTCGAGCCCGCCTTTGGTTCATACCCCGAAGGCAGACGAATAGTTGTACCGGTAATTGGCGGTATCCGAGGTAGCGGTAAGTGGAGTCATGGTCCGGGAAGAGGAAAGTACGTAATTTCCTATCTATTATATTAGCAGAACCCTAGTGGAGACCAAAACTAGGTATCCTCACCTAGAAACATTGGCGCTCTCTTTGCTAATAGCCTCTAGGATGCTAAAACCATATTTTCAATGCCATCCTGTGTGTGTTGTGACTACTTACCCACTAAGAAACATAATGCATAAGCCCTAGCTCTCGGGACGATTGGCCAAATGGGCCATGGATATCAGCGGGTACGAAATCGAATATCGACCCCGAACCGCCATCAAATCTCAAATTTTGGCGGACTTCATGGACGACTTCACGCCGACCCTAATTCTTGAGGTCGAGAAGGAGTTGTTGTTGAACTCAGAGACCTCTTCCAGAATCTGAACCCTCTTTACGGACGATGCCTCTAATGCAAAGGGGTCCGGATTTGGCATCGTGTTAAAGCCACCGACGGGTAATGTAGTTAGGCAATCTATTAAAACTGTAAAATTAACTAACGACGAGCCAAGTATGAGGCCATGATTGCAGGTCTTGAACTAGCTAAAAGCCTGGGGGCCGAGGTGGTTGAAGCTAAGTGCGATTTCCTCCTCGTGGTGAACCAAGTCAATGGAACATTCGAAGTCCAAGAGGAACGAATGTGAAGATACCTGGATAAGTTACAAGAAACTTTACATCGGTTCAGGGAATGGACTTTAGAACATGTACCTCGGGATCAAAACAGCGAGGCCGATGCTCTTGCTAACTTGGGATCGTCGGTCGACGACGATGAATTCAACTCGAGAACGGTTGTACAACTCATGAAATCGGTAGTGGAGGAAGGCCGTGCTGAGATAAGCTCGACAAGCTTAACTTGAGACTGGAGAAACAAATACATAGATTACTTGAAGACCGAAAAACTTCCCTCGGATCATAAAGAATCGAGTGCTCTATGTATGAAGGCAGCCCGATTCAGTTTGTCCGAAGACGGTACCCTATTCAGAAGAGCATTCGATGGCCCACTCGTCATATGTCTAGGACCGGGAGAAACCGAGTATGTTTTGAGGAAAGTCCACGAGGGCACCTGCAGGAACTATTCCGGCACCGATTCATTGGTTCGGAAGATAATCAGAGCCGGCTACTACTAGATCGATATGGAAAAAGTCGCAAAGGAGTTTGTGCGATAATACGATGAATGTCAGAGGCATGATCTGATGTTCCATCAGCCCGGGGAACCGCTGCATTCGGTCTTGTCACCCTGGACGTTCATAAAATGGGGAATGGACATCGTTGGTCCCCTGCCTTGGACGCCCGGTAAAGCTCAGTTTATCTTATTTATGACTAATTATTTTTTCTAAGTAGGTGGAAGCCCAGGCATTTGAGAAAGTCAGGGAGAAGGAGGTTATTGATTTCATATGGGACCACATAATATGCCGATTCGGCATGCCGACCGAGATCATATGCGACAATGGAAATCAGTTCATCGGTAGCAAAGTGAGCAAGTTTTTCGAGAACCATAAGATAAAAAGGATCCTATCAACGCCCTATCACCCTAGTGGAAATGGGTATGCAGAGTCCACGAACAAAACCATACTCCAAAACCTCAAAAAGAGGTTGACCGACGCCAAAGGAAAATGGAAGGAAATCTTGCCCGAAGTCCTATGGGCATATCGTACGACCTCAAAATCTAGTACCGGGGCCACCCCATTCTCGTTGGTCTATGTTGCCGAAGCTCTTATACCGGTCGAAGTAGGAGAATCGAGTCCCATGTTCCGATATGCGATCAAAGAATCAAACGACGAGGCCATGTGTACGAACCTGGAACTGTTAGACGAAAGGCGTGAGGCTGCCCTCGTCCCGTTGGCCACCCAAAAGCAACTGATCGAAAGATGTTATAATCGGAGAGCCAACTTTCGACACTTCATTGTTGGGGACTTGGTGTTAAGAAATATGACACTGAGTACAAAGAACCCGAACGAAGGGAAGCTGGGACCGAATTGGGAAGGTCCATATCGAATTATTGAGATCACCAGCAAAGGATAGTACAAATTCGAAACGGTGAACGGTGAACGGTGAGCGGCTACCGAACAACTGGAACATAACCCACTTAAAACGATACTCCTGCTAAGGTGCGACCCCATTCATTACTTTTCTTTACATATATTACAGATTGGACTAACACTTGCAGGTAACGACCAAGGTTTGATTCAACTATTAGTCCTGAAAGCACGCATTGCACTCTTTTTCCCTTAAACCGGTTTTGTCCCAAATGGGTTTTCCGACAAGGATTTTAACGAGGCAACAGTGGATCGTGCTAACTTAGAATTGAAGACCGACTATGAACCCGAGTCAAGGTTCGCATCAAGAGTATCCGAGCCCTCTCTAAGATCGGCCTCGAATACTGGGGGCCATCACCCTCGGGTAATGATTTTAGCAAGGAAGGAAACTTCATGCTTAAACTAGCCTGGACTTGGTGGATAGGATTTGTTGTAAGGGCCAAACGGTCAAATGAACCATGCCCACATAGACCACTAACATGAAGCTTGTACACATTTGCAAGTGTTAATCTTTTGTACATAAATAAAAGAAAGTTTCTACGACATAGGCAATGCCCGAACTTCAAAAGCTACGACCATCCCCATTCGGGGACTATTATGGCTCGGGGTTATAATCCCATTTGGAAACAACCGAACTTAAAAGTCTATGACTGTCCTAGAACGGCTCGGAGACGTCCGAGATCCGTAACCAAAACATAAGGTTTTCAAAATTTCTAAACCGTTTCAAAGGCTACCCTCGGAAAAATTATAATCTAAAAAATTCTAAGTAAACATTTTGGAGAAAGCTTACGGTCATACCAAGCCTCCACGAGTCTTAAAGCAAAACAATATCAAGAACGAGCATTGTTCGAACCTCCGAACAAGACCTAATTATTACGTGCTAAGGCATTCAAAATCTTTGCGATCGTAAAGAAAAAAGAAAAAAGAAACAAGCTTGAAATTTGTCGAAGGGAAAAAGCCTTGTATATATACATAAATATTTACAAAGGCCAAACGATCTCAACAAAATACAAAAGTAAAAAAGCAAAGAACAATCTAAAAGGCACCTAAGAAGCCCGATCTTGCGGAGCCCGCCTAGTCACCGGAACCATCAAGGTCTTCCCCATCCTCGGATCCGCCCGAACCCTCAGAATATTCCTCTTCCTCGGGCTACGCTAATTTCTTGGCCTCGACCTCGAGCCTCTTAATATTTTCAATCTCGGCCGATAAATCGAACCCTCGGGCATGAACTTCCTCGAGAGCCTCCGTCCGGGACTGCCACCTCACATATTTGACGATGGCCTTCAGAAATTCCTGAGATGCCTCAGCATCAGCTTTGTTCTGGGCCACCATCTCTTCAGCGTCGACCCTGGTTAATTCCGCCGCTAACTTGGTTGCTTCAAGCTCCTTGGCAAGGGAATCCCGTGCGACAACGGCCGAGCCCAGCGGAGCCTGGAGCCTGGAGGTGTTCGATATTTTGGGATCGGGTTTCAGCTTTCTCCTTCATTGATCAAAGTTGGGCCTCCGCCGAGGCCAGCTGCTCCTGGGTAGTCTCCTTTTCCGAAGTCAATCGGTCCATCTTCCCTTCCACTCTTCGTCCATGGCCTTGACTTCGTCGTTCTCAGCCCGGAACTGGTCGACCCGATCAACCTTCTGCTGAACCTGTGGATTCTGACCGTTAGACACCGTGTCTAGCTCATCATCACTACTTTCAAAGATTTTTACCTGTTCTAACAGGTCGGCGTGTTCTTTCTGAGCCGCGTCCAACTCGGCTCAGAGGCTTTTGACTTCCCCTTCACGTTGTTCGCTGAGAAGCTTATACATGCCTCTCTTTTTAGTAAGCTCTTTGACTTCGACATCGAGCTGGCTCTGCTCATCCCGGTACTGGAGGAAGGTTTCATGGTGGAGCACCGAGACCTGCAAATATGAGAAGAGATATTAGAATCACCAAGAACTAATTCTAATATTAGAAGGGACATTAGAATTATCAAGAATTACCCGGTTCAACGCCTGTTGTGCTTCGTTAAATAGGCATGGCACATGTACCTCGTTCATTTTTGCCTAGTGTTCTCCGGTTACCAGGCACCAGAGGTAACTAGCTATCCCTTCGGGGGCGGAAAGAATCTGGGCATCCTCTCGAATGGTGATAACGACGGACCGCTTCCGAGAAGAATCCGTGCTTGGAGCGGGAAACCGATTGATTAATCTCGGGCTCAAGCTCGACCCTCCAGCCTCCGAGGGTGGACTTTTCCTCGGCACCTCTAAGTCACCCAATCTGGTGAAATCCTCCGAGCGGATGAGTCTACACTGTCAAAAAAGCCTCGAATGGGATCATCCGCTCCATGGATCCCTTCGTGGGATCGCTCCTTCGTCGTTCGGGCTTCATCAAACATTGATTCCGTGAACGAAGGTGATCCCAAAATATTTATAACGCCGGGCGGGGCAGGGCCGGCGTCTTGCGAGTTCTCGACCCTTACTTCGTCATCAGCCTCGCGAACTTGAGGGGGATTAGCCTCCGTTATTTCCCTCTCGGCTGTCACCCGTTACTCGGGGACATACAACTCATGGGCCACAAAGATTTCATCCTCCTAGGGCTCGTCTATGAGCCGAAGGAGTGATATCAAGTCAAGAACTCAGGAGCTGGAGGTTTCTTTTGGCTTACCAACCAGCCTCCTTCTCATTTTCTTTTTCTCCGAGCTTGGGGAGCTCGAGGCCCTTTTTCCTTTTCTTCTCCCTTGTTGTAGCTACGGGTTATTCCAAAGCGGAAGAGTCGGCAGGTAAGTCCTCATCCCCAACCGGGGGCCTAAGCTCGACGATCGTAGGCAAACCTGCAAAAGGGAAGTAAAGAAAAAATAATAAAAACGTAATGCTAAGAGAAGAAATCTAACACAACCTACTCGGGAAAGGAATCTTACCATGGGAACGGGCCTCCCAACGTCCCTTCGAGAGTTTGATCCACGCGTGCTCAGAGTAGGGCATCTGTGGGATAATACCTTCAACCCACTCCTTAAGTCGAGGGGCATCATTTGAGACTCGAGCGACAACTGCACCACCATAAATACCAATGAGAAAAAGAGAGATGAACATGAAATCAATATTCAAGGGAAAGTTTTACTTACGTGATGCATTCCACTTCTCGGGGAATGGTCTGAATTCGGCGTGGATCAAATCCGAGGTCCTCACCCGGACGTAACGACCCTGCCTGCCTCGATCATTTCCTCGTCGATGCTCGAAAATGGGGCTTTGCTGGCCCGGCGTATAAGCTTTATCAGTTCTCCCGGAAGATTCAGGGACTATATAAATGGAGCAAATGATCGATGGTGAAGGTGCACGAATCGATTTTATTCACAAAAAATCAGAGAAGGATCACGATCCTCCAAAGTGAAGGGTGAATTTGGCCGAGGCATACGTTATACCTCCTGTAGAAGTCTAAGATGACCGGGTCCACTAGGCCCAATATAAAAGGATAAGTGTAAACACTCAGATATCCCTCGACATGGGTGGTAATGGCCTCTTCGGAGTCGGGGACCACGATGTCCTTGTCGTCCCAGTTGCAGTCTTTTCAGACCGTGGGGGAGGTCCTCTTCGATGATTGAGAAAATGTATCTTGAGGCATCCTCACGCCGACCTTGTACCGAAGAAGGCTTTTCAACCTTGAAGTGGTCAGCGATAGAACAACCCTCGGGAATGAACATCTTCAAGGGAGGTTCAAGATTCGGTTCATCGGTAACCATGTTAGTAGCGGGTCTCCCAAGGTCGACCACATCGAAAGTGGTTTCGTCGGTTTCGGCAGTCGTTTGGGAGGTAGAAACGACCTTTTGGGGAACATATTTTGAGGTTTTTGCCCTTGTTATAGGGGAAAGCTTGAAAGAGATAGAGAAAGGTTGAAAAGCTGGAAGCTTAGATGTGTTGGCTTGAGTGGATGATGAGTAAAATTTTTAAAGGAATCTCGAATAACAGAGGTAAAAATGCTAGAATGTAAAAAAGAGTAGTGAAATCCTGAGGGTACGAGGGTAGACGATTTGATATAAAGTAAAAAATGAATAAAAAAGGGTTATTTATAGTGGATCCGCGACGTTTCGCCTCCAGGAATAGCCAACCGACAGCTGACGTGCATTTAATGCCATTGTGACATGACCGACAAGACGTTTCAGGCTTTTTATCGTTTATGTCACGGCATATTGAAGAAGGAATCAGAGTGCTCATGTTGTTTCTTGTCAGCTTGCTCTTCGAGAAACGAGGGGACTATCTGTATATGGGTAAAAACTGAGCTGATGATACACCCCGGCCTCCAATAGAGTAAAACGAGCTCGACATATGATTGCGAAGGATCGGAATCGAAGCAAATGTCTCATCGAGTCAGAATCCGGGGGCACGTTGTCTGCCTTCGAGAATATGGGGTCATGATTCGAGATCGATCCAAATCCTCAAAGACTTCGGAGGACATTGTTGGGTAATCAAGCACGATCAACAGAAGGCCGTAATATCCGCGACCGGCCGAATATCACGGCGTGGATCTCGGCACGTATCGATGAAGAACCGGCAATTTGTTAAACATAAGATTTTTTTACCTTTTATAAAGTTGTACTTAGAGAATAATTCCCCTACTATATAAAGGGGGGTCTGATAATTCATTAGGCACATTGTAACACGCATTCCAAAGCAATATACTACTATTTTCACTGCTATTGCAAGCACTCTCTCTCGTTCATCAATATTGTTCATTGTGAGCCCGTATCGAGGGTGAAAATGTCACTAAGGTTGTAATCATCCTCCTCGCACGGTTTGAATTTACTGTATCTTTACTTGTCCATTCTAATTCAATTTATCGTTTTATATCAAATTAATCCGCATATTTTTAAAATCACTCACAAATTTAATTGTTATCTGATTTTAAGAGTAAACATGGTATATGTTGATCCTTGGAAAAGAAATGTTTGACTTAAAATAACTTCCGTTTTATTTTTTTTAAGATTATATTTATGTGATTAATTTCAGTGCTATTCTATTCTAACTAAAATGATAGTTCAGATTTTCTTTTTTTGAATGGCAAACGTTTATCCATATCATTAATGTACAGCATTAGAGGGTGCTTCAAACTCATATATACACTTTACCAATATTATGAATCATTAGACTATTTTTTTCTAATCACTCAAGTGACCCAACTTACATTAAATATCATAAAATGTCATTTTCTACAAATATCAGATGAAGGTCTGCCGGAAGATGCAACACCCTGCTCCCTTCCATTGAAAAGTGAAAACCTTCTTCATCCATTTCCACACCACCGGAAACAACCACAAATGCCCATTTTCTCCATGAAACTCCACCAACTCTGATATGGTATTAATACTACCCTGTTCCAAAATCCTTTCAGCCATTGACAGTGCTATGCATTAAAGGAAATGAACACTTAGTCTCTGCACCTTTTTAACTCAGTGTAGGTGGAGTTTGTTTAAATTTGTGTAGGAAAAAGATCTATATAGCTAAAGATAAATCAAACGTAGGAAAAATATCCTTATAGGTGATATCTACAATTCGGAACATGTTTTACTCTTGTTAGTATGTTGATGTTGTCTTATTTGGTATGATAATAACATGAGTTGAGCTTGAATGCAGCCAGATATTATGTTCCACCATTTCCTGTCGTTTGAATGAAACTACTTTTGTATAATAGTTCAGATGTTAATGACACTTTAAACTCTATTTAGTAAAATACAATCATATTCTTGGACATTCTTCTTTTAAAAGTCTATTTGTGAAGTGCTACATCTCTCTTCTAGTCTCTAAAGTAAGAGGGACGAGAATTTGATGTTTCACCTAGTGTTCGTTCGCAAAAGAAACAAGTATATAGTAAGCGTTAGTCACTTTATTAATAGTGTATATTGAAGTACTTTTAAATATTTGAGCTCTGAAAGTAAACTAAATGTTTAACTTTTAAAAGAGAATTATTTGTATTTAGGAACATTTAATTAGTTGCAAGGTCGTTATTGTGTATTTGTTTTAGAAAAGGAAAAGAATGCCTCTAAAGAAGAAGACAACGAAGTCAGTGCTGCGGCCCAAATGGTTGATCGAGATCATTTATAATCTATTTCAGTGTAATGTAACCTATGAAAACTTACAATGGCAGTGTTTCTGTGATAAACATAGTAAAAAAATTAATTTATAAGTGACTGTTGATGTCCTTCAAGAGATGTTGGAAGTCAAACCATCTTCGGCAAAAAGATTTAAGGAATTTCTAGAAAGGAAATGTTGTAAATGGTACATTTATCGTAGTACAGTTACATATCCTGGGCAAAATACTATTGAAATAAGTTGTAATAGACAACATCACAACATCAACATCAAATAAGAAAATCCTGCATGCATCCAGTGTCTTTATCCATTTGACTTACTGGACTGTAATTAAAATTGAAATTTATACTTGTTATGTCACATATCATGTTGTTATTAATATAAAATTTATCATGCCAAAAAACTACCATTGAGGTAACATATCAAAAGTTGAGTGCCATCCCGGTACATAAACCAGAAGTCACTACCCTTCCTAAATGCATATTCCTTGCTGGTTGTCATACATTGAATTGAATGTCTTCTAACTTAGTGGACTCTAATTGAATTCTACTTGAAGCTACTTACTTGTTAAGTCACGTCTTGTGTTGTTTTTAATAGGAAATTTACCAAGCCAAAACTCTAGCATTGGGGTAAATACATACACATTACAAGTTTGATCTTAGCTTATAAACGTAAACTGATAAATGTTCTGAGGAAGACTGTTCATCTATAATATACGTCTTCATTTACAGAAAATGGTTGTTTCTCTCCATCGTGATGGCAGAGCTGATAATACTGGCCCAAAACGTAAAATTGAAACCAACAACCGAGGATAGAACAAAATAAGAAGAATTGGCAACTGATGGTTAGAACTTAAATGCCTTTCTAGAAATCTAGGTAGATATATAATAGATGACTGTTGACTTGTTTTGGGATCATGAACACAGTGAGAAAAACAACAGCAACAACTTTCTAAGAGTCCTATATTTAGGCTATTTCAGATTTATGCATATTTATATGTGTAAGCTTCGGAAGCCAAAGTCTTAGCCTAGCCATGCACTTAATGCTTAATATACTAAAACAGTTGACGTACCATCTAGTTGGACACATGAAGGTCACACATATAGATATAGATATGCACAAGTCTGAAATAGCCTAAATATAGAATTCTTAGAAAGTTGTTGCTGTTGTTTTTCTCACTATATTCATGATCTCAAACAATTCAACAGTCATCACGTAAATTTCTACCTAGTTTTTAAGAAAAGGGCATTTACATTCCAACCATAAGCTGCCAACTCTTCTCATCTTGTTCTGTCCCCGATTGTTGGTTTCGATTTTATGCTTTGGCCACTATTACTAGCTCTGTTATCATGGTGGAGAGAAACAACCGCTTTCTGTAAAGGAAGATGT
This sequence comes from Nicotiana tomentosiformis, assembly GCF_000390325.3. Classification (NCBI taxonomy): domain Eukaryota; kingdom Viridiplantae; phylum Streptophyta; class Magnoliopsida; order Solanales; family Solanaceae; genus Nicotiana; species Nicotiana tomentosiformis. The sequence goes on from NC_090818.1 coordinate 11,295,602, forward strand.
ATATTAAGAACATTTGCTAGTTTACCTTTATAAGGTAAGATCAGACTTGTAATGTATGACAACCAGCAAAGTATATGTATTTACCTCAATGACAGCGTCTTGGCTTAGTAAATTTCCTATTAAAAACAAGACGTGTTGGTTTCAAGTAGAGTACAATTATAGTACAGTAAGTTAAAAGGATTAAAACATTTAATGTATGACAATCAACAAGGTATATGCATTTAGAAAGGTTAGTGTCTTTTCCTCAACTTTTGATATGTTATTTACCTCAATAGTAGTTTTGGCATGTTAAATTCCATATTAACAATAACATGATATGTGACATAACAAGTGTAAGTTTCAATTACAGTCCAGTAACTTAAATGGATTAAGACACGGGTGCATATATGCGGGATTTCTTATTTGATGTTGTCTATAACAAACTTACTTCAATAGTATTCTGCATTTGAATGTACTTCGATCACTTACCCATTTACAACTTTTCCTTTCTAGAAGTTGCTTAAATCTTTTTTGCCGCAGATAGTTCGACTTCCAACATTTCTTGAAGTTCAGTCACCCTTAATGCAAATAATTCTCTCTAAAAAGATAAACACTTAGTTTAGTTTTTAGAGCTCAATTATTTTAAGTATTTCAATATACGTTAATAATAAAGTGTCTAGCGCTTACTATATACTTGTTTCTTATGCGATTGAACACTAGTAAAACAATAAATTCTCGTCCCTCATACTTCAAAGACTAAAACAGAGATGTAGTACTTCACAAATAGACTTTTAAAAAAAAAAAAGTCTATGAACATGATTACATTTTACTAAAGAGAGTCTAAAGCGTCATTAACATATGAACTATCATACAATAGTAGTTCCATTAAAAAGACAGGAAATAGTGGAACATGATACCTAGTTGCATTTGAGCCCAACTCATGTTATTGTCATACCAAGTAAGACAACATCAACATACTGATTATGCACTGGCTAGTTTCATTTTTGGTGTCGTTGTTTGAATTTTGTCGAAATCCCAACAGATACTTTTTATTTCAACAGATACTTAGGTTGTGAACATGGCAATGCACATTCAACTGTTAACCGGTGAACTACACTTGCTTCTGGATAGATGTGTGGGACAGAGGGCTCGTGGTTATTCTTTTCCTCTGATTTCTTTCTAGAAAAGTCCGAGCGCGGATTCAAAATTTAAATTTAATGAATTCAATTTTTAAGATTCTCAGCATTGGTTTCATTATCTGTTATAATTTTGGGTTTCAGATCTAATATTTATTGAGCACCCAAGGGTGTGGCCTAGTGGTTATTAAAGTGGGTGAGAACCATGAGGTCTCAGATTCAAATCCTAGCGGAGGCTAAAACATTAGGTAATTTCTTCCCATATATCCAAGCTTTGGTGGATCGAGTTACCCGGTACCTGTTGCTGGTGGGAGGTGGCAGGAATCCTGTGGGATTAGTCGAGGTGCGCGCAAGCTGGTCCGGATACCACGGTTATAAAAAAAAGATCTAATATTTATTGAGATTTAGTAAATTTTTACATATAAATTTATACTCTATGCTGTGGTAGATCCAGGATTTTCAAATCGTGGATGCTCAATTAATTTTAATCTGAAAATTGCTACTAAGATTGGGTGCTCGGTTAATGTATTTATATGAATTACTAATTTCTCTTATATTAGAAGGGACAGTGAGGAGACTGTGTCATCAACATGCATGCCTGGCAAATGCACATACGGGGTTATTGTCACGATCCAATTTTTCCTCCGTTGGGTATCGTGATGGCACATAATCTTAGATACTAGGTAAGCTTAACATTTACTAAATAACAACAATAATTAAATAACATCTAACAATTTTTTTGAAATAAAAATCTCTATAAAATTTACAATTCCCAAAACCGGTAGTACAAGTCATAAGCTCTATAGAGTATGTTACAATTTACTAAATACAACTGTTTGAAATAAAGTAAACAGTGTGAATACAAATCAGAAGGTGACTCCGAAGCCTGCGAACACAGCAACAGGTTTACCTTGAGTCTCCACAACAATAATCCGCATAACTAGCTAATGATCAACTGACTTCGAAAATACCTGGATCTACACAAAAATATGCAGAAGTGCAGTATGCGTACACCACGGCGGTACCCAGCAAGTATCAAGACTAACCTCAATGGAGTAGTGATGAGGTACAGTCAAGACACCTACTGGACTAAATAACCAAAACAAGTATAAGTATAGGGACAACAGAGTATGATATCTACATAAGGACTATGCGAAATGGCAAATAATACGGTAATTTCAATAAGAAAGGAAAACAACAACTATCAGCGAAATACCATAATAATGACACAGTAGATGTACGGAAACACGATCTAAATCCGGTGATCACAAATAAATGAAAGGCAAATAATAACTCAACAAAACGACCGCTTTCACACCGGGTTTTAGCCAATAACCTCCACGAGGTACCGAACCTCAGAATATTCACAACTCACGGGTCCCAATTTCTGAACCCTAACACTTAGCATCCTATGCTGTCATTACAACTTATAACCGCACTGACGACTAACGTGCCAAATAGAGCCATTCTCACATAGAAGAAAAGTAAACAAGGGTGTACATCTATACTCAACAATATCAAGAAAATCTCTTATCCGATAAGAGTGCTTACCTACGTGTATGCTTGTGCAAGTGTCCTAACATAGTTCATACCAACTAGTGAGCATAAGGAAAAAGAACGGACATCACGTAGAATATTTTCTCACAACTTTCACAAGATAAAGCTCACACAGGTAAGTGTACCACTACACAAATATCAACAACAAAAATGCCCCCAGGCCATCACAAATCATCACAAATCAATCCCTGACATAGCCCACCTTGTCTCGCTACGTGTGCAATAGTAAAATAAATGCCCACCTTGTCTCGCCACACGTGCATAATAGTTTTCCCACCTTGTCTCGCCACATGCGCAACCCACATATATATATCCCGCCTTGTCACGCCGCATGTAAAAATATCAATAGTAACAATAGCACGACAGAAATCTCGTGCAACCCGATAACTCCACACAGCAGAAACTTCATGCATCACAATAACAGCCGCACGGCAGAAACCTCGTGCATGATAACAACAATCGCACGGCAGAAACCTCGTGCATTACAACAACAAGTACAAGAACAACAATGACAATAAAACAAGGTACGAAAAGTAAATCAACTTAAGAACCTTCGATCGCAAGAAACGGTAAAACTAGTTCGCAAGGATTAGTCATAATAAAGAATACTAGGCGTAATAAGAACAACGCAACAGAGAAGAAAATAATATGTAACATCGATCCCACAATATACGGTTCAACAACTAGAAACTAACACGAGTCAAATAATTTCAAATAAGGACAAGTCCACTAAGGCATAGGATATCTAAGCTTCTTTTAAGTTTGGACAATTACGGAAGAGATACAACCAATTCAAATAAAAGTGGGCAGCGAGAAAATCACCATAACCTCAATTAAGAATGAACATTTACAAAAAGGGATAACTACAACTTCCAATAAAGATACGCAGTTAGGGAAAAGATAATATGGCAATGGAAGAGATAACAATTTCAATTAAGGCACATATGAATCAAGTAAACAGTAAAAGTGGATCATGAAGCAATTGATTCTAATTAAGCAGGTAAAGGTGAAACTAGTAATTAAGGAACATAATCATAATAAGTACAACTACATATTCAATGAATACAAGGGCCTTAGGACCCTAAAAGGCCAATATTCCACAAATAAGTTCGAGTACGTACTCGTCACCTCGCGCACACGGACTACAATTAACATAGAAGACTCAAATCCAAAGGGGTAATTCCCCCACACGAAGTTAGGCAAGATACTTACCTCAAAGAAGACAAACCGATACTATAAAATGAACTTCTCGGTGAAATGACCTCCGGACGACTCAAATCTAATCAGAATAACTTCAAAGCACAAGTAAAACTCATAAGAAATTATTCCGGATCATAAAGTTTCAATCTTTATCAAAATCTAAAAATCGACCCAAAAATCGAATCCCTGGCCCGCACCTCGGAACCCGACAAATTTTATAAAACCCGAACACCAATTCCAATACGAGTTCAACCATACTAAAATTATCAATTTTCGATACCATTTCGTCCCTCAAATCATGATTTTTCATTTTGAAAACTTTCTTCAAAAACCACCATTTTCCTCAACTCAAAACACAAATTAAATGATAAAATAGAAGATAAAATCATAGAATATATTAAATTCTAGGTGAAGAACACTTACCCAATCGTTTTGCTTGAAAAACCCACAAGGAATCGCTCAAAATCGAGCTCCACAAATCAAGATATCATAAAAATAACCTAACCCTCGATTTAGAAAATATATTCTGCTGCCCAGGTGTTAAAGCATCGCGAACGCGGAAGACTACTCGCGTTCGTGAAGAAGAAAAATTGAAGGCTGCCGGATATGCTTCGTGAACGCGAAAGATGGCTCGCGAACGTGGAGAGGAAAATTTGATGGTCCAATGACTGGGCTACGAGAATGCGTGAAGGGGTGCGCGAACACGGAGGAGGGGGTGGCATACCTTCGCGAACGCGGGAAGAGAGACGCAAACGCGAAGAGGAAATAGTCTCCAGTGCCCAACTCCTATTTTCTACTATGCGGATGCGAGGGAACAGCTGCGAAGGCGAAGAAGGGGAACGCAGAACTCCGCAAACGTGAGAGGAAGGATGCGAACGCGAAGAAGAAATATTTCATCCTCCAAAATAACACTATGCGAACACGAGGACACGAGCGTGATCACGATGAGGGAAACCAGATGACAAATTTAGCAGTTCGAAAATAGAAGAAAATTGCCTGTAGCCCATCCGAAACACACCCGAGGCCCCCGGGACCCCGTCTAAATATATCAACAAGTTCCATAACCTAACACAGACTCGCTCGAAGTCTCAAATCACATCAAACAACGTCGAAACTACGAATCGTACCAAGAATCGAACTTATGAACTTTCAAATCTTCCAACTTGTAAAACTCGTGTTGAAACCTATCAAATCAACCCGGAATGACGTTAAATTTTGTAGACAAGTCCCAAATAACATAACGGAGTTGTTCCAACTCTCGGAATCGCATTCCGACCCCGATATCAAAAAGTCCACTTCTGATCAAAATCTCCGAAAATTCGGCTTTCGCCATTTCAAGCCTAAATCAGGTACATACCTCAAATTCACCGTCCGGACACGCTCCTAAGTCCAAAATCACCCAACGGAGCTAAACCTCCAGAACTCCATCTCGGAATTGTTTACTCAAAAGTCAAATACCGGTCAACTCTTACCGCTTAAGTTTCCAAAACTTGAATCCTTCTTCCGATTTGACTCCCAATCATCCGGTAACTGAATTCGACCACGCACGCAAGTCACTACTCATAATACGGAGCTGCTCAGGGCCTTATGCTGCCGAACGGGACTTAAATTCTCATAACGATCGGCCGAGTCGTTACATCCTTCCCATTTTAAACAAACGTTCGTCCTCGAACGTGCCAAGAATCGCCTCGAAGTCTTCAAATCACCGAAAGCACATATCCAACATACACCCGCGGGTGACCCCACGTCACCCCAATCCACATAAGCTTGACGACACCATCTCAACTGTAATTTATCCTTTCTACCAACACCGATAAGCCTTAGAGTCAAAATTCTCACCTTCCGTTCATCTCCAAAGGACCTGATTCTAAATCTATACCCGGTATCAGTCTCAACCAGCTGCAAAAACTCATTCCTACACCCACAAGGTACGACCACTCAACATGACATGCCACACATAGGCCCATAATACACTTCTGATCACAATAGCTGCCAATAATCAAAACCAGCACGGACAATTAGCCTCATAACCGTTAGAACCCGGTTTCAAACCTCCACAACACTGACAACGATGCAAAAAACATGAAGACCTCTTAACTATACACCTGAATCAACAAGTTACAACTAACACCACCGGGCACACACCCCGCAAGTTAAAACTCAAGAAGCAGAGAACGAAAAATGACTAAATATGTAAAGAGAAACACATAAGAGAAATATCAAACAAGCCCGATAGGCACAACTCTCTATGAGTACCATCCTACAAATTAATTTAAAAGGAAAATTTAAAGTATATGAACAAATCACAAGGATCTCATCCAGATATAACTTCCACCGCAACACGCATCCCGGCTCAAACATATCAAATCACATGGAATCGCGAAGGTCTCACCCTCAACTCTGAATCACAAGCCGAATACACATCATACCAATTGAAATCTTCCACTAACTCAATTCTACCAATAAAATCACAACACTTACTGAACTCTCACCCCGGTAGAGTATCAAATCATAAATCATAACCAAATTACTCAGGAATCACATCAAACCTGCCATAATAGACAACATGAATTCACTTCTAGTCTCATAACCTTCAATAATGAATTAAAACAACGATTGACACGGCTATCACTCATAGAATCTCCCAACAGGGGAAAACACATATACATAATACTAAGTCATGAACTCACCTATAGGTGGAACAACAAATAGGGGACGCACCCCGATAAGCAGAACTGAAACAAAATACGAATGGTGCCCCTCTGTAACAAATCAAAAGCATACCTGTATGGCATCATCTGGCACAACGGTCTCAAGCCTACTATATGAAACACATCAACGGGCCAGGCCGTCCCCTCTTGGGTGCCCTCTACTCACCTGAATACTCCGTTGTGATACACCTGTCTGGAGTCTAGGACAATCTCTCACCCTGTGGCTGGTATCTCCACACTCGAAGCAACCTTTCTGCTGACGTGGCTATGGGAACTGTATGGTATGGGTCATCTGCGACCCATGAGCACCTGAAATACTATGCGAAGCCTGAAGTGCAAACTGAACTGGCTGACCCACAAAACCTCTACCAGTAGATCTCTCCGGTCTATGAGGCCTCCTCGCCTCCCTGTCCTCTCTTTCCTGACCTCGTCTGTCCTCTCTCTCACGACCCTGGATGTCCTCTCTCTCCTAATCCCACATGCCCTCCACTCGGCGAGCGATCCCTACCACCTGCTGAAACGAAACATTCGACTCCAACTCCCTAGCCATGCTTAACCGAATATCATGCCTGAGCCCCTCAATGAATCTATGAACACGCTCTCTAACTGTAGCGACCAAAGCAGGTGCATGTCTAGCCAAATCACCGAATCTAACGGCATACTCTGACACTAACATAGTGCCCTGGCGCAGCTGCTCAAACTCCGCGCGCCATACATCTCGAAGGGACTGAGGTACAAACTCTCTCAGGAACATCTCTGAGAACTGAACCCATGTAAGTGAAACTGACTCGGCCGGGCTACCTAACTCATATGCCCGCCACCACTGATAAGCCGCTCCCCTGAGCTGGAACATAGTAAAAGCAACTCCGCTCGTCTCCACAATACCCATAGTATAGAGAATGCGGTGACACTCCTCCAGAAAATCCTGAGCATCATCTGTCTCCAATCCACTGAAGGTAGAAGGGCGATACTTCTTGTACCTCTCAAGTCTAAGCTATTCTTCCTCAGATGTTGCTGCCCTAACCACGGGCTGAACTGGGACCACATGCTGTGTCACCATGACACCTGGAACCTGACCAAACATGAACTCGCTACTCTGGAGTATGGGCGGCAGGAGTCTAAGCTCCTCCCCTAGTCTGTGAAATAGCTGGTGCAACCGGAATCAACCCCGCCTGAGCCAATGTACCAAACATGCTCAGGAACTGTGCTAAGGTCTCCTGAAGTCCGGGGGTAACAACAGGCGCATCCGGTACCTGTCCCCTAACCGGATCTACTGGTGGCTCCTCAATTGCTGCTCTGGTGGATGCTCTAGCTACGGCGCGTGCTCCTCTTCGGCCTCTGCCTCCGCCCCTAACGACATCTGCTCCCGGGGCAGCGTCATCAGTAACTGCAGCTCGCGTCCTTACCATCTGTGAGAGAACAGAATGATAAAAGTTTCAAACTTTGAGACCAATGAACTCGCATGATAGGAATGAAGGAAGTGAAACTGTCCTAATAGTTCCGTAGCCTATCGAAGATCAGTACAGACATCTTTGTACCGATCCACAAGACTCTACTAAACTAGCTTATGACTCGTAGCGCCTATGAACCTAAGGCTCTGATACCAACTTGTCACAATCCAATTTTTCCTCCGTTGGGTATCGTGATGACACCTAGTCTTAGGGATTAGGTAAGCCTAACATTTACTAAGTAACAACAATAATTAAATAACATCTAACAATTTTTTTGAAATGGAAATCTCTATAAAATTTACAATTCCCAAAACTGGTAGTACAAGTCATAAGCTCTATAGAGTTTGCTACAATTTACTAAATACAACTGCTTGAAATAAAGTAAAAAGTGTGAATACAAATTAGAAGGTGACTCTGAAGCCTGCGAATGCAACAACAGGTTTACCTTGAGTCTCCACAGCAACAATCCGCACAACTAGCTAATGATCAACTGACTTCGAAAATACCTGGATCTGCACAAAAATGTGCAGAAGTGCAGTATGAGTAGATCACGGCGGTACCTAGCAAGTATCAAGACTAAACTCAATGGAGTAGTGACGAGGTATAGTCAAGACACCTACTAGACTAAATAACCTGAACAAGTATAAGTATAGGGACAACAAAGTATGATATCTACATAAGGACTACGCGAAATGGCAAATAATACGGTAATTTCAGTAAGAAAGGAAAATAACAACTATCAGCGGAATACCATAATAATGACACAGTAGTTGTACGGAAATACGATCTAAATCCGGTGATCACAAATAAATGAAAGGCAAATAACAACTCAACAAAACGACCGCTTTCACACCGAGTTTTAGCCAATAACCTCCACGAGGTACCGAACCTCAGAATATTCACAACTCACGGGTCCCAATTTCTGAACCCTAACACTTAACATCTTGTGCTCTCATTACAACTTATAACCGCACTGACGACTCACGTGCCAAATAGAGCCATTCTCACATAGAAGGCAAGTAAACAAGGGTGTACATCTATACTCAACAATATCAAGAAAACCTCTTATCCGATAAGAGTGCTTAACTACGTGTATGCTTGTGCAAGTGTCCTAACATAGTTTATACCAACTAGTGAGCATAAGGAAAAAGAACGGACAACACGTAGAATATTTTCTCACAACTTTCACAAGATAAAGCTCACACAGGTAAGTGTACCATTACACAAATATCAACAACAAGAATGCCCCCAGGCCATCACAAATCATCACAAATTAATCCCTGACACAGCCAACCTTGTCTCGCCACGTGTGCAATAGTAAAATATATGACCGCCTTGTCCCGCCACACGTGAATAATAATGTTCCCTCCTTGTCTCGTCACAACACACACACACACACACACACACACACATATATATATATATATATATATATATATATATATATATATATATATATATATATATATATATATATATATATATATATATCCCGCCTTGTCACGCCGCATGTGCAAATATCAATAGTAACAATAGCACGGCAGAAATCTCGTGCAACCCGATAACACCGCACGACAGAAATCTCGTACATCACAATAACAACCGCACAGTAGAAACCTCGTGCATCACAACAACAACCGCACGGCAGAAACCTCGTGCATCACAACAACAAGTACAACAACAACAATGACAATAAAACAAGGTACGACAAGTAAATTAACTTAAGAACCTTCGATCGCAAGAAACGGTAAAACTAGTTCGCAAGGATTAGCCATAATAAAGAATACTAGGCGTAATAAGAACAACTCAACAGGGAAGAAAATAATATGTAACATCGATCCCACAATATACGGTTCAATAACTAGAAACTAACACGAGTCAAATAATTCCAAATAAGGGCAAGTCCACTAAGGCATAAGATATCTAAGCTGCTTTTAAGTTTGGACAATTACGGAAGAGATACAACCAATTCAAATAAAAGTGGGCAGCGAGAAAATCACCATAACCTCAATTAAGGGTGAACATTTACAAAAAGGGACAACTACAACTTCCAATAAAGATACGTAGTTAGGGAAAAGATAACATGGCAATGGAAGAGATAACAATTTCAATTAAGGCACATATGAATCAGGTAAACAGCAAGAGTGGATCATGAAGCAATTGATTCTAATTAAGAAGGTAAATGTGAAACTAGTAATTTAGAAACGTAATCATAACAAGTACAACTTCATATTCAATGAATACAAGGGCCTAAGGACCCTAAAAGGCCAATATTCCACAAATAAGTCCGAGTACGTACTCGTCACCTCGCGCACACGGATTACAATTAGCATAGAAGACTCAAATCCTAATGGGTAGTTCCCCCACACGAAGTTAAGCAAGATACTTATCTCAAAGAAGACAAATCGATACTCTAAAATGAACTTCTCGGTGAAATGGCATTCGGACGGCTCAAATCTAATCAAAATAACTTCAAAGTACAAATAAAACTCATAAGAAACTATTTCGGATAATAAAGCTTCAATCTTTATCAAAATTTAAAAATCGACCCAAAAGTCGACTTCCGGGCCCGCACCTCGGAACCCGACAAATTTCATAAATCCCGAACACCCATTCCAATACGAGTTCGACCATACTAAAATTATCAAATTCTGATACCATTTCATCCCTCAAATCATGATTTTTCATTTTGAAAACTTTCTTCAAAAACTACAATTTTTCTCAACTCAAAACACAAATTAAATAATAAAAATGAAGATAAAATCATGGAATATATTAAATTCTAGTTGAAGAACACTTACCCAATCATTTTTCTTGAAAAAACCATAAGGAATCGCTCAAAACCGAGCTGCACAAGTCAAGATATGATAAAAATGGCCTAACCCTCGATTTGGAAAATAATATTCTGCTGCCGAGGTGTTAAAGCATCGCGAACACGGAAGACTACTCACGTTCGCGAAGAAGGAAACATGAAGGCTGCCCGGATATGCTTCGCGAACGCGAAAGATGGCTCGCGAATGCGGAGAGGAAAATTTGATGGTCCAATGACTGGGCTACGCGAATGCGTGAAAGGGTGCGCAAACGCGGAGGAGGGGGTGGCATACCTTCGCGAACGCGGGAAGAGAGACGCGAACGCGAAGAGGAAAAAGTCTCCAATACCCAGCTCCTATTTTCTACTAACGGACGCGATGGAACAACTGCGAAGGCGAAGAAGGGGAATGCAAAACTCCGCGAACGTGAGAGGAAGGATGCGGATGTGAAGAAGAAACATTCCATCCTTCAAAATAACACTACGCAAACGCGAGGACACGGACACGATCGCGATGAAGGAAACCAGATGACAGATTCAACAGTTCGAAAATAGAAAAAAATGGCCCGTAGCCCATCCGAAACACACCCGAGGCCCCCGGACCCCGTCTAAACATACCAACAAGTTTCATAACCTAACACGAACTCGCTCGAGGTCTCAAATCATATTAAACAATGTTGAAACTACGAATCACACCAAGAATCGAACTTATGAACTTTTAAATCTTCCAACTTCTAAAACTCGTGCCGAAACCTATCAAATTAACCCGGAATGACGTTAAATTTTATAGGCAAGTCCCAAATAACATAACGGAGTTATTCCAACTCTCGGAATCACATTTCGACCCTGATATCAAAAAGTCCACTTCCGGTCAAAATCTCCGAAAATTCGACTTTCGTCATTTCAAGCCTAAATCAGCTACAAACCTCAAATTCACCGTCCGGACAACGGAACCGCCGGAACTCCATTGCGGAGTCGTTTACTCAAAAGTCAAATTCCGATCAACTCTTACCGCTTAAGCTTCCAAAACTTGAATCATTCTTCCGATTTGACTCTGAATCATCCGGTAAACTGAATTCGACCACGCACGCAAGTCAATACTCATAATACGGAGCTGCTCATGGCCTTATGCCACCGAACGAGACTTAAATTCTCAAAACGACCGACCGGGTCGTTACAGTTATTATTGTCTTTTCAGTTTCATTTCAACTTCAACTGTGTACGAAACATGGGCCCATCAAACTTTGAATTGCACACGTACTACATAGTAATGATAGAAGTGGGTTCCACTTAAACGTTTTTCATATAATCATTTAATTACATATGCAACCTATTAACTGAGCTGTAATTTTACTTTAGACTCCCAATCAGTATTTACAGGAACCATATAGAGGGCAATGGTTCCAGCAATTTCATGTGGCAACATCTGTAATTGGAGATAGATTAGTACTAATATTGGTCCTATACTTGAGATTGTACTTGTAAGTCAAGAAAATAAGTCTCATTTTCATTAACCACTCACTACATATGTCAAACAAGAAGAGGGAGAGCTCATCCATTGCACGAATCCTGGATTAAGGATCATATGGAAGCTAACAAAACTCAAATACAATACCCATGCACTATCTTCCATTTACTATGTTTGGCTCTCAAATCAAACCACATAGTTCAAATAAAATATAAAAGCAAATAAAAAAATAATATACTACAACTAACCAGTTTTATGTAATAATGTAAACAAAAAAATATTAAAATAAGTTAATAAATTCAATGTAGAACAAAAAGGTAATATACTACAACTAAGCAGCTTCATAAGGCAATAACTTAGACAAAAAAAAAAATTAAAATGATCTAATGAATTTAATGTAGAACAAAAATGTAAGAATATTTTGTTTGACACAGAGTAAATATACCAGTCCAACAATCTAAAAATACCAAGACTGATAAAGTACAAACAACATATAATATTGATCATTTTAAGAAGAAGAGAAAAAGGTAAACCAAAAAATCTTTAAGAACATATTTTTGTTCTCTAAATATCTCCTTTTTTAAGGTTTCAGCTTTACGATTTATGGTTGAAAGTTATCAAGATCAAAACTTTAAAAAATGTTAAAACAAAAGCTCTTTTTTAGAGAATGTTTTCCCTCTTACTTTGAAAGTTTATCCTTTAAGTTTAAGGTGATCAAAACTTAAAAAATAGAAAATGAAAAAAGGTAGGACAAAAGTACTTTAATGAAAAGTGTCTTCCTTTTTGTTGTATATATTTATTTTGTTTGAAATTTGGAGGATGAAAAATTAATCAACATTAGATTCTCTTTGTTAGATGGCTTGCAGATTAATTTATTCATAAAAGATCAATAAATCTATTTAGTCTATATGTTGAAACTATCATATTTGTTGCACATCAATATATATATAATGATTAAAGCTGAAAACAACTTAGAAAGATCAAAGCTTAAACCAAAATGCTTCATAATTTAAAAACCTTACAAACTGTATATCGCCTCTTTTGAGTATCATATTTGAACTATCCCGGTGTTTCTATTATTCTTATGTATTATAACTTTTCATGACTAAAACACCCCGACTCAATATTATATAGGCGTGAGGTGCACTCTCCTATAACACTAAAAAGTTTGCCAAGAGACACTACACCATATTAATAAAAAAATTATGTATCGTTAAATATGAGTAAAAAATAAATTTTAATTTTAGTGTTAATATCATTTTTGTTTAAAATTCAAGGTGAAAAAGAGTAAATGGGTAAAAAGTGAGGGGACAATCATTTTTTCTGCAATTCGACGAGAGCCATTATTGTTAATCCTCAACCAACATTGTTGTCCATCCTCACGAAGATGTGAATTTTAAAAAGTCTTAAAAGAAGTTAAGAAAAATGTGTTCTAAGAGGTCTCTTGATAAAATTAGGGCTTTTATGCAAGAAGAAGAAGAGAGAAGGAAAAGAAGACAAAAAAACCGGATGAAATCCCAAAGCTACATCTAAAAGCTGTTCTAAAAAATGAGTAAAGAGAAATAAAGAGGATGAAGAAGAAACAAAAAATATGTAACATAGACTTTACGTATCATCTGGAAGGGGAAAAAAGACTGGAAATATTTAAAAAAACTATATAGTATAGCCACTCTAAAAATTGATAGCCGACAAATATATATTTTTTGAACATATTTTATATATAATAAGCATATTTTTATGTATTTGACTAGCAAATATAATTATATTTTGATAATCATCCAACTATGTGACATACCATTTGTCACGGAACCGTTTTTCTGAGCCCTTAGACAATAAACAGCACAATCGTACTAAAGCGATGACAATCACACGAAACAAGCAAGAAAACTATGAAAGAAAGAGACCAAGATTTAGGAGGCAAGTGCTCTTTTCTGTTGTATTATCAAATACTCAAAATATTTTAATCAAAGATAGTGTTATAAGTTGTTGGGCCCGTGCACGGGCCAACGGTATCTAGTTTTTCATATAAGTAATAATGTTTGGCTGTAAATGTAATGGGTGCTCAAGCACCCATAGAGTAGATCCATTATTGATTTTGTGTTAAAAGTTATGGATTTAGTTGAACCCGTGGCATAAAGACTATATCTACCCATACAAGCCAAAATTATTGGGTTCAGATGAATCGCCCCTGCCTGTTCCAGTAGGACTGGTAGCTGTGTAACCAACACCTTAGAATTTTTGTTAGCTCTGTCTGCAAATTGTAGCTCCAGTGTAGATGGGCATTAAATGATGTAAGTTCATCATCAATGCATAAGGTGAAGGTTTGTAATTTAAATTGGTTGAAAAAGTGTAATTTGAACAGTTCTTAGCTGAGGGCTGAGGCTATAAGATAAAGAGAAGGATGTCATAAGCTGATTTTCAGAACCTGAGATTGTAGCCATCAAAGCTGTGAAATATAGAAATGGTCCATAAAATGGAAGTAGTTGAGCTAGTTGTAGCAGTCAATTCCAATGGATATGAAATGCTAGTTGCCCTTTTATCAAAGCTTTGCAAAATTTGCAGCTTTGAAATTCAAGAAGATTAATAGCTTGTTTGGCCGAAGTGTTTGTTTCCATCCAAAAATACTTTCGGTGTGAGAAACAGTTTGTGTTTGACTAATTTATTTGAAAAATACTTCTGAGCAGCAATTCACTAGTGTTTGACCAAACTTTTAAAAACTATTTCTAAGTGTATTTTTCTCAAAAGTGTTTTTTCGAAAAAAATATTTTTAGAGAGAAGCTATTTTTTTCTGTTTCTCCAAAATTGCTTCTGTTTCTACTCAAAAGCATTTTTTTCCCTCTAAAAGCTTGGCCAAACACTTAGCTAGCGTTTGGCCATATATTTCCAAATTTATTCTGAAAAATTTAATTTGGGTGAAATTTGGTTTGAAGATGAAAATGTGTTTGGACATCTGTTTCGGGTGAAGTTTGGTTTGGAAAAACATAAAACATGACTTATACCCACAAATTCTAAAACCTATCACAAATACCCAACAGTACCATTATCAATAACATTCATTATATTATCACAAATCATAATCCTGAACATAAATAAATTTGATATAAAATTATCATTTTTATAATGAACTACATGATACACTATCAGATGACCGAGAAAACGAAACAACATCATTACAAAATAATAAATGATGGGCTCTTTTATAAAATACAAATATTTGGGGCAATTTTAAAAAATATAATAGTGATATTTTGGCCCAAAACCAGCTATTGAGCTGTTTTGAGATTTGAGATTTGACCAAAATGTAGACAAAATCTATGGCCAAACATGTGTTTGCCAAATAAAACCCAAGTTTATTTTGGCAAAATTTATGGCCAAACAGGTCCTTAAACTTTGGCAAAAATACTTTTTTTTTTTAAAAAAAAATAGTGCTTTTGACTCGGAGAAACTTAGCCAAACAAATTATAAATTGGTGGATTTGAGGAGTACAAAGTAGTGGGTATTTGTTTTTTGTCCGGTAACCCTATTTTGGACTAAATTCGGATTCGCGCCGAGAAGTCTCACATTGGAAGGTAAAACGTTTCCTAACAAAGACGACTCCATACCTACGACTCGAACCCGAGACCTCCGACTAAGAATGAAGAAGTACTTACCACTCCATGACAACCATTATTGGCAAGAAGAAGTGAGTTCATGTTAGTGGTTCAGTTTGTTTTCTTTTTGACCTTTTCAAATAGCTTATGTTCATGTTTGATATGGAAATGTTAAACTTAGACGCGTCGTAAAATTGCATCCTTTTTCCAACTTACAAAGGGGAGAAAATTGCATATTTACCAACTTCATAAAGCAGAGTTACTTCAGGAGACACCTTACAAGTTTGGAAATTTATTCTCCTTTTGTGATCCTCCCTTTTATTTTCCATTCCAAACGTGTGAGTTCTTAGGGTGTTTGGTACGATTGAAAATATTTTCCGGAAAATATTTACCAATCTTTTCATATTTGGTTAGCCTAAATGTTTTGGAAAATATTTTCCTTATGAACTTATTTTCCTCTAATTGAAGGAAAATATTTTTCCTATCAAGAGAAATGAAAATATTTTCCAAAACTCCTTCTTAACCTTCCCCATGCTATTCCCCATCCCCACCAACCCACCCCCACACCCCATCCCAACCCCGCCCTACCCCCCACCTAACCATCTCACCCCTCACTTTAAATAAAAATATTATTAAGAGTACTTTCTTTTCATGTTATAGATAATTTTTTTTTTCATTTCAACAAATGAGCATTTCTTTTCATGATATAAAAAAATATTTTTTTCATTTTAACAAAAAAAATACTTTCTTTTCATGTAGAAAAAGTATTTTTTTTTCATTTCAACAAAAAAATATTTTTTTTTATTTCAACAAAATGAGTATTCTCTTTTCATGATTAAATTTTTTTTTATTTCAATAAAATGAGTACTTTATTTTCATGTTGTAGAAAGAATGTTTTCTTTTTCAGCCAAAAAAAGAGTTTTTTTTAGTTATGGAACATAAATTTCAACGTTATTTTTGCATAAAAAAGTAAAGCAGCACATTAGTTCCTTTGGGTATGTGTAAATTTTTAGAGACTTGGGAGAAGGGGGTGGGGGAGGGGTGAGGAGAGTAGCATAAAAAATATTTTCTACTTTCTAACCAAAACTAAAAAATATTTTTCACTCACCAACCAAATAAGAAAAAATAAGTGATAAAACTACTCATTTTCCATGAAAACATTTTCCATAAAAATATTTTCCATGGAAAACATTTTCCTTCATACCAAACACACCCTTAGTCTATGTATTTCTTTAGTTACATTGGAAAAAAAGTAGTTTAGTGAAACTAGAACTCAAAATATTATCATACACTGAGTATATGATTATATTCCGAATTCTGGCTTCTATTTGGATTGTAATTCTTAAAATTTTAAAAATCGAAAAATCTAAACGGGAATTTTCATAATAAAATCCAAATGCCCACCCCATATTCCAGTCCTTTAAAGAAAGATGAGAGTTGACCGCTAGGTACTCAATCATTTTTCTAATATTTGGACCATTTTGTGTTGAGTTCTTCTTTTTTATAAAATCAATGCCTCTTTCATTACGATTTATTGCAAGGGACAAAATTCCAGAATTTGGTGGCCTAGTGTTTAATGACTCACCAGTTCATAGAAGACAAGACTGGGTTGGTCAAAACAAGTTGCTGTAGAAAGCTAGTGGTAATTACCAACTCAATTAGTACTAGTATTATTTTTATTGATAATGATGGTATTAATCTACTTTGTACGAGTACTTGGTATTTACCACCAGTACAGTATCAGATAACTTTGTTACAAATATATTTAGAGAACATCATATCATTTCTGTAAGGTAATTTTTCTATCTCGTATATTTATATACATGAATCAAAACCTTAATGTAGTAAGGGGGGCCTTAACTAATACCTTTGAGAAGTTCTTAACCAAATTCTGCAAATATTATCTTACTTTCTCAGAGTGAAGGTGAATTGGAGGAAAGAAAAAAAGTAGATCGAGTTGTATCTTGCTACATTAGACTAAAACTCAAGTTTTCATAAACAATAAATGTTGAGTCAAAGTATTACTATAACTTATAGTTTTTTTTAAAGCTAAAGAAACTAAGTGATTTTTGAAATTTTGACGGAAAATAATTGATGCATCTTGCAACAAAATTACTTGTCCGAAAAAAGGAAAAATAAATACTCACACAACTAGTGTCACTTGTGTGATGCATGGTATAAAATTTATCTTAATAATATATTTTAATCATATATATTTAACTGAACTGTTTTAATAGGTGATTAATAAGATCTTTTTTTTCACCAAAAAAAAAAAAAATTAACTATGAACTTTAACTTGTGATGAAAGGTTAAGTGACAGTTTCATTAGGTTTATAAATTGCATTATTGTTTATTATAGAGTAGTTTACTCGGTCAATTACGTAAAATTTAAACTTTTCTATTTACACAATCATATCATTTATAGAATAATTAATCATAAATTTTTATGATATGCACCGCGCTAGCTCTAATACTAGTGATAATTAATAGTATATGTTATAGTAGGTTATATCTGTAAAAGTCGTATTGCCTTACACATAACTTAGCTGATCAAAGGTTTGTTTATTGGTAAACTACCGGTTATGTTCATTTATAAGTAGTTTATTATCAAAATTGGCCAATTCATAAAATATTACTAATATTAGCCAATTAGTTATTTGTAGCAAAAAGAAATATCAAAAGTTTGCTTTCTTTTAAGTGGGTGTTATTAGAATAGATTGGGTATATCTTAAAGAGCTTGAATATGAGTTTTGGGATGATTTGGTGAAGTTTTAAGGTGGTTTGAATTGAAAATTCGAAGTAATGAAAAAAATGATATGTGTATCACAATGTGTATAATTTGTGTATCACATATGTATCATATCTGTCTCAATTGTGTATCACATGTATACCTGTGTGTGAGATACATGCGTGATACATGTTTGATACATGTGTCGTAGAAGTATTTTTTGAACTCGATTTATTTATAAATTTTGATACAAAACCAGTCCAAATCACCTCCAATCTTCCTTAAATTTTGTATATTGACTTATCTATATATTTTCAATGAATTTCAACTATACCCATTGAAAAAGTTCCTTTTTTGCTTAGATTTTTGGAATATTATATTTTTTTTGGTATTTCATCACCTTATTTGCTACATCATCCATGAAATTTTCTTTCCGTCTTGCATCTAATGTTGCTAATCACGTTTAAAAATATGGAAAGAGATTTTTACATGTGATTCTTTGAGAGAAAGAACCTTATTTATTTGATTTTTTAATTTTTATATATTCTTGGTTAGTTTTGGTAAGTTTATGACTAATGACTAGAGGTTGATAAGTTGAGACTTATTGATATTTGTGTAAGTTTCCTCGTTTATTCTCTAAAGAGTGAAATGATGACGCTCCATGCGCCAAGTGAGATTGAGTCCTATTTGATTTAGCTTAATTATAGACATTGTTGAAATGTACGATCATTTTATACAAAAATTAATTTTTATTTACTTGCATTATCTTGAACCGACATGAATAAAAAAAATATACACACATTTATCATTTTATATCCCCCATAATTAAAACACCCATACGTACGGCAACTTCCATTGGAACCCTTAACAGAGAGAAATCGGTAATGGGAAGAGGATTAGATGAACATAAGGGTGGCATGTGGGCCGGTTAGGATCGGGATCGGTCCAGGACCGCAAGTCCAAATGGGCGGTGGGCCTAAACGGTCCTAACCGGATAGGACCGGGACCGTGAAGAGGTGGGCTGGGTAGTGGACCGGTCCCATAGGCGAGGCTCGCGAGACCGAGACCGTTTGGGACCGGGACCTGCTGAGAAGTGAGCCGGTTCAAGGGGTCCTAAACGGGCATATCCGGGCCCAACGGATAAGTTTTAAAAAAAAAATTTGACCGTTTGGCCATTTAAAAACTAACCGTTTGGTCTGCCAAAATAGCCATTGGCTATTTGTAAAATAGTCATTTAACCCCCAAACTTTGTTTTAATCTCAAACTTTTTATAATTATACTTTTTCCCTATTTTCAACTATAAATACTCCTCATTCTTTCATTTTTCTCACAAAATCATCAATCTCTCTCAATCTCTCTCTAATATTCTTCTATAATTGCTTACTTAATTGTTACAATTTGTGCAAAATTGTGAAGTTGGTGAATTGAAGTCTTCAAGTCTTCAACGATAATTAATTTTGAACAAGTTGTTTGTCAATTCGGTAAACTCGTTCCAACTCTTAAGTTTTAATATTATAGTTTTGTTTGTTTTATTTACTTTGCTTGATTAATTAAGATGGCTTATTCCTTAAAAAAATTATTTAGTAAAAATAAGGGAAAATCCAAGAGTGATGAATCTAGTGGCCAATCTGTTCCTCCTCCACTTCCCCCGGCTCCTCGACCCAAACCTGTTACCCGTTCTACACCTCCTATTCTTGATAACGATAATAGTTTATTATAATTTACCGAGAGTCAATTTTGCCATAATATTGCACCCGATAAACAATTAAACCATGAATATATAAATGCTCTTTATGGTAATCCAACTATTGATGAAAATGATGATGAAGAAATAGATTTTGATGAAACGAAACCGGATGACGATACACCCACTAGTCCTGCTCCTGAAGTTAACCCAACTAATAATAATCCAAATGATGCCCCGTCTGATCCTTCTGTTAATGCCCCTACTTTTTCTAGACAACCTTCTAAACGGGCAGAAACATCTGTTATTTGGTCATTTTTTACTCAACTAAGAGGAAAAAAAATAGGGCTAAGTGTAAAACTTGTGGCAAAGAGTTAGTTTTTAAATATGTTGGAAGTCGGAGGAGGGGAGGGGGGGGGAGAGGGGAGGAAAGTTTGACTAGACACATATTGCTACACCCTCAAGATAAAGCTAGATATTTTCGTATGAAAGCTTTGGCCGAGGGGACAAGTGCACCTAGTCAGGCTGACCTTAGTACCGGGTCAAATCAATTTCAATCGGGAATTAACATTATTACCGGTGGTATTTTATATTATGATCCAACAAATGATCGGGAAGAATTGGCAAAAATGGTTACTGTTATGTGCTTACCCTATAGTTTTCCTTCTAACCCTCACTTTGTGCATTATATTAGAAAAGTTTATAATCCTACTTATAAAGGTTTTCCTCGCACAACCGTAAAGAGCGATATTTATAAATATAAACATGAATATAAACAATATTTGCGCTATTTATTTACTCATATAAATTATCGTGTTGCTATTACAACTGATATTGGTAGAAGTGGTAGTGACTAAGATTACCTTACTGTTACGAGTCATTGGATTGATGAGGATTGGATAATGCAAAAGCGCATTATTACTTATAGAATAATTAATTCACGTCACACAGGGCAGTTTATTTCTAGCACGATTACGGATATTTATAGATATTTTTGTATTAGTGATAAAATAATGTCAGTTTCAATGGATAATGCTACTAGTAACATAAATTCTGTAGCCTTGCTTACCACTACACTAAGTCCTTCATTTAGTAATATTTTTCATGTTAGATGTATTTGTCATATTTACCATTTAATTGTGGGTGATGGTATGCGAATTTTAAATGTTGAAATTGAAAAGGTTAAAATCGCTCTTAATTGGCTTTTTTATTCAAACCGTAGAAGTAGACTTAGAGAATATTTTAAAAGATGCGATGAGTTTGGCCTAAGAGAAAGAAAGGTTCCTAAACCTTGTCCAACTAGATGGAATTACATGTATGAAAGTTTAGTTGTTGCATATGAATATAGAAACCCCATAAGCTCAACGTTTAATGCTCATGTAAGTGATGATGATGAGCACCTTACAAATGCGGATTGAGCTAATGTTAAAATGCTTGTAGAATTTTAAAAAAAATTTCATATTGCTACAAATGAATTTTGTGAGCAATATTATCCTACTATTTCTAACTGTTTAGTTTATATTGCAGAACTTCCAAATTTGTTTGATCATTTTTCAGAGGGTGGGGAAATTTATCAACTTGCTATTGATTCTATGAGAAAAAAGTTAAAAAATATTTTTTCTCTATTCTCCCTATTTATGGTGTTGCTGCATTGTTAAATCCTACTATGAAATTAGGAGGTCCTCAATTTTGGTATGAAATTGTTATAATAGTTTAGCACTTGAAGATGACGAGTTGTCTAAACTTCCGGACGCAATAGCCTCAATTAAAATAAATGTTCAAACTATTTATAATGCTTATCAAGTTGCATTAGATCATGCTAGACCAAATGTTCAAACTCCTTCTTCTTCTAGTTCTCAATCATCTAAAAGAACTGCGGGAGTAAGAGCACTTAGTGCTTGGTCGGGATTCAGGGGTTCTCACGGTTCTAGTACTAGTGATTTTTCACAACTAAATGAGCTTGAAGTTTATTTGTCACAGAGAATTGAGGAAGTGAATCCCGACGGCTCCTTTAATATTTTGGAATGGTGGAAGGACAAAGAAAATCACTTTCCGATTCTTTCAAGGATGACCCGAGACATTTTAACTATTCAAGCTTCAACAGTGGCATCAGAGAGCGCTTTCAGTCAAGCAAGACTTCAACTCGGTGATTATAGAGCATCTATGAGGGAGAGCTTGGAAAAATCAGTACTTTTCAGAGATTAGATCCGTTCGGAAAGAAGAAAATTTGAACTTGCTGAATCACAACCAGAGGTAGACGAAACTTACGAAGAAATGCTAGCTGAACTTGCGGAGGATGATGCTTCGCCTGGAAGCGGTGATGACCAAGCTTCTTTTCCACCACCACCAACGGAAATTCCTCCGGATCTTGAAGGATTTATGAAATTTGTAAGAGATACCATATAAATTAATATGTAACTTGTATTTTGGCACATCTTGATTAATTTCTTTTTCTTCTCAATGGTAATATTGGCAGCTTGTTGTGCTCATTCCATAGGGGGAGAAAAACTAAAAAAGATATTGCCATGATTTTTTAATGCTATAATAAAATTATAACGCATTGCTTTGAATATCTCTTTAAAATATTTTTATCTTTTTATATATCTTAAGTTGTATATATAGTATAATATAGACTATTATACTATATATTGATATATATATATATATATATATATAGTATATCTTAAGATGTATATATAGTATATCTTAAGATGTATGCTATCGAATATAGCTTATATACTATGTATATATAGTATAGTATATATAGTATAGTGTATATATATATATATATATATATATATTATAATACATTGCTTTGAATATCTCTTTACAATATTTTTGTCTTTAAATTTAAATTAAAAAATTTAGATGACAATTCTATAATATAGTTTACAAGGAATTGCCTTTGATATTTTTATTACCATTTTTGTTCTCTAAATTGTATAAAAAAAAATTAAAAAATAAAAAGTATTTGTTGGGCCCACTTAGGTCCGCTTGGGCTCCTGACCGGCCCACTTAAATCCGAGACCGTTAGTTCGTGATCCCGGTCCCGGGCCGATTCCAACAAGAAGCTCGCGAAACCCGGGACCGCTTAGGACCGACTCGCCTATGACCGATTCACTTAGGACCGGATCCGCAAAATCCACTTAGGACCGAGTCCGGCCCACATGCCACCCTCAGATGAACATTGTTGACAAGTCATTCCCAATGTACGTCATCTCCTAATAAATTCATCAACCACGACGCGTGGATATTTAAATGATACCATCAGTGACAAGCAAACCAAATTAAAGAAACAGTCGGGTCACCTTTACACTATAGAAGATATCATATATTTTCAAGATTATAAACTTACATTTTAAGAGGCTTACATATAAATATTCTTTAGATAACTTGAAAAGTACATAAATTTCTTTACACTAACGTATATAACCTAAACTTTTAAAAACATGATAGGTACTAGCCGAAAGCACAAAATGAATAGACAACTCCAAAAGGGAAAAAAAAAAAGAAGGGGAAGGACAATTAATAAGGATGATTAATGTGGAACAGGTATAATAAGTTGATTGTTATAAAATAAAAACTGTAAAGTAAAGATAAGTATAAAGAGAAACTGATATATTATTCAAATTTCAAATTTGTGTACTTAATGAAGTGAAAACTCCTCTATTTATAGAAGAAAAGAAGCTGTTGTGTAAGCTGCCACTACAAGCTGCTGTGTAAGCTGCTATTATACCAGATATAGATAATCTTCTACCGGTGATAATATTTATCCATAATGGAGTACCGAAATGATAAGTTTCTTCAGAAGACTTATTTCCAATAAAATACTAAATAGATAAACATATTTACGGCGGAGTCCCATATGGATAAGTTTCTTCAGGAAGCTTCTTTCTAACGTAGTACTAAATGAACATCCATAATATAATATATTCATAACACTCCCCCTTGGATATTCATTAAAAGATAATGTGCCTCATTAAAACCTTACTAGGAAAAACTCCGTGGGAAAAAAATCCTAGTGAAGAAAAAAGAGTACACATATATAGTAATAGGCATAACTAGTTGTCTCATTAAAAACCCTATAAGGAAAACCCTGTGGGAAAAAACTTAGGAAAAAGAGTATAGCGCGTATTTTACTCCCCTGATAAAAACCTTATTTCAAATATTTGAGTCTCCATATTCCAATCTTGTATACCATCTTCTCAAAAGTTGAAGTTGGCAAAGATTTAGTGAATAAATCTATCGGATTGTCACTTGAACGAATTTGTTGCACATCATGTCACCATTTTTCTGAAGATCATGTGTGTAGAATAATTTTGGTGAAATGTGTTTCGTTCTATCTCCTTTTATAAATCCTCCCTTTAATTGGGTTATGCATGTAACATTGTCTTCGTATAAAATTGTGGATCTTTTATCACATTCTAAACCATATATTTCTTGAATAAAATGAATCACTGATCTCAACCATACACATTCCCTACTTGCTTCATGAATAGCTATTATCTCAGCATGATTTGAAGAAGTAACAACAATAGATTGCTTTGTGGAGTGCCATGATATGACAGTACCTCCACATGTAAATACGTACCCGATTTAAGATCGAGCTTTATGTGGATCGGATAAATAACCTGCACCTGCATAACCAACAAGATATGCACTACCTTTGTTAGAATAAAATAAACCTATATCAAGTATTCCCTTTAAATATCACAATATATGCTTAATCCCGTTCTAATGTATCCGTGTAGGAGAAGAGTTATATCTTGCTAGTAAATTAACAGAAAATGCTATGTCAGGCCTTGTAGCATTAGCAAGATACATAAGTGCACCAATTGCACTAAGATAAGGTATTTCGGCACTAATTGTAACTGCATCCATTAGATGTATTTCAAGTTTTTCATATAGTGCTAAACTGATAAGATATCGAAATGTTATGGCATCCATAACAGGTGAATATGTTTCATCAAAATCGACTCCAGGTCGTTGTGAGAATCCTTGTGCGACAAGGCGAGCTTTGTATCTTTCAATTTTATTTTTATCATTCCTTTTTTGCACAAAAACTCATTTATGACCAACTGGTTTTATACCAGCAGGTGTTTGGACTACTGGTCCAAAGACCTCTCTTTTAGCAAGTGCGTTCAATTCTGATTGAATTGCCTCTTGCCATTTTGGCCAATCAGATCTTTATCGACATTCTTCGACAGACCGGGGTTCAAGATCCTCACTATCTTGCATAATGTTAAGTGCAACATTATTTGCAAAAATATTATCCACCACTATTTCAGATTGATTTAAATTAATCCCTTCACCAGTAGAACTTATTATAAGCTTCTCACTCACTTGAGTCTCGGGTTTATTGATTTTTTCAGGAATCTCAGAACTAATCAGATCTTGGGTCTCTTCAGGAGATCCCTTCATAGTATCGTTATCATTTGTCGATTTTCTTTTTTGAGGATTTTGATCCTTAGAACCCAAAGGCCTACCACGCTTCAGGCATGCTTTAGGTTCACTAGCTCTCATGCTAGTAGATGGTCCTGCTGGGACATCAATTCGGATAGGCACATTATCTGCAGGGATATGTGACTTAGTTATCCTATTCAAATCAGTAAATACGTCTGGCATTTAATTTGCTATATTTTATAAATGTATGATCTTCTGGACCTCCTGATTACATATAGGGGTACATGGATCAAAATGAGATAATGATGAAACTTTCCACACAATTTCTCTTTTGATTTTCTTTTTCTCTCTCCCTAATTGTGGGAAATTTGTTTCATCAAACCGACAATCTGCAAATCGAGCAGTAAATAAATCTTCCGTCAATGGTTCAAGATAGCGAATAATAGAGGGTGATTAAAACCCCACATATATTTCTAACCTTCTATGTAGGCCCATCTTACTGCGCTGTGGTGGTGCTACTGACATATATACAACATATACAAAAATTCATAGATGGGCAATATCTGGTTGATGATAAAAAACTAATTGTGACGGAGAATATTTATTATAATGTGTCGGTCTGAGACGGATAGGTGATGCTCCACGCAAGATAGCATGGACCCAAATAGTAGTTGGCAATTTTGTTTTCATAAGTAGTGGTCTTGCTATCAATTGCAGGCGTTTAATAAATGACTCTGCAAGGCCATTTTGAGTATGGACATAAGCTACCTGATGTTTAACTTTTATCCCAACTGATATAATCATCAAAAGCTTGAGATTAGAATTCTCCAGCATTATTAAGGCGAATAGCCTTTATAGGATAATCTGAAAATTGTCCCCTTAATAAAATTATTTGAGCTAATAGCTTTGCAAACGCCAGGTTGCGATATGATAGTAGGCACACATGAGATCATCTTGAAGATGCATCTATTAGGAATATAAAATTTCTAAACAGCCTACTTGGTAGGTGAATAAGTCAACATATATCCCCATGTATACGTTCTAAAAAGGCAGGAGATTCAATGTCAACCTTCATTGGTGATGGTCTAGTGATCATTTTGCCTTGATAACAAGCATCATAAGAAAATTCATTATTTGTAAGAATCTTCAGGTTCTTTAATGGATGCCCACTCGAATTTTTTGTAATTCGTCTCATCATTATTGATCCAGGATGGCCCAAACGGCCATGCCAAAGCACAAAAATATTTGAATCAGTAAACTTCTGGTTTACGATAGAGTGTGTTTCAACTGTACTAATATTTGAATAGTATAAGCCAGAAGATAGAGTTGGTAACTTTTCTACAATGCACTTCTGGCCAGAAATATTCTTTGTAATACAAAGATATTCCATATTTATTTCATCTATCGTCTCAACATGATACCCATTTCGGCGGATATATATAAAACTTAACAAGTTTCTTCGGGACTTAGATGAGAATAATGCATTGTCTATTATAAGTTTTGTTTCCTTAGTCATAAATATAGTGGCTCTTCCGGAGCCTTCAATCAAACTTATATTACCAGAAATTATTGAAACATTTACTTTTTTCTTATGCAAATAAGAAAAGTATTTTTGATCTTTGAATATGGCATGAGTTGTTCCACTATAAATTACACAAATATCTTCATGATTTTTCTTTGATCCAAACATAATTTGAGGATTATCTATATTCTTCAAAATGACATAAACAAAATAAATATGATAGTAAACATCATTATCAAAGCATAAATTTTATTTATGTATAACAATTACATAACCATACTATCTATTACAAATAACAAAAATTAAAATATTTACATTTCTACAGATTCATCACCGATCACATGACTTGTTTCTTGTGATGACCCAAAATGTCATCTTTAAATTTAATAATTAATTTTGTGTTCTAAAACCTCAAAAAGTACTATTTATTATTTCTCGACTTGCGTGCGCAGTCCGTAAAATTTTCTAGAAAGTTTTCAGGTGAAAAATGGATTAAATGTGAATTAGAGCTTTAAAACTCAACTGAGTTGACTTTGGTCAACATTTTTAGGAAACCGACTCGGATCAGTGTTTTGATAGTTTTGGTAGGTCCGTATCGTGATTTGGGACTTAGGCGTATGCCCGGAATCAAATTCCGAGGTCCCTAGCCCGAGATATGGAATTTTGATAAAAAATTAAAAGTTTAGGTTTAAATAGTGACCGGATGTCAAATTATGTGCAAATGACCCTGGAATAGAATTTTGATGATTCCAACAGCTCCGTATGGTGATTTTGGACTTAGAAGCGTGATCGAAATTTTATTTGGAAATCCGTAGTGGAATTAGGCTTGAAATGCCAAAAGTTGATATTTTTGAAAAGTTTGACCGGGGGGTTGACTTTTTGATATCGAGGTCGGAATCCGATTTTGAAAATTGGAATAGAAGTCATTCCGAATTGATTTGATGTGTTTCGGCACAAGATATATAATTTAAAAGTTCAAAGTTCATAGATTTTGATTTGATGTGCGATTCGTCATTTTGATATTGTTTGAAGCCTAGACTAAGTTCATATGGTATTTTGGGACATATTGGAATAATTGGTTAAGGTCTCGAGGGTTTCGGGTGGATTTCGGAAGGTAAACGGAATGGATTGCGGACAAAGAGTGCTGGAAATTTCTGTTATAGAAATTTCTGGTGCGTGGAGCTAATTCTGGAAGCTTATATCTCGCATTTCATAAGGAATTAGAAAATTTTCAAAACATGAAAGTTGTATTCGTTTGAATCTAGTTTCCAGAAAGATAAACCATTCATTATTTAGACATTTGTACAGAAAGTTATGACGGATTGAATGAAAGCTGGTAGAGCAGTTTCGCCAGAAATTTCTGATGCATGGAGCCGATTTTGGAAGCTTATATCTCGCAATTCATAAGGATTCGAAAAATATTCAAAACATGAAAGTTGTAGTCGTTTGATTCTAATTTTCAGAAAGTTAAACCATTCATCATTTGGACATTTATACATAAAGTTATGATCGATTGAAGGAAGGCTGGTAGAGCAGTTTCTGGTGGACTTTTAGTGACGGATGGACAGAAACTTAAGGACCAAAAATGGTCATTTCCTTCATTTCGTTTTGGATTTTTGGAGCACGGTTCTTGGGCGATTTTTGGGCGATTTTTACGGAAAAACATTGGGGTAAGTGTTCCTTATCCTATATTGTTTATATTTCATGATTTCATACTCATTTACATCATGAATCCGTGAATTTATGAAAGAAAAATCAAGAGTTTTGCAAAATCTTCCAAAAATATAAATTTAAGATTTGGAGGTCGAGTTATTATCGGAATTTGATAAAATTGGTATGGGTCGACTCATAATTGAATGGGTTGTCAGATTTTGTAAGTTTTGCCGGATTCCGAGATGTGGGCCCCACGGGCAAATTTTGAGTTAATTTCGGATTTTATTGAAAAATATAATATTTTCTTATGAAATTGATTACTATAATTTTTTTTGACTGTATCGAATTAATTATGACTAGATACGAGTCGATCGGAGTCGAAAAAATCGAGGAAAAAGCATAATACTTAGTTAAATTGGAGCAAGTCGAGGTAAGTGACTTGTCTAACCTTGTGTGGGAAAAATTCCCCTAGGATTGATAATTGTAATGTGTGAAAAGTTGTGTACACGAGGTGATGAGTATGTACACGGGCTAAATGTGAAAGATTATGTTTTAAATTGTGTAGATCACTGTTGCGCATTAATTAAATTATTTCATTTTGTTATATTCTTCATTATTGATTTAATGTTTATATTTTTAAATTTGCTTGACCTTTTTCTGCTAATTGTTTTATCTGTTTAGTTGGAACTTGGTTTCTTTTATTCTGTGCATTATTTGAAGATTGATTTTTTTTAAATTAAATATTATTAATATGAAGTATTTGACATTTTTAAACTTGATATTGAAGCAACGTATTAAAGATTTTGAAATATTATTTTCCCGAATTATTTACTCCTGAATAATTTTGTACTCATTGTGATGGAGCAGTGAACTCTTTATTGTGGAAAAATATTATTGTTGAATTATTTTGACATGAGCCGTGAGCTCTTTATTGTGAAAAATTATTATTGATAATTTATTTTGGCATGAGTCGTGAGCTCTTTATTGTGAAAAAATATTGTTGTTGAATTATTTTGGCAAGTTAAATTATTTGAGCAATTGAGGTACAAATTATGATATATTGTGATATTGATACGCATGCGGTGGTATAAGGTCTGGGTATTGAAATGCATGCGGTGAGATAAGGGTGGCTTGATACGCGTGGCTAGTAGGAAGAACTACTAGAAGTCATGCGGTGTGATAAGGATGGCTAAAACACGGGATGCTATTTCGGGAAAAAGTATTTTCTTTTAAATAAATTGTGAAGCCTCCCGCGGTGAGATAAGAAAATGAGATATTGTGAATTTGTTTATGATTTGGGACTACGAGGCAGTACCTCGGGAGTGCCCTTGTTGATATTAATTTATGGCCGCAGTTGTCTTTGATTATTGTTGTGATTTTCTTAAAGTCGAAAAGAATTTTGTTTTGTTTCCACGAGGTATTTATTTGCCATTATTTGATGTAATTAAATGTGACATACTACTTGATTCATTTCTATTGTTATTTTATCTTATAATATTATTTAAACATTTTACCATGCCATTATTTATTCTCCAGTAGGGCCTGACCTGACCTCGTCACTATTCTACCGAGGTTAGGCTTGGTACTTACTGGGTACCGCTGTGGTGTACTCATACTACGCTTCTACACATCTTTTTGTGCAGATCCAGGTAGATCTTATCAGACCACGCATCAGTAAACTAGTTGTACGAGGAGACTTCGAGGTATATCTGCCAACGTCCGCAGACTCCGGAGTAACCTTCTATCTTACTATGTTGTCTTTCTTATTTTCTTTAGACTCTGATGTACAGAGACTTAGAGAATAAATTCTTAGATGCTTGTGACTTATTTCTACCGGATTTTGGGAGTTGAAATTGTTTGAATTGTAATTTATTTATTTCAGAAATTTATTATTATTCCGCATTGATAAGCTTACCTTGTCTTAGAGACTAGGTGCCATCACGACATCCTACGGAGGGGATTTGGGTTCGTGACATTTCTCCTTCCGGTAGTGCAAAGTAATCAGCTACATCCAAATGCATGAAGTCTAAATTATCTTCAGAAATAAAATTTGCTTCAGCATTTTTCTCTGTCTTCTTCAGGGAGGCTTGATACAGCTCAACCAGGTGCTTTGGCATACGATAGGTACGTGACCAGTGCCCTTTTCCTCCACATCTATAGCATGTATTTTCTGCCTTTGCTGCTTGCACCGCTTCATGCTTTTGTTTCTTCCTTTTCCACTGGTGGTGGTGAGGAGGGTTCTTTGGTGCATTATTATTACCATGATTAGAGTTTCTTCCCCGACCACGGCCATGGCCACGACTGGGGCCACGTCCTCTTCCACGCTTAGCTTGGTGGAAGTTTGTCTCATTCACTTTAGGGAATTGACAAGAACCGGTAGGTCGACTTTCATGATTTTTTATTAATAGCCCATTATATTGCTCGGCTACAAGAAGATGTGAGATAAGTTCAGAATACTTTTTGAATCCCATCTCTCGATATTGCTGCTGCAGGAGCATATTCGAGGCATGAAGAGTGGTAAAAGTTTTCTCCAACATATCATGATCAGTAATATTATCACCACATAATTTCAATTAGGAAATAATTCTGAACATAGCAGAATTATACTCACTGATAGATTTAAAATCTTGTAGCCTTAGATGAGTCCAATCATAACGTGCCTGTAGAAGAACGACCATCTTCAGGTGGTCATATCTATCTTTCAAATTATTCCATAGTATGACTGGATCTTTAATAGTGAGGTATTCCATTTTCAATCCTTCATCAAGGTGATGGCGTAGAAATATCATTGCTTTGGCACGGTCTTGGTTTGATGCTTGATTTTTGTCCATGATGGTGTCTTCCAAACCCATCGCATCAAGATGAATTTCAGCATCAAGTACCCAAAATATGTAGCTTTTGGAACAAACTCAAGTTTAGAAAGATTTGATATTATTTAGAAAAATAAAGTCCGTACCTTTGATACTTTCAAAGTATTTGCTCGAGATGGCAGAGTCTCGTGCTGATAATGTGTAATAAAATAAAGATGGTAAAGTAAAGACAAGTATAGAGAGAAACTGATATATTATTAAAACTTCAAACTTGTGTACATAATGAACTAAAAACTCTTCTATTTATAGAAGAAAGGAAGTTGTCATGTAAGCTGCTACTGCAAGCTGTTGTGTAAGCTGCTACTGCAAGCTGTTGTGTAAGCTGCTTGTAAGCTGCTACTGCATGCTGCTGTGTAAGATGCTGTCACGACCCAAAATACTAACCTATCGTGATGGAGCCTATCTCAGTACTAGGCAAGCCGACAACATCAATAACCCATGATTTCCTTTAAATTTAAAAACGTAACGTTTAATACAATACCAAACATCTAGCAATTTCTGATACAACACTCCTAAAACCTGGTGTCACTGAGTACATGAGCATATAATATGAGTACAAGTCTGAAAAATATGGTCTAAAATAGTCTGAGACCAAATATAGTAATCAAGGAGATAGAGAAGGAGAGACAAGGTTTGCGGAACACGACAGCTACCTCAAAATCTCCTGAAAATCAACCGCGCAAAAGGATCAACACCCGCTATGTCCAGGAATACCTGGATCTGCACAAGAAGTGCAGGGTGAGTATCAGTACAACCAACTCAGCAAGCAACAATAATAAATAAGGAACTGAAGATAGTAACGAGCTACACAGTTATGGTTCATTTTCAGTAATTCCTGCAAAGAATAGACATGCTATCAAATCTGGCAGTTTAATGTCAAATTAATTTTTTATACAGTTCCTGTTCATGTAATCCATATGTTAACAATCTTTCAGAGATTTCACAATAATGACAGATAGCAACTAAGTGCAACAATAAATGGAAATCAAGTACAACCTCTTAGGACAATAATCACTCACTGGGCTCCCAGCCCTCATCACTCCCTGGGCTCCCAGCCCTCATCACTCACTCTTAATAGGTAATCGCGCTCACTGGGGGTGTACAGACTCCGGAGGGGCTCCTATAGCCCAAGTGCTATAATCTTCACGGACAACTCACGTGCTGCACGGACAACTCACGTGCCATAATATAAATATTTGGATCCGCATGGCCAACTCACGTGCTGCACGGCCAACTCACGTGCTATAGTATAATATAAGGATCCATACTGCCAACTCACGTGCTATAGTATAATATAAGGATCTGCACGGCCAACTCGCGTGCTATAGTATAATATAAGGATCTGCACGACCAACTCACGTGCTGCACGGACAACTCATGTGCTATGGTATCAATATCTTACAATCAGGCTCTCGGCCTCACTTAGTCATAAATCTCTCCAGTCTCTCGGGATCTCAATAATCATGAAATCAGCCCAAATAACAATGATATGATGTATCAATAATAATAACAGAGACTGAGATAAAATATGCAAGTAAAAACTGAGACTGAGTACATACAGCATTTAGCAGATAATTCAACAAGTACGCAACCTTTGTGGGTCCCAACAGTACTATCCCATAGCCTAAGCATAATTTGTGACATGATTTACAATCAAATTTTGTCAACACTTAGAGAGCATATAGCTAACAACAAATTATTCAACTTTATAGTTTTTTCGGGACGGACCAAGTCATAATCCCCTCGGTGCATGCCCACACGCCCGTAACCTAGCATATGTGTCACCTCCAAAATAATCACATGATACCAAAATCCGGGGTTTCATACCCTCAGGACCAGATTTAAAACTGTTACTTACCTCAGAGCGTGAAATTCTTTATTCTGCTATGCCTTTGCCTCGCAAATCGGCCTCCGAATGCCTCGAATCTAGATACAAATAATTCGATTCAGTCAATACCAATTATTGTAATTAATTCCATAAAGAGATACTAATTTTTCCAATAAAATCCGAAATTAACTAAAAATTCGCTCGTGGGGCCCACGTATCAGAATCTGACAAAAGTCATAGAATATGAATGCTCATCCAACCACGAGTCCAACCATACAAATTTTACCAAAATCAGACACCAACTCGACCCTCAAATCTTCAATTAAAATCCGTGAAAATTTCTACCATTTTCAACCCAATCCTTACCCATTTGAACTTAACAATCTTTCCACAACCTTATTGGTATGTATACATGATACTCTACACCCAAGAATCATACTATTAATCACCCATCTTTACTCCAAATCCGAAATTGAAGAATTAGGGAAAGAAATTCTTACCTCTTTGAAGCCCTAGCAAGATCCTTGTAAAATTTTCAAACCTTGAACAAGAATTGATGGATAAATGACTAAGTCTTCACTTTCTCTCTCTAAAATGCTCTCACCTCTCTCTAAAATATCAGATTTTGGCTCAAAAATGAGCTTCAAGGGCTATAAATCGAAGTTGGTTCGGGTATAAAATTAGAAAGAATGGAAGCTCTGACGCAGTTATGCGATCGCATAACAGGTATACGGTCCGCATATCCGCCGCATAATTTGGCCTCCAAAGCTTGGCGTTACTGACCCGGTCTGCGGTCATTATGCGGCCCGCATACTTGTTCTGTGGTCGCATAATGCACCGCAAAATAAGTCTGCGGTCGCATAGTGCACCGTAGATTTTCCTCAAATCTTGCCCCTCTCCTGATCCATTATGCAACCATTATGCGGTCCGCAGAGTGATTCTGTGACCGCATAGTGGTCGCAGAAATGACCATTTTTCGACAAAATTTTCCTTTACACATCGGTGCATTGGTCAACCCAAAAAATCCGAGTTGCGGCGAGCTTATCTTTGTACTAATTGATCTACCTCGGCACCACCAAACCTTAATTTCCTTAGCAAAATTTCTCCGGGGTCGTTACACATAAGTTAACGTCCGGTCAATCTTTTTAACTTAAATTCAAAACCTTGAAACTAAGTGCTCCAAATCATTTCAAAACCTCACCGGACCCAAACCAATTACCCCGGCAAGCTAAATAATAACTGTAATACACAATTTGAGCAGTAAATGGGAGAACGAGATTGCAATAGTCAAAACGACCGGCCGGGTCGTTACAGCTGCTATTGTACCAGATATAGATAATCTTCTACCGATGGTAATATTTATCCATAACGGAGTACCGAAAGGATAAGTTTCTTTAGGAGGCTTAGTTCCAATAAAGTACTAAATAGATAAACGTATTTACGGCGGAGTCCCATATGGATAAACTTCTTCAGGAAACTTCTTTCTAACAGAGTACTAAATGAACATCCATAATATAATATATTCATAATATTGATGAGTTTATATAAAAATGATACTCATTGCATGACACCTACAAAAATGGCCATTGCATGACACATGCGAATATGCCCATGCACACATTAATTAATTATTGCATGCAATGTATCTTAATTTTCAATATTGTTATGAAA
Organism: Nicotiana tomentosiformis; assembly: GCF_000390325.3. Lineage (NCBI taxonomy): Eukaryota > Viridiplantae > Streptophyta > Magnoliopsida > Solanales > Solanaceae > Nicotiana > Nicotiana tomentosiformis. The sequence goes on from NC_090818.1 coordinate 11,330,862, forward strand.
CTTGTCAAAGTGAAATTATAATATATCCTTGTTGAGAATTAGGTTTTAATGATTAACATTTGTCTCCGGTGAACATGTGTTGAGAACCAGGTTCTCAAGTAGCTGCTGAAGATTCTTACAAGGCAGTAGCTTTTACCAAAGTTATTACAATCCAATATTAGTGGAAGTGACTCTTGTCCGTCATCATCAAAAAGGGAAAAATTGTTGGAAATTGGTGAATTTTGATTTTGATGATTAACAAACATGGCAGATATATTGGATTGATTAAAGGACCTAGTGAAGGGCCTGGTCCTGCTGGGTTGGACTTGCAGAGTGCTGGCACTTAATCCTAGCGGGAGAAAGATTCATTTTTTAGAGAGATATTATCTTATTTCGTATTTTATGACCTACTAGCCACCTAGATAATAGAGAATCTTGGTAAATTTTTATTGTTAACTTGGAGACCAAGTTTGTAAGGAAGTAGAGTTAAAAGTGGATTTATTTTAGGAAAAGAATTATATTCTTCCTATACTTCCTTTATTCTCTAGAGTTAGGAGGGAGATCTTTAAGAGATATATTTTGCACGAAATTAGTGAAAATTAAACAGGTTTCTTGCTGGAAAAGTGTTAGAATTGGAGTAGGAAACAAATAAGAAAAACCATATAGTCATATATGGTAAATTCTTTATGAAGTAGGTCTCTTATTATTTATTTTCTTTTATGATTTGGACTCTTTATGCTACTAACGTGTTACCTATATGTAGTCCATACTTACTTCATTGTAGGCACACATTTCCATTATTTCTTCAGAGTAAATTGAGAGGAAAGTAAGAAAAAACGAGTTCAAAATTCTAAAGTGGATATTGAAGGCTGGAATGTGCAGAAGAACCAGACTAGAGAACCTGTTCCTTGACACAATGTCAAATTCATTGTGTCTAGTCTAATTCATTGCATTAGGGTTATTGAGTTGTAATCTTATTTGCTTATATAAGAAGCATTTCGAGAGGTTTTTCTCCATGAGAGAATTCAAGTCTTAAGCTAGAGTTAACTTGAGCATTTTTCTACAACCATAGTAGTTGTAGGCAGTCAAGTGGCTAGGATTTAGTCTCTTAGGTTATAAGAGTTTTATTTTCTGAAACTGCTCATTGTTTTAATGAAGTTTTTGTGAGAAATCCTAGAGGTGGGTTGTGATTTTTACTCCCTTGATCAAGTAGGTTTTTCACGTAAAAAATGTCCTGTGTATTTAATTCCACACTTTACTATTTCAAATATTTAACGAATGAGCGAATATAAGAACGTTCTTATACATGTGTCTAAGGGTGTACCAACTCAACAATACTTAGTCAACTAAAGCTGGGTCAACACTAGGGTTGTGTATTATTTGGGTCGAACCGAAAATCCGAACCTATCCATGTTATTTGGATCGGTACGGATCGGATTTCAACTATTTGGATCAGATTTTGGATTATAGATTTAAATATTTTGGATATCGGATCAGATACGATTTAGCTTAATTTAAATCCGAACCGATCCGAAATCCGAAATATAAGGCCTACATATAAAAGTGAGAGTGCCATCAAATAGGGTTTCATTTGTCTTATTTCTCTCACATCAGCAAGTATCTCTTAGAGCTTTTAGACCTGCCTCCATCACTCCAAATCTTCAATATCTCCGCTTCATCTTTGCTCTCTAGAAGTAAGGTTTGTTGGTTTTATTTTAATTTTTCATTCTCTCCATCCTTTCCATTTTAGATTATTGATTGATTCTTTCCTATTTATGGTCGATTTTTATTTTAGATTGATCTAAGATTTTGATTTTTTATTCTCTCCCTCCTTTCTATTTTAGAACTTAAATTTTTCAAAGATGCTATTTGATTAAAAATATACTGCTGCTCATCTAATTTTCTCAAAGCTTAAATATTAAATTTTTGCATGAATTTTTGTCTGGTGTTAGCTCGTGCACTTAAGCACTTTTATGGGTTCTTATATTTCTTCGCTATCCTTTTTTAACTACCGGTACTGATTTTTTACATGGATTTTATTTTATACTTGTTTCATAGATGACAGAGCTAGAGGTAGAGAAGGGAAATGAGTTTCAAATTATCCTAAAAGATACTGAAAGTGGTGCTTCAAATAATCCCACAACGAACACACTCCATTGTGAATCTGCTTCTAAGAAAAGAAAAGGCATGAAAGAAAGATCAGTTGCTTGGGGCCATTTCGACAAGTTCACTGATGACGAAGGGATTAAAAAAGCAAAATGCAAGTATTGTCAAGACGAATATGTAGCAAATACAAAAAACAGAGGTACAAGCAATTTGCTATCCTATATGATCAAGTGCCCGAACAATCCCCATAAGGTGGACACCAGCCAACCGAGACTAGCTTTTCAACCAAAAAAGGGTGGTCAAACAGGTGATGTATCAGTAATCCCATAAAAATTTGATCAAGAGGCATGTAGGAAGGCTTTAGCTCGTATGAAAATTATTGATGAGCAACCCTTTATTTCTGTTGAAAAGGAGAATTTTAGAGATTTTGTGAGAACTCTTCAACTTTTATTTCATGTTCCTTCTCGTACTACTGTGACTAGAGACTGTCTTGAGATTTATAATGAAGAGAGATATGTTTTGAAGAGAATTTTCAAAGAATCAAAACAGAGAATTTGCATTACAACTGACACATGGATTTCTATTCAACGAATTAACTATATGTGTGTTACAGTACATTATATTGACAAGAATTAGGAATTGCATAAAAAAATATTGATTTTTTGTCCAATTACTAGTCACAAGGGTCAAGATTTAGCTAGTGGTGTTGCTAAGTGTTTGCTTGAATGGGGATTGGATAAAATTTTTACTGTGATTGTTGATAATGCAAGCTCTAACGATGTTATGGTTAAAGAATTATCCAAAAAATTTACTAGATGAAATACAAATTTGATGGAAGGTAAGCATGTTCATGTGAGGTGTATGGATAACATCATCAATCTAGTTGTTGAAGATGGGTTGAAAGAAAGGAGTGTGTCTATTGAACGAATAAGACAAGTTGTCAGGTATATAAGGCAATCTCCCGCAAGATGGAAGAGGTTTAAAGAATATTGTGATCTTGATAAGATAATATCTAAAAAATCATTGTGTCTGGATGTTCCAACTAGGTGAAACTCCACATATTTGATGTTGAAGGTTGCGGCAGTTTATGAGGATGCTTTTACAAAATATTATGATATTGATTATGGATTGATGCATTGTATTTCTAATTGTATTTGTGAGGATGGGCAGCCTGCAGGTCCACTTTTAAGTAGTGATTGGGAAAGTATAAGACGTATTGTGAAGTTTCTTGAAATTTTTTATGAACTCACCTTGAAGGTATCGGGCATACTTTATATTACATCTAATGTACATTTTCTTGAGATCTGTGTGGTAGGTTCTTCTTTGAAAGAATTGATGAAAAATGAAGATGTTGCCGTGCGAGAAATAGCAAAGAATATGAAAGAGAAATTTGACAAGTATTGGGGTGATCCTCACAAGATGAACAAGATGGTATTTATTTTATGTGTGTTGGATCCACGCCACGAGTTTTACTCTTTTTCTTTCGCACTTACTTCTATGTTTGGAGAAACAAAAGGTGTGAAAATACAAGAGGAAGTGAAGACATATATGAAAACTTTATTCAGTGAGTATGTCAAAATGAATGGTGATTCATTTCTATCTTCTCCATCTCCTCCATCTTCTCCATCTTCATGTTCTTCTTCATCATCATTCTCAAAATTCATGCTAGATTTAAAGAGGCATAAGAGTGGTGGAGGTATTGACTTAAAAACAGAGTTGGATAAATATTTGGGTGAAGATGTTGAGGAAGAAAAAGATAAATTTGATGTTCTAGGTTGGTGGAAGTTAAACTCACCTAGATTTCCCACTCTTGCTAATATGGCACGTGATATGCTAGCCATACCAATTTTTAGTGTTGCATCTGAATCGGTCTTTAGTACTGGAGGACGCATACTTGATCCATTTAGGAGTTCATTGACTCCTAGATTGGTTCAAGCTCTTGTGTGTATCCAAGATTGACTTCGTAACGAATCAACAACTTCGGTTAAAATTGAGGAAGATTTAGATAATCTTGACCAACTTGAACTTGGTAAGACTATCTTTCTTCTTTTATTCTTTGTTTTGATATATATATTTGATAACTTATTTGTATGTTATTTGGATTCTTTTTATGTTAATATATGTGTGGTTTTAAACTTTCAATAGAAATGGTCAATACTGGAAAAGAGCCTTGCATCGTCAACATATAGTATTGATGAAGATTATTGAACTATATTTTGCTGGTATAATTCTTTCACTAGTTATTTTTTTGTCCAGTGTATTGGTCTTTGATTTTATGTTTCAGTTTTTTCACTAAAGTTTAAACCTTTCCTTTGTTATTGCAGAAACAAAGGGGAGTAGTACATCTGGAATTTAGAGGGAGATAGAAGTTGGAATTCTTTAATGTTTTTTTGCCTTCTTGAGTTCATCCTTTAAATAGTGGAATACCTATATCTATTTTGTTGATCTGTTGCCTTGTTGATAATCAGTTTATTTAGTTCTGTTGCTACAATTATCAGCTAGTATTATTCAGTTTAACCTTTTGGGTTTGTTCAGTTCTGTTGCTACAATTATCAACTAATATTATTTAGCTTAACCTTTTGAATCCATATTGAATTGTTGATGTTGTTTATCATTATAGAGTATGTATTTCCTTCTCGTTCTAGCTAGGTAAATCTTTATGGATCAGTTGTTAGACCCCCTCTTTATAGAGTATGTTGATGGTTATGCTACACCGATCATTAAGAGATGAACTCATGGAATAAGCATCTTAATATATAAGGCTTACAATCTGAACCGTAATCCGAAATATTTATCCGATCCAAATATAAAAATCCAATCCGAACCGAATTTAATTTGGTTCGAATTCGGATTGCAATTTATCAAATCCGAAATCCAATCGAATAGTCCAAAATGTGCCAAATCCGATCCAATCTGATCCATGAACAGGCCTAGTCAACACGCAGGATACTTCCCTTTCTTTCTTTCTCTCTATTCCTCTCTTTTACTTTTAATATTCAACAATATTTAATACTCTCTCCCTCTCTTAATTAAGCTTCAGTCATTGATAGAGAGGAATCTTAAAAATTGCTATATTAAAGGAGAGGAAACGGAGAAAGAAAATTCAATTCCAGGAAAAAAAAAATTAAATCACCCTCTTTTACTTGCATTTCTCATTTTCTACAAATTAAAAGTACTCTCTTCATTTTAGTTGATATCATGTAGTATGATGGAGTTAGCAGACTAAAAATTAAAATAATTATAAAAAATTAATGGAATAGATCAATACCATATTAAGATCTAATTAAATGGTTATTGAATTTAAAATCTTTTGGGATTTAATTTACAAAAACTTATACCAATTAAAGTAAAGCTGTTAACAAACTGATTTTCCCTTATGAATTAACCGCAAAATTATAAATTAATAAATTTAAGACTTTTCCATGTGTGAAAGCAAGGTTAGTTTGAGCAGCAAGCCAAGTCAGTTTTAGAAAGGTATTCAATCTCTGTATTTAATACAAAACCAAACTTTTTTTTCAAACACTTTCCTGGTTACTTCCGTTAGAACTCTTCTTTGTGTTTAATTTCTAATAAACTTAGTTTTTCCACATATTTGCCTAACAACTTGTTTGGATAGTTGTTACCTGCTGTATTGTATCGTATTTTTACTTGAAATACAATGTTTATTTTGATTGTTACTTAAATTTTATTGTATCGTATCGTTAAATTCATCGTTACGTAACGACGAAAAATGTCACTTTATGGAACGACCGATTTGGCGTGGTCGCATCGTTTTCTTATTTTTTCCTCTCATCTTGCTCTTCCTTATTATTAAATAATCTTATTTTATCTTTTACCATGCCTTTTTATATAATAATTTTATCTCGTACATTACTTTTTCTTTATAATATTGGAAGTTTATTTTTCATATTGTTGGCGCATGATATCATGAAACGACGATAAATAATACAATTTATCCAAATATTATATACATCAAAATGATATAGTACAATACGATACAATAATATACGATACATTATAAAATGATACATCACAATTATCCAAACGAGGTGTAAGATTCCACCCAAAGGAAACAGTCAACTAACTCCCTAAAATTGTCATTACCTGCTTCACCTTCCTTTCATCTCTTTCCAATATCTATAAAATCTAAGCCGCTTTTAGTTCTTGATTCAATCATCCAAAACCGAACAAAGACAATTCCCTTTAATAAATAGCCAATTCTTGCAAAAATAGCCAGTTCTTGAATTTGGTTCTCAAATATGGATAGACTTGTAAAAACTTTGTTGTTTTCATCATTCTTGTTATTAAGTCTATTTTCTACTACTTCTTATGCTCAAACACAAAACTGTTCAGCTTTTGCATTTAGAAATAATCAGAATTTTGCAACTTGTAATCCTCTACCTTTGCTCAATTCTGTTCTTCACTGGACTTATCATTCAGATAATCACACAGTTGATCTTGCTTATAGACATAGAGGAGTTACAGATTCAGATTGGGTAGCTTGGGGTTTAAATATTAATGGAGGAAGAATGGTTGGTACACAGTGTTTGGTTGCATTTAAAAATTCCAGTGGCCAAATTCAAGCTTACACTGCTCCTATTGCTGATTATCTTACTCAGTTAAGACAAGGTTCTTTGAGTTTTAATGTGCCAAGAATTGAAGCAGAGTTTTCAAATAATGAATACATTATTTTTGCAAGTTTGGAACTTCCTAGTGGAAGGACTAGTTTTAAACAGGTTTGGCAAAATGGCTAAGTTTCTGGTCAGGTTTTGCAAGCTCATAGCCAGTCTGGTGATAACCTGAGGTCTTTTGGAAGTGTTGATTTTGCAACTGGCCAGTTAGGGAATGATGGTGGTAGCAGGGGTGGCTCAAAAACGTTGGGGCGTAAAGTCAAAGTTTAGTACATATTAAGTAACATGATTCATCTTTATAGTTGACATATTTAAATTATTTTAATCTTTATAGTTGACATATTTAAATTCTCATAAAATAATGAAAAGCAATATACTAGTATAGAAATACAAAAAATAAATTTCAAATTTAAAGAAAAAGACAGTAGCAAGTTAGAATAATCGACCTGATTCTAAACATTAATAACTTGATATCAGAATGAAAATTCTATATTTTTAATTTGTTTGCTGAGAGAAAGAACGAAGAATACAATTTTAATTTATTCAATGTCTTTCGTTCGTGTTTTTTAGAAAATTAGTATCTATGAACGTGCGTTGTACTTTAATAATGACACATGATAATTTAAACATTTATTTATCATAAGGAACAATTTAATTAATAAGAAAAATTTTATGCATAATAATACAACAATCATCTAACTGCCGAAAAATATTATTACATTAGCATAATACATGAATTTAAAATAAAAGGACATCATCAAAACTTACACAAATGATCAATTTTGTCATGTTAGTTAGATAATTATGTATTATAATTTAAAAGTATTTAATGTGATGGTATCTTAACGAACACTTCTTTGTGAATAATATTTTTTTGTGTATATTTCCTCCTAATGCTTTGGTTGTTCTACCTTAACCAGAACTCTTGTTGTCGATCTTAATATCCCTCTTGAAAGTTGTCACGACCCAAAATCTCACCTGTCGTGATGGCGCCTATCTCAATACTAGGCAAGCCGACAATCTCAATAAACCACCATATCTTTTAAATTTAAAAATATAATAATTAAATTAAGCGGAAGAAATCTCTGAAATACAAATATAAACACTCCCAAAATCCGGTGTCACTGAGTACATGGGCATCTAATATGAATACAAAGTCTGACTGATAACACGCTGTCTGAGAGTATAGAACATTACAAAAACTGGAAGAAAGAGAGTCAAAGTCTGCGGATGCTAGTCAACTACCTTGATAGTCTCTAACGAATAGCACTCTGAGATCTAACAGTCGCCGTGTCCGAAAGCACCTGGATCTGCACACGAGGTGCAAAGTGTAGTATGAGTACAACCAACTCAATAAGTAACAAGACTAACCTCTGGGCTGACAGTAGTGACGAGCTCCGCAAGTATAGTGTACATAAATAATGGTACAGAAATGTAGGCATGCTTTCGAGTTTAACAGTTAAACTTAGTACAAGCAAAATAGATCAATTCTGCATGATATGAGGAATGTGACATCTCAGTGGAAAGACCTCATGTACTACTGGTCACTAATCATTCGGTCACTCGGTATTGTTTATGGCCAATCCAGCCTAGAGATATTCAATCCCGTATATATATATATATATATATACACACACACACACACACACACACACACACACACACATATACACATCGACTGACAGTCAGTCACTCAGTACCGTATAAGGCCAATCCAGTCCTGGGTAATTTATCCCCAAATATAAATGCTACAGACAAGGTCCATGTCTAGGGAAAACTTTTCACAATATAAATAAGTAAGGCAAGTTCATCCCGAATATATAATCATCAATGCTCACTGGGGGTGTGTACAGACTCCGGAGGGGCTCCTTCAGCCTAAACGTGATATAAAGCCGATATGGCCTACTACAGGCTGGCAGTCCCGATCCGTATAATAATAAAGTCTATAATGCCTGCTGCAGGCAGGCAACCCCGTTCCATATAATAATAATATATATAAAGCCAATATGGCCTGTTGCAGGCGGGCAGCCCCGATCCCATAATTATACTCACATTGGATGAACATGACTTAGTATGAAATATACATTTTTAAAACAATTCAATTCAACAGCATCACGGCCCTGTGGGTCCCAAAATATCGACACGTAGCCCAATCATGATTTTTAATACGAGTCTTTACTCAATTTTTTCTAACACGTGAAAAATGTTCGGATAATAACATGATTCTTTAATTTTACAACTCCACATAATTTATTAAGTCACAATTTCTATGGTGCACGCACACACACTCGTCACCTAGCATGTGCATTACCTTCAAACAATTGATATAACACCAAATTCAGGGATTCATACCCTCAGAACCAAGTTTAGAAGTGTTACTTACCTCAAACCGTGTAATTATTTATTCTGCAATGCCTTTGCTTCGCGAATCGGCCTCCAAACACCTCGAATCTAGCCACAAATAATAAGATTCACTCAATAAAAATTATAGGAATTAATTCCATATGAAAATACAAATTTTTCATCAAAATTCAAAATTTCACCCAAATATCGCCTGTGGTGCCCACGTCTCGGAACCTGACGAAAGTTATAAAATCCGAAAGCCTATTTAACCACGAGTCTAACCATACCAATTTTACCAAATTCTGACATCAACTCGACCTCCAAATCCTCAAATCTTATTTTTAAATCCTTAGGTCCAAATCCCCGATTTACACCTCAAAATCATGTAATCTAGTCGGATTATTCGATGATAATTTAATATTATGGAGTAGAAATGATCCCAAGTGACTTACCTCAATATTTTCCGTAATTTATTGTTCAAACATTGCCCCAAGCTGTGTTCTTTCATCCAAAAATGTTGAAATGAGCTAAATCTGGTCGCTAAAGGTGTGCACCAGAACTTGTTGCACCAGCAATATTTATTTTCACTAAAAAGGCTCTAACTCCATCATACGAACTCGGAATTCAATGATTCTTGTTCCTATGAGTCACAAATAATACGAACCCAGTCCATTAATCGAAACGCAATTCAGAGCTCATTTGCTCAATGCGTTACCAGATTCGCTCGTTAAACAATTAACTCATATTTCGTGCTAAAAACCCAAACGCGACTTGATGAAATTAGATCAAACTTTTCATATCATTCCTATAATTAATTATCACTCCCGAAAGTCTCGAAATCGAATTTCGATCTCTAGAACTAAAAATGGACCTTTGGATCATTACATGCTTATGCTGAAAATATCAAACTCTTCCAAAAACTCATCCGAGCCCCATGGGACCTCCAAGCAAGTATACTAACAAGTCCCATAATATGACACGAACTTAGTCGATGCCTCCAATTACATTGAACAACAATTAAACATGAATCGCATCTCAATTCAAGTCTATTCAAAACAAACAAATTCCAAATTCTACATTCAATGTCAAAACCTACCAAATTAACTCCGATTGACCTCAAATTTTGCACACAAGTCATAAATGACATAACAGAGTTGTTCCAATTTCCAGAATCGGATTTCCGATATCAAAAAGTCAACTCCCCGATCAAATTTCCAAACTCAAATTTTCTATTTTTGCCATTTCAAGCCTAATTTAACTACATACCTCAAAATAAATATCTTGACACACTCCTAAGTCCGAAATCACTATACGAGCTATTGAAATCATCAAAATTCTATTCTGGAGGTCGTTTATACATAAGTCAACATCCGGTCAACCTTTTCAACTTTAGTTTTCATCTTTGAGACTAACTGTCTTAATTCATTTCAAAACCTCACCGGATCCGAATCAATTACCCCAACAAGTCAATATAAACTGTAAAGTATAAATTGAGCAGTAAATGGGGAATGGGGTTGTAATACTCAGAACGACCAGTCGGGTCGTTACATTTTCCCCCTCTTAAACAAACGTTCGTCCTTGAACGAGTTTAGAATTATACCTGGAGTATCAAATAAATGTGGATATTTGCTCCACATCTCCCAGGTAGCTTCTCTGACTGGCTGGCCTCTCCACTGCACTTTCACTGAAGCTATGTTCTTTGATCTTATATTTCGAACTTGCCGGTCTAAAATGGCCAACGACTCTACATCATAAGTCAAATTACCATCCCACTGCACTGTGCTGAAATCCACAACATTAGAAGGATCCACGACATACTTCCGGAGCATCGATACATGAAACACTAGATGAACACTCGATTGACTAGGTGGCAAAGAAAGTTCATAGGCCACTTATCCAATCTTTTTAAGTATCTCAAAAGGCCCAATATACCGAGGGCTCAACTTGCCCTTCATCCCGAATCACAACACACCTTTCATGGGTGAAATCTTGAGTAGAACTTTCTCCCCAACCTTGTAAGCAACATCACGGACCTTCCGATTGGCATAACTCTTCTGTCTAGACTGCGCCGTGTGAAGTAGCTCCTGAATCAATTTAACCTTCTCCAAGGCATCATGAACCAAGTCAGTACCCAATAGCCTAGCCTCACCAGACTCAAACCAACCCACCGGAGACCGACACCGTCTCCCATATAAAGCCTCATACAGAGCCATTTGAATGCTCGATTGGTAGTTGTTATTGTAAGAAAACTCTTCCAGTGGAAGAAATTGATCCCAAGAACCCCCGAAATCTATGACACAAATGCGCAACATATCCTCCAATATCTGAATAGTGTGCTCAAACTATCTGTTCGTTTGAGGTTGAAATACGATACTCAACAGAACATGTGTACCTAATTCTTTTTGCACTGCTCTCCAAAACTGTGATGTAAACTGCGTGCCCCGATCTGAAATGATAGATACTAGCACCCCGTATAGGCGAACAGTCTCGCGGATATACATTTTAGCCAACTGCTCCGAAGAATAAGTAGTACTAACTGGAATAAAATACGCAGACTTGGTCAACCGATCTACAATCACCCAAACAACATCAAACTTCCTCAAAGTACGTGAGAGTCCGACTACGAAATCCATGGTAATAGGCTCCCACTTCCACTCCGGAATTTCAAGTTTTTGAAGCAATCCGCCCGGTCTATAATGCTCGTATTTCACCCGTTGACAATTTAAATACCGAGCTACAAACTCAACTATATCTTTCTTCATTTTTCTCCACCAATAGTGCTGCCTCAAGTCTTGGTACATCTTAGCGGCACCCGGATGAATGGAATGCCGCAAACTATGAGCTTCTTTAAGAATCAACTCACGCAGTCCATCAATATTTGGCATACAAATACGACCCTGCATTCTCAATGCCCCATCATCTCCAATAGTAACATCTTTGGCATCACCGTGCTAAACTGTGTTCTTAAGGACAAGCAAATGGGGATCATCATACTGAATAGTGATATCATAGTCCTTTAGCAGCTCCAGCCATCTCTGCTGCCTCAAATTTAGATCCTTCTGTTTGAATAAGTGCTGAAGACTCTGATGATATGTAAATACCTCACAAGACACACCATAGAGATAGTGCCTCCAAATTTTCAATGCATGAACAATGGTTGCCAATTCTAAATCATGGATAGGGTAGTTCTTTTCATGTGGCTTCAACTGGCGCGAAGCATTAGCAATCATTCTACCCTCCTGCATTAAGACACATCCAATACCAATCCGAGAAGCATCACAATACACTGTATAAGAGCCTGAATCTGAAGGCAAAACTAGAACTAGAGTTGTGGTCAAGGCAGTCTAGAGCTTCTGAAAGCTCTCTTCACACTCATGCGTTCACCTGAATGGAGCACCTTTTTGAATCAATTTAGTCAAGGGTGATGTAATAGACGAGAAGCCCTCCATAAAGCGACGATAATAACCATCCAATCCAAGAAAATTCCGAATCTCAGTAGTTGAAGATGGCCTGTGCCAACTCTGAACTGCCTTTATTATCTTCGAATCCACCTTAATCCCTTCACTGGACACTATGTGTCCTAAGAATGCAACCGAACTAAGACAGAACTCACACTTAGATAATTTGGCATAACGTTTCTCTTCCCTCAGTCTCTGTAGTACAATACTCAAATGTTGTGCATGTTCCTCCTGGCTACGTGAGTACACCAAGATATCATCAATAAATACTACGACAAATAAATCAAGATATGCTGGAATACAATAGTCATCAAGTGCATAAATGTTGTTGGGGCGTTGGTCATCCCAAAATACATTACGAGAAATTCATAGTGGCCATATCAAGTTCTGAATGTCGTCTTTAGAATATCCGAATCCCTAATTTTTAACTGGTGATAACCGGATCTCAAATCAATTTTGGAGAATACCCTCGCTCTCTGAAGCTGGTCAAATAAATCATCAATACGCGGAAAAGGATATTTATTATTGATTGTAACTTTGTTCAACTGCCTGTAATTAAAGCACATACGCATAGTGCCATCTTTCTTTTTCACAAATAGAACCGGTGCACCCCAAGGTGACACACTAGGCCTGAAAAACCCCTTATATAGGAGTTCCTGAAGTTGCTCTTTCAATTCTTTCAACTCAGCTGATGCCATATCATACGGAGGAATAGAAATGGGCTGAGTGCCCGGCACCAAGTCAATACCGAAATCAATATCTCTGTCGGGTGGCATACTTGGCAGGTCTGCAGGAAATCATTCGAAAAATCCCGCACTACCGGTACTGAATCAATAGTAGGAGTATCTGCCTCAGTATCTCTCACAAAGGCCAAATATGACAAATACCCCTTCCTAACCATATGTTGAGCCTTTAAGTAAGTAATTACCCTACTGGGAACAAAATATGGAGAACTTCTCCACTCGACCTTAGGCAATCCCGGTATCGCTAATGTCACCATTTTTGCGTGACAGTCCAAAATAGCATGACATGGAGACAACTAGTTCATACCAAAAATTACATCAAAATCAACCATACTAAGCAGTAAGAGATCAACTCTAGTCTCCAGTCCCTCAATAGTTACCACACACGACCGATACACACAATCTACAATAATAGTATCGCCTACGGGCATAGATACACGAACAAGTGAAATTAAGGACTCACGGGCATATCCAGATAGTGAGTAAAGTACGATGATACATACGAATAAGTGGAACCAGAGTCAAATAATATAGAAGCCTCCTTTTGGCACACTGAGACAATACTTGTTATCACTGTATCTGAAGCAACAACATCTGGCCTGGCAGGAAAAGCATGAAATTGGGTCTGACCGCCATCTGATTGGCCTCCCCCTCTTGGGCGACCCCTAGCTGACTGAGAGCCACCCCGAGATGGGTGGTGGAGAAACTGGTGCAGAAGTAGTAGCCTGACTCCTCTGCTGAATTGGACCTCGCAAAAGGTGGGGACAATATTTCCTCACATGATCCCAACTCTCCATACTCATAGCAATCCCTCTCGAAAAATGGTGGCGAGTTCTGAGGTAGACCTCGAGAACAGGAATAACTACCAGAAGAACCTGGTACAGATGATCCCTGAACTGAAGGAGCACGAGGCAAACTATAGGCCGGCAGGGCATTGAGGGATGATTGGCCCTGATGAGAATTGTATGGACCGTGGCTGGATGATGAACTACGATGAACTAGACGACCCGTTTGACCGTGCCTGTAAGGGCGACCCCTGTTGTGGTAGGACTGCCCTCTAGAAGGTACCCCACCAGAACCCTCAAACCTCGAGGCCTTTTGGCCTCCCTCTCACCACGCTCCTGTCTACAGACCACCTCTATCTGCCGAGCAATGTTAACCACCTTATCAAAAGTGGCACCATACCCTCTCCCTAGTCATAAGTAACCACAACTGATATGTAAGGCTATCAATGAACCTCTTAATCCTCTCCCTATCAGTGGAAATCAACCAAACTGCGTGACGAGCCAACTCAGAAAACCTCATCTCGTACTGGGTCACACACATGCCATCCTGCCAAAGCTGCTCAAACTGTCTGCGCAACTCGTACCTGCGAGACTGCGGAACGAACTTCTCCAAAAAGAGAACAGAGAACTCATGCCATGTAAGTTGTGATTCACCGGCCAAACTGTGCCTCTCATAAGCCTCCCACCATCTGAAGGCATCCCTAGAAAACTGAAAAGTAGTGAATGAGACCCCATTGGTCTCCAGAAGACCCGCTGTCCGAAGCATCCGCTGGAACTTATCCAGAAAACCCTGAGCATCTTTTGACTCAACACCGCTAAATAATAGAGGTTGAAGCCTCCCAAATATCTCAAGTCTCCTCTTCTCATCATATGCCATAACGGGGACTACCGGGGCCTGAGCAGCTATCGTCGACTGGGCTGGTAGTGCCTCCGGTATCTGAATTCCCTGCACTACCTACTATGGAGTACGGGAAATAGGGGTATGAGTACCTCCCCCGTCCTAAGAGGTGGCAGGTGCGGCCTGATCCGAAATCACCTGAGCAAGGCCAGTGCAAACTGTCAATATCTGAGCCAAAGCCTCCTGAAGTCCTGGAATCACAATGGGCACAGTTGGTGCCTGAGCTGGTCCTGTTGGCTCAGCTATATCTGGAATCTGCTCTTGAGCTGAAGCAACTGGTGGTGCTATAGGTGCTACTCCAACTGCTATACGAGCTACACCTCGACCTCTACCTCGGCCTATACCATGACCCCGAACTCTTGTGGCCCTAACTGGTGGCAGTGGTGGCTGATCGTCCGTTCCGGTAGTATGTGTCATCACTGTCTGTGAGAGAATTGAATAACATAAATTTAGTTTCCAGAATCAACATATTCGCTCGACAGAATACAAGAAAGGGAAATATTTCGTAAGGGTTCGCAACCTCTCGAAAATAAGTACAGACGTCTCCATACCGTTCTCCAAGACTCTACTAAACCTGCTCATGACTCGTGAGACCTATGTAACCTAGATTTTGATACCAACTTGTCACGATCCAAAATCTCACCTGTCGTGATTTCACCTATCTCAATACTAGGCAAGCCGACAATCTCAATAAACCACCATATCTTTTAAATTTGAAAACATAATAATTAAATTCAACGGAAGAAATCTTAGAAATACAAATATAAACAATCCCAAAACCCGGTGTCACTGAGTATATGGGCATCTAATATGAATACAAAGTTTGATTGATAACACACTGTCTGAGAGTATAGAACATTACAAAAATTGGAAGAAAGAGAGTCAAGGTCAGCGGACGCCAGTCAACTACCTTGATAGTCTCTAACGCCACTGCTCAATAAAAACACTATTCTCGTCACTAAAAACCCAATTCCCATCGCTAAAAGTGCCAAATCTGGTCGCTAAAGGTGCGCACCAGAACCTGTTGCACCAGCAATATTTATTTTCACTAAAAAGACTCTAACTCTATCAAACTCTTTCAAAACTCATACGAGCCCCATGGGACCTCCAACCAAGTATACTAACAAGTCCCATAATATGACACGAACTTAGTCGATGCCTCAAATGACATTGAACAACACTAGAACACGAATCGCACCCCAATTCAAGCCTATTCAAAACTAACAAATTCCAAATTCTACATTCGATGCCGAAACTTACCAAATCAACTCCGATTGACCTCACATTTTTCACAAAAGTCATAAATGACATAACGGAGTTATTTCAATTTCCAGAATCGGATTTCGATCCCGATATTTAAAAGTCAACTCCCTCGTCAAACTTCTAAACTCAAATTTCCTATTTTCGTCATTTCAAGCCTAATTTAGCTACGAACCTCAAAATAAATATCCGGACACACTCCTAAGTCCGAAATAACCATACTGAGCTATTGAAATCATTAAAATTCTATTTCGGGGTCGTTTACACATAAGTCAATATCCGGCCAACCGTTTCAACTTTAGTTTTCATCTTGGAGGCTAAGTATCTCAATTCATTTCAAAACCTCACCGGACCCAAATTAATTACCCCAGCAAGTCATATATCAACTATAAAGTATACATTGAGTAGTAAATAGGGAAACAATGTGGTAATACTCAAAACGATCGGTCGGGTCGTTACACTAGTAGGTTTTCATGATCTTTACGACGTAGAATCAGAAAGCAAAGGTGATGAAGATGGAATTATGGCTATGATGGCCATGAGTGACTCAAACTTTGAGAATAAATCAAATGAGATAAACTCTTCTAATCTCAAAGAAAATATTTATGCTTTGTATTAGAAAGAATTGATGCCTGTAGTGCTCTCTTTGATGAACGAAATTGATAGGTTGAGTGCTGATAATGATAAGTTGATGAATAGTTTTTCAAGTGTTAACCTAGACTCCTTAAGTCATGATAATAATAATAATGATGAACTTGAAAACCAAATCAAATATCCTAAGGAACAAATTCACGTTCTTAAAACTGAAAATTCAGCACTCAAACTTGAAAGTCTGAACTCAAAGGACGTACTAAATAAAGTTAAGAGATTAATTAGTGAGATTCAGATTGCTCTTGAAAAGGAAATTAAAAAGGACAAAAGAAAAATTGTACCTTGAAATTGAAAAGGATATATTACTTGAAGAGAATCTGAACAAAACTAATTATGAACTTATCAGAATCACTAAGTGGAACAAGTTCTCGGATGCGCTAAATTGGCTAAAAGAAAATCATAACAGGAATAGGACTGAAATTAGATATGAAAAATCTTTGTATAAGCTGGATCCTACATATGTGGAAGTTCATAAAAATAAGTTGTGCACGCATTGTGGTAACGCTGATCACTTTAAGGATAGTTGCACAACTTTGTTTAAGGCAAAAGTAAGAATGAAAAATATATTTTGCCTAATTGGATTGAGAGACACTTGATTCATCCTTTTAGTCAAAAGAAGGGACCCAAGCTAGTATGGATTCCTAAATCTAACCTCTAATCTAGTTTTGCTGGCTAAAGTGAGAGAGAGCGACCAATTGCGCTACTTGGATTTTTTTATTGGTTGCTCAAGGCACATAACTGAAGATACATTAAATGTTTTCTCACGAACAGTCTTCAAAAGAGGGAGTGTGCCATTTGGTAAGAAAGGATAAATTATTAATAGAAGTAAGATAGGTAAGACTCTCTCTCACTCTATAAATTATGTGTATTTAGTTGTGGATGGTAAGCTTGAAAGTGCTTATGTGATTTTTGATGAATCTGATACTTTAGTTGAAAAGAATATGTTGGATGATGACTTTGACATGGATATTATTCGAAGTCAAGTTTCAAGTGAAAAACAAAATCATAAGCACTCATGTTGAGAAATCATTCAAGGGAACTGGTTTTGAAGTAGGTTCCTCTGCAGTTGGGCATGGTTTAATTTAATCAGCGGGAACAAATTGTTGACATATTCACCAAAGCACTCAACAAGGTTCATTTGAAAAGAATATGCTGAAACTTGGTTTGATAAACCACATATGTTCTTGCTTGAGTCTTCCCTTAAATGATTGGCTAGTATGATCTGTGTTTGATGTGTGCTACAATGGCTTAAATGTCTTTCCTAGTCTCATACTGTAAAAACTATGCACTCAGATCAAGGTATAACACTTCTCATAATGGTCTAATGACGTTATCCTTATTATCAAAGATGGAGAGTCATTGTAGGTTGGGAATAAACAAGCAGAATGTAATGACCCGGCCCGTCGTTTTGAGTATTATAGCCCCGTTCTCCCATTTACTGCTCTATTTATTCTTTATAGGTGTATTATGACCTATCAGATTAGTTAGTTCGGGTCAGGAGAGATTTCGGAATGAATTGAGACACTTAGTCTCTTAAATGGAAAACTTAAGTTGGAAAAGTCGACCGGATGTTAATCTATATGTAAACGACCTCGGATTCGAATTTTGATTATTCTAGTAGCTTCGTATAGTGATTTTAGACTTAGGAGCATGTCTGAAAAATTATTTGGAGGTCCGTAGTGGAATTAGGCTTGAAATGACGAAAGTTAAATTTTTGGGGAGTTTGACCGAGGGTTTGAATTTTTGATATCGGGGTCAAAATCCGATTCTGGAAATTGGAATAGGTTCGTAATATAAAATGTGACTTGTGTACAAAATTTGAGGTCAATCGGACATGATTTGTTAGGTTTCAGCGTCGTTTGTAGAATTTGGAAATTTTGAAGTTTATTAGGCTTGAATCCGTGTGTAGTTCATATTTTTGAAGTTGTTCGAGGTGATTTGAGAGTTCAACTAAGTTCGTATTGGGATATAAGACTTGTTGGCATATTTGGTTGAGGTCCCGGGGACTTCCGGTTGATTTCGGGTGGTTAAAGGACCAAGGTTCGAAGTTGAAGAATTTTTGAAGATTTGTTGGCTCTGGTGTGATCGCACCTGCGGAAAAGGGCTCGCAGGTGCGATGGTCGCAAAAGTGACAATACACATGCAGAAGCGAGGGTCTTCGCAGGTGCGGTGCCTGTAGCGCAAAAGCGTGACCGCTTGCACGGTCCTAGGCATCTAAGAAGCGATCTGGGCTGGCCAAGCTATTCTCACAGAAGCGAGTTGTTTTCCGCAGAAGCGAGGGTCGCAGGTGACACCTCTTGTCCGCATTTGCGAAAGTGCTGCGCAGAACCCTCTAAGTTCTAGGGTTCGTGATTTTTTACCATTTTCAGATTTTGGAGCTCGGTTTGGGCGATTTTGGAGAGGAATTGTTTCACAGAACTTACGGTAAGTGTTCTTAACTCACTTGTGATTATATTCCATAAATCTATCTTCATTTTTAGCAATTGGTTGATGAATATAAAGAGGAAATTGGGGGTGTTGGCCTAAAGTTCATAATATGAATTTTTGAGTTTTGAACATCGATTTGGATTCGGAATTGAGTTAAATTTAGTATGGTTGAATTTGTAATTGGATGGATTGACGGATTTTGTGTGTTTCGACGGATTTCAAGACGTGGGCCCCACGGACAATTTTTGGAGTGTAATTTCCGATTTTCTGGGAAAATATTAGTATTTTGATATGGAATTAATTCCTATAAATTGTGTGGACTGAATCAAATTTATTGTGGCTATATTCGAGCTATTCTGAAGTTGATACGCGCAGAATGAAATTTCTGGAGCATTGTTTAGCCTGCTTGAAATTGAATTCATCTTGTTCGATTTAAGTAACTCTTCTAATCTTGGAGCCGAGGGTATGAACCCAGAATATACGTGTTATATGTTTGGTTTTGAGGTGACGCACATGTTAGGTGGCGGGCGTGTGGGCGTGCACCGTGTGTACTGTGATTTATGTTATTTCTATGGTATTGTGTAATTACCTGAACTTATCTGCAAGCATGAAAATGTCTATGTACTAGAGCAATTGAGTTGTGATCCATGTTAGAAACTATTTCTAGGCTACATGCTTATATTATAGGGACCCATTGAGGTCGTTACTGTTGTTGAGTTATTTGCTTACATTGTAATTTCATACTTAGTCATATTCATTCATTACATATCATATCTCAGTCTCTGTTGTTATTCATTGTTATATCATATCATCATTTTCGGGCTAGTTTCATGACATTATGCGCCCGCGAGAGATAGACTGGAGAAATTGATGACTGAGTGAGGCCGAGGGCCTGACTATGAGGATATTTTTGGGATCGAACTGCACGCCACAGTAGGTCATATTGGCTTTATATATATTATTATTATGTGGATCGGGGCTTCTTGCCTGCAGTAGGCCTTATAGGCTTTATTGTTATGGGATCGGACAACACACCACAATAGGCCATATCGGTTTTATATAGCGTTTGGGCTGAAGGAGCCGTTTCGGAGTCTATACACACCCCCAGTGAGCGTAGTTGATATTATTGAGGGACGGATCTTCCCTGGATATGGATCTTGTCCGAAGCATTAGATACCTGGAGATGGATCTTCTCCATGGGCTGGATTGGCCCTATTCGATACTGAGTGACTGATGATTAGTTGATTTGTATATTCCGAGATGGATCTTCCATTGGATGGATTGGCCATATACAGTACCGAGTGATTGAGCATGATGAGTAAAATGTGTGAGAAAGTGAGATTGAGTACTCTAAGAGTGTGAGCACATGAGTTCATCTCTGAGATACATTGCATCGACATGCACACATGACATACATGCATAGGGATGTATTTTCCTCATGTTGTACAGTATCACATCATTCATTATTTCTTATACATGTTGACAGATGGGCATAGTGATGTATTTGTTTTACACTGGTTATCTGAGAAGAAAATGAAACATCTTATTTATTATTGAAAGGATTTTAGGAAAATTATTTTTTTCAAACTTATTCATATTTTTGGCAACTTCGGTAAACGATTTGGGTTTTTCATTGATGTACTTGAAAGGCAGAACTATTTTCATAAATCATGTTTTTGTTGAGAATTTGATCGTTGAGTTACTTCTGGTATTACTCGCTTTATGTTGTTATGAACTATTGTTAGTTATTGAAGTTGGACCCGACTTTGGTACAAGCTCGTCACTACTTTCAACCTAAGGTTAGGTTTGTTACTTATTGAGTACACGTGGTCTGTTGTACTCATACAACATTTCTGTACCTTACGTGCAGATGTTGGCTGCTGATGTTGCTGCGTTCGTTGGGAGCTGGATCTAAAGATGTACTTGTTTTCCGGTTGTAGCTGCCTCTTGTTCACGGTAGTCTTAGATTCTTAAAACTCTGTTTATGTACTTTTCAAACAGATGATGTATTACTTCATACCATCTTTGTATACTTTATTCTTAGAAGCTCATGATTTATACTACCAGTTCTTGGGAAAATGTATTAGTTTCATATATTTTCTTTTAATTAATTGCCTTATTAATTTCATTGAAATTGGATAGTTGATAATTGGCTTACCTAGCGGGTTGGGTTAGGTGCTATCATGACTAGTCGGATTTTGTGTCGTGACAAGGTGGTATCAGAGCTCTAGGTTCATAGGTTCTACAAGTCATGAGCAAGTGTCTAGTAGAGTCTTGCGAATCGGTATGATCACGTCCATACTTATCTTCGAGAGGCTGCAGGGCATTTAGAGTAATTTCCAATCTTTCTTTCCTTATCGTGCATAATTAATTCAATCTGCAATATAACTCTTTAAATTCCTTCCACGCATTCGTATGCACACATGAGCGCTCAGTATCAGCTGTGCATCGCCGACTTGTGATTCTATGAACGAGGTTCGAGATGTGTATTTTGTGTTTTGGTGATGGGCCAGTCTGGAGGACTTGAGGCCATGGTTAGACCGCAGCTTAAGCTCGGTAGCTTCAGTGATAACTTTTACATTGGACTCATATGTCTGGTAATATCCCTACGAGGGGAATTTGTGGCTCGATGAGCGGTGGAATGGCTTGGTGATGAGTATGATGTAACTGCAGGATGTGCTAAGACGGTTTGAATGTGACGAGAAGTGTTTCGTTGAAATGTAAAGGGAGGCCATTGGCTGCTTGATTTTTATTTTGATGTGACGTACAACCTCGAGAATTAATATTTTGGAGGATCTTTCACGTTGTTAAATTTTGGGATAAATTAAACTCTCATGTCTTGTTAATGAGTTTGAACTCAGGAATATTAAGTGATTACATAGTAATTGTGACTGCGAAAGGGTATAGCAAGATACCAATTTGAGGCTAAGCAGGCGGGTTATCCCATATGAAGCAATCTATGTAGGTTTGTTTCTTATTATGTGAGTGGAGAGTTTCTTTTCTGCCAGTGGGGCATATATGTTGAGATTTTAATTTGAATCTGGTTGATAAAGTTGACTTGAGTGTTAAGAGAATGAATGCGAGCTTAGCGAACGATTAAGGTATTTTTATGGTTGGCGTTGTATGCGCTTGAGAAGAATTCTTGTTGTACTGACTGTAGTATTATGGCAGTAATAAAGTATGGTTACTGTGAGTTATGGTGTGTTTTAATCTATGGATTTAAGCCAAGTGGAAGAGCCTGCTATTGACAATTCAATTCATGGTTATGTGTCAAATTTTTGTTTTGGCCTGAGGTATACTTGGGAATCAGTGATGACTTGCAGAGGTTGAGATCGAGGATGACTCGATCAAGGAAATTCCTGAATACGGGTTACATTACACTTTATGAAAATATGAAAATCATGGTATGAGTGAGTTGTTAATTATGAATGATGTAGTGCGTACGGAGTATGAATTTGATCAGTGGTGTTAAGGCATGATTAGCTTTTTGGGTGTTGTTGTGCTAAATGGGGCATATGTCTTTCGGCCCGTTTGGGCGGTGCAATTGATATTTTACTAGAGTGGACAGCTATTGAGAAAGTTCTAATGGGTTCAAGATTAATAAGTAGCAATTGAGAATTTTTGGCAGATTTGTTTATGGCTAAAATCTAAGATTTAAGTTGGATGGTGTCGAGACTTGTGGTATTTTTTTATATCATTATGGATTTTATATTTCGGTATCAGTATGGTAATGGATATGATCGGTTCTTTGGGTGCTTATGATGTGGGGTTTTCTACAGGTACTCTATGGCAATACTCTTGGGTTTGGAGACCTACGTGGCTTAGTTGAGATAGAGAGATTCAATGTTGATGGCTTGATTATGTACAAATGGATTCCAAGGCATTCTCGAGTATTTATACCACAGTTTGAGATGGATATTTCCTACCAGCCTGAGGAACATGTTGAGTATTGTGATTTTCTACCGGATGGGATCAAATGGAAGGCTTCTAGCTGATCGGATTTGTATTCTACTTGTGACTCAGAATGATTATGAGGTTCTCATATTTTTTTTCATATGATGTCATGACAGATGTGGGTATTATGCGGGGTTTAGATTTACATGTACAAAGTGGCAGTTCATTCTTGAAAGGAAGATCACAAATTTGGGATAGAATGGTCAGTCTCAAATATTTAGATGAATGTTATAACTGCTCGATAATCCCTGAGAAGGGTGTGCATTTCAAAAAGGGCATTATGTTTTGATTTACGAATGTTCATTGGTATTGCGGTACTCACCTGGTTGATAGACTGCTGATATTCAAACCATTACTATGTGGCACAGAAGAATTGTGAAAGTATTCTTACTGGGAAGATTGCGCATGAAAGATGTGTTAGTCATTTGAGTGATGGAGTTGGGACCAGTTACGGTTATTCATGTGTTCTATGAAATTGGAGACTGGGAGTTCTCAGAAGCATATTGTTTCGGGGTTGCGACCTGTTTGAGGTGACTATTTTATTTAAAAACTCAATGGAGGCACTAGCTGTGTTAATTATTTATGATAGCTACGCGCTATGAGTGCACATATATGTGAGGTTTGATCCCATGTGCGGGTATCGGGGCAAGCATTCATACTTAGAAGAATGCTTAGGCAAAGTTGCCTAGAGTTAACTGTTAAGCGTAAAGTTATAACGGTTCTCGTATCCGTACCTTTGTCGAGAACTATCTGGACTACACTTGAGGTTACAAAGAGGCTAATTCCCTGAATAAATTAGGTAGTTACTATTTCTGCTTTAACTTGCCGATTTGAGTGGTGATAGCACACTTTGCACCTGCCTACTCTATGACGTGTTATTTATACCAGTTCAGGAGCATGAGAATCATAATTCATTTATCATATCATATACATGTGTACTTATTTGATTGCTCAGGTATGATATGCTTGGACTGGAGGCATGTGGCCATGCCAGGCGAATTATATTATTGGCACGTGAGTTGTCTGTGCGGATCCATATAATGATACTATAGCACGTGAGTTGTCCGTGCGAGTGATGTTAATTTGAGCTCTAGAAGAGTTGGTTACTGTTATTCAATTCACGTGTCTTGGTTCTACTATATATAATGAGATTATAGCATTGCATTTGTGGTGGTTCTTGTTGAACTTGCAATACGGTTTTCTACTTTGAGACATCTTCCATTTTGGGTACAATGTTGCGCAGTTGTGGCTGGAATTATATTGGTGTGGCATGTTTGTTAGATAGTTGTGTTTAATAATATAAGGTCATTGGACCTAGAATGAGTACTATCAGGTTTGATTATGGTATAATTGGGAGGATGATATTGAAATTCGGCTTAGAAAGTGATTATGGTTCTGGTTGGGGCGAGAGAGCTCCATGACTTGTTAATCCGATAAGGGATTATGAGATTATGCGTGTTTCTTTTATTATCAACAATGTACGAAGGTGTTAGGATGAGATTTTGTTTGATATGGGGTTTAATGCTAGTACTTGGTTGGTTTGAGGTAGTTACTGTAATCCGGAATGGTGCTGCGAGCATGCGCGTTGTGTAGTATGTTATGTGATTATATATGAGGTTATGGTTATGACTTGATTCATCTTGTTCCGACTCATTCAGTGTGTAGATGTGAGATTCGTGTCTTGTAGAGAAATTCTGAATGTTGAAAAAATTGAATTCCAAGGTTTTAACTAAGGTTAAATTAATGATTTTCATTTGTATAGTGTTGTCAGGCCTATTTAGAATAGTGTGATGTGGCATCACCCCTGAGTACATGCGTGGTAATATGGAATAGTGATTGGTGGCTTGGAAACAACTCTTTGTACTTTCGAGGATGAACGTATGTTTAAGTGGGGGAGAATGTAACAACTCGGCCGGTCATTTTGAGTATTACAGCCCCATTCTCACATTTACTGCTCTATTTGTGCTTTATAGATGTATTATGACCTATCAGATTAGTTAGTTTGGGTCAGGAGAGATTTCGAAATGAATTGAGACAGTTAGTCTCTTAAATGGAAAATTTAAGTTGGAAAAGTCGAACGGATATCGATCTATGTGTAAACGACTTCGGATTTGAATTTTGATTATTCTAGTAGCTCCGTATGGTGATTTTGGACTTAGGAGCATCTCCGAAAAATTATTTAGAGGTCCGTAGTGGAATTAGGCTTGAAATGGCGAAAGTTGAATTTTTGGGGAGTTTGATTGAGGGGTCGACTTTTTGATATCGGGGTCAGAATTCGATTTTGAAAATTGAAATAGGTCCGTAATGTGAAATGTGACTTGTGTGAAAAATTTGAGGTCAATCGGACGTGATTTGATAGGTTTCGGCGTCGTTTGTAGAATTTGGAAATTTCGAAGTTCATTAGGCTTGAATCCGTGTGTAGTTCGTATTTTTGAAGATGTTCGAGGTGATTTGAGAGTTCAACTAAGCTCGTATTGGGATATAAGACTTGTTGGTATGTTTGGTTGAGGTCCCGGGGACCTCGGGTTGATTTCGGGTGGTTAACGGACCAAGGTTAGAAGTTGAAGAATTTCTGAAGATTTGCTGGTTCTGGTGTGATCGCACCCGCGGAAAAGCGCTCGCAGGTGCGATGGTCGCAAAAGCGACAATACACACGCAAAAGCGAGGGTCTTCGCAGGTGCGGTCCTAGGCATCTAAGAAGCGATCTGGGTTGGCCAAGCTATTCTCACATAAGCGAGGGTCGCAGGTGAGACCTCTTGTCCGCTTCTGCGAAAGTGCTGTGCAGAACCCTTTAAGTTCGAGGGTTCGTGATTTTTCACCAATTTCGGATTTTGGAGCTCGGTTTGGGCGATTTTGGAGAGACATTTTTTCACACAACTTGGGATAACTGTTCTTAACTCCTTTGTGATTATATTCCATGAATCTATCTTCATTTTTAGCAATTGGTTGATGAATTTAAAGCGAAAATTGGGGGTGTTGGCCTAAAGTTCATAATATGAATTTTTGAGTTTTGAACATCGATTTGGAGTCAGAATTGAGTGAAATTAGTATGGTTGAACTTGTAATTGGATGGGTTGATGGATTTTGTAAATTTTGTCGAATTCCAAGACGTGGGCCCCACAAACTATTTTTGGAGTATAATTTCGGATTTGTGGAAAAATATTAGTATTTTGATATGGAATTAATTCTTATAAATTGTGTGAACTGAGTCAAATTTATTGTGGCTAGATTCGAGCTGTTCAGAATAAGGCTGGCAAGTGGGCCGGTCCCAGGCCTAAATGGGCCAAGTGAGACGGTCCAAACGGTCCCGGTCCCGGGCCGGTCCCAAAGTAAACGGGCCAAACGGTCCCGGGCCAAATGGTCTTTTTGTATGGACCAGCCCGGGACCGTTTGGTCCCGGGCTAAACGGTCCCGGCCCGCGGGCTAAATGGGCTATGTGGGCTAAGTGGGCCCAACAATGTTTTTAAAAAAATTAAATAGAAATTAGAGACAAAAGGATGTTAAAAAAATATCTAAGGAAATGCCTTGTAAATTTTATTATTGATTTGTGACCTAAATGTTTTAATTCAAATTTAAAGTTTAAAGACAAAAATATTGTAAAGAGATATTAAAAGCAATGCCTTGTAATTTTATTATAGCATTAAAAAAATGGCAATATCTTTCTTAGTCTTCATCCCCCCTATGAAATGATCACAACAAGGTATTAATACCACCATTGAGAAGAAAAAGAAACTAATCAAGATGTGCCAAAATACAAGTTACATAATACATACTAATTTACCGAATTGATGAACAACTTGTTGAAAATTGATTATCGTTGAAAACTTGGAGACTTCAATTCACCAACTTCATAATTTTTTCACAAATTATAACAATAAAGTAAGCAATAGTAGCAATTATAGAAAAAAATTACAGAGGTATTGTGATAGATTGATGATTTTGAAAGAAAATTAAAAGAATGAGGGGGTATTTATAGTTGAAAATAGGGAAAAAGTATAATTATAAAAGGTTTGGGGTTAAATGACTATTTTATAAATAGCCAACGATTATTTTTGACAGCCCAACAGTTATTTTTCAAAGTTAAATGGCTATTTTTGACCGTTGGGACCATTTGGCCCGCGAGGGGACTGGTCCGGTCCTGGTCCCTGGCGGGCCAAACAGTCCCGGTCCTAGCGGGCCCAAAGCATAGGACCGGCCCACGAGACTGGCCTAGGCCCACTAAAACCGGTCCTAACAGTCCTGGCCCGTTTGGCCCGCGGTCCCGAGCCGGTTACGGGCCTGGACCAGCCCACTTGCCAGCCTTAGTTCAGAAGTTGATACGCGTAGAATGGAATTTCTGGAGCATTGTTTAGCATGCTTGACACCTTGTTCGAGGTAAGTAACTTTTCTAATCTTGGAGCTGAGGGTATGAACCCTGAATATACGTGTTATATATTTGGTTTTGAGGTGATGCACATGCTAGGTGACGGGCGTGTGGGAGTGTACCGTGTGAACTGTGATTTCCGTTATTTCTATGGTACTGTGTAATTACCTCAACTTATCTGAAATCATGAAAATCTCTATGTACTAGAGCTATTGAGTTGTGATCCATGTTAGAAACTATTTTTAGGCTACATGCTTATACTGTTGGGACCCATTGAGGTCGTTACTGCTGTTGAGTTGTTTGCTTACATTGCAATTTCATACTCAGTCATATTCATTCATTACATATCATATCTTAGTCTTCGTTGTTATTCATTGATACATCATATCATCATTTTCGGGCTAGTTTCATGACATTGTGAGCTCGTGAGAGAGAGACTGGAGAGATTGATGACTGAGTGAGGTCAAGGGCCTGACTGTAAGGATTTTTTGGGATAGGGTTGCACGCTGCAGCATGCCATATTGGCTTTATATATATTATTATTATGTGGATCGGGACTGCCCACCTGCATCAGGCCTTATAAGCTTTATTTTTATGGGATCGGACTGGACACCGCAGTAGGCCATATCGATTTTATATAGTGCTTGGGCTGAAGAAGCCCCTCCGGAGAGTGCACACACCCCTAGTGAGCGTGGTTAATATTATTAAGGGATGGATATTCCCTGGACATGGATCTTGTCCGAAGCATTAAATACCTGGAGATGGATCTTCTCCACGGGCTGGGTTGGTCCTACTCGGTACTAAGTGACTGATGATCAGTTGATGTGTATAGTCCGGGATGGATCTTCCCTGGGCCAGATTGGCCATATACAATACCGAGTGATTGAGCATGATGAGTGGAATGTGTGAGAAAGTAAGATTGAGTACTCTAAGAGTGTGAGTACATGAGTTCATCTCTGAGATACATTTGCATCAACATGCACACATGATATACAAGCATAGAGATGTATTTTTCTCATGTTGTACGGTATCACATCATTCATGATTTCTCACACATGTTGACAGATGGGCATAGTGATGCATTTGTTTTACACTGGTTATCTGGAAAAAAAATGAAACATCTTATTTATTATTGAAAAGAATTTGGGAAAATTATTGTTTTCAAACTTATTCATATTTTTGGCAACTTCGGTTTGGGTTTTTCATTGATGTACTTGAAAGGCAGAACAATTTTCACAAATTATGTTTTTGTTAAGCATTTGATCGTTGAGTTACTTCTGGTATTACTTGCTTTATGTTGTTATGAACTATTGTTAGTTATTGAAGTTGGACCCGACTTTGGTACAAGCTTGTCACTACTTTCAACCTAAGGTTAAGTTTGTTACTTATTGTGTACATGGGGTCGGTTGTACTCATACTACACTTCT
The DNA here is from genome assembly GCF_000390325.3 of Nicotiana tomentosiformis. Classification (NCBI taxonomy): domain Eukaryota; kingdom Viridiplantae; phylum Streptophyta; class Magnoliopsida; order Solanales; family Solanaceae; genus Nicotiana; species Nicotiana tomentosiformis. The sequence continues at coordinate 11,359,887 of NC_090818.1, forward strand.
GCACCTTGCGTGCAGATGTTGGCTGCTGGTGTTGCTGCGTTCGTTGGGAGCTAGATCTGAAGATGTATACGCGTTTCGGATGTAGCTGCCTCTTGTTCATGGTAGTCTTAGATTCATAAAACTCTGTTTATGTACTTTTCAAATAGATGATGTATTACTTCATACCAGCTTTGTATACTCTATTCTTAGAAGCTCATGATTTGTACTACCAGTTCTTGGGCAAATGTATTAGTTTCATATGTTTTCTTTTAATTAATTGCCTTATTAATTTTATTGGAATTGGATAGTTGATAATTGTCTTACCTAGCGGGTTGGGTTAGGTGCCATCTTGACTAGTCGGATTTTGGATCGTGACACAGAAGAACCTAGTTCATCAGTGCTCACGTATGCATTCTCTCACTCTAGACTGAATTTATGTTTTTCTTGCAAAAGCCATGTAGTCCAGTCTAAACTCCACTTAAAAATGCATTCTCTACCCAGAACGTTCAAACTTTTTAAACCCGAGCCTTACACGCATATTAAACATTGTCAGCCATAAAACATGAAAGGATACAAAGATGCAGATACAAAGGAGAATCAAAAGTTGAGATCCAAAAAGGAGAATTGATCTAATTGCACAGAAAATGATGCACATACCGAGGAGGATTTGGAACTTATGATTGAAAGAAAATTGAGCTGAGTGTTGGTTAAAAAATGGAAAAAAAGAAGAAGAAAAAAAGGGAAGAATATGTGTTTGCACAAAAAAAGTAAATGCTGTCTGATTTTGCATATATTGAAATGTTATATGCCTAACCATGTATAGGGTTCTAATGAATAGAAGGTGAGTCTCTTACACTTGTGCAAAGTTTATATGTTTTGTGTATGGATAAATGGGGCATCAAATGAAGAAAAATTAGTTCTTGAGTGCCTCTTCCAAAACAAAAAGGGGATTGAAAAGAAGAAGGTGAATATGGCATTGTTCAAGTTAACTGGAACCAAAATGATGAAAGGGAAAATTATTATTGCAGTTAAAAAAGGAGAAAAGAAAAACTTTTCATAATTTCCGAAACCCTTGAACCTGGTCCTTTACACTTTTTCCTATGAAATAAGTTCAATTCCCTGTTGATACCGTGGTCTTTTAATGAACAATCATGCTTTTTATCTCTATTGTGATGTTGTGGTGCTTAACTGTTACATTACAATTGAATTGTGCTTAATATAATTCCCGCTTGCTTTGGGTTTATTACTTTTTGATGGCTAGTATCCTTAGATTAATGTTCTCGAGAGTGTTTAACTTGTTTGTTTGTTGTGTAGCCCCAACGGCCATAAAATTAATATTACATTCTTGCTACATATTTGGCATACTGTTAGATATTGATATATTCGATGATGTCAAAAGGGGGAAGATGAAAATGTGCACATAAGTGGCACAAAGAATCTAGTTTAGCCCACTTTTATATAATTGTGTTCTGATGTGTTGTGTGTAGGTTGTTTGGGTTGATCATGCATGGATTATATAGGGTTTTGTATATGTTTGTTTGTCATCATAAAAAATGGGGACATTTTTGAGAATTGGGTTTTGATGATTAACAATTGTATCCAGTGAACGTGTGTTGAGAACCAAGTTCTCAAAGTAGTTGCTGAAGGTTCTTATAAGGCAGTAGCTTTTACCAAAGTTATTACAGTCCAATATTAGTGGAAATGACTCTTGTTTGTCATCATCAAAAAGGAAAAAATTATTGAAAATTGGTGAATTTTGGTTTTGATGATTAACAAACATGACAGATATATTGGGTTGGTTGAAGGACCTGGTAAAGGACCTGGTCTTGCAGAGTGCTGGCACTTAATTTGAGAGAGATATTATCTTATTTCGTGTTTTATGACAATAGAGAATCTTGATAAATCTTTATTGTTAACTTGGAGACCAAGTTTGTAAGGAAATAGAGTTAAAAGTGAATTTATTTTAGGAAAAGAATTATATTCTTCCTATACTTTCTTTATTCTCTAGAGCTAGGAGAAAAATCTTTAAGGGATATATTTTGTACGAAATTGGTGAAAATTAAACTCGTTTCTTACTGGAAAAGAGTTAGAATTGGAGTAGGAAACTAATAAGGAAAACCATGTGGTCATCTATGGTAAGTTCTTTATGAAGTAGGTCTCTTATTATTTGTTTCCTTTTATGATTTGGACTCTTTATACTACTAACGTGTTACCTATATGTAGTCCAAGTTTACTTCATTGCAAGCACACACTTCCATTACTTCTTCAGAGTAAATTGAGAGAAAAGTAAGAAAAAACTTGTTCAAAGTTCTGAAGTGGATATTGAACGCTCGTATGTGCAAAAGAGCCAGACTAGAGAATCTGTTCCTTGATACAATGTCAAATTCATTATGTCTAGGCTAATTCATTGTATTAGGGTTATTAAGTTGTAATCTTATTTGCTTATACAAGAAGCATTTCGAGAGGTTTTTCTCTATGAGAGAATTCAAGTCTTAAGCTAGAGTTAGCTTGAGCATTTTTCTCCACTCATAGTGATTGTAGGCAGTCAAGTAGATAGGATTTAGTCTCTTAGGTTATAAGAGTTTTATTACCTGAAACTGCTCATTGTTTTGGTGAAATTTTTGTGAGAAATCCTAGAGATGGATCGTGGTTTTTATTCTCTTTATCAAGTTGGTTTTCCACGTAAAAATGTCATGTATATTTAATTCTGTACTTTACTATTTCAGTTGTTAAACGAAAGAGCAGATATAAGAACGTTCTTATACGGGTGTTGTAGGAACACTCTTGATAGATTTACCGATACTTTGCTGTGAAGGAGGGTGAGATTAATTTCTCTTAATGAATTCATAGACTATTTGGTCGGAGTATGCAACGTAACTCTTGATGAACTCACCGCTCTAAGTGCGAAGTGGAGGCCGCTTCAATAAAACGTTTGACAGAAAAATCTTAAAGAACTTAGATAAAAGGATTCAGGACACATAGCCGTAAGGTTTCAAAGGATATCGATTTTCACCGAAAAAATAGTAATGTGCGTAAGGTATTTTCTACTTCATTCAATGAACTACTTAGTTCAAGATTCGTTCACCTAGTAGTCAATGATTTAGAATGCCTTCACTAGCTAATGTTTCAAGTCCAAAAGACACCATTATTGATGCATGTTACTAGATTAATGTCTCAAAATTTTCAAAATTTCTTGAAACAAGTGGGGGATTGTTGGAATAAGTGTTTCAATAAATTTGAAACAATGTATTTGATAAATTAATGTATTTACAAAAGACTATTATTTTTCAAAGTGAATGAATGTGAATTCATTCTTGATTTACTACATACATTTTGGTTTTAGCAAATACATTTGATCGTCCAAATTCATGAATATATTCATGATCTTATTAAATGATAAACTTGTCTTTCAAGAGTCTTTAGCCTATAAATAAGGCTGATTTTCTTTGAAAAATACAAGCAATTCAAAAAAAAATAAAAACTACTTTTCCCTTAAAATATTATAAGAGATATTGATCAAATGGTGAAATCATAGATTCAAGAATAGAAGAGCAACATTCTTGAATGATACTTGTTGTGTGGCTTAGTTGAATCCCGGAGGTAGAGTTGTCATTTATTCTTCCATTTGCTCGTAGAAGAGACTCCAACTATCTTTATGAAATATTTTTTTTTCTACGTTCCTATAAGCCAAGCAAATTTATATTTGCTTTCTAATATTGTTGCAATCTTTGTTCTAACATGTGTCGTGCACCAACTCAACAATACTTAGTCAAATAAAGCTGGGTCAACACGCCGTTGCCTAGGACACTTCCCTTTCTTTCTTTCTTTCTCTCTATTCCTCTCTTTTATTTTTAATATTCCACAATATTTAATACTCTCTCCCTCTCTTAATTAAGCTTCAGTCATTGATAGAGAGGAATCTTAAAAATTGCTAGATTAAAGGAGAGGAAACGGAGAAAGAAAATTCAATTCCAGAGGAAAACAAATTAAATCACCCTCTACAAATTAAAAGTACTCTCTTCATTTTGGTTGATATCATGTAGTATTATGGAGTTAGCAGACTAAGAATTAAAATAATTATAAAACATTAATGGAATAGATCAATACCATATTAAGATCTAATTAAATGGTTATTGAATTTAAAATCTATTGGGATTTAATTTACAAAAACTTATACTAATTAAAGTAAAACTGTTAACAAACTGATTTTCCTTTATGAATTAACCGCAAAATTATAAATTAATAATTTAAGACTTTTCCATGTGGGAAAGCAAGGTTAGTTTGAGCAGCAAGCCAAGTCAGTTTTAGAAAAGTATTCAATCTCTATATTTAATACAAAACCAAATTTTGTTTTCAAACACTTTCCTGGTTACTTCCATTAGAACTCTTCTTTGTGTTTAATTTCTAATGGACTTAGTTTTTTCACATATTTGCCTAACAGCTTGTTTGGATAGTTGTGTCACGACCAAAATCCCGCCACAGGCGTCGTGATGACACTTAATCTCTAAAACTAAGTAAGCCGATTATAATTACTATTCAAGCCATTTTTTTTTTTATAGAAACCAACAGCGGAAATAATTACAAACAAACTCCCAAGACTGGTAATACTGAGTCACGAACTCTAACTGAATATATGAAGTGATCTCAAGGATCGAAATCCCAATACTGTTTGATTAATAATTAACAGTACAATAAAATAAAAAGACTCTAAGGGACTGCGATGACCAAACAGCTCTACCTTGAATCCTTGCGATCACACTCTAACATTGTCCGAGTTTGATATCTCCAATACCTGGCTCTACACAAAAATATGCAGAAGTGTAGTATGAGTACACCACAGTCGGTACCCAGTAAGTATCAAGACTAACCTCAGTGGAGTAGTGACGAGGTATAATCAAGACACTCACTAGTCTAATAACTTGTGCAATATAGTATAGAAAAATAATAGGAAAATAAATAACAATAATGGAAACACTAATCAACCAGTGATATACACAGCATAGAAATAATAACACCATTAATATTTGTCACGATCTAAAATCCATTAAGGCCGTGATTGCGCCGGACTCCACTGTGAGGCAAGCCAACCATAAGCAATTAACTTAATTACCCATTTTAGTATTGTTGAAATCAAAATTTCTTCAATGAAATAGTAAAGATAAAACTCATAGAGTAAATGATAAATATTTTTAGCAACTAAATTTCTAAATAATTCACAACCATTTTCAAAATCCGGTGTCACAAGTGCATGAGCATTTACTAGGGAATTAAAATAAAATATAGCATCTATCCAGAATACAAATTAGACAGGAAAATATAATAACTCTGAAGGAGACTCTGTTAGTTGCGGATCGTAATATAGAATGCAGCTCACCTATGTCCCCACAATTATTAACCACACCTCTACGCCCACAAGGCCGCTAGATATATATGTACCTGCACAATAAAATATGCAGCAAGTGTAGCATGAGTACGTAAACAACGTGTACCCAATAAGTATCAAGCCTAATCTCGAAGTGGTAGAGACGAGATGGCCGACTTTGACACTCACTAAGGGTCAACAATAATAAATGAAATAAATTATAATTATTCAAATCAACATGATTCACAGAGTTAACAATAATTTTATTCAATTAGCAGAAATAATAAAAATCCTTCAAATGCAACAATTCCCAATCTATTAGTTAAATCCTTCAATTTCAATAAAAATTCCAATTTATCAAATAGCTTTACAAGCTGCAATTCAATTTCAATAAATTTTTAATTTATCAAATAGCTTTACAAGCTACAATTCAATTGTCCAAAAATCGTGTAATTATTATTTTTATCAAGCACGATTTCTGCCGAGATCGTACGGCCCGATCCAGAGTTACGTGTACACTGCCGAGGGACGTGCGACACGATCCATAGATACATCTATCCTGCCGAGGCATTCAGCCCGCTCCACAATAAAGGAGGACATTTTCTTATGTATCTCCGGAATGAGAGTATATTTATTATAAGATAAATTCAGGAGAATGAACAATTCTTTTTTAATAATTAATTAATTAAAACAGAAATTTCAAGCATATGAGATTTTCATCCTTTAATATTTTTATCTAACAATTCATAACATATATATAAATATATCAAATAATTTAATTAAGTAAAGACTACCATTTACACAAGTAATTCATGCTTTTGAGTCGTAAACTACCCGGACTTGAGCATTAATAGCAGCTACACACAGACGCTCGCCACCTCGTGCGTACGTAGCCCCCACAATTAGCAACAATTATTTAATTTTAATCACCTATGAGGTAATTTCCCCCTCACAAGATTAGACAAGAGACTTACCTCGTCTTGCTCCAATTTAATCCACTAGTAGACCCTTTCCTCGATTATCCAACTCTGTCTGGCTCGAATCTAACCAAAATAATTTAATACAATCATTAAAATTTATAGGAATCAATTCTATAAGAAAATACTACATTTTCAATAAAATTCCGAAATTAATTAAAAAATAGTCCGTGAGGCCTACGTCTCGAAATCTGGCGAAAGTTACCAAATCCAACAACCCATTCAATTACGAGTCCAACCATACCAGTTTCACTCAAATCCAGCTCTGAATCGATACCGAAATCTCAAAAATTTATTTCTATGAGATTTCTAAAAGTTTCCCAAATTTCAATCTCAAAACACTAATTAAATGGTGAAACCAATGATATATTTGTGTATATAGACTAAATCCGAGTTAGAATCACTTACCTCAATGTCTTTCCTTGAAAATCTATCCAAAATCACCTCTGCTCAAGCTCCAATTTGTTGAAAATGGCGAATGAGACGAATGCCTTCTTTTTATAAAACTGGTCACGCAGCCTTCGGAATTGGGCCTCGAACTGGGCCTCGATCGTGGCTTTGATCATGGCCCTCGAGCCTAGGCCTCTATCGTGGCTTCGATCACAGGCTCGAGCCTGAACCTCGGTCATGGCCTCGGTTATGGCATCGAACCTGGTTTTTCGATCATAGCCTTGATCATGGCATCGATCCTGAGCCTTCGATCATGGCCATCGAGCTGGACCTTCGATCGTGGCTTCGACACACAAGCTCGAGCCTGAGCCTCGTCAACCCTGGGCTCGATACCTGGGCTTGATATCTAGGCTCGATACCTGGGCTCGATTTCTGGGCTCTATATCTGGGCTCGATACCTGGGCTCGATCACAGCCTAGAATGTCCAATAGAAGAGGAAAAATTGCAGCAGTTTTTTTAGTCCAACTTTTGATCCGTTAACCATCCGAAACTCACCCGAGGCTCTCGGGACCTCAACCAAATATACCAACAAGTCCTAAAACATCATACAAACTTATTTGAAATCTCAAATCATATAAAACGATGCTAAAATCACGAATCATGCTCCAATTCAAGCTTAATAAAACTTAGAATTTCCAACTTCTATATTCGATGTCGAAACCTATCAAATCAAGTCTGATTGATCTCAAATTTTGCACACAAGTCATAAATAACATAACGGAGCTATGAAAATTTTTGAAACTGGATTCCGACCCCGATATCAAAAAGTCAACTCCCCGGTCAAACTTCCAAACTTTAAATTCTTATTTAAGCCATTTCAAGCCTAATTTAACTACGGACTTTCAAATAAAATTTCGAACACGCTCCTAAGTCCAAAATCACCATACGGAGCTGTTGAAATCGTCAAAATTCTATTATGGAGTCATTTTCTCAAAATATTGACCGAAGTCAAACTTGGCCCTTTTAAAGCCAACTTAGGGAACCAAGTGTTCCAATTTCAACCCAAACACTTCCAAATTCCGAACCAACCATCCCCGCAAGTCATAAATTATTAAACGCACATACGGAAAATTTTATTTTAAGGAACGTGATTCTAAAAGTCGAAACGACCGGTTGGGTCGTTACAATATTGCTCAACAAATAATAAGTACAAGTACACACAATTAATCAAGTCTCAGGACATAATGCTTTCCAATAAATATATTTCGGATATAATCCCTTCAAATAAATATCTTTCAAATATAATCCTTTCAAATAAATCTCTTTCAAATATAATTTCTTCAAATAAATATCTTTCAAATATAATTCTTTCAAATAAATCTCTTTCAAATATAATTCCTTCAAATATATATCTTTCGAATAAAAGTCACCGTCTGATACCTCATTTTGAAATCATAAAATACGGGTCTCAGTCCACTTTCATATTTCCACGGCACCTCGTGCCAATTTCTCTATAACAACCGCACAGACAACTCACTTGCCAATATCATCATCATTTAACCACGGCACCTCATGCCCATATTTCATATCACAATTGCACGGACAATTGAAGTGCCAATATTATTATTATTTACTCACGGCACCTTGTGCCCACATTTCATATAACAATTGTACGGACAATTCACGTGCCAATATCATTATTATTTACTTACGGAACCTCATGCCCACATTTCATTTCATAATCCGCCTGGCAATAGCCACAGACTCCCATTTTCAACATAGATCAGACTATTATCAAGTTTACCGAAACAACAAGACAAATTTCACAAGATATAGAAATAAACATATCATCCCTGATAATAGCCACTCTTATCTCTCATATAGTCACCCTTATCACTCTTATAATAGCCTCCCTTATCCCTTCATCCTGATAATATCAATAGCCACCCTTATCGCTCATATAGCCATCCCAACACACATAACAACAGTTAAGTGCCACCCTTATACCCACATAATATAAACAGTGGAATGTCACCCTTATATCCTCAAAATAATAACTCAAATAACACAACAATATACACAGAATATCACGACAACATAACAAAATCAATTCATATCACAATTTGCCCAATGGCACAACCAATTCCAAAGATATAACAAAATCAATTAATTTCACAATAAATAGCCCAAGGCTCCACACAATGTGTATAAAACCTCAAAATAACAACAGAGATGGAAAATACTCAATATAGGACAACACCTTCATTAATTCAAATTCTTGATAATCATATTAACGCCTCAGTTTAAACTTATTTTATTAATTATTTGCGGATAGAAAATCAATAATATAATTATTTCCAGGAAATATCAACTCAACAAAAACACGGGATTCATATAAAATCAAGGTGGCAATCACATCAAATCATCATATAAAAACAAATTCAACAAACAAGGATTCAGACATGACACATAGAGGATTTAATAAGTGCCAATAATTTTCAATTTAGTACATAAGGGCGTCTAAGAATTTTTAGCCGATATAATTTGCACATATAAACCAAGTACATACACGTCACCTCGCGTACATAATTTTCAATGACAGTTTCCACATAAAACTCAATGCCTAAGGGGTAATTTCCCCCACTCAAGGTTAGGCAAGATACTTACCTCAAATCACTCTATCTCAATTCAACAGTAGACCTTTTCCTCGATTATCCAACTCTGAATGGTTTGAATCTAGTCAAAAATAATTCAATACAGTTAACACAAATTATAGGAATCAATCCCATATGAAAATACTAATTTTTAAATAAAATCCGAAATTAACTCAAAAATCGCCCGCGGGGCCCATGTCTCGAAATCCGAAGAAAGTTATGAAATATGAATGCCCATTCAACCACGAGTCCAACCATACCAAAATTACTAAATTTCGACATCAACTCGACCCTCAAATCTTTAATTAAAGTCTTTGAAAATTTCTACCATTTTTAACCCAATCATTACCCATTTGAACTCAATAATCTTTTTCCAAACCTTATTGGTACGTGTATGTATAAATAATACTCTTACACCCAAGAATCATACTCTCAATCACCCATCTTTACCCAAAAATGGCATTCTCAAGATCCACCCTTAGGGTTCATGCAATATCCCATTATAACTTCAAATAAAACTCATAAACATGCTACCCATAAAATATGACATATATATGAAGCTCAAGTGAAGGGTTTACCTCTTGGTGGAAGAATCTCACTTTTTCTCTTTTTGGTGTTCTTGAAGATTTAACCCATTTCCTATGGATTTGATCCATAAAAATGTTAGTGTTATCACTAAATGATGTTATATAATCATCCTTGCACCAAAACAACTTATCTTGAAGTGTATCCATGGTGGAAGAGCTCCTCCTTCTCTCTAGAAATCAATTCCAAATTGAAGAACTAATGTTTTATCTCTCTAAACCCCTTGTTTCAATCCCTTTAAAATACCCCTTGAAGCTGCGTAGGCTACGCACAAAGGCTACGCATGGTAGACTTCTATCCCCCTTCATTTGGAAGCTGCTGGATTTGCCTACGCAATGGTGCGTAGGCTACGCTACTATGCTGCGTAGGCTACGCAAGGCTCGCGTAGATGTTCTGCCACCCTTTAGTAACAAGGTCATAACTTCTTCTAGGAATATTCAAATGCTAAACTGTTTGAATTCATAGCAACTAGACACATAGACCTTTCGTTTGATAGGTTATACACGATATAAAATTCATATCGTGAGAGTTATGCTCGTTTGAATTTAGGTCTTGTGCGAACTCACTTGAAACTTTACCGTATCGTATAATTTCCAACTTGACTTAGTCTTGGGGATCTTCTTAGACCACACATCACTTATAATATGCCTCGTACTCTTATTACCATATCCAATTGATATCCATCATATTAATAGTCCTCGTCTGCACACAAAATAATATAATTAGCACACATTAACTTTCTAATTTCGTCAAAATGCATTGAATTGTTCTATGGACTTCCAACTCCAATTCCGAGCATACGCCTAAGTCCAAAATCACTATACAAAACTATTGTAATAATCAAAACTCTATTCCGGGGTCGTTTGCTCAAAAGGCAATCTCCGGTCAACTCTTTTCTTTTAAGCTTCCTAAATAAGAATTGTTCTTCCAATTTGATCCCGAATCATTCGAAAATCAAACTCGACCACACACGCAAGTCATAATACACATCACAAAGCTTCTAGGGACCTTAAGTCACTGAACAATAAGCTAATTCACAAAATGACAAGTCGGGTCGTTACATTCTCCCCCTCTTAAACATACGTTCGTCCTCGAACGTGCCAAGAATTATTCTGAAGACATTAAATTACTGAGTGTATTCTTGCACACATGCATGTTGGTGATTCTACGCCACTGCAAATTTAACATGGTCCAACAACACCATCTTAGTTGCTATTATCTCTTTTATCAACATTTAAAAATTTGAAAACCAATTTCTTACACTCCAAATATTTTCAGAAGGCATCATTTTCACATCAACGCACGGTATTAGTTTCAACCGGCTGTAGCAACTCGTGCCTATGCACACGTCATACGTATGCCCATAACCAGACCTCCGGTCATAATAGTTGTTCATAATTAATTCCAGCATCCTCAATCAACCTCATATTAATCAAACCCTCATTTCAAATTCTCACAATACTCACAGCAATTTACCCGAATTAACGAGTCATATTTAACGCCACCTGGGCACTCACATTGTGGGGCTAAAACTTCCATATTTACAACAGAATTATGGCTAAATATGCATAGAATCACATAAAAGAATTATTAATTAAGTCTAACAAGCATGACTCCCTATTAGTACTATAGTTCAAATTTACTTTTTCACAAAGGGAGAATTTATACTCATAAATGTTTCACCGCAAGGACCTCGTCCTTATTTAACTTCCACCGTGGCTTGTAGCCCAGTTTAATTATTTCACATCATATAAAAGTGTGAGGATCTCGTACTCCACTCTGAATCACAAGTATTTTGTACATTGTGCCAACTGAAATTTTTTCTATTTCCTTTCTTTCTTCTTTTTAATAAATTCTGTAAACAATTGTAACAACACATAATGAACCCCTCATTCCAATAGGGCATAAAATTCATAAAATTGAAATAAATTATTCCGAAATTACATCAAAACCCACTGTAGTGAGTAAGAAAAAGTCACGTTTGGACTTATTGCTCTCAATGGTGTACAGAAATAAAAATAATAGACACGGGCTAACATCATCAAACCTCCCAACAGGGATAACATTTAAGTGGGTCATAAAATTACGAAATTCATCCATAAGCGGAGCATAATAGGAGGATTCGCCTCAAAATTCAGACTCCAATCAAATTAAGGAATATATCCTTTTATAATAGATCAGGATCATAACTGTAACGACACCATTTGGTGTAGTGGCCTCAGCCACATCATAACAAATATATCAACGGACTGGGCCTCCCCCTCTAGGGCGCCTTCTACCCTCCTGTCCCCCACCTCTAACTGGCTGTGCACGTGGGGTAGTAACTGCATTGGGGCCCATTACCTGAGTGTTTTGATAAAATCCACCCCTCCCAAGTCTGGTACAATCTCTCATAATGTGCCTAGTATCACCACACTCATAACAACCCCTCTAAGGTCTTGGTTGCTCATACTAAGTCTGTGCCGGATAACTGGAATAACCACTGTAAGAATTTTGTGTCCGTGGTGCACTATAAGAACTTACTGGAGCACCCCCAGTAATCTAATGTGCAGACTGAGCTGGCCGACTGCTCGAGCCTTCGCCATAATGGGTCATAGCTGAAGAGTAAAATTCTCTGAACCCTCCAGAGCTTCGAGACCTTTTGGTCTCCTTATACTCCCTTTCCTCACTTAGAACACTCTCAACCCTCCTCGCAATCTCCACTACTTGCTGAAATGGAGTATCAATTTGCAACTCTCGATCCATGCATATTTTAAGATCATAATCGAGCCCCTCAATGAATTTGCTAATCCGCTCTCTGACTGTAGGTACCAAGATAGGTACATGATGGGCTAATTCACTGAACCTGATAGCATATTCTGACACTATCATAGTGCCCTGATGAAACCGTTCAAACTCTATGCGCCACGCATCTCGGAGAGTCTGGGGAACAAACTCTATCGAAAATATTTCTGAAAATTGAGCCCAAGTTGGTGGTGTTGCATCGACTGGTCTACCTTCTTCATAAACTTGCCACTACTGATACGCTGCGCCTGACAGCTGAAATACAATAAAGGTGACTCCGCTCACTTCCACAATACCCATGGTGCGGAGAATACAGTGACACCTTTCTAGAAATCCTTGGGCATCCTCTGAAGTTGTGCCACTCAAAGTAGGTAGACTATAACTTTTAAACCTTTCAGGTCTCTTTTATTCCTCCCCTGATGCCTCTAGCCTGACCTTAGGCTGAATCGGAATAATAAGTTGCACCGGTACTACACCCAGAACCTGACCAATGTGAACTCGCTGCTCAGGAATATGGGCGGTAGGAGTCTGAACTCCTCCCCCAACCTGTGAAATATTTGGTGAAACGGAGTTCAATCCTGCCTGAGTCAATGTACCAAACATGTTTAGGAACTATCCTAAAGTCTCCTGAAGTTCGGGGGTAACAATATGTGTCTCTGGTGCTTGTCCCCCAATTGGAGCAACTGGCGGCTCCTCAACTGCCCCTCTAACCGATGTTCTAGCTGTGACACGTGCCCTTCCTCGGCCTCTACCTCGGCCCCGGCCTCTTGCGATCCTAGCAGTATATGCGGGTGCCTGCTCAGCTGACCTGGTAGTGCGTATCCTCACTATCTGTGAGAGAATAGAGTTACAAAGACTCAAATTCCACAATTAACAAATTCTCACGACAGGAATGAAAGAAGTGGAAATTTCCTTACATTTCTGTAGCCTCTCGAAGATAAGTATAAAATTCTGACATCAACTCGACCCTCAAATCTTCGATTAAAGTTTTTGAAATAATTTTCCATTTTCAATCCAGTCTTTACCCATTTGAACTCAATAATTCTTCCCCAAATCTTAAATAAGAATTGTTATTCCAATTTGATCCTAAATCATCCGAAAATCAAACACGACCACACACGCAAGTCATAATACACATCACAAAGCTGCTTGGGACCTTAAGTCGCTGAACGAGACACTAATTCATAAAATTAAACGTCGGGTCGTTACATTCTCCCCCTCTTAAACATACGTTCATCCTCGAACGTGCCAAGAATTATTATGAGGACATTAAATTACTGAGTGTGTTCTTACACACATACTTGCTGGTGATTCTACACCACCGTTAATTTAACATGGTCCGACAACACCATCTCAGTTGCGATTATCTCTTCTATCAACATTATAAAATTTTAAAACCAATTTCTTACACTCCAAACATTTTCAAAAGGCCTCATTTTCACATCAACGTACGGTATTAGTTTCAACCGGATGTAGCAACTTGTGCCTACATATATGTTATACGTATTTCCATAACCACACCTCTGGTCATAATAGTTGTTCATAATTAATTCCAGCATCCTCAATTTACCTCATATTAATCAAACCCTCATTTCAAATTCTCGCAATACTCGCAACAATTTACCCGAATTAACAAGTCATATTTAACGCCACCTGTGCACTCACATCGTGGGGCTAAAACTTCCATATTTATAACAGAATTATGGCTAAATATGCATAGAATCATGTAAAAGAATTATCAATTAAGTCTAACAGGCATGACTCCCTATTAGTACTATAGTTCAAATTTAATTTCACAAAGGGAGAATTTATACTCATAAATTTTTCACCACAAGGAACTCGTCCTTATATAACTACCATAGTAACTTGTAGACCAGTTTAAATATTTTACATCATATAAAAGTGTGAGAATCTCATACTCAACTCTGAATCACAAGTATTTTGCACATTGTGCCACCTGAAATGTTTTCCATTTCTTTTCTTTCTTCTTTTTTAATAAATTCCATAAACAGTTTTCATAATACATTATGAACCCCTCATTCCAATAGGGCATATAATTTATAAAATTGGAATCAATTATTCCAAAATCACATCAAAACCCACTGTAGTGAGTAATAAAAAGTCACGTTTGGACTTATAGCCCTCAATGGTGTACAGAAATAAAAATAATAGACACGGGCTAATATCATCAAACCTCCCAACAAGGATAAACATATAAGTGGGTCACGAACTCATCCATAAGCGGAGCATAATAGGAGGACTCGCCTCAAAGTTCAGACCCGAATCAAATTAAGGAATATATCATTTTTTAACAGATCAGGATCATACATGTAATGACACTATATGGTGTAGTGGCCTCAGCCACACCATAACAAATTTATCAACGGGCTGCGTCTCCCCCTCTAGGGCACCCTCTACCCGCATGTCCTCCACCTCTAACTGGCTGTGCACGTGGGGTAGTAACTACATTGGGGCCCATGGCCTGAGTGTTCTGATAAAATCCACCCTTCCCAAGTCTTGGATAATCTCTCATAATGTTTCTAGTATCACCACACTCATAACAACCCCTCTGAGGTCGCGACTGCTCATACTGAGTCTGTGCCAGATAACTTGAATAACCACTGTAAGAATTTTGTGTCGATGGTGAACTATAAGAACTTACTGGAGCATCCCTAATAATTTGATGTGCAAACTGAGCTAGCCGACTGCTCGATCCTACGCCATAATGGGTCATAGCTGAAGAGTAAAATTCACTTAACCCTCCAGAGCTTCGAGACCTTTTGGTCTCCTTAGACTCCCTTTCCTCACTTAGAACACCCTCAACCCTCCTCGAAATCTCCACTACTTGCTGAAATAAAGTATCAGTTTGAAACTCTCGATCCATGCATATTTTAAGATTATAATCGAGCCCCTCAATGAATATGCGAACCCGCTCTCTGACTGTAGGTACCAAGATAGGTGAATGACGGGCTAATTCACTGAACTTGATAGCATATTCTGACACTGTCATATTGCCCTGACGCAACCGTTCA
The DNA here is from genome assembly GCF_000390325.3 of Nicotiana tomentosiformis. Lineage (NCBI taxonomy): Eukaryota > Viridiplantae > Streptophyta > Magnoliopsida > Solanales > Solanaceae > Nicotiana > Nicotiana tomentosiformis. Next base: position 11,375,650 of record NC_090818.1, read on the forward strand.
AACTCTGTGCGCCACACATCTCGAAGAGTCTGGGGAACAAACTCTTTCAAAAATATTTCTGAAAATTGAGCCCAAATTGGTGGTGTTGCATCAGCTGGTCTACCTTCTTCATAAACTTATATAACTTGCCACCAGTTATATAAGGACCCCGTTCTTATATAACTACCACAGCGACTTATAGACCAGTTTAAATATTATTACATCATATAAAAGTGTGAGGATCTCATACTCAACTCTGAATCACAAGTATTTTGCACATTGTGCCAACTGAAATTTTTTCTATTTCCTTTCTTTCTTCTTTTTAATAAATTCCGTAAACAATTGTAACAACACATAATGAACCCCTCATTCCAATAGGGCATGAAATTCATAAAATTGAAATTAATTATTCTGAAATCACATCAAAACCCACTGTAGTGAGTAATAAAAAGTCACGTTTGGACTTATAGCCCTCAATGGTGTACAGAAATAAAAATAATAGACACGGGCTAACATCATCAAACCTCCCAACAGGGATAAACATATAAGTGGGTCACGAAATTACGAAGCTCATCCATAAGCGGAGCATAATAGGAGGACTCGCCTCAAAGTTAAGACTCGAATCAAATTAAGGAATATATCATTTTTTAACAGATCAGGATCATACCTGTAACGACACTATATGGTGTAGTGGCCTCAGCCACACCATAACAAATATATCAACGGGCTGCGTCTCCCCCTCTAGGGCACCCTCTAACCGCATGTCCTCCACCTCTAACTGGCTGTGCACGTGGGGTAGTAACTAAATTGAGGCCCATGGCCTGAGTGTTCTGATAAAATCCACCCCTTCCAAGTCTTGGATAATCTCTCATAATGTTCCTAGTATCACCACACTCATAATAACCCCTCTGAGGTCACGACTGCTCATACTGAGTCTGTGCCAGATAACTGGAATAACCACTGTAAGAATTTTGTGTCGGTGGTGCACTATAAGAACTTATTGGAGCATCCCCAATAATCTGATATGCAAACTGAGCTAGCTGACTGCTCGATCCTATGCCATAATGGGTCATAATTGAAGAGTAAAATTCACTTAACCCTCCAGAGCTTTGAGACCTTTTGGTCTCCTTATACTCCCTTTCCTCACTTAGAACACCCTCAACCCTCCTCGCAATCTCCACTACTTGCTGAAATAATGTTTCAGTTTGCAACTCTCGATCTATGCATATTTTAAGATTATAATCGAGCCCCTCAATGAATCTGCGAACCCGCTCTCTGACTGTAGGTACCAAGATAGGTGAATGACGGGATAATTCACTGAACCTGATAGCATATTATGACACTGTCATAGTGCACCTGATGCAACAGTTCAAACTCTGTGCGCCACACATCTCGAAGAGTCTGGGGAACAAGCTCTTTCAAATATATTTCCGAGAATTGAGCCCAAGTTGGTGGTGTTGCATCGGCTGGTCTACCTTCTTCATAAACTTGCCACCACTGATACGCTGTGCCTGACAACTGAAATGCAATAAAGGTAACTCTACTCACTTCCACAATACCCATGGTGCGGAGAATACGGTGACACCTTTCTAGAAATCCTTGGGCAACCTCTAAGTTGTGCCACTGAAAGTAGGTGGACTATACCTTTTAAACCTTTCAAGTCTCTTTTGTTCCTCTTCTGATGCCTCTGGCCTGACCTCAGGCTGAACCAGAATAATAGGTTGTACCGGTACTACAACTGAAACCTGACCAATGTGAACTCGCTGCTCAGGAATACGGGCGGTAGGAGTCTTAACTCCTCCCCTAACCTGTGAATATTTGGTAAAATGGAGATCAATCCCGCCTGAGTCAATGTACCAAACATGTTTAGGAACTGTACTAAAGTCTCCTGAAGTCCGGGGGTAACAACAGGTGTCTCTGGTGCTTGTCCCCCAATTAGAGCAACTGACGGCTCTTCAACTGCCGCTCTAACCGATGTTCTAGGTGTGACACGTGCCCTTCCTCGGCCTCTACCTCGGCCTCTTGCGGCCCCGGCCTCTTGTGGCCCTAACAGTATGCATGTGTGCCTACTCAGTTGACCCAGTAGAGCGTGTCCTCACCATTTGTGAGAGAATAGAGTTACAAAGCCTCAAATTCCACAATCAGCAAATTCGCACGATAGGAAAGAAAGAAGTGGAAATTTCCTAACAATTCTGTAGCCTCTCAAAGATAAATACTAAATTTCGACATCAACTCGACCCTCAAATCTTCAATTAATGTCTTTGAAAATTTCTACTATTTTCAACCCAATCTTTACCCATTTTAACTCAATAATCTTTCCCCTAACCTTATTGGTACGTGTATGTATAAATAATACTCTTACACCCAAGAATCATACTCTCAATCACCCATCTTTACCCAAAAATGGCATTCTCAAGACCCACCCTTAGGGTTTATGCAATATCCCATTATAACTTTAAATAAAACTCAAAAACATTCTACCCATAAAATATGACATATATATGAAGCTCAAGTGAAGGGTTTACCTCGTGGTGGAAAAATCTCATTTTTCCTCTTTTTGGTGTTCTTGAAGATTCAACCCATTTGCTATGGATTGGATCCATAAAAATGTTAGTGTTATCACTAAATTATGTTATATAATCATCCTTGCACCAAAACAACTTACCTTGAAGTGTATCCATGGTGGAAGAGCTCCTCCTTCTCTCTAGAAATCAATTCCAAATTGAAGAGCTAATGTTTTATCTCTCTAAATCCCTTGTTTCAGCCCCTTTAAAATGCCCCTTGAAGCTGCGTAGCCTCCTGCGTAGGCTACGCACAAAGGCTATGCATGGTAGACTTCTATCCCCCTTCATTTGGAAGCTGCTGGATTTGCCTACGCAATGGTGCATAGGCTACGCAAGGCTCGCATAGCTGTTCTGCTACCCTTTAGTAAAAAGGTCATAACTTCTTGTAGGAATCTCCCAATGACAAACTGCTTGAATCATTAGAAACTAGACACATAGACCTTTCCTTTGATATGTTATACACCATATAACTTTTTATATCCTGCGAGTTATGCTCATTTGAATGTAAGTCTTGTTAAAACTCACTTGAAACTTTACCCCATCGTATAATTTCCAACTTTACTAAGCCTTGGGGCTCTTCTTAGACCAAACATCACTTATAATATGCCTCGTACACGTATTATCATATCCAATTGATATCCATTATATTAATAGTCCTCGTCTGCACATAAAATAATATAATTAGCACACATTAACTTTCTAATTTCGCCAAAATGCGCTGAATTGTTCTACGGACTTCCAATTCCAATTTCGGGCATACGCCTAAGTCCGAAATCACCATATGAAGCTATTGGAATAGTCAAAACTCTAATCCGGGGTCATTTTCTCAAAAGTCAACTCTCCGATGAACTTTTTTCTTTTAAGCATCTTAAATAAGAATTGTTCTTCCAATTTGATCCCGAATCATCCGAAAATCAAACTCGACCACACACGTAAGTCATAATACACATCACAAAGCTGTTTGGGACTTTAAGTCGCTGAACGAGATGCTAATTCACAAAATAACAAGTTGGGTCGTTACATTCTCCCCCTCTTAAACATACGTTCGTCCTCGAACGTGCCAAGAATTATTCTGAGGTCATTAAATTAATGAGTGTATTCTTACACACATACTTGCTGGTGATTCTACGCCACCGCAAATTTAACATGGTTCGACAACACCATCTTAATTGCGATTATCTCTTTTATCAACATTTAAAATTTTTAAAACCAATTTCTTACACTCCAAACATTTTCATAAGGCCTCAATTTCACATCAACGCACGGTATTGGTTTTAACCGCATGTAGCAACTCGTGCCTATGCACATGTCATACTTATGCCTATAACCATACCTCTGGTCATAATAGTTGTTCATAATTAATTCCAGCATCCTCAATTAACCTCATATTACTCAAAACTTCGTTTCAACGAGTCACATTTAACGCCGATCCGAATTAACGAGTCATATTTAACGCCACCTGGTGTAACGATCCGGCCGGATATTTTGAGTGTTACAGCCTCGTTTCCCCATTTACTGCTCAATTTATGCCTTACAGTTGATTTATGACTTACCGAGTTCTGCAGATTCGCTGGTCCAACTTCGGAAGCTTATATCTTTTGATCTATAAGAAATTTTGAGATGATTCGTAAATGAAAGTTGTAGCCCTTTGTGTCTAGTTTCCAGAAAGGTTATGGACATGTGTAGAAAAAGTTATGGCCAAACTACTAAGGCGTGGAAGTGCAGTCACCAAAAAAGGTGCGGCCTCACCATTTTTGTGCGATCGCAGGAGCTGGGATGTGCGGCCGCACTTGGAATTGTGCGGACCGCACATGGTGTGTTCAGAAAATGTACTATATAACCGGGGCTTAGGTTATTATTTCATTTTTGGACCTTGGGAGCTCGGTTTGAGACGATGTTTCGTGGGTTTTTCAAGAAATTCATCAGGGTAAGTGATTCTAACTCAGATTTGGTTAACATACATGAATATATCATTGTTTTCATCATGTAATCAGTATTTTGAGATGGATATTTGGAGAAAATTATAGAAATTTCATAAAACAAATTTTTGGGTGTTGAACACCGATTCGGAGTCGAATTTGAGTGAAATTAGTATGGTTGAACTCGTAATTGAATGGATTATCGGATTTTATAACTTTTATCGGGTTCCAAGACGTAGGCCTCATAGGTGATATTTGAGCTAAATTTTGGATTTTTATGGAAAATTAGCATTTAATTATGGAATTAATTCCAATGAATTTTATTGACTGAAACGAATTAATTATGACTAGATTCGAGACATTCGTAAGCCGATTTGCGAGGCAAGGGCATAACAGAGTAAAGAATCTCACACTCTAAGGTAAGTAACAGTTATAAATCTGGTCCTGAGGGTATGAAACCCCGGATTTTGTGTCATGTGACTATTTTGGAGGTGACGCACATGCTAGGTGATGGGCGTGTGGGCGTGCACCTAGGGGATTGTGACTAGGTCCATCTTGTGGAAACTGTAAAGTTGAATAACTTGATGTTAGGTATATGCTCTCTATGTGTTAAAGAAATTTGACTGTAAATCATGCTTAGGTTATATGATAGTACTGTTGGGACCCGCAGAGGTCACGTACTTATTGAATTATTTGCTAATTGCTATCTTGTACTCAGTCATGATTTTACTTGCATATCATACCTCAGTCTTTCTTGATTGTTGATACACTATGTTATCTTTGTTTGGGTTGATCTTTGTGATTTCCGATAGCCCTAGAGACTAGGGAGGTTGAGGACTGAGTTAGGTCGAGGGCTTGTCGGTGAGGTAAGGATATTATGGCACGTGAGTTATCCGTGTAGGATATTATAGCACGTGAGTAGTCCGTGCAGGATATTATAGCACATGAGTTGTCCTTGCAGGATATTATAGCATGTGAGTTGTCCGTGCAGCACGTGAGTTGTCTGTGCGGATTATGGCGCTTGGGCTGTAGGAGCCCCTCCGGAGTCTGTACACCCCCAGTGAGCGCGGATACCCATTGAGTGTGAGTGCTGAGGGCTGAGAGCCGAGTGATTGAGCTATTGTGACAAGTTGAGTGACTGTTGCCTGAGAGGCTGTACTTGCTTTCATTTGTCATTGCACTTAGTTGCTATCTGTCATTGTTGTGAAATTCTCTGAAAGATTTTATATCCGGATTACATGAACTTGAACTGTATAAATTGATTTGACTTAAACTACTGGATTTGAAAGCATGTCTATTCTCTGTTGGAATTATTGAAAATGAACTATAACTGTGTAGTTCGTCATTATTTTCAGCTCCTTAGTTATTATTGTTACTTGCTGAGTTGGTTGTACTCATATAACACCCTGCTCTTCGCGTTCAGATCTAGGTGTTTCTGGACATTGTGAGTGCTAATTCTCTAGCACAGTTAATTTTCCTGAGATTCAGAGGTAGCTGTCGTGTTTCGCTGACCTTGCCTCTCATTCCCTATCTCCTTATTTACTGCATTTGGTCTCAGACTATTATGGACCATATTTTCCCGACTTGTATTCATATTAGATGCTCATGTACTCAGTGACACCGAGTTTTGGGGGTGTTATATTTGTAATTGTGAGATTTCTTCCGCTGAATTTAATTAATATGTTTCAAATTTAAAAGATATGATGGTTTATTGAGATTGTCGGCTTGCTTAGAATTGAGATAGCCACCATCACGACAAGTGAGATTTTGGGTCGTGACAAGATTGTATTAGAGCCCTAGGTAACATAGGTCTCACGAGTCATGAGCATGTATAGTAGAGTCTTGCGGATCGGTACAGAGACGTCTGTACTTATCTTCGAGAGGCTGCCGAACCCTTAGGAAAATTTTTCTTTCTTGCATTCTATCATGCGGAATTAATTCAGCTTGAAACATAACTCTTTGAATTCCTTCCATGCATTCGTATGCGCACATAAGCGCTCGGTATTAGTTGTGCATTGCCGGCTTTTGATTCCATGAACGATGTTTGAGATGTGTATTCCGTATTTTTGTGATGGGCTAGTCTGGAGGACTTGAGGCTAGGTTTAGACCGCAGCTTAGGCTCGGTAGCTTCAGTTGTAACATGTATATTTTGACTCGTATGTCCGGTAATGTCCCTACGAGTGGAATTTGTGGCTCGATGAGCGGTGGAAGTGACTATATGATGAGTATGATGTGAATGTGGCATGTGTCAGATGGGTTGAATGTGACGAATAAAGTTTGCTTATGACTCAAGATTTGCTATTGGGTACTTGATTTCTAACTTGATTTGACGTATAGTCTCGAGTTGTGAGTGCATTGAAGGATCTTTCACGTTGTTAAATTGTGGGACAAATTAAATTTTCATGTCTTGTCAATGAGTTTGGACTCAAGAAGAGTAAATGATTGTGTAGTAATTGTGGTTGCGAATGGGCGTTTCTAATGTTGATGGCTTGGGAAAGATGATCTTCGAAGAGGCTTAGATTCAGTAACAATTTATTGGTTCAGGTGCTACAGAGATGCATTTTGATTTGATGCAACAGTTGGGCAGCAAATTATGAGGGAAGACATGACGGGAAGTATTTCGCGGTGGTTGAAGTACTAGCAGGTCAAGTAGGAGAAGTAGAGGTTGAGAAGTTGCTTAAAGGAGATGGTTTAACCGAAGTAAGAGTGGCATATTAGCATATGGATTATGTGGTAGGGTAGTCGCGCGCTTTGAGAAAGTGTAGAACGGTTTGGAATCGTGATAGAATATGATTTGGCCTACGGACTTTATTTGGAGTGATGGTTAATGTACAAGAAAGATTGAATATGTCAGAAAGGAGTTTGTTTGAAATGAAGAGGGATGTGAAGATCTGATTATTGTTTGAAGCGCAATATGACTTGAGTTCGGAAGGTATTGTTGAACTTTCAGTTGATGTCAATAGGGAAAGTGCAGACTTATACAAATGGTGGGCGAGCATGAGCTTAGGATCATTTACTCATTACATAGTCGTTGCACCCAATGGGGCGTCATTGGAAGATGTCGGTAAGGAATTCCACAGGTGGGTTATCTCTTATGAGCAGTTAGTGGTGGCGTGATGTTAATGAAGCTTCTGTGAGGAATATTACTTGTTACCAGGTAAGAGGTCGAGTGTGTGACTGTGGCTGGTGATTCAGAATGTTCATGAAAAGCTTAACAAAAGACTTCGAGAAGTTTGGCGGGTTAACGGTGCAAGATCATAGTAATTGAGAAGGAGAAATGCTTGCAGGTTCTAAGTTTATATAATTGCATCTTAAAGCTAAGTGGGGGAGCCTGCTATTGACAATTTGATTTCATGGTTATGTGTTAAAATTTTAGTTGTTCGGAAACATACTTGTGGATTAGTTATGACTTGCAGAGATAGAGATCGAGTATGAATTGAGTAAGGAAATTCTTGAATACGGGTTATATGGTACTTTATAGAAATACAAAAATGATGGAAAAATTAAATTGTTATTTTGAAGAGTGTAGTGCGCACGAAGTATGAATTTGACTGGTGGTGTTAAGACATGGTTACTTCTTTGGGGGTTGTTGTGCTAATGGGGCTTGTGCCTTTCGACCCGTTTGGGCGGTGCAATTTAGATTTGAGCAAAGTGGGTGACTCCCGAGAAAATTCTAATGGGTTTGAGATTTATATATAGTAATTGAGAATGTTTCCGAACTCGTGTATGGATAAAATCTGAGATTTGCATTTGAAGGTGTCGGGATTTGCGGTAATTTTGTATGACTATGGATTCTATATTTCAGTATAAGAAAGGAATGAGGAATAATTTTAAATTCATATAAGGTATTTTCAGAGTGAGTGTTACGGTTGTGGTATTTATGGGGTAATTATGATGTTGTAAGACTTTACAGAAATTTTGGTGGCAATATTCTTGGGTTTGGTGACCTGCGTGGCTTGGTCGAGTTAGAGGGATTCAGTTCTGATAGCTTAGTTATGTGCAAATGGATTTCAAAGTGTTCTTAATAGTTTCTACCATGGTTTGAACCGGATATATCCTACCGGTGTAGGGAATGTATTGTGTATTATGAATTCCTCCTGGAAGGAAGCAAGACGAAGGTTACTGAATGACCGGGTATGTAATTTGTTGGTTACCCAAAGTTAAAAATGAGATTCTCGTGCTGGTCCCATGATGGCATGATAGATGTGGTGTGTGGCGCGGGATTAAGATTTACATGTTCAAGGTGGCAGTTCATTCTTGAAAGGAAGATCACGAATTTTGGACAGGATGGTCAATTTTAGATAATTAGATGAATGTTATAACTGCTCGGTAATCCCTGAGAAGGGTGCGCATTTCAAAAGGCGAATTATGTTTTTACTTACGGATGTTCATTGGTATTGCAATACTCACCTCGTTGATAGACAGTTGATATTAAAATTATTGATATGTGGCACGGAATAGTTATGAAGTATTCCTTATGGGATGATTGTGAATGGAATGTGTGTTAGTCATTCTAGTGCTGGAGTTGGGATCAGTTACGGTGATTCATGTGTTTGATGAATTTGGAGACTGGGAGTTCCCAGAAATATATTGTTTCGGGTTGCGGCCTATTTGAGGTGAGTATTTTCTTTAAACTCAGTAGAGGCACTAGTTGCGTTAATTATTTGTGATAGCTACGCGCTATAAGTGTGCATATATGTGAGGTTTGAGCCAATGTGCGAGAATCAGGACAAGTATTTATACTCGAAAGAATGCTTAGTCTGTGATATGCCTAGAGTTGACTGTTAAGCGTAAAGTTATAACGTTTCTCCTGTTCATACCTTTGTTGAAAAACTATCTGGGCTACATTTGAGGCTAAAAAGAGGCTAATTTCCTTGAATAAATGGGGTAGTTACTATTTCTACATTAAATTGCCGATTTAAAGTGTGATAGCACACTTTGCACATGCGTACACTATGGCGTGTTATTTATACCAGTCCAGGATCATGAGAATCTTATTTCATTCTCATATACAAGTGTACTTGTTTAATTGCTCATGTATGATATGCTGGGACTGGAGGCCTGTGACCATGCCGGGCAATTCATGTATCTTATCTATTAATTTCCTTCCTCTAAAAATGTGCATATGCACTACAGTTATCCTCTTCACAAAATTTGAGGAGTTGGTTGTAACATTGCGGTTGTAGTGGTGCTTGTTGAACTTGCAATACGGTTCTCTTCCTTGAGACATCTCCCATATTTGGGTACACGGATTGCGCAATGTGGCTTGAGTTATATTGATTTGGCATGTCTGTGGGATAGTTGTGTTTAATAATATAAGGTCATTGAACCTAGAATGGGTACTATCAGGTTTGATTACGGTATATTCGGGAGGATAATATTGAAAGTCGGCTTAGAAAGTGATTATGGTACTGGTTGGGGCGAGAGAGCTCCATGACTTGTTGCTCTCATAAGGGGTCATGAGATTTTTGCATGTTTCTTTTATTATCAGCAGTGTACGAAGGTTTTGGAACGAGGTTTGGCATGATATGAGGTTTAATACTTAAACTTGGTTGGTTTGGAGTAATTACTGTGATCGGGAATGGTGCTGCGAGCATATGAGTTGTGTAGTATGCAATGTGATTATATTTGTGGTTATGGCTATGGCTTGATACAGCTTGTTCAAACTTATACAGTGTGTGAGATTTAGATCTTGGAAAGAATTCTAGGTGTTAGAAATTGGGCTCCAAGGTTTTTGGGCTAAGGTTAAACTAATGATTTTCAGTTAGGCTGTGTGCTCAGGCCTATATAGAATAGGGTGACATGAGATCACCCCCGGGTACGTGCGTGGTAAGATGTAATAGCGATTTGGTGGCTTGGAAACAACTGTTGGCACGTTCGAGGACGAACGTATGTTTAAGTGGGGGAGAATGTAACGACACAACCGGTTGTTTTGAGTATTACAGCCCCGTTTCCCCATTTACTGCTCAATTTATGCCTTACAGTTGATTTATGACTTACCGGGTTAGTTGGTTCGGGTCGGGAGGGAATTCGGAGTGAAATGAGACACTTAGGCTAATAATTAAAAATTTAAGTTGAAACCGTTGACGGGATGTGGACTTATGTATAAATTACCTTGGATTCGAATTCTGATAATTCAAATAGCTCTGTATGCTGATTTTGGACTTAGGAGCGTGTTCGGAAAATTATTTGGAGGTCCGTAGTGGAATTTGGCTTGAAATGCCGAAAGTTGAATTTCGTCGGTCCGACTTCGGAAGCTTATATCTTTTGATCTACAAGGAATTTTGCGATGATTCAAAAACGAAAGTTGTAGCCCTTTGTGTCTAGTATTCATAAAGTCAAAGAAGTCATCATTTGGACATTTGTAGAGAGTTATGGCCAAACTACTAAGGCATGGAAGTGCAGTCACCAAAAAAGGTGCGGCCTCACCATTTTTGTGCGATCGCAGGAGCTGGGATGTGCGGCCGCACTTGGAATTGTGCGGACCGCACATGGTGAGTTCAGAAAATGTACTATATAACTGAGGCTTAGGTTATTATTTCATTTTTGGACCTTGGGAGCTCAGTTTAAGACGATGTTTCGTGGGTTTTTCAAGAAATTCATCGGGGTAAGTGATTATAACTCAGATTTGGTTAACATACATGAATATATCGTTGTTTACATCATGTAATCAGTATTTTGAGATGGATATTTGGAGAAAATTGTAGAAATTTCATAAAACGAATTTTTGGGAGTTGAACACCGATTCAAAGTCGGATTTGAGTGAAATTAGTATGGTTGAACTCGTAATTGAATGGATTATCGGATTTTATAACTTTTGTCGGGTTTCGAAATGTGGGCCCCACGGGCGATTTCGAGCTAAATTTTGGATTTTTATGGAAAATTAGCATTTTCTTATGGAATTATTTCCAATGAATTTTATTGACTGAAACGAATTAATTGTGACTAGATTCGAGGCATTCGGAAGCCGATTTGCGAGGCAAGGGCAGAGCAGAGTAAAGAATTTCACACTCTGAGATAAGTAACAGTTATAAATCTGGTCCTGAGGGTATGAAACCCCGAATGTTTTGTCATGTGACTATTTTGGAGGTGACACACATGCTAGGTGACGGGCGTGTGGGCGTGCACCGAGGGGATTGTGACTTGGTCCATCTTGTGGAAACTGTAAAGTTTAATAACTTGATGTTAGCTATATGCTCTCTATGTGTTAAAGAAATTTGACTGTAAATCATACTTAGGCTATGTGATAGTACTGTTGGGACCCGCAGAGGTCGCGTACTTGTTGAATTATTTGCTAATTGTTATCTTGTACTCAGTCATGATTTTACTTGCATATCATACCTCAGTCTTTCATGATTTTTGTTGATACACTATGTTATCTTTGTTTGGGCTGATCTTTGTGATTTCCGATAGCCCGAGAGACTATGGAGGTTGAGGACTGAGTAAGGCCGAGGGCCTATCGGTGAGGTAAGTATATTATGGCACGTGAGTTGTCCATGCAGGATATTATAGCACGTGAGTTATCCATGCAGGATATTATAGCACGTGAGTTGTCCGTGCAGGATATTATAGCACGTGAGTTGCCCGTGCGGATTATAGTGCTTGGGTTGTAGGATCCCCTCTGGAGTCTGTACACCCCCAGTAAGCGCGGGTACCCATTGAGTGTGAGTGTTGAGGGCTGAGAGCCGAGTGATTGAGCTGTTGTGACGAGTTGAGCGACTATTGCCTGAGAGGCTATACTTGTTTTCATTTGTCGTTGCACTTTGTTGCTATCTGGCATTGTTGTGAAATTCTCTGAAAGATTTTATATCTGGATTACATGAACTTGAACAGTATAAATTGATTTGACTTAAACTGCTGGATTTGAAAGCATGTCAATTCTCTATTGGAATTATTGAAAATGAACTATAACTGTGTAGTTCGTCATTATCTTCAGTTCCTTAGTTATTATTGTTACTTACTGAGTTGGTTGTAATCGTACTACACCCTACTCTTCGTGTGCATATCCAAGTGTTTCTGGACATAGCGAGTGCTAATTCTCTCGCACAGTTGATTTTTCGGAGATTCAGAGGCAGCTGCCGTGTTTCGCAGACCTTGCCTCTCCTTCCCTATCTCCTTATTTACTGCATTTAGTCTCAGACTATTATGGACCGTATTTTTCAGACTTGTATTCATATTAGATACTCATGTATTTAGTGACACCGGGTTTTGTGAGTGTTATATTTGTATTTGTGAGATTTCTTCCGGTGAATTTAAATATTATGTTTCAAATTTAAAAGATATGATGGTTTATTGAGATTGTCGGCTTGCCTAGTATTGAGATAGGCGTCATCACGACAGGTGAGATTTTGAGTCGTGACACTTGGGCACTCACATCGTGGGGCTAAAACTTCCATATTTACAACAGAATTATGGCTAAATATGCGCAGAATCATGTAAAAGAATTATCAATTAAGTCTAACATACATGACTCCATATTAATACAATAGTTCAAATTTAATTTCACAAAGGGAGAATTTAAACTCATAAATTTTTCACCACAAGGATCTCGTCCTTATATAACTTCCATCGCGGCTTATAGCCCAGTTTAAATATTTCACATCGTATAAAAGTGTGAGGATATCGTACTCAACTCTGAATCACATGTGTTTTGCACATTGTGCCAACTGAATATTTTTCCATTTCCTTTCTTTCTTCTTTTTTAATAAATTTCGTAAATAATTTTCACAACACATAATGAACCCTCATTCCAATAGGGCATAAAATTGAAATAAATTATTTTGAAATCACATCAAAACCCACTGTAGTGAGTAATAAAAAGTAACGTTTGGACTTATAGCCCTCAATGGTGTACATAAATAAAAATGATAGACACGGGCTAACATCGTCAAACCTCCCAACAGGGATAAACATATAAGTGGGTAACAAAATTACGAAGCTCATCCATAAGCGGAGCATAATAAGAGGACTCGCCTCAAAATTCAGACCCGTATCAAATTAAGGAATATATCCTTTTATAACAGATCAGGATCATACCTGCAATGACACCATCTGGTGTAGTGACCTCAGCCACACCATAACAAATATATCAACGGGCTGGGCCTCCCCCTCTAGGGCGCCCTCTACCCTCCTGTCCTCCACCTATAACTGGTTGTGCACGTGGGGTAGTAACTACATTGGGGCCCATGGCCTGAGTGCTCTGATAAAATCCACCCCTCCCAAGTCTGGGGCAATCTCTCATAATGTGCCTAGTATCACCACACTCATAACAACCCCTCCGAGGTCGCGACTGCTCATACTGAGCCTGTGCCGGATAATTGGAATAGCCACTATAAGAATTTTGTGTCGGTGGTTACACTATAAGAACTTACTGGATCACTGCCGGTAATCTCTTGTGCAGACTGAGCTGGCCGACTGCTCGAGCCTCCGCCATAATGGGTCATAGCTAAAGAGTAAAATTCACTGAACCCTCCAGAGCTTCGAGACCTTTTGGTCTCCTTAGACTCCCTTTCCTCACTTAGAACACCCTCAACCCTCCTCACAATCTCCAATACTTTCTGAAATGGAGTATCAGTTTGCAACGCTCGAGCCATGCATATTTTAAGATCATAATCGAGCCTCTCAATGAATATGCGAACCCGCTCTCTGACTGTAGGTACCAAGATAGGTGCATGACGGGCTAATTCACTAAACCTGATAGCATATTCTGATACTATCATAGTGCCCTAACGCAACCGTTCAAACTCTGTGCGCCATGCATCTCGGTGAGTCTGGGGAACAAACTCTTTCAAAAATATTTCCGAAAATTGAGCCCAAGTTGGTGGTGTTGCATCGGCTGGTCTACCTTCTTCATAAACTTGCCACCACTGATACGCTGCGCCTGATGGGTGAAATGTAGTAAAGGTACCTCCGCTCATTTTCACAATACCCATGGTGCAGAGAATACGGTGACACCTTTCTAGAAATCCTTGGGCATCCTCTAAAGTTGTGCCACTGAAAGTAGGTGAACTATACCTTTTAAACCTTTCAAGTCTCTTTTGTTCCTCTTTTGATGCCTCTGGCCTGACCTCAGGCTGAACCAGAATAATAGGTTATATCGGTACTATACCCAAAACCTGACCAATGTGAACTCGCTGCTCAGGAATACGGGCGGTAGGAGTCTGAACTCCTCCCCCAACATGTGAAATATTTGGTGAAACGGAGATCAATCCCGCCTGAGTAAGTGTACCAAACATGTTTAGAACTGTACTAAAATCTCCTGAAGTCCGAAGGTAACAACAAGTGTCTCTGGTGCTTGTCCCCTAATTAGAGCAATTGGCGGCTCCTCAACTGCCCCTCTAACCGATGTTCTAGCTGTGACACGTGCCCTTCCTCGACCTCTACCTTGGCCTCTTGAAGCCCTAGCAGTATGCGCGGGTGCTTGCTAGCTGACCCGGTAGTGCGTTTCATCACCATCTGTGAGAGAATACAGTTACAAAGACTCAAATTCCACAATCAACAAATTCGCACGACATGAATGAAAGAAGTAGAAATTTTCTATCAGTTCTATAGCCTCTCGAAGATAAGTACAAAATTCCGACATCAACTCGACCCTCAGATCTTCAATTAAAGTCTTTGAAGATTTCTACCATTTTTAACCCAATCTTTACCCATTTGAGCTCAATAATTTTTCCCCAAACCTTATCGGTACGTGTATGTATAAATAATACTCTTACACTCAAGAATCATACTCTCAATCACCCATCTTTATCCAAAAATGGCATTCTCAAGACCCACCCTTAGGGTTCATGCAATATCCCATTATAACTTCAAATAAAACTCATAAACACGCTACCCATACGCCAATATGACATATATATGAAGCTCAAGTGAAGGGATGACCTCTTGGTAGAAAAATCTCATTTTTCCTCTTTTTGGTGTTCTTGAAAATTCAACCCATTTCCTATGGATTTGATCCATAAAAATATTAGTGTTATCACTAAATTATGTTATAATCATCCTTGTGCCAAAACAACTTACCTTGAAGTATATCCATGATGGAAGAACTCCTCCTTCTCTCTAGAAATCAATTCCAAGTTGAAGAACTAATATTTTCTTACTCTAAAACCCTTGTTTCAGCCCCTTTAAGATGCCCCTTGAAGCTGCGTAGCCTCCTGCGTAGGCTACGCACAAAGGCTATGCAGAATAAACTTTTATTCCCCTTCAGTTGGAAGCTGTTGGATTTACCTATGCTGTGGTGCGTAGGCTACACTGCTATGATGCGTAGGCTATGCTACTATACTGCGTAGGCTACGCAAGGCTCGCGTAGCTGTTCTGCTACCCTTTAGTTAAAAGGTCATAACGTCTTGTAGGAATCTCCATATGCCAAACGGTTTGAAGCATTAGAACTAGATACATAGACCTTTCGTTTGATAGGTTATACACCATATAACTCTTCATATTTTGAGAGTTATGCTCGTTTGGATTTAAGTCTTCTGCGAACTCACTTGAAACTTTACCCATTGTATAATTTCAAACTTGACTTAGCCTTGGGGCTCTTCTTAGACCACACATCACTTATAATATGCCCCGTACACTTATTATCATATCCAATAGATATCCATTATATTAATAGTCCTCGTATGCACACAAAATTATATAATTAGCACACATTAACTTTCTAATTTCGCCAAAATGCGCTGAATTGTTCTACGGACTTCCAACTCCAATTTCGGGCATACGCCTAAGTCCGAAATCACCATACGAAGCTATCGGAATAATCAAAACTCTATTCCGGGGTCGTTTTCTCAAAAGTCAACTCTCCGGTCAACTCTTTTCTTTTAAGCTTCATAAATAAGAATTGTTCTTCCAATTTGATCCCGAATCATCCGAAAATCAAACTCGACCACACACGCAAGTCATAATACACATCATAAAGCTGTGTGAGACCTTAAGTCGCTGAACGAGACACTAATTCACAAAACGACAAGTCGGGTCGGTACAAGTTGTTACATATTTTATTGTATCGTATTTTTACTTGAAATACAATGTTTGTTTTGATTGTTAGTTAAATTTTATTGTATCGTTTTGTTAAATTCATTGTTACGTAACGACGAAAAGTGTCACTTTATGGAACTGCCAATTTGGTGTGGTCGCATCGTTTCCTTATTTTTTCCTCTCATCTTGCTCTTCCTTATTATTAAATAATCTTATTTTATCTTTTACCATACCTTTTTATATAATAATTTTACCTCGTACATTACTTTTTCTTTATAATATTGCAAGTTTATTTTTCATATTAAAGGCACATGACATTATGAAACGACGACAAATAATACAATTTATTCAAATATTGTATATATCAAAACGATACAGTACAATATTATACTATACGATACGATACATTATAAAACGATACATGACAATTATCCAAACGAATTGTAAGATTCCACGTAAAGGAAACAGTCAACTAACTCCCTAAAATTGTCATTACCTGCTTCACCTTCCTTTCACCTTCTCTTTCCAAAATCTATAAAATCTTAGCCACTTTTAGTTCTTGATTCAATCATCCAAAACCCAACAAAGATAATTCCCTTTAAAAAATAGCCAGTTCTTGAATTTGGTTCTCAAATATGGATAGACTTGTAAAAACTTTGTTGTTTTCATCATTCTTGTTATTAAGTCTATTTTCTACTACTTCTTATGCTCAAACACAAAACTGTTCAGCTTTTGCATTTAAAAATAATCAGAATTTTGCAACTTGTAATCAGTACAAGAAAGTGGAGATACGGCGACATTTAATAAATGTCGTACTAAGCTGTTTAAATGTCACAAATTCATTTACCGACATTTAATTTACATTTGCATCAAATGTCGTTAATTTCAATGTCGGTAATTTTCCGACATTTAGGTAAATGTCGGTAAGAAATTATGACACTTCTTTTATGACATTTAGGTAAATGTCGATAAAAAATTTATGATACTTATTTTACGACATCCAGGTGAATGTCAATAAGAAATTTATGATATTTAATTTACGATATTTAGGTAAATATCGGTAAGAATGTTACGACGTTTAATTTACGACATCTAGGAGAAACGTCAGTTAAAATTTTCGACATTTAGATTAATGTTACTAAAAAAATATGACATTTACGTATGATCTTCACAAAATGTCGTATTAAAATTTCCGACATTTGATAAATGTCAATAAGAAAATTCACAACATATACAAAATGTCGTATCCACTTTACGTGAATGTCATTTAAGAAATTAGTGACATATCTTTTACAATATAGCAAAATGTCGCATTAAATATTTGACATTTAAATTAATGTAGGTATCATATTTTTTAAAATGTAAATAATAATGTTCTGTTTAGTTTCATCATCATTTACATTCACAAATGTCAAACTTTTATAACAAACATGAAATAAATGTAAAGAAAATAACTTTTAATATTGTAACCAAAGAATAAAGTAGTAGTATAAAATGTACTCAGTACAAGATAGATAATATCAAATCAAATGATTTGTTCTCACGTAAAATTCAAATCTAACTAAATCATAAAAGATAGTAACTTCAGCGTGTAAGTACGTTAAGATCACTCCTAATTTGAATTAATTTCCTTAACTTCTAGACTAAATCTTATAAAATCAACTCTCCACAAGTCAAGCTTTTCATTGCCAGTAATTGACATGTATCACTTCCTTCAAAAATGCTACACAAGAAGTCCCCAAAAAAAAAGAATTAAAATTTTTTAATAAAGTGAATTCTTTCCTCCTCTAAACCAATTAGAATACCAAAAATAATAACTGATTGAGGTTCTAAAAGAGAAATAAATTGATAATAAATGTAATACTAGCAGCTAAAGAGAGAAAAAAACAAGACAACATAAAGCAAAAAATCCAACAAAGTAAATGCAACCGCCCAAACCCAACAACAACTGAAATAATCTAATATCATAATGCAGTTGAAGATATTTTTTTGGTTGTGGGGGGATGTGGGAGAGGAGGGTTGAATTTTGAAATATTAATTTCCGTAAATGGTATAGTGAGTTGAAAACTAATGAATGTTATATAAGTTTTGCAAACTATAGCATGAAGGGTTTGGAAGAACAAGAATCTTGTATTTTTTTCAAACTTACCCACTTCTTTTTGTTTGTGCCAACTTCACTAATTCCAGTCTTCTTGATTATGTTAACCTGTGAAGAAATATAAGATTGGTTACTCTGGTAGTTTAGAAAATTATAAATACAAGATATAAAAAACAGGATAAAATCAAATAATAATTTTTATTTCCTAATATGATGGTGTTTCAATCATAGATCTTTATTTCTCTGATCTAGGCAAGAGTCTTTAACTTACTCTTTCTTCGAGGTTCTAAAGAGTCTAAATAACTTATGTAGGAGGGTAAAATCATGCTTGATGGGAATCTTATCAACATACTGGAACTTAACTACTAATAAAAACTTCTCAATCAAATCCCTTTATAATATATTTCATATTAGTAATGACAACTCCAAAATCACTCAAGATACTTCTATTAATTGCATTTGGAAGATAAGGTCGCTAAATAAGATAAAGTAAATTTGACATCTATGCCAAGTACAATTACCCACTAATTATCTCTTAAGTAAGAGATCAATTTAGCTAGCTAAAATGAATCATACATCAGAATATACCCTTCAAATTATTTTACACTCAAGCAGCACTTAATAGCCACATATCCACAAAAAAAAAAAAGGCAGACATTAGAATTTTGAACCTTATAAGAAATATGCAAGAGAAAAAACCAAATAACTTATAAATCAAATATCATATGATGTTAAAAAATAATCCAACCTTCTACGTGAATAAAGAACAACTGAATCATATACATGAGCAAAAATAAACTTGTAAAAACTTACTATGTGACCTATTTTATACGACCAATCAGCAGTACTTCAACCACAAATATAAGAAAATAACTTTTACATAATGCAATACAATATTTTCTTAATCCTTAAGCCCTTGGTAAAGTAATTTTTCTTTTCCATGGCAGAGATAAATCAAATTGTGCAACTAAATGTGAAAAACATAAACCGCTTTTTAGATTTGATTATCGCATTAACTTCTTTAGGTCACAGGATTATATGGAATTGTCCTAAAGAAAAGCTCCCTATCAATAAAAGTTACTTGAAAGAGGGAGACAAACCCATATCCCTACAAAAGACTACCGAGTCAATAAGCTAGAGATAATTCAGTTGAGAAAAAAGGGAAAAATGATGTGGAATTGTCTAGAGAGAAACAATGAAGATGATAACCCGGGCTATTAAAATTAATCCACGCTGACTTCCCCCTGCTGGCTTAGGGTCCACTGCTAGCCTCTATGATTATCACAGCGCCACAAACTTTAGCAACTATCACTGACCACCCACGTTTATTACAACTTGAATTTCAATCAAATGCACATATGCAAGAGAAGGAAAAATACTCGGTCACTGCAAAGTTTTTACCAATAACTTAAACCGACTATGTGTGCTTAAACAAAGCATTCTTCTTTTGAAATTATCGGAGCCAATCTGGTTAAAGTGCAACCAGCACAATTAAACCCTTAGGCAATAACTCCAATATAATGTAGACACATAAAAGATTATAATTAATATTTTTCCAAAATAGCACAAGCTACAAATCCAATATTCTTTAAAATGGGAATGCAACTATCCCTGAAACCCATGTGAGGTACATACCCAAAAAACATATACATAACTTTCTTAAGTTGAAATTAGATACGAACAGAATGTAAAAGCAATAAACTTAGGCTATACCCATAGTAACATCAATTCGTAATTTATAGTTAAAAAGATATAGTTAAAATGAGCTTACGAACTCACCTTTTTTGTGTGAACAACGGAAACAGGGGATAGTGATTATTGGTGATCGTCCATTGAGTTATCAGAAACCTATCACAAAAGAGGAAGATTACTACAATTAAAAGAAAACTAAATTACAAGATTATCTTAAAAACAATAAATTTTTGCTAAAGCGCACAATATGTTTTACCTGCTCATTACCAAATAATTTTCTATTTGAGCCAATAGTAATACCCAAAGACTCTAGATATGCACCTATATCCAAATTTATTTTCTCGTCTATTTTTGCTTCCATATCCTTTGTTGCTTCAAATATTTTTCCCCCATCTCTTTTATTTCTTCTTTTCCTTCAAATAACTTTTTCTCCTTCGCTTCTATTTCTTCTTTTGCTTCAGACAATTTTTCTTCTATCTCAATTCTAATGGCGAAGGTAGCTTTTTCAACTTCTATCTCAACCCTTCTATCAAATTCTCTTTGCTCAGCCTGTGATCGTTTATATGCAGGGCCATAAACAAAACTTGTAGTTGCTCCTTTTCCTAGAGTTCGAATATTTTCATGAGTGTCTGGTCCCATAACCTGTGCATACACATCATTGAGAGCACTTCCAGGGACATTTAACTCAGGATACACCTTAGCAAGTTCATCCATTTCTTTCTTTTGGAAAGAAAAGGTAAAACAATAAAAAGTTAATAAAATTTTATATTGGAAAGAAAGTAATTTTATATTCATAAAGAATGAGAATTTACCATAGTTTCATCAGCTATCTCATTTACTGGTTGTTTATTCTTTCTCGTATGTGTTTCTTTGAACACCTCGATACGACTTGGTTTTACACCATTCTTCTTTGTCATCTGTTTAAATAGTAAAAAATAAATTGCAAATATATTCAAGAAAATAAGTATTGATATATAAATTGCAGAAAGCTTATAGTAAATATGGCATACATTATCTATAATTTGAGAATAACCTTTTCTTCCTGATGTATGTGGCATACTCAACTTCCTTCGACTTTCTTTGTTCCTCTCGCTTTTTTCCTAGAAAAGTTACACATAATTTTATATATTAGAGATAATTCATGGCCAAACATTTTTAAAAGAAAAAAGATAAAAAGTAAGAAGAATGATAGAGGAAAAGCATAAAAATATTTAAAGGAAAAAGTGTGATCCGCATACGGAATGCGCTAATAGCATGTGCTAAGAGCAAGAGAAGAAGATGCTTGATGCTCGGAGAATACTTTTGCCTCATTAGAGCTCCAATAATGAACTAATGCATGCCACTGGTCTTCTTCTACCCTATCTGGACGCTTAGCTAAGCGATCAATATCGATGTTATATGGCTCATAACCGATTATTTTTGCTTCATGCTTCCATTCTTTCCATTTAGATCCAACCGATGTCATCAACATACGTCTCATATCCTCAGTAGCATCAGTATTTTCCTGCAAATATCAACATATAACACATGTATAAAAGCATAATATCAATAAGCATCTTAGTATATAATATTTTTCTTTATTTTTCTAAGCACCTTAATATGAGCCCATATCCTATTCTTGTACAGTTTAGGCACAAGCCTCCAATCTTTATGTAACGACCCGGCCGGTCATTTTGAGTATTATAACTCCGATTCCCCCAGTTATTGTGTGAATTACCGGGGTAATTGGTTCGGGTCCGGTGAGGTTTTGGAATGAATTGGAACACTTAGTTCCAAGGTTTAAAGCTTAAGTTAAAATAGTAACCGGATGTCGACTTATGTATAAACAACCTCAAAATTTAATTCTGATGATTCCAATAGCTCTGTATGGAGATTTTGGACTTAGGAGCGTGTCCGAAAAATTATTTGGAGGTCCGTAGTGGAATTAGGCTTGAAATGCCGTAAGTTTAATTTTTGGAAAGTTTGACCGGGGAGTTGACTTTTTGATATCGAGGTCGGAATCCGATTCTGAAAAATAGAACAGCTCGGTTATATCGTTTATGACTTGTGTGCAAAATTTGAGGTCAATCAGACGTGATTTGATGTATTTCGGCGCAAGTTGTAGAAACTAGAAATTTCAAAGTTCATTAGGCTTGAATTAGGGTGTAATTCATAATTTTAGCATTGTTTGAGGTGATTTGAGGGTTCAAATAAGTCCGTATGATATTTTAGGACTTGTTGGTATATTTGGTTGAAGTCCCAAGGGGCTCGGGTGAGTTTTGGATTATTAACAGATCATTTTTGGCCTTGGTGAGATTGCTGATATCTGTTGCTGCATTTTTCGGATTTTCTCTTTCGCGTTCGCGAGTGGACCCTCGTATTCGCGAAGAGGAATTTGTGGCAGGCAGGATTTACTCTTCGCGTTCGCGAAGAGGTCTCACGTTCGCGAAGAGAAGCTGGGTTGTGCATCACGTTCGCGTATGGGGTATCGCGTTCGCGAAGGAAAGCATAGTAGGCATGGACTTTTGCCTTCGCGTTTGCGAAGGGGGAGCTCGCGTTCACGAAGAAGGGCTCCGTAAAGCATCGCGTTTGCGAACATTGTCTCGTGTTTGCGAAGAGAAAATGTTGGGAAGCACATTTTGTGCTTCGCGAACGTGAGGGACCTGTCGTGTTCGCGAAGAAGAGGGGTCTGGACAGAAAGTTTAAGTTCAGAAAATCCATTTTTAACGATTTAGAGCTCGGATTGAGGCGACTTTTGGGAGAATTTCAGAGGAAACAACGGGGTAAGTGTTCTTAATTCAATATTGGTTAAATTACCCGAATCCATAGTTATTTTTATCATTTAATTGGTGAATTAAGTTGGAAAAGTTTGAAAACTCTCTTAGTTTAAATTGAGGATTTGAAGGCCGAGTTGTGGTCGGATTTGAGTAATTTTGGTATGGTTGGACTCGTGGTTGAATGGGGGTTCCGATTTTATGAGTTTTATCAGATTCCAAGATGTGGGCCCACGGGTGATTTTTTGGGCATAATTTCGAATTTTGTGGAAATATTAGTATTTTGATATGAAATTAATTCCTATAAATTTGTGGGCTGAATCAAATTAATTGTGACTAGATTCGAGCCGTTTGGAAGTTGATACACGCATAGTGGAATTGTTGGAGCATTGCTTAACTTGTTCGACATTGGATTTGGCTTGTTCGAGGTAAGTAACTCTTCTAATCTTGGAGTTGAGGGTATGAACCCTGAATATATATATTTTGTGAATTGTTGGAAGGTGACGCACATGCTAGGTGACGGGCGTGTGGGTGTGCACTATAGAAATTGTGACATAATTGTTTCTGTGAAATTTTATAGTTAAATAATCTTGGCATTTTCCATGCGGTTTTATGTGTTAAAGAAATTGAGCTGAAAAACATATTAAAGATCATGTTGAGGCTATGTGCCAGTATTATTAAGACCCACAGAGGTCATATTGCTGTGATTTATTGTGTTAAATTGAAAAATTCATACTTAGTCATATTCATTTCATTACATATCATAACTCACTTTTATGACTCTATTTTGATGTATATAAATGTTTTGGGCTGAATCCCCTGTTTTACTAAGACGCCTGAGTGGCTTGAGAGGTTTATGACTGAGTGAGGCCGAGGGCCTGATTTATGTTGCATATTTATGGGATCGGGCTGCACGCCACAGCATGTTGCATATTTATGGGATCGGGTTGCACGTCGCAGCATGTTTGATATCGGCTGGGGGCCTGATTTGTGAGGATGAATGTGGATCGGGGCTGCCCGCCTGCAGCATATTTATGACTGAGTGAGGCTGAGGGCCTGATTTGTGAGGATGAGTGTGGATCGGGGCTGCCCTCCTGCATCATACTTTATTATTATAGCACGTGAGTTGTCCGTGCAGATTATAGTGCTTGGGCTGAAAGAGCCCCTCCGGAGTCTGTACACACCCCTAGTGAGCGCAGGTACCTACTGAGTGCGAGTGTCGAGTGCCGAGTGCCGAGTGCTGAGTGATTGGGAGGCATGAGTGATTGTGAGGTATGCCCGAGTGGCAAGAGTGATTGGGAGGTATGCCTGAGTGGCAAGAGTGTTGTGAGGTATGCCCGAGTGGCACGAGTGACTGTGAGGTTTTGCCCGAGAGGCTGTATATGAGTGATGTTTTGCCCGAGGGGTTGTTTATGATCATATCATTGAGTTGCATTGCATTGGCATGCACACATGACATACATGCATAGAGATGTATTTCCTCGTGTTGTATTGCATCACATCATTCATGATTTTTCAGACATTGTTGACAGATAGGCATAGTGATGCATTTGTTTTTACACGGGTTATCCGGAAGGAAAATGAAATATCTTATTTATTATTGACAAGATTTTGGGAGAAATTTATTGTTTTCAAACTATTCATATTTTTGGCAACTCCAGCAAGCGATTTGGTTTTTTTTTCACTGATGTATTTGAAAGAAAGAACTACTATTTTTGAAATCATGATTTGGCTGGGTATTTTATCCCTGAGTTACTTCTGGCATTATTTGCTTTATGTTGTAATGGATTATTGTGGACTATTGATTTTGGACCCGATCTTGGTGGTAGCTCGTCATTACTTTCAACCTACGGCTAGGTTTGTTACTTACTCAGTACATAGGGTCGGTTGTACTGATACTACACTTCTGCACATTGCGCGCAGATGTTGGCTGCTGTTGTTGCTGTGCTCGATGGTTGCGGGACTTGAAGATGTACCTGCGTTCCTGTTGTAGGTGCCTCTTGTTCAGGGTAGCCTTAGATTTATAAAAGCTCTGTTTATGTATTATTCAAACAGACTATGTATTATTTCGTTTCCGCTTTGTATACTCTATTCTTAGAAGCTCATGATTTGTACTACCAGTTCTTGGGGAATGTATAAGGTTAAGATAATTATTTACTTAAATTTCTTTATTAATTGTTATTGGAATTGGATAGTTGAAAGTTGGCTTACCTAGCGGGTTGGGTTAGGTGCCATCACGACTAGTTGGATTTTGGGTCGTGACAAGGTGGTATAAGAGCTCTAGGTTCATAGGTTCTACAAGTCATGAGCAAGTGTCTAGTAGAGTCTTGCGGATCGGTATGATGACGTCCATACTTATCTTCGAGAGGCTACAGGGCATTTAGGATATATACTTCCCGTTTTTCTTTCCTTATCGTGCGAGATTGATTTAGCTTGAGATATAAACTCTTTGAATTTCTTCCACGTATTCGTATGCGCACATGAGCGCTCAGTATCAGTTGTGCATCGCCGACTTGTGATTCCATGAACGAAGTTCGAGATGAGTATTCTATGTATGGGTGAAGGGGCCAGTCTGGAGGACTTGAGGCCAAGTTTAGATCGCAGCTTAAGCTCGGTAGCTTCAGTTGTAACATGTACATTTGGATTCATATGTCCGGTAATGATCCTACAGTGGAATTTGTGGCTCGATGAGCGGTGGAATGGCGTTATGATAGGTATGATGTGACCGCGGGATGTGTTAAGACGATTTGAATGTGACGAGAAGTGTTTCCTTGAAATGTAAAGAAATGGCCATGGGATGCTTGATTTTCGTTTTAATGTGACGCACAGTCTCGAGTATGAATGTTTTGAAGGATCTTTTATATTGTTAAATTTTGGGGTAAATTAAATTCTCATGTCTGGGCAATGAGTTTGGACGTAGATTGACTAAGTGATTGCATAGTAATTGTGACTGCGAAAAGATATAACAAGATACCAGATTGAGGCTAAGCAGGTGGATTATCCCCTGCGGAGTAATCTATGTAGGAGTATTTCTTATGACATGAGTGGAGAATTTCTTTTCTGCCGACGGGGTGTATAGATGGAGATTTGAATCTGAATCTGGTTGAGAAAGTTGACTTGTGTGTTAAGAGAATAAATACGAGCTTAGCGGATGATTGAGGTATTTTTATGGTTGGCGTTGTATGAGCTTGAGAATGATTTTTCGTTGAACCGACTGCGGTATTATAACAGTAATAGAATATGGATATTGCGAGTTATCTAGTGTTTAAATTTATGGCTTTGAGCCAAGTGGGGGAATCTGCTATTGACAATTTGATTTCATGGTTAGGTGTTAAATTTTAATTTTGGTCTGAGGCATACTTGTGGGTTATCTATGACTTGCAGAAGTTGAGATCGAGGATGACTCGAATAAGGAAATTTCTGGTTAAGGATTATATTTCACGTATGAGTAAATAAAATTCGCGGGATGAGTGATTTGTTATTGGTGAATGATGTAGTGCGCACGGAGTATGAATTTGATATGTGGTGTTAAAGTAGAGTTACTTCTTTGAGTATTGTGGTGCTAATGGGGCACGTGTCTTTTGGCTCATTTGGGCGGTGCAATTAGATTTGAGCAAAGTGGGTGACTCCCGAGAAGATTCTAGTGGGTTTGAGAATTATATATAGCAATTGAGAATGTTTCCGGACTTGTGTATGGATTCTACATTTTTGTGTAAGAAAGGTAAGAAGAACAATTTCAAATTCACATAATGTATTCTCAGAGTGAGTGTTGTAGTTGTGGTATTTTTGAAGGTGCTTAAGAATAATACAGTTACTTATGGGCCGTAGGGCATCGTGGTTCTATGCTAATGTTTGTGGGGTAAGTTTTGGTTAAAGATCATGGTATTTTAGCAAGAAGAAGTATCAATCTGAAGACAAATTCGGAAGGGACTTGGAGAAATAGGACAGCTTGGTAGTAGGTTGGATCAGTATGGTAATGGATATGATCGGTTCTTTAAGTGCTTATGATGTGGGGGTTTTCTATAGGTGCTTTGTGGCAATACACCTGGACTTGGCGACCTGTATGGCTTGGTCGAGTTAGAGGAATTTAGTTTTAAGGGCTTGATTATGTGCAAATGGATTCCAAAGTATTCTTGATGGTTTCTACCGATGTGGAGAACATGTTATGTATTGTGATTTCCTCCTGGAAAGAAGCAAGAGAAAGGTTTCTAACTAAAATGGTATATAAATTATTGGTGACTCAAAGCTGACAATAAGATTCTTGTGCTTTTCACATGATGGCAATATAGATGTTATGTGTTGTACGAAAGCTAGATTTTTATGTACAAGGTGGCAGTACAGTCTTGAAGAGAAGGTAACGAATGTTGGACAACATGGACGGTTTCAAATAACTAGATAAATACTATTACTACTTGGTGTTGTATGAGAAAGGGGCGGACTTCAGAAGGCGCATTGTATTTTTACTTACGGAGGTATAAATTAGTATTGCGGTACTCACATGGTTGATAGACTGCTGACATTCAAATTTATCAATTGGCACGGAAGAACTTTTAAAGTATTTCTCGTGGGATGATCGTGTATGAGAGAGTTATTAGGCATTCGGGCGGTGGAGATGGAATCAAATATGGTGATTCGTGTGTTCTATGGATTTGGAGATTGGGAGTTCTCAGAGCAGATTATTTCATGGTTGTGGACTGTGAAGTTGTGGTCGGAGCTAGCCATATGATAGAATGTGTTATGATTCAGTCATTATGGATTTTTGGAAGAATTGTTATCTATTTGTGGGTAACCCGAGTTGATTTGGGGGTCCATAGATAGGCCCAATTAAGATGTGTATTCTACACCGAGCCGGAATGGTTGGATCCATACTGCTATTATTGAGGGATGTGTCATTTGGTTGATGTCGAACTTATTAGAGTTCTCAAATGATCTGTGAGTTATTCCTTTATGCTATGAGGAGTTGTGATTCATTGGTTATGTGCACAGATAGTGCGGTTCTATTTGAGCTTTATAGCGGAATTTGAGTATGATAAGTAATTGGGTATTGCATGATCGATAGCGTAATGGTAATGTCCTTTCAGGTTTTGTGTGGTATTTTTGTCATTTGCCTCTCCGTCGTTATTAAATTGGAGCAGGGTGGCTCGGGGTATATAATATGAACCACGTGTTAGAATCGGGTGATGGTTCTACGGTGTATGATGAATTTTCAGTGTTTCGTTGTGGAAGTACTTGTTAATCTGGCGGGGCAGTTCTCTCATTTGAGTCATTTTCCATGACTGGGTACATTTGAATTGTTGCGTATTAGTGCACGGATGGCGCGAGTTATGGCTCCAAGTTATATTGGTGTGGTATGTCTGTGGAGCAGTTATGTTTAGTAATATAAGGTCATTGGACCTGGAATGGGTACTATCAAGTTTAATTTCGGTATATTCAGGAGTATAATATTGAAAGTCATCTCAGAAAGTGATTATGGTTCCGGTTGGGAAAAGAAACCTCCATGACTTTTTGGTCTGATAAAGGGTTACGAGATTCTGCGTGTTTCTTTATTATCAACAGTGTACGAAGGTTTTGGGATGAGGTTTGGTTCGATATGGGTTTAATACCAGTATGCGGTTGGTTTTGGAGTAGTCACTGCAATCAGGAATGGTGCTACGAGCATGCGAGTTGTGTAATATACTGGGTGATTATATCCGTGGTTATAGTTATAGCTCGATGCAGCTTATTCGAACTTATACAGTGTGTAAATGTAAGATTCATGTCTTGAAAGAAATTTTAAATGTTGGAAATTAAACTCCAAGGTTTATGGGCTAAGGTTAAATTAATGATTTTCAGTTGCATTGTGTAGTCAAGCCTATGTGGGATAGGGTGACGTGGGTTCACCCCCGGGTACGTGTGTGTTAAGATGGAACAGTGATTTAATGGCTTGGAAACAACTCTTGGCACGTTCGAGGACGAACGTATGTTTAAGTGGGGAGAATTTAATGACCCGGCCGGTCATTTTGAGTATCACAACCCCGCTTCCCCCTTTACTGCTCAAATTATACTTTACAGTTATTGTGTGAAGTGCTAGGATAATTGGTTCGGGTTCGGTGAGGTTTTGGAATGAATTGAAACACTTAGTTTCAAGGTTTAAAGCTTAAGTTAAAATAGTGACCGGATGTCGACTTCTGTGTAAACGACCTCGAAATTTAATTCTGATGATTCCAATAGCTCTGTATGGTGATTTTGGACTTAGGAGTGTGTCCGAAAAATTATTGGAGGTTCGTAGTGGAATTAGGCTTGAAATGCTGAAAGTTGAATTTTTGAAAAGTTTGACCCGGGAGTTGACTTTTTGATATCGAGGTCGGAATCCGATTCTGGAAATTGGAATAGCTCCGTTATGTCGTTTATGACTTGTGTGCAAAATTTGATGTCAATCAGACGTGATTTGATGTGTTTCGGCGCAAGTTGTGGAAACTAGAAACTTTAAAGTTCATTAGGCTTGAATTGGGGTGTAATTCATGGTTTTAGCATTGTTTGAGTTGATTTGAGGGTTCAACTAAGTCCGTATGATATTTTAGGACTTGTTGGTATGTTTGGTTGAGGTCCCGAGGGGCTCGGGTGAGTTTTGGATGGTTAGCGGATCATTTTTTGCCTTGGTGAGATTGCTGATATTTGTTGCTGCATTTTTCGGATTTTCTCTTTCGCGTTCGCGAGTGGGCCCTCGCGTTCGCGAAGAAGAATTTGTGGCTGGCAGAATTTACTCTTCGTGTTCGCGAAGAGGTCTCGTGTTCGCGAAGAGAAGCTGGGTTGTGCATCGCGTTCGCGTATGGGGTATCGCGTTCGCGAAGGGAAACATAGTGGGCATGGACTTTTGCCTTCGCGTTCGCGAAGGGGGAGCTCACGTTCGCGAAAAAGGGCTCCGTAAAGCATCGCGTTTGAGAACAGTGTCTCGCGTTCATGAAGAGCAAATGTTGGGAAGCACATTTTGTGCTTCGCGAACGCGAGGGACCTGTCGCGTTCGCGAAGAAGAGGGGTCTGGACAGAAAGTTTAAGTTCAGAAAATCCATTTTTAACGATTTGGAGCTCGGATTGAGGCGATTTTTGGGAGATTTTCAGAGGAAACAACGGGGTAAGTATTCTTAACTCAATATTGGTTAAATTACCCGAATCCTTGGTTATTTTTATCATTTAATTGGTGAATTAAGTTGGAAAAGTTTGAAAACTCTCTTAGTTTAAATTGAGGATTTGAAGGCCGAGTGGTGGTCGGATTTGAGTAATTTTGGTATGGTTGGACTCGTGTTTGAATGAGAGTTTGGATTTTGTGAGTTTTATCGGATTCCGAGATGTGGGCCCCACGAGTGATTTTTCGGGTGTAATTTCGGATTTTGTGGAAATATTAGTATTTTGATATGGAATTAATTCCTATAAATTTGTGGGCTGAATCAAATTAATTGTGACTAGATTCGAGCCATTTGGAAGTTAATACACGTAGAGTGGAATTGCTGGAGCATTGCATAACTTGCTCGACATTGGATTTGGCTTGTTCGAGGTAAGTAACTTTTCTAATCTTGGAGTTGAGGGTATGAACCCTGAATATATGTATTTTGTCAACTGTTGGGAGGTGACACACATGCTAGGTGACGGGCGTGTGGGCGTGCACTATAGAAATTGTGACATAATTATTTATGTGAAATTTTATAATTAAATAATCTTGGCATTTTCCATGCGATTTTATGTGTTAATTGAGATGAATAGCATATTAAAAATCATGTTGAGGCTATGTGCCAGTATTATTGAGACCCACAGAGGTCATATTGCTGTGAATTATTGTGTTAAATTGAAAAATTCATACTCAGTCATATTCATTTCATTGCATATCATAACTCAGTTTTATGACTCTATGTTGATGCATATAAATGTTTTGGGCCGAATGCCCTATTTTATTGAGATGCCCGATTGGCTTGAGAGGTTTATGACTGAGTGAGGCCGAGGGCCTGATTTATGTTGCATATTTATGGGATCGGGTTGCACACCACGGCATGTTACATATTTATGGGATCGGGCTGCACGTCGCAGCATGTTTGATATCGGCTGAGGGCCTGATTTGTGAGGATGAGTGTGGATCGGGGCTGCCCGCCTGCAGCATATTTATGACTGAGCGAGGCCGAGGGCCTGATTTGTGAGGATGAGTGTGGATCGGGGCTGCCTGCCTGCAGCATACTTTATTATTATAGCACGTGAGTTGTCCGTGCAGCACGTGAGTTGTCCGTGCAGATTATAGCGCTTGGGCTGAAGGAGCCCCTCCGGAGTCTGTACACACCCCCAGTGAGCGCAGGTACCTACTGAGTGCGAGTACCGAGTGCCGAGTGGCTGGGAGGCATGAGTGATTGTGAGGTATGCCCGAGTGGCTATAGTGATTGGGAGGTATGCCCGAGTGGCAAGAGTGATTGTGAGGTATGCCCGAGTGGCACGAGTGACTGTGAGGTTTTGTCCGAGGGGCTGTATATGAGTGATGTTCTGTCCGAGGGGCTGTTTATGATCTTATCATTGAGTTGCATTACATTGGCATGCACACATAACATACTTGCATAGAGATGTATTTTCTCGTGCTGTACTGCATCACATCATTCATGATTTTTCACGCATTGTTGACAGATGGGCATAGTGATGCATTTGTTTTTACACAGATTATCCGGAAGAAAAATGAAATATCTTATTTATTATTGACAAGATTTTGGGAGAAATTTATTTTTTTTCAAACTATTCATATTTTTGGCAACTCCAGCAAGCGATTTGGTTTTTTTTCACTGATGTATTTGAAAGAAAGAACTACTATTTTTGAAATCATGATTTGGCTGGGTATTTTATCCCTAAGTTACTTCTGGCATTATTTGCTTTATGTTGTAATGGATTGTTGTGGACTACTGGTTTTGGACCCGACCTTGGCGGAAGCTCGTCACTACTTTCAACCTACAGCTAGGTTTGTTACTTACTCAGTACATGGGGTCGGTTGTACTGATACTACACTTCTGCACATTGCGTGCAGATGTTGGCTATTATTGTTGTTGTACTCGATGGTTGCAGGACTTTAAGATGTACTTGCATTCCTGTTGTAGCTGCCTCTTGTTCAGGGTAGCCTTAGATTTATAAAAGCTCTGTTTATGTATTATTCAAATAGACTATGTATTATTTTGTTTTCACTTTGTATACTCTATTCTTAGAAACTCATGATTTGTACTACTAGTTCTTGGGGAATGTATAAGGTTAAGATAATTATTTACTTAAATTTCTTTATTAATTGTTATTGGAATTGGATAGTTGAAAGTTGGCTTACCTAGTGGGTTGGGTTAGGTGCCATCACGACTAGTTGGATTTTGGGTCGTGACACTTTATGATTTAAGGGAGCTAAATGCCATTTCGTGCTATGAAACCAAGTTTTGAATTCAATCTAACTGCATCAGGCCCAATAGCTTGGCTAAGATCATTGAACTCAACATGTAAAATGCCACCATCTTTTCCCCATCCTGAGTGCATCGGAGTAGGACCCTAGGTCGCTTAGATTACACTTCACTAGCACTAGAGTCTGCAATAAACAAATATAAAAAAGAGGTTGCTTATGAAAAAGTATACAAATACACAAAGTGTAACTATTCAAGAAAGATAAGATATTATATCGAATAAGTACCTAGGGAATTTTCTATTTCATGTGAATCATTTCTTGATTTACCATATCGGATAGCTTGTCCTTCATTTTGTGGCCAGTTTTGAGGTGGTTGAGGCATTGCCGCACCTCTCATTTGTTCTTCTTGTTGCTCCGAAAAATCAGGCAGAAGCATTTCTTGACTGGAATTTCTCTGTCTTTTTCTTACCATCACAATAAAGTTGCTCAAATACTATAGTTCCTGCAAAATTGAAAAATATTTTTTACTATCCAAAAGTATAAAATAATATCAAACTAACAAGCCAAATAAAAAGACACATGCACATACGAGATTTAAACAACTAAAACGCATAGTAAGAAATCCCCAACACGATGATCTATATATGTTCAATAACAATCTTTACTAAAATAATGACAAAAATAATAAAAGTAACTAAGATATGTCTGTTTTCTTCATCATATGTCTCATTACTTTTCAAAGTAAGTGGGTCAATTTCAATTCCCGGCACACCTTCTCTAACCCATTCAATATCCTCTTTATTTTCAAATGTAGTATCATCCAGCTGTTGTTCTGGCCACAATTCCATGTGCTCTTCCATATGCTCATTTGTTGGTTTGTTTTCACCTAAATTATAAAAATCTCTTGGTTTAATTTCAACTATAATCTGCCATTCTTTTGCCATTGGATGATGGACATAAAACACCTATTGAGCTTGAGAAGCAAAGATGAAAGGTTCATTTGACGGATGCTGCCTTTTATAGAGTAGATGAGAAAAATTAACAAGAGTAAACCCATAATCATCTTCCACAATAAGCCCCTTGTTATTGTCCACCCATTCACATCTAAATAGAATAAACTTGAGGTTTGCGGTATAATACAACTCAATTATGTCCGTGAGAATTCCATAAAAGGTGACTTCTGCTAATATAGGATTTCTGTCTCTTGCGCTTGCATAGCTCTGAGTGGCAGCCTTTACCATAACTCCACTATTTTGTGTTTTTAGCTTTGCATCACGAGACTTTGTTAGGTATCTAACTCCATTACTTATGTATCCGCTCATCCTTTTTGATTGCTTTGATGGGCCAATAGCTAGATTTTGAATTTCTTCTGGTATTTGCTCACCTGCCATATGTATCTTCTCAACCTATCAATTATAAATAAACAAGAACTAATTATAAAATGATGTTCTATATAGTGTGTGTGTGTGTAAAAGCATTTTAGCTGGTTTACAATTATATATTTTCTAAACCATATGTGAAATTTTTCATTGTGAATCCGATCCACATCATGTCTCGATAGACGAGGATTTTGCTTCTTGATTTCTTTTATATGCTCACTGCAAAAGTAAAACACATAAAAACTTAATAAAGAAATTATAAATATTATAACCTAATAATTAATTTTAAAGTAGAATATTATTGATACTTACTCGCGATATGGAGTTATGGTAGCAGAATTAAATAAAACATATATGTGTGCTTGGGCATGGGTAATGTCATCAAGCCTAAACCCGTCAATTTTAGTTGACTGACGACCCTCTTGATTTGGAATCTCATTATACAAGCCATAATTTCTTAAAGGTTGATTTAACTTTGTCTCCACATCATGTAAATATCTTGAGCAGAATGTCATGCACTCTTCTATCCAATATTCCTCTGCAATTGAACCTTCTGGATGGCTTCTACTCCTCACATAATTTTTAAGAGTAAGCAAGTACCTAAAATAATAAATAATATTATAGTTCAATATAATACTTCATAAGTACTATAAATAAGAATAACGAAATGATACCTTTCAAATGCCCTCATCGAACGGTATTGTGGAGGTCCACCAATCTTTGCCTCTTCAGCTAAATGGATGACTAGATGTTCCATGATATCAAAAAAAGATGGAGGAAATATTCTCTCCAAATGATAAAGAGTTATTGCAACTCGATCTTGGAGCTTTTCTAATTCACCTATATTCATAACTGTTGAACAGATGCCCCTAAAAAAGTTACTTAATTCGATAATTGGCTTAAGGACATTCATGGGAAGGAGGCCTCGCAAAGCAATAGGAAGGAGTTGTTGCATTAAAATATGACAGTCATGACTCTTCAATCCATGCACAGTGCGTTGCTTAAGATCAACACAACGTGATATATTTTAAGCATATCCATCCGGTATTTTCACATCTCTTAAAACTTGTAAGAGCATATCTTTTTGTGCATTGCTCAAGGTGAAACATGCCGGAGGTAGATAGTATTTGCCATTAGCTCTTTTTTAAGGGTGCAACGCCTTTCGATTCCCCATCTCTTGTAAATCCAAATGAGAATTCAGATTGTCTTTTCCTTTCTCGTCAACATTTAGTAATGTCCAAAATATATTGCCAAATACATTCTTTTCAATATGCATTGTGTCAAGATTATGACGAATCATATTATCTTTCCAGTAGTCTAACTCAAAAAATATGCTCTTTTTCTTCTATAAATATTGCAACATGGCATCATCAACATGATCAGAATTCTTCCATTTTCTTTTCTGGGATTTGGTCGATGGACATTTTTTGAATTTATTTTTAATACCTTTCAATTGCTTAAGAAATTCAATACCTGACAAATATTTAGGTGTTGCCTCTAACTCCTTAAAACCATCAAACAAAACTTTATCTTTTCGAAACTTGTGCCCATGGGGTAACCATCGCCTGTGCGACATGAAACAATATTTTCGCCCATATTTCAATCTCAGAAATTTAGTCTTGGTCAGACAACATGGACAAGCATATCTAGTTTTCACACCATATCCTGATAAGTTACCTAGTGCTGGAAAATTACTGACTGTCCAAAGCAATGAAACACGCATTTGAAATATATGATTCTTTGATGCATCATAAGTGTCAACACCAACCCACAATCCTTTTAACTCATCAATTAACGGTCGTAGATAGACATCAATATCATTGCCCGGTGCATGAGGGCCATCAATAATCATTGATAATATCATGTATGGTTGCTTCATGCACAACCACGGTGGCAAGTTATATGGAACCAAGACAACTGGCCATGTGCTATGTGAGATAGACATAGACTTGAATGGATTAAATCCATCTGAAGCTAATCCAAGTCTAACATTTCGAGGATCTTGAGAAAAATCTTGATGCGATTCATCAAATTTTCTCCAAGCAATACTATCAGCAGGATGCCGCATTACCCCGTCTTTAGTGCGACCTTCTGCATGCCATCTCATATCAGTAGATGTTTTAGATGACATAAATAATCTTTGAAGCCTCGGTATCAATGGAAAGTATCTAAACACCTTTGCTGGATTTGTTTGAGGTTTCCAAACTACCAGATTCACCTACAAATTATTTGTATCTTGGAGCTTTGCAAAACTTACAATCAGTTCGATCTTTTGTCTCACTCCAAGAGATCATACAATCATTTGGACACACATGTATTTTTTTGTATTCGAGTCCTAAATCTTTAATAATTATTTTTGCATCATTAAAGGACTTAGGTAACATTTCACCTTCAGGAAACATATCTTTTAATAACTCTAACAGCATGGAAAATGAATTGTTACTCTACCCATTGAGACACTTTAAATGTAATAGATGAACAAGAAAAGAAAGAAATGAATATTTGCTTCCGGGATATAATTCACGCTCAGCTTCCTTCAATAAGTTAAAAAACTTCTCTGTTTTCTTATCAAATCCGACATTATGTTGATTTAACCCACCAAAACTATCACCACGAATGTCCGTATTAATAAAGTCACTAGTAGGAGGAACTCCAAAAGCATCATGCACCAAGTCTTGTATCTCATCACCTCTATCTAATCTATCCATAGACATTGATGAAGATGATGTCTCACCATGAAAAATCCAATTAACGTAACTAGGTAAAAATCCATCAACCACAATATGTTGAACAATCAACTCTTTCGGGATAAATTTCATATTACGACACTTCCGACATGGACACAAGATTTCAGATGCATTAGGCCTATCTAATGAGGCAAAATAAAGAAATTTTTTGGCTCCATTCTCATATAAAGGATCATTCCTATTCGATATGTTTATCCAACTCTTATCCATTAAGAATAACCTCTCTCTCTCTCTCTTTATATATATATCCATTAAGAATAACCTATATATATAGCAAAAAAATCAACTAAAAGAGATTAATTATAGATAGAAACTACAAAGAGTATATCGCAGAATACAAATATTTATTTTAATTTATATACTTTACTAATGACTATACAAATGTGTTCATTCAAGGCATGGAAAAAAAACATATCTAGTTTCTTTAGTTTTTTTCAAAAATGAATCTTACAAACTAGTTCACTCTATTGCCACAATATATAATATTTTATCATGACTAAGCAAAATCAAACTATAGAATACCATAATTGACATCTTGAGTAAATATAACTTTTAAAAGACAAGTATCAAATTGATATTTGATTGAACTTGATTTAGCTCTATTTTAGATTAAACTAGTAAATGACATCATACTAATCCAATCTTTTCAAATAGTACCATTATTTCTATACATAAAGTTTAAGTATTACAAACACTTTGCAAGCAAACTTCTAAACAACTAGGAAAGAAGAAACCTACTAAGTATTTTTAGAACACAAAAATCTCATATTAGAGATATGAATAAAGCAAAACAAATTAAAGAACTGCCCCAAAAAAACGAACTTTCTTCCATCCATCAATTAATCAAACTATGTCTCATCCCCAAATAAGTTAGAGTTGCTTATAAAAATCTAGGTCTATTGTGTTCGTTATTATTTATCTGTTCTTTTATATTTAAATTAATATACTATTTCTATGTTGGCCAAACAACCTACGGGACTCTCTTCCTTTATCAGGTTAAAAAAAATTAACAGTCTTCAAAAAAAAATCCGAACAACTAAGAAAAAGAAAGAAAATGCTTAACCCAAATTCGAAAAATTAAGAAAAAGAAAGAAATCTGTTAACCCAAATCCAAACAACTAAGGAAAAAAAAAGAAATTTGTCAACTAAACTGGTACCTTGACTTTGTAGAAAATAAGCTTTGTGAAATTTCAGCAGCAAAAACCTCGGTTATAAAACTTTTTTCTTCTCCAAGTATCTATTATAGCACAACCAAATGTAAATATTAGGTTTTTGTGAAGAATTCTAACTAAGGAAGGAAACTGTATTTTGTAGAATTGGGAGGAGGGGAGCAAAATTCTTACCGCCAAAATCTTTTCCTTCTAAATCTCCAATACTCTCCATACATAGCTCCTTGTAGAAATTCTGGCCAAACCCAATTTGAGATTTTGTGCCAAACCCGATTCGAGATTTAGATTGAGAAAGGAGCGGATAGGTACTGAGGACTTCTAAGGCTTGGAGTACGGCTAATTTCACTTATGTTTTAAATTGTGATCAATGGTGGGTTCCTTGGTTCTATCAATATTTTTGTTTTATTTTAAATATTTCATCTTTAAATAAATCCAACATCTAGTAAGTAGTAGTAATAATAATATATACTCCCTCTGTTTCAATTTATGTTAACCCATTTAATTGGGCACGAAGTTTAAGAAAAGAGAGAAGACTTTTGAACTTGTGGTGTAAAATGAGGCACATATATTTTGTGTGGCTATAAATCGTTGCATAAAGGTAAATTATTTCCAAATAAGGAAAGAGGTCATTCTTTTTGGCACGGACTAAAAAGGAAATAGGTTCACATAAATTGAAACGGAGGGAGTATATTTTTACTAAAAATTGATATTTTAATAAAAAGTTTTAAATAGGCACAATATTTTAACGTGATACGACATGGAAATTTTATTTAATATCGGGTGAGGTGTAAGCTTCGTGAACCTTTATATTTTTAGTTTAAGAAATCGAAAAGAAAATAAAAAGATAGAAAGTACATTAAAAGTTTAAAAAAATCAAAGGAATAAGCGAACTCATAAAAAACCAAAATATCTAACAGTTTTACAAGTATAAATAATGCAATAGTGTTAAAATTATTATCAAAAAACACATTTTATTACTTCCCTAAAAGGCTAAATGTTATATATTATTATCAAACTACAAATTTAGTTACCTTCCTAAAAGTAAATAATCAATAAACTTTATTAATATTATAATTCAAAATATTACTCCTTCATAAATAAATATAAAATTACTTTTAAATAGTAAAATAATAAAAGTCTCATAATAATTTTGGGAGATAAAAAAACTAAGAAAAAAACCAATTATAGCGAGTGAAGATATAAAGTTCGGCTATATATATATATATATATATATATATATATATATATATATATATATATTTAGAAAAAATATTCAAATGATATTCACCCTCACGATGTTCTCACTTCGTAAATATGCAATACTATGACTCGTTATTTGAGTTAAGATCATTCAATTGTTAATGTATTTTGAGGGTCAACACTATTAATTAGAAATTTTAACATATGATTTACCTGGTAATTGTTGAGTGAGCCTCGAACGCTGAGCGATCGGCGTGTTTAGGGCGCATAACCATATTTTTGGGATATAAGCCTCACAAATTAAGCCCTACACTTGAGCCGTTGCAAATGCTTAGTCCAGGAGCTAGTCCTAGACGAATTAACCTTTTAAAATTTTAATCAACAATAAGAGAAATCATTTATACAACAACAACAACAACAACAACAACAACAACAACAACAACAATACAACCCAGTATGATCCCACAAGTAGGGTCTGGGGAGGGTAGAGTGTACGCAGACCTTACCCCTACCCCGGAGGAAGAGAGAAATCGTTTATGTTATAGGTAATTATCACTAATTAAATATTAAATATAAAGGATGATTTTTTTTAGACAAAGAATGATTTAAAATTCGAAAAATTAGAGAAATTTTCAATAGTAGATGTAAATGTTCGTAACTACCGACAAATAATATGACATTTAAAGTATGGTCATATTTTTTGTCAGTTGTATCAAAATGTTTTTACAACATTTGATATAAGTGTCATATTTTTACTAAATTTTGCATCAAATGTCGTTTTTATGACATTTTGTACCAAATGTCATCTTTTTTACGACATTTTGTATCAAATGACTAGTTTTTACGATATTTTGTAGCAAGTGTCATACTTTTTACGACATTTCTTCAAAAATGTCATTGTTCCGACGACATTTCGTATCAAATGTCATTTTTTTACGACATTTAGTATCAAATGTCATTGTTTCTATGATAATTTATATCAAATGTCGTAGTTTTTACGACATTTTGTCATAAATATCAAAAATATCTTTTTTTCTGACATTTATTTCAACAGTCACTAAATAAATGTCGTCGTATCCTCAATTTCTTGTAGTGAATCCTCTACCTTTGCTCAATTCTGTTCTTCACTGAACTTATCATTCAGATAATCACACAGTTGATCTTGCTTATAGACATAGAGGAGTTACAGATTCAGATTGGGTAGCTTGGGGTTTTAATATTACTGGAGGAAGAATGGTTGGTACACAGTGTTTGGTTGCATTTAAAAATTCCAGTGGCCAAATTCAAGCTTACACTGCTCCTATTGCTGATTATCTTGCTCAGTTTAGACAAGGTTCTTTGAGTTTTAATGTGCCAAGAATTGAAGCAGAGTTTTTAAATAATGAATACATTATTTTTGCAACTTTGGAACTTCCTAGTGGAAGGACTAGTTTTAATCAGGTTTGGCAAAATGGCCAAGTTTCTGGTCAGGCTTTGCAAGCTCATAGCCAGTCTGGTGATAATATGAGGTCTTTTGGACGTGTTGATTTTGCAACTGGCCAGTTAGGGAATGATGGTGGTAGCAGGGGCGGCTCAAGAAAATTGGGGCCTAAAGCCGAAGTTTAGCAAGAGGCCTTTTTGTAACTAATATTAAGAGGTAAAAATTGCATGGGGCACCCTATTTGGTCGTCTTCTTTTAACTTATACCCGTTTTGTGTTTCTGTTTGCGTCCGTACCCATTTTTTTATTAAAAGTATTTTAAAAAGATGATTTTGCCCTTCATGATTATTGACAAAACTGTAGACTGCAGGACAACACTTCAGCATGTTTTGGCATGAAGTTTTAGCAAATGAACTAAATAACTTAAGCATGTTTAGTCTGAAGTTTTAGCAAATGAACTAAATAACTTAAGCATGATAAGTCTGAAATTTTAGCAAATGAACTAAATAACTTAAGCATGTTTAGTCTGAAATTTTAGCAAATAAACTAAATAACTTAAGCATGTTTAGTCTGAAACTCACTAGAAAATTACATATTGCAAGATAAAAACTTAAGCATGTTTAGTCTGAAGTTTTCGCAAATGAACTAAATAACTTCAGCATGTTTAGTCTGAAATTTTAGCAAATGAACTAAATAACTTCAGCATGCATTAGCAAAAACTCACTAGAAAATTACATATTGCAAGACAAAAACTTAAGCATGTTTAGTCTGAAGTTTTCGCAAATGAACTAAATAACTTCATCATGTTTAAACTGACATTTTAGCAAATAAACTAAATAACTTTATCATGTTTAGTCTGAAATTTTAGCAAATAAACTAAATAACTTCAGCATGTTTAGACTGAAGTTTTGGATAAAACTCAAGACAAAACTGTTGACTGTAGGATAAATAACTTCAGCATGCATTAGCATGATGTTTTAGCTTCAATGTAAAATAACTTCAGCTGCTACTGTAATTGACTGAAGTTTTACACCATCTCGCATGCTAATGAATAACCCCTGGTACTATAAAACAACGTCATCTCCAAACGTTAGCATGCTCCTACGTTTATCAGGGCTTGGTTTACAGTATGCTAATGCGAATGAGGTCATCTCCAAAGTAGCATGCTAATGCTAATACTATCAGGGGTGTAATTATCATATTATTACGGATTTTTTGTCAACTGGCTACCAAATCAATAATTTTTAAAAATATGGTACAGGTTAAAAGGTGGCATAAATATAGGGTACGACTGCAAATCCCCCTATTAAGGGGCTTTAAGCTTTAAAAAATATCATATTAAATAACATGATTCATCTTTATAGTTGACATATTTAAATTCTGATAAAATAATGAAAAGAAATATACTAGTATAGAAATACCAAAAATAAATTTCAAATTTAAAGAAAAAGACGGTAGCAAGTTAGAATAATCGACCTGATTGTAAACGTTGATAACTTGATATCAGAATGAAAATTCTATATTTTTAATTTGTTTGCTGCAATGCTTGAGAACCAGAGAAAGAACGAAAAATGCAATTTTAATTTATTCAATGCCTTTCGTTTGTGTTTTTTAGAAAATAAATAATTTAATGATGAAGAAGGAGAATTTAAAATACAAGTTTTATTATGAGAAAGAAAAAAATATTAATATTAAAATACTTTTTTACCATGAACATTAAACATTTTCTAAAAAGAAAGTCTACCATAGATAAACATATTTTTGCTATTAATTAAAAAAATGGGGCCTTAGAAATTTAGGGGCCTAAAGCCCTTGCTTTAGTATCTTGGCCCTTGAGCGGCACTAGGTGGTAGCTCAATCAATTCTAGACTAAATATTTTGACGTACCATGCAATTGGACACATGAAGAATACACATAAGTCTGAAATAGCCTAAATATAGGACTCTTAAAAAGCTGTTGCTGTTGTTTTTCTCACTATGTTCATGATCCCAAACAAGTCAATAGTCATCACATATATTTCTACCTAGAGTTTAAGAAAGGGCATTTACGTTCCAACCATCAATTATCAACTCTTCTCATCTTGTTCTATCCCTGGTTGTTCGTTTCGATTTTATGCTTTGGGCCACTATTACCAGCTCTGAATCACGGTGGAGAGAAAAAAATGCTCTCTATAAATGAAGATGTATATTAAGAACATTTATTAGTTTACTTTTATAAGGTAAGATTAGACTAGTATTCTAGTAATGTATGGCAACCAACAAGGTATATGCTTGGTAAATTTTCTATTAAAAACAACACAACGTGATTTAATTATAGTCCAGTAAGTTAAAAGGATTAAAACATTCAATTTAATGTATGAAAGCCAACAAAGTATATGCATTTAGGAAGTTTAGTGTCTTTTCCGGTTTGTGGCCGGATCACACTCAACTTTTGATATGTTATTTACCTCAATGATAGTTTTTTGGCTTAGTGAATTCCATATTAAACATAACAAGTATAAGTTTCAACAAAATTTCAATTACAGTCCAGTAAGTTAAATTGATAAAGACACCGGTGCATATATACAGGATTTTCTTATTTGATGTTTATGTTGTACCACTTTACAAATAGACTTTTAAAAGAAGGAAGTCCAGGAACATGATTGCATTTTACTAAATAGAGTCTAAAGTGTCATTAACATCTCAACTATCATACAAAAGTAGTTTATTCAAAAGATACGAAATTGTGAAACATGACACCTCGCTGCATTTAGGGCCAACTCATGTTATTATCCTACCAAATAAGACAACATCAACATACTGAGTGTGCACTCGCTAGTTTCCTATTTGTTGTCTTTGTTTGAATTTTGTCGAAATCCCAACGGATACTTCTAATTCAATTTCTTACGGTGAACACCATGTTCATAAGTCATAACCAATGTGCATTCAACTGTTTTATGGTTATTCTTTTCCTCTTATTTCTTTTTGGCGTGGAGTGTGAAGGAACATGACTCGCAATCTATTATTTCAAGTCTCTGTGGGTTCTACACTCGACTTATTATTTTATTACTTGTACGACCACGTATACTTGTATGTGCGTTTGGGAGCAACAAGTTTTTGGCATTGTTGTCGGAATATTGACTACTTTCTAGTTTTAGCTATAATTATTTATTTCGTCAAGTCTAACGTTACGTAATTGTTGCTATGATCTTAGGAACCTTAATTGAATACGAAGGGTCAGAAGCCACGACAGACTTCAAGGTGAGAGAACATTTCATAGGAGGTTAAGGGAAGCAAGGGACACAAATAATATACAGGCACTCGTTCAATTTCCTGTGAACATGGCAGATGAGCAACATATGGCTATTCAGGAGGTGGCGGCGAGGCCCAGCATTTCCAATGTCACCTCCAACATTGTGAAGCCCAGAATCACTGGGCACTTTGAGCTGAAATAGAGCATGATCCAGCTACTACATGCGAATGGGCAGTTTATGGGTCTTCCACACGAGGATCCAACACAAGCACATCCTGAAC
The DNA here is from genome assembly GCF_000390325.3 of Nicotiana tomentosiformis. NCBI lineage: Eukaryota > Viridiplantae > Streptophyta > Magnoliopsida > Solanales > Solanaceae > Nicotiana > Nicotiana tomentosiformis. Next base: position 11,419,440 of record NC_090818.1, read on the forward strand.
TTCTTGGAGATTAGTGATACTTATATCACTAATGGAGTCACTCCAAACTATGTGAGTCTCACACTGTTCCCGTTCTCTCTGTTGGGCGAAGCAAAGCGATGGTTGAAGGTAGAACCAGTTAATTCTATTACATCATGGAATGATCTGGCAAGGAAACTTCTGGCAAGGTTCTTCCCTTCAAGAAAAACTGCAAAGATCAGAAGTGAGATAGTCGCCTTCAAACAGAAATCAGGGGAGTCTTTATACTCAGCTTGGGAGAGGTTCAAGGGGATGCTCAGAAACTGTCCTCATCACAATTAGACAAATGAAGTGCTAGCTCACACTTTCATAGAAGGGCTGTATCCTAAGATAAAGATTGTTGTAGATGCTACAGCTGGAGGTCAAGTGTTGGAGAAAAGCTTTGATGAGATATATGCGTTATTAAACAAATTCTCCAAAAGCAATCCTGATTGGAAAGGAGAGATGGGCAGACACACAGTGCAAAAATCTGCAAGGGTTCTTGAGTTAGATGTCGTCTCTACATTATCAGCGCAGATTTCCACTTTGATCAACCAAGTCAATCAAATGACCTTGGTTATTAACAAGCAACAAGCCCAGCCAGTATAAGAGGTTCAATTGTTTTGTGAAGTATGTGGAGAGGGTAACACGAGTGACTTATGCCTAGTTAATCCAGAGTCTGTCTGTTTTGTGGGTAATGCAAATAGGGACCAGACAAACCAGTATGTGAACACTTACAATCCTAACTGGAGGAACCACCCAAACTTCTCTTAGGGTGGAAACCAAGGTACTCAGAATCAGTACAGGCCACAAGCACCTCAACAATAATATAGACCACCTTAGGCAGAACAACATGCAAACTCGACGATTCACCTTGAGGAGATGATGAAGAGATTTATGACTGACTAGCAGGCCCAAGTAGCAGAGATGATTAAGAAATTAATGGCTGACCGGCAAGCTCAAGTATCAGCGATGAGTAATTTGGAGCGACAAATGGGACAACTTGCCAGTGCCCAAAATACTCGACCAGTTGGAGCTCTTCCAAGCGACACTAAGGCTAATCCTAAGGCGTCTATTAATGTGGTGTCATTGAGGAATGAGAGACAGTTAGAAGAAGTTCAGTCGAAAAAGAGAAAACATGTGACATTTAATGAGAAGCCGACCACCATAGAGGCAGAATCAGAAAAATAAAAAGTTAGAGAAGCCAGCAGATGAGGCGGTGGCTAAGCAACCCCCACTATTAGTTGCGAGGCCACCACCCCCGTTCTCTCAAAGATTGCAGAAAGTGAAAGATAATGTCGCGTATAAAAAGTTTCTTGATATTTTGAAGTAGGTGCAAATCAATATTCCACTGGTAGACATCCTGCAAGAAGTGCCCAAATATGCAAAATACATCAAGGACATAGAGGCAAATAAAAAGAGGTTGACCGAGTTTAAGACTGTTGCACTCACTCAGGAATTTAGCTCAAGAATTCAAAGCAAGATACCTTAGAAATTGAAGGATCCAAGTAGTTTTACTATCCAAATCTCGATTGGTAAGCATGCAGTCGGATGAGCTTTGCGTGATCTTGGAGCGAGCATCAATTTGATGCCACTATCTGTGTTCAGACAGTTAGGGTTTGGGTGAGCCACGCCCAACAACAGTAATCTTACAGTTGGCCAATCGCTCCCTTTCTCATCCTGAATGAGTGATTGAAGATGTGTTAGTTCAAGTGGGTTCTTTCATATTCCCTGTTGATTTCATTATCTTGGACTACGAGCCTGATCAGGATGTCCCATTTATTTTGGGGCGTCCATTCATAGCCACAGTCCGAGCTATTATTCATGTATGTGAAGGAACGATGATGATGAGAGTAGGTGATCGAGTGGAAGTATTCAAAGTGTATAAAGCACTCAGATTGCCAGCCCACTATGAAGAGCTATCCATGATTTTTGTGGTGGAAAGTGATACTACGTCATTGGTGCCTTATATAAGCCCCATAGATCCTCTTAAACGAGCTTTGATTGGGGATGAAGAAGACAGTGAAGATAAGATGATGGGAGAAATTGAAAAAGTACTTGACATGTCTTGCAGTTTTGTCTATGGGTTTGGGAGATTTATGGAGTTGGACAGGCCTGTCACTCTGACCCATCCTAAGCCATCTATTGAAGAAGCTCCAAAGCTAGAACTTAAGCCCCTTCCAGCGCATCTGTGCTATGCCTATTTGGGGAACTCTGAGACATTGCCAGTGATTATCTCATCTAGCGTGACAAATGTACAAGAAGAAAAATTGCTTAGAGTGCTTCGCGAGCATAAAAAGGCTATTCGGTGGACAATTTCTGATATCAAGGGAATCAGTCCATCGTTTTGGATGCATAAAATCTTTCTGGAAGATGGACACCGCCCCAGTGTTGAGCAGCAAAGGAGATTAAATCCTATTATGAAAGAGGTCGTGAAGAAGGAAATAATTAAGTGGCTCGATGCAGGTATCATCTTTCCTTTCTCTGACAGCAACTGGGTAAGCCTCGTGCAATGTGTTCCCCAAAAGGGGGATGACTGTGGTAGAGAATGAGAAAAATGAGCTAATTCCTACTCGCATCATGACAGAGTGGAGAGTTTGCATTGATTATAGAAGGCTCAACAAAGCAACCCGCAAGGACCACTTCCCATATCTATTCATTGACCAAATGTTGGACAGATTGGCGGGGCATGAATATTATTGCTTTCTTGATGGTTATTCGGAGTACAACCAGATTGTCATATGCCTAGAGGATCAGGAAAAGACCACTTTTACTTGTCTTTATGTCACTTTTGCCTTCAAGCGAATACCGTTTAGTCTTTGTAATGCACTAGCCACTTTCCAAGGTGCATGATGGCGATTTTCACCGACATGGTGGAAATATTTGTGGAAGTCTTTATGAATGATTTTTCAGTCTTTGGGTCTTCTTATTATGACTCTTTGAAGTTGATAAGGCGAATGTGGAGGCAGTTGAAAAATTACCTCCACCCATTTCTGTGAATGGTGTCCGGAGTTTCTTGGGACATGCTGGATTCTATAGACGCTTAATTAAGGATTTTTCAAAACTTGCTACTCCTTTGTGCAAGTTGGTTGAAAAGGATGTAACTTTCAATTTTGATGAAGCCTACCTAAAGGCATTTGAATAGCTCAAAAAGTAGTTGGTGGCTTCCCCTATTATTGTAGCACCGGATTGGTCCTTACCATTTGAATTTATGTGTGATGCAAGTGACCATGTTATTGGGGCAGTGCTAGGCCAGAGGAAGGACAAGATGTTTTATTCCACTTACTATGCGAGTAAGACTCTTGATGATGCACAACAGAACTACACCACCACTGAAAAAGAGTTGTTGGCCGTTGTGTGGGGCCTTTGAAAATTTTCGGGCATACTTGGTGGGAACAAAAGTCATAGTCCATACCGATCATGTAGCAATCAGGTATCTATTTACAAAAAATAAATCCAAGGCTAGATTGATATGCTGGGTTTTGTTGTTGCATGAATTTAATGTAGTAATACAAGATCGAAAGGGCATAAAGAACCAAGTAGCTGGCCATCTATCAAGGCTGAAAAATCATGATCATGTGGAGGAGGGTGGACAAATTAAAGAAGCATTTCCTGATGAGAACCTTTTTGCTATCACCCAAGGCCATCCCCCATGGTACAAAGACTATGTGAATTATCTTGTGATTGGGGTACTTCCTCTTGAAATTGAATCTGAAGCCAGAAAGAGGTTTCTATATGTTGTGAACTTCTACTATGGACGAGCCATTCTTGTATAAGCAGTGTACTGATAAGTTGATGAGGAGATGCATTCCAGAAAAGAAGGAGGAATTAGTGTTATATGATTATCTTGCATCACCTTATGGAGGCCATCATGGAGGCGATAGGACAGCTCCAAAGGTATTATAATTTGGGTTCTTTTGGCTAACATTATTCAAGGATGCCTATGAATTTGTTAAGAAGTGTGACCAATGCCAAAGAACAGGAAAAATCACAAAGAGGCATGAGATGCCTTTGAATAACATCCTAGAGGTCGAGAGAATTTTGATGTGTGGGGGATAGATTTTATGGGACCATTCCCATTGTCCAGAGGAAAGAAATACATCTTGCTAGCAGATGACTACGTGTCAAAATGGGTAGAGGCGATCGCATTGCCAACGAATGATGCCATGGTGGTAGCTGCATTTGTGAAGAAGAACATATTCTCGAGGTTTGGGACTCTGCCTGCCTTGATTAATGATGAAGGGACACATTTTTACAACCGGTTATTGAATAACCTTCTAGCTAAATATGGAGTATGCTATAGAGTAGCCATGACATATCATCCGCAAACAAGTGGACAAGCTGAGGTATCTAATAGAGAAATAAAGCAAATTTTGGAGAAGACGGTGAGTGTGAATAGGAAGGATTGGGCCGCAAAGTTAGATAATGCCTTGTGGGCATATAGAACTGCATACAAAATGCCAATTGGGGCGTCGCCGTATAAGCTTGTCTATGGGAAGGCATGTCACTTGCCTGTTGAACTTGAACACAACGTGTATTGGCCATTAAAATGTTGAATATGGACCTTGAAGCCACGTGCGAGAAGAGACTCTTGCAGCTGAATGAGTTAGATGAGTTCAGGCTGCACTCTTATGAAAATGCTAAGCTCTACAAAGAGAAAACGAAAAGATGGCATGACAAGCGTATCAAGCCACATCACTTCGAACCAGGCCAACATGTATTATTGTTCAATTCTTGGCTCAAGTTGTTTCCTGGGAAATTAAAATCGAGATGGTCAGGTCCATTTGAGGTGGTGAGAGTCACTCCTTATGGTGCAATTGAGTTGCGCGCTTTACATGGTGAAAGGAAATTTTTAGTGAATGGACACAGAGTCAAGCACTATTGGGGATGAATTATTGACCGTGATAAGACCAAAGTAGTACTCGCTGATGTGTAAACAAGGTCTTGCGTCGTGTCGCGACGTTAAATCAGGCGCTTGTTGGGAGGCAACCCAATTTTTATTGCTTTCATTGCTTAGTTAGAGTAGACTAGAGTTTGCATTTTCTTTGTAGGCATAAAAATTATCGGTAGAATGGTGTGGGCATGTAAATTGAATATATAAAGTGATCGGGGGATAGGGATGATTTTTTCAAAAAAAATGTCGAAATAGCGCTCAGGCAGCGCCCCACGTTGCCTAAGGCACCCTTTACAGAATGTCAAAGTCCCCCAGTGGCAGGCCTAGTGTGGGCCGCTGGGCTAGGGGGGCAGGTAAATTTGTTTTTTCGTTTTCTTTGTGTTATTGTTATTTATTAGATTAATATCCGTACCCATTAACCCAGGCCATATACCCATCTATACTAACATTATAACCCACCTTATAATCCATACCCATCCTCAACTTAAATTAAACATAACTCAAATATCACACTCCCCTCCCAAACACCCGTAACTCTCTCTCTCTCTCTCTCTCTCTCTCTCTCTCTCAAACCCTTTTCTGCCATGACCCTTCTCCCTTTCTCTCTCAAATTTCTCAAACTCCTCTCTTTCTCTTATCCTAAATCCTACAGGTATGTTTTCTTATTCTTATTCTTCTTGTTCTTTTAATAGGTAGATGATAATAAACATCCCACCTCCCAAATACCCTAATCCCTAAATTTTGGACCTAAGTTGATTCTTAAGACTTGTTCTATGGTAGGTGGTCCAAATGTGGGACGAAATATGTTTGTGGTTGTATCGTATATGGATTAGTAAACTAGAATTCCCTCTACTTCATTGACATTTGGGAGAGCCACCATGTTCCACCATTGTTAAACTAAAGTGCACACATTTCATGCCCATAAGGTGTTTGTTAAAATGTGTGAATGAGTATTTTGTGCACTGGTAAAATCTGAGTAACCGAGTGTAGTTGTATGTGATATCGGGCTAAGTGTGGGGTATGTGGGGATGATTTTACATACTTGGGAGCTTGGTTTCAATGTACACATGTTGCTCACACCATGTATCCTATATTATGTATGTTGTAGTACTCTGTAAGTTAGCTAATTTAGTGTAGTAGTTGTAAAATTTAAGTGCCATATGCCACTTGCTTGCATTGAGGTTAATTCACTTTGCCATGATCAATCACTTGTTTGTGTGGCATAGTTAGTGCCTTTTAGCTATTGTGTAGCATGGGGAAGTCTTGAGTACCCATTGTCTTATGGTGCAACACTTGTGCATTTTAAACCACGAATTGTGAGTATCATACATTGAGCCTTCAGTTTTAAATGTGGGGTCATTTATGACTCGCACGATAACCTTAGGTGGATTTCTTGATTCGTTCTCACATTCATACTTATTTGTGTTGTAGGTTGCTATGGCTCGTGATAATGCAAACAAAGACAATGGAATAGGAAAGTCCTCCACCACTGCCCCTGCGCCCAAAAAGCGCAAGCAAGGAGAAGGATCATCGAGGCAATCTAAAGGGAAACAAGTTGTCGAGGGATCACAACAGGCATCATTGCAACCGATGCCTCATTTGAAACTAACCAGTGATGCTGCTATCGCATGGCATAGGGATTTTGTTCCATATAGGAGGTACGTCTCCGAGATGGGGATTAATGTGAAAGCTTTAGAAAAGAACTTCCCGGAAGTGCTTGGCCGTTTTGCGAGAATTGCACATGGACAAATTCATAGAATGCCCCGGCCATGCAAATTTGAGCATGGTGCGGGAACTGTACGCCAACTGGAATGTGGACTTGTTCAGGTCACATGTTTGAGGAATAGACGTGCCACTGAATAGGCGGGCTTTATGTGAATTTTTGGGGGTTGAGAACTCAGACCCGAGGAGGCTAAAGAAATTTGTCAAAAGCCCAAGCTATACGGCGATACGTCACACTATTTGTGGTGTCGATTCAAATGCCAAGTGGACGAGAAAGTAAGGTGATATCCATCTTTAGATGGTTCGCTCTAATTTCAACAAGACCGGCAAAGTATGGTAGATTTTCATGCAGGCTCGACTCATTCCAGTTGAACACAACAGTGAATGCACTCAAGCTCGAGTGTGTGTGATATTCTTTTTGATGACTGGGAGACCCATTAATGTGAGTTAAAAGGTTTTTCTTTGGCAATTTGCTCACGCAATATATGCTCTCCCGGGAGGTTCCGGAATACCTCGGGTATGACGAGGTGGTGGAGGCTCCTAAAGGGGTGTTGGACATCACATCTTTGTTGGAGACTACGTCTAAGCTCACTCAGGCAGCACAGAATGAAAGAGACGAGAACTTTAATAGGTATCTCTATAACTCCTTAAATGTGCAGGATGGGTGTATCAGACGACGAGCATATGCATTTATGCAATGATCTGTCTAGTTCCTCCAAAGAGATGTTGGGGATTGCACCTGGCAGCCCCGTTCACCCGTCGGAGGACGATAACATTCATAAAGGCTCCGACACGGAGGATGAGATTGGTGATGATGTCAAGGGGCCGATGGATTTGGTGCCCCTGGGACCTGATGATGAAACGACGGGAGCTGCGGATGGCAAGCGTGCTGAGGAGGAGGACTCTGACTGACAGGGAGTTTTCTTTTCACCCTACTTTGCTTTACATTTTTACATGCATCGGGGACTATGCATATGCTAAGTGTAGGGTGGGAGAACTACTACTTGTGATGTACTTTGTATAAATTTTATCAATTTGTTTCTTTTATTAGTTTTACTTAGTCTAGTTTGTTTTAGAAAAAAAAAAGAAAAAAAATACAAAAGTGCAAAAAGAAAAAAGAATTAGAAAAAGCTTGGACTTTTCCCGAAGATGGATCTGTTGGACAATTTTCTTGAGGGATAAAGTCCGATTAACAACATCAAAAAGATGTTTTTTAGGATAGTTAGGTAGTATCCCTTGGTTTTTCTTTGGACACCGGTTCTTTTCCAAGGGTGTATCTCGAACCGGGTACTTTATTATTTTTTTGGAGTAGGTTAGGAAGAAATTGAGTTGTTCTGAAGTGCCTAGTGACATGTTTAGTGCTAGCACATTAGGCTATGACATGCGATCTATCTTCCCGTACATTTGATTTGAATTGTGATGCTTGAGTAAAATAAATAGCATATTCTGTGACGCCTTCTCTTAGTTGTTTGACTTGTATGCCATATAGTGCAATATTGCTTAAAATTTCTTAATTCTATGTTCTTGTTGGACTTGAGAGTTGAACAGAACCGTCTTGATTGAGTCATGTGCAATGTGTGTATGTGAGGATTTGTGATCTTCTGTACTATCCTGTGTAGTCTAGAACTTTCCCCGTGTGTTAATCAAAGCAAAATCAGTAAGTTGAGCTAGTCTAGGAGATGACTTACGCGTTTCTTGCTTGATCATAGATGTTCTTGTCACATAAAAATAAAATTTTCCGTTGCTAGCCCCTTTGAGCCTATAGACCTTTCCTTTGGCACCCACATTACAAGTTGTACCCGTATTTTGTTCTTAATTTTAGATTGTTCAACCTTTACCTCCTAAGGCACTTAGTCGCTAAAAGAAGTAAGGTGAGAGATTGGGGAGTAGCTTTCGAGTGGAACCAGGGAAGGGCCCTTAAGTTGCACTAAAGTTGTGAAAAAAGTCACTAGCAGATGAACCTTAATGTATGGAGTGTGTGTAGAAAAAGGAAAAGAGAAAAAGAAAAAAATTGCAAGATAGAAAAAGAATAGTTCAAATAATGTAGAAAAACACACATCTCCTAATCCTACTAATTCGTGCTAGTGGAAATATAAATGCGCTTAATTGAAAAGAGGGCTATGTTATATATGGTGTATGACGAGTGAATTGGTTGAGAAGAAGATGTGCTCGATTTTTTAGTATAGTGTATTAAAGTGCTTAGGAGGGTTAGTCACTATTCCTAAATGTATCCTACTCGTCACTTAGCCTACATTATAACCTTAAAGTCCTAATTGATCCTAGATTTGGCTAGCTTAGATTAGTAGAGATGTACACTATGGGCAAGTTTATGATACGACCACGGGATGCACATGAATTCTTTGTGAGAGTGAGCAAATTTTGCTCAATTGTGTGATGTCCTTAATTTATATTCAAAAGCATACTTGAATATGTGGACTATTCTATATTCACTCTTTAGTTTGTTGGTGAGGGCACATGATCTCAGGAAGGATTGGTAATGTTGTAAACTTCTCTTGTTGGGTGAGTGCGCGAGTGAGGGTGCTTAGTGGTAACGAGTCAGCTCTTGAGGTAGGGTGGTTACAAATAGGTTGTTTGAATTGATTGAATTGAAATGACATACTTGGGCATGTTTGAAATGGAAAGAATGTAAATTTTGTATGTTCATGCTTGATTTCCGGTATCGATCATAGTCAAAGGTAGAGTGTATGATTAAAAATTGAAGTGCTCCTCTCTAGTTGAGATGTGTACGTAATTGGATTAGAGTTGATAGTCCCATTGCTCGAGAACAATCAAGTGTCTAAGTGTGGGATGTTGATATTTAGCTTAAAGTATATATACTTATATGTATATCGCCTCATGATTTACTCGTGTTTCGTGGATTTCAGATGTAAAATGTATTGATTTATATTAATTCGTGATGTTTTTATGTGTAGGAATCATCCGGAAGCAATTGGGGGTGAAAGGTGCGAGATTAGAGCCAAAACGGAGGAAAAATAGGAAATGTTGAATTCCAGCGCCACAGGTAGTGCCCCACGCCACCTGTGGCATCGTGGACAAAATGTTCAATTTGCCAGAGCCAGGGCTAGCGCCCCACGCTGCCCTGGGCGCTGGTGATGGGAAACTTCTCCAACTTTGCCCGGGACAAGGTTATTTTGGCCCAAGACCTACCCAATGCGTATAAAAGCAAGATTAAGCCTATTTTGATGAGGGAGACGTCACTTTGAAGGAAAATACACACGAGAAACATTCGGGAGCGAGGATATCTCAGTTTTCTTCATCTTTTCTTAGTATTTTCAATTATCCAACACTTATGAAATTGTTTGACACTATCATGAGTGGTTAAACCCATAGTTCTGGGGTTATGATTTAGCCATGAATATTGTTTTTCAACGTTGACTTAATCTTAATTATAATTCACCAATATATGGTTGTTTCTTAAATTTTGTGATTAATTGCTTAATTGTCTGGCCAACAGTTAGGTTTTATTTACTATCTATGCTATGCTTGGGAAAGCCATGTGTAGATTAGAGAAGAATTGAAGAGAGCACGATCTTAACTATGAGGGGGAGGATTTATGGTTAGGATAGGAATATACCTAGTCACCGTATTTAATTAAATATCGTAATCTTAATGCGTTCATAATATATTAATTTCATAGGAATATAGGCGTTGATCTACTTTGAATAGGCGAGTAGTACTTTGGGAGAAGGCTACAAGAGCAAGTGTTCGATTAATTAGCAACCATGAGTGAATTGTATGAAAGGGAGAGTTAACTAGAGCACAATAGGATTTGTGAATCGATCACAACCCTGGAATATTTGTCTCTACTGAATACACAACAACCATTTTGTTGCTTGATACTTTAGTTACTAGTTAGAATTATTGTTTATTATAATCACACTTTTGAACTCGAATTGGCTCGACTAGATAACAATCTTGGTGAATTTAGTGGGTAGTTAATACAAGTCTCTGTGGGTTCGACACTCGACTTATCATTTTATTACTTGTACAGCCACGTATACTTGCGTGTGAATTTGGGAGCAACAAAATGATAAGTCGAGTGTCGAACTCACATAGACTTGTATTAAATACCTACTAAATTCACCAAGATTGTTATTCAGTTGAGCCAATTCGAGTTCAAAAGTGTGATTATACTAAACAATAATTCTAACTTGTAACTAAATTATCAAGCAGCAAAATGATTGTTGTGTATTCAGTAGAGACAAATCTTCCAGGGTTGTGATTGATTCACCAATCCTATTGTGTTCTAGTTAACTCTCCCTTTAATACAATTCACTCATGGTTTCTAATTAATCGAACAATTGCTCTCGTAGCCTTCTCCTAAAGTAATACTCGCCTATTCAAATATATTAAAGCATATATTCCTATTAAATCAATCTATTAAGAACGCATTAAGATTACGATATTTAATTAAACAATGTGACTAGGTATATTCCTATCCTAACCACGAATCCGCCCCCCCTAAGAGTTAAGATCGTGATCTCTTCAATTCTTCTCTAATCTAAACATGGCTTTCCCAAGCATATCACAGATAGTAAATAGAACCTAACTTTTGGCCAGACAATTAATCAATTGATCGGGTCCAAGCCTGCACTACTATTGAATAGCGAAGATGGTCGATGCAGTTTTACCCAACAAGGTCGGGATCGAATCCACAGGGAGTTAATTGATTTGGAATTAGGTTTATATCTAAGTCTAGATGCGTGTTTTGTTCCTAATTACGCTTCCACACATTTTGGTTTTGATTCTACTTCTAATTCTATTCTATTGTATACAATGATTAAAGCTAAGTACAATATTTTTGATGTTGGTTTTCAAGTGTTTAAAAGGACTAGGGTAGTGACTTCTGCCTAGGTGGACATCTAACGGGTAGCAAAAATCTAGGGCAAGCTTGATTAATTTGGGTTCGTAATATAGCTATCACACCCAAGTACTCACTCTATATCTCTCAATAGTTTGAGTGATTTTGTCCAATTTGGCTTTCTCAAGTCTAAATGGGTATTCATGCAAGTCATGAGATATTAGCTCAAGTCGGGTATTACTATCTCTAGGTTTAACCCTTTAATTGGGGCTATCAATTTCTTGAGTTCACCCCAATTCCTTGTTAGCCTAGTTTTCCCAGACTTAATACCTCTTTCTCAAGAAGAGACCAGAATTAGTGTTTGTAGCCACTAATTCTAAAATTCTAGCAAGAACTAGGCTAAATATCACTAACCCATAAACATTCAAGCCCTAAAATTCAGTACCCATTAAATACCCACACTAGGGTTGGGTCACAACTCTAGCTATGGGTCTAGCTACTCATAGCAATAGCAGGAATCAAAGATGAAAAGAAGATAAAATTCATAATAATAGATTAAAAGATGAAAATCTAATGTTATAAGGTGAATCTAATACAAAATTGCCCAAAGGGAAGTTCCAGTCGTCTCACGTGCTCAGCAAAAATACATAACATAACCTAAAAATGACAAAAAATTCTATTTATACTAAGTTGAAATTTCTGGAAATAAATACCCCTGCGGAGGTTACGCAGCCGCGTAATTCTGACCGCGGCCACACTCCTGCTTTAGCGGCCGCGTAATTATGATAGCAGTCCGTGTTCTTCACTTTTGGATCTGGGTTTCGTGGACCGCATAATTTCCATCGTGGTCGCGTAGGAGACTTCCGTGTCCGCATAATCTTGACGCGGACCGCACTTCTTGTTTTTGCTTAAAATGTAAGCTCTCTGAACTTTAGCAACCGCGGTCCACGTAATTCCAATCGTGACCGCGAAGGGACTTTCGCGGCTGCACCTTTTTGACGCTGTCCGCATTCATGTTTTAGCCCAAAAATTCATCTCTCTGAATCTTCCTTTCGCGGACCTCGAAATAGTGCTCGCGACCGCTTTATAGCTTTCGCGGCCGCACAATATTTGTGCGGTCCGCGTTTCACATCTTTTGGCCTAGTCTTGGTTTTTTTGTTCAAGTTTTGACTCCTTTATGAGTTGATTATTACTCCTTTGGCTCATTTTGAATAATCCCTGCAAGCAAGCATATTACATTAGTTTCCGGGAATACCTTCACGCATTTTTAGTCCTAAACACAAGTAAAAGAGAGCAAATAACAGGTTAAAATCCCTACTTATCAACTCCCCCAAACTTAAGCTTTTGCTTGTCCTCGAGCAAATAGGGTAATTCCCATCTCCACAAGAAAAAGAAAAGGATATTTCAGCTGGCCTAAGGTGACTCCATCAAGCATCAATTGGGGACTAACAATTACCCTCAACACAAATGAATTATCAACAACATCACGTTACGACCTTTTGAGTACTATAGTTCTAATGTGACACTAGAGCATCAAGAGTTGACTCAATTCATCAAGGAAGCTCGCTCTATCACATAGGTCATTGTGGATCCCAAACTCCTCCTCCTCTACTCTCCATGAGCAAATCTCACTTTTTCAGAATGTACCACTCAAAACAACGATTGTGAAAAAGTGCGCTCATCACTCTCAAAAGAATGCCACAAGTCCGGCTCTAAGTACCATAAGCTTTACCCTTATGTAAATCACCACTAATGTAAGCTCACTCAACTTGAAATCATATAAAGCTTTAACAGGATGTAATGAAGGCTTTTGGATCAAGGTAGGCCTTTATCGAACTATGGTGGTTTCATCTTTCCTTAAACACTTTATTTTCTCATTTCGGCTCATACTTTCTTGACCCTTTGAGTCATTTTCTTCTTCCTTAGGGGAACTATAGAGACACACCGTCACTCTTTCTTACTCATGACAATCATTTTTCTCCTTTTCTCATCATTCCATACCTTTCATCATTGCGTTCTTTGAATCCCTTAAACCTTCACTTTCTTTTTGGACGTATTCTTTTTTGGCTTTTCTTCATTTTCTTTGCCTTTCCTTTTCAACAATTATTTTTTTCTTCTTTGGACTTTTTATCACTTTCAAATTCCTCGTCTCTCCCCCAAACTTAAGCTTTTGCCAATTGTTCATCATGAATGCTAAGGAAAGATTGGGTGCCTAGAGAAGGTCATTATAGAACGGATAAAGGCTTGTAATGTGGCTATTGAATGAAAAAGGCTTAGGCTCAAAGGAGTTTACTAGGGATATCATATTGGTAGGCTACGGAAGCTTTCAAAGTTCAAATTGGACCAAGGAGAGCCTATAATCATTTCTCAAGTCGAGCTACACTTAGAATTTCTCCTAGACAAACATTCAGGGCAAGTTCTAGACTTATTGGCACGGGACTTGTACTTGCAATTCAATACCTCACCTCTCAAGCTGCTGGATTGTTGAAGAGAACTGAGTCGAGGGCCCACAACAACCCTAGCTAAGATTGGAAATCACAAATGGCTCAAGGAAACCACTCGATGATTGTTTTAGTCAACGCAAGAGTCTAAAGGTCATAACTAGAGCTAATCTTTGCCAATCAACTTGTCTCTAACCATGAGGTCTAAGGTAAATGTGTTAGTACCAAGTGAAGCCTGCTTGAGATACTTTTATTCATTACTACTACTATATACACCAAAACAAAAAGAAAACAGACTCGGTCCCTTAAGAAGGTTGTCACGCCATCCATCATTGGGAAGAGCCACCCGGTTCACACAACATCAACCTTTGGAAAGAACCATGGCATTAGAAAACCAAAGGCTTATTGTTCACACAAAATGTAAAAAGAAGCTAAAAACTTAAAAAGAAGCTACTAGAGGAAATAAGAAGCTAAGCTATTAAGAAAAAATAGCGAAAGAAGTTATGAAGTAAACTACGGAAAGTAAACTGAATATGTACAAAATGGAATAAACGAATATATACATAATGGAAATGAATATATATACATCGAATGGTAAAATTATATACATACCAAAAGTGAAAATAATGGTAAATAAAGATAAAGCAAAATAGTGTCATAGTTATTACATACCAAATGTCATGACAAATCAAATCAAAAAGGACCATCCCCCCAAATTAAAAATAGCATTGTCCTCAATGCTAATATCAAAATAAGATCAAGGAAATGTTAAAGAGTCAAGAGAACTCCCTATGTGGTCTCTGTCTCCATCGGGTCAGGAACATGAGTGAGTCCTCAGACTGCATAGGATCATCAGCTCCCTCCGTGTCCTCTAATTGGATCTCCACATCCTCTGACTGGGGGACCACGGGGTGCCTGAGCATCTGGATCATCTCCTCAGCAATATGTGTAGTGGCAGTCGGCTCTTCAGACTGGCCAGCTGCTGCATCTGATGCCTCATGCACTAGTGTAGGTGCTGCTGGGGCTGTCTCCCCCATGAGCATGTCCAGTGGAATATCACCGGCATAAGAAATCTTCCCAACCTCTTTGCTCAACTTCTCCACTGAATCCTTAGATGCCTGAGTTTTCCGCATCTTCTTCACATGCTTCCCCAAATCCTTGATAATCCTCCCTTGTGTATCAAGAGTCTCCCAAATCTTCTTCTGGTCATCCAGAATCTTGTTCTGATTGTCCAAAATCTTCTTCAAAGACTCCTCCAATGATGGAGGTACCTGGATCTCTGATGGGGCTGAAGACTATGCTGCTACTACACTGGATAGGACAGTCAGCTTTGTGGTAGCTGCCTGCATCCAGTTGTTGAGGATGGATAGTGTCTGTGAAACCCGCAGTGCAGTTTGAGGGTAGGTGGAAGATGAAGTCACAGATAATAGCACGGTGATGGATGGCCCGGAGGAAGGAGGAGTCATGGCAGCTGCTCCGGCAGAAGTATCGGCTGTTGTGGAGGGCTCGGTAACTAACCCGGTGGCCACTACCCCTGGCTCTTTAGACTGGCCAGTGGGGGTAGTGGATTTACCCTTGAACTTAGGGTTGTCCGCTCGCTGGAGGTGGTACTATGAGAAAGGCTTTTTAGCCTTCACCTCCACATCAAAATGTCTCGGGTCTACCCCTTGGTCGTGGAAATACTCTGTAAGGAAGTTGGGATAGGGATATGATCTTTCTTATTTTTGAATTGCATTGGAGATGTTGTAGGACATCAATTTTCCTACATTAACAGGATAGCTTGCCATGATGGAAGCTACCAATACTACCCCGGAGAGTGGAAGGACATTCTCATGCTGGCACGGGTCAAGACGGCTGCACACGAATGTCGCCCACCCTTTTGCTTCAAAGTTAAGGGTGGATCTGATAATTTGAACTCCAGTTGTGAGCCATGCAGGTGTTGTCCTCGGAATAGCAAGTATCCCAGCTAGCCATGGGCGAACTGCATCACCCAAGGCTAACTTCTCCAGGTATTACACTACCTCGACCTCCTCAAACCCTGCATAACTATTCAGTGTGTTTCTATCAAACCGAATTTTCAAGTTCTGGACCTTCGTCACCTTTGTACCCTTTTTGATGTGGGCAACATTGGCATAAAATTCCTTGACGAGGTATTCATTGGCATCTTTCAACCGGAAGGTGAACCATTTCCATCCTTTTCTCTCCGTAAATTACCGTAGGACATTCGGATTGTACTGGCTTAGGTCTTTTGTTATGAATTGTTGCTCAAGAGTGAGCGACCTTTGGGGCCACCATTCCTGAAATTTGCCATATGCCTTCTCACTTACAAACCTATCAGCCCACACCTCCCGCTTCTTTGATCTAGCCAAGCCTCTCATAATTGTGTCACCCTCTCTCCTGCCATGCAGGACCTCATCATCATCATCAACATTTATTGGGGCAGCTGTTGAGGTAGCTGTTGTAGTAGGTGGGGAAGATGGTATGGATGCCTGACTACCTCCCCCTGAGCCATCAGAAGAACTATAGGAGGAGGTAGGCTCATCGACTAAATGGAATCTGCCGGGGAGTTGTTGTGATTGTGCCCCCGGTTGTGGTTGTACAGAATCCCCCTCAGACGTCTCCCAGGATGGGAGGTATTCATTTGTGTCTGAGGAGTCGGCAGGAGGTCTAACGAGGGTAGCCTTTTTGCCTACTACCCTTTGAGCTGCTAAAGGCAAGGTTTGCTTTCCTTTACCCCGGCCTCGGGAAGATTCTGCCCTCCCTTTTGAAGTGTCTCTTCCCCCACGAGAACGCACCATTTTATGCAACACACAAGTAGTGAAAGACAGTTAGAATTAGGGTTCAATCATATGTTAAAGCAGTATAGATGAAATGAAAAACAATGCTTCTCAGAACAGGGCATAGCGGACCGCACAAAAATGAGTGCGGCCGCGAACTGCCCAACGCGGACCGCGTAAAAGTGAACGCGGCCGCGAAGAGGCCAGGCTCAGACTACTGGCTCTCTGA
Source organism: Nicotiana tomentosiformis (assembly GCF_000390325.3). NCBI lineage: Eukaryota > Viridiplantae > Streptophyta > Magnoliopsida > Solanales > Solanaceae > Nicotiana > Nicotiana tomentosiformis. Next base: position 11,436,322 of record NC_090818.1, read on the forward strand.
ACTTGATCAACCGTAGACTGCACAAAAATGAGTGCGGCTGCGAAAAACCAATCGCGGACCACATAAAAATGAACGCCACCGCGAAGGCAAATGATAGAGTCTCTAAAGTTCAAATGCGCGGACCGCGAAAGATTGGGTGCGGCCGCGAAATACCAATCGTGGACCGCATAAAAATGACCGCTGCAGTGAATTTTAAACAACCATTAGTGCTTTGAAGCTAGGGTATCACGGACCACGTAATTTTGGACGTGGCCACATACCCTATCGCGGACCGCAAAAGAATGACCACGGCCGCAAAATTCAACATAAATTGGCACTGATGAACACCTAAAACTAAGGTTTTCACTAATTACCCAAGAATTATAGCAATTAAACATGCAAAGTTACTAACCCTAACCCCCATTATGCATACAAACACTACCCATATGTTGTTAATTAAAAATTAAGCATTAATTTGATATTTTGGCATGATTCTAACCCTATCTAAAAAGAAAAATTAAAACAGAGAGAAAAGAAAAGAAAAAGATAAAATTAAATTATTGAAATGAACATACCGGTTGTAAAATGTGGTTGGAAATCGATAATTGATGAGAATAGGTTGAGTTTGAAACCAAGTAAGGATGCACAGTGCTTTAGGTGAGTTTGAGAGGTTAGGGTTCGTAAAGTGTGAAATGTTTTAAGAACTCCTATTTATACTCAGAACCCAGTGACCCCCACCGCCTTACCTGAATGCGGCCGCAAAATTTTGTCGCGGTCCGCACTCTTTACCTTTCTATAGATCTGCCTTAGATGCACGGGTGCGGTCTGCGAAAAACTGGCCGTGGCCGCACAATTTGTGCGGATCACGAAAAATTGAATGCGGACCGCGAACTTTGAAGGAATTTTGAAAGGCCAACTTCAGAGAGTTAGCATTTTTCCCATTTCAGCTACGCGACCGCGCGCAGAATTGTGCGGCCGCGAAGTGCTCATGCAGTCCGCGAAATTTTGAGCGTGGTCTGCAAAAGTTCACCACCACCAAAGTTCAATTTATTGCACAACCAATTCCTACGTACACTTCACAACCAGTTATTCCAAAACAATGTCTAATCTAAGAAGAAAATCATAAGAAAGAAAAACACATGGGTTGCCTCTCAAGAAGCGCCTGATTTAACGTCGCGGCACGACGCATGTTGCCATCATCATTTGAAATGGATCAATGCCACAACGTGGCTATCATCAATCTTGCCAATATAGTGATTCACTCGGTGCCCATTGACTCTAAAGATCTCACCATTCTTGTTTTTCAAATCTAGAGCACCGAAAGGAGTCACATGTACCACTTCGAAAGGACCACTCCGCTTTGACTTGAGCTTTCCCGGAAACATCAGTAACCGAGAGTTGAATAGAAAAACCAAGTTACCTTCCTTGAATTCTTTATTCCGGATATACTTATCATGTAAGTACTTCATCTTGTCCTTATACAAGGACGGGCTGGAATAAGCATGAAATCAGAACTTATCAAGTTCATTTAGTTACTCTACCCGGAGATTGGCAGCTACATCCCATTCAAGGTTCAATTTCTTCAGCGCCCACATGGCCTTGTGCTCTAATTCAACCGGAAGATGACATGCTTTACCAAATACCAACTGGTACGGAGACATACCAATTGGAGTCTTGTAAGCTATTCTATAGGCCCATAAAGCATCGTCAAGTTTCCTTGACCAATCAGTCCGGTTTGCATTAACAATCTTGGATAGAATGCCCTTGATCTCCTTGTTGGAGACTTCAACATGTCCACTTGCCTGAGGGTGATAGGGGGTTGACACCTTATGATTGACACCATACTTGGAAAGTAAAGTGTCAAAGGCTTTGTTGCAAAAATGAGAACCCTGATCACTAATGATAGCCCTTGGGGTGCCGAACCTTATGAAGATATTTTTCTTTAAGAATGCCACCACACTCCATGCCTCATTGTTGGGCAAAGCCACAGCTTCAACACATTTGGATACATAATCCACAGCAACAAGAATATAAGTGTTCCCACATGAACTTACAAATGGCCCCATAAAGTCAATGCCCCACACGTCGAAAATATCAATCTCAAGGATGGTGGTGAGAGGAATTTCATTATTCTTGGAAATTCCACCGGCTCTTTGGCACTCATCACAATGCCTAACGAGCTCGTTAGCATCTTTGTACAAGGTAGGCCAATAGAATCCATAACTTAGGACCTTTGTAGCAGTTCTCGCCCCACCATGGTGACCACCATAGGGTGAGGAATGGCAAGCTTCAAGAATACTCAATTGCTCTTTTTTCCGGAACACATCTCCGGATAACACCATCATTGCAAATTTTGAAAAGATATGGCTCGTCCCAATAATAATCCAAGCAATCCCCTTTGAGATTCTTCCTTTGGTTTGAAGAGAGATCACTCGGGACAATGCCGGTCACAAGAAAGTTAGCCACATCAGCGAACCAAGGTATCCCAGTCACACACACGGAGAGGAGTTGTTCATCCGGAAACGATACGGTATAGTTGGGTGCGGTATCTTCGCCATGGAAAAGTTCCAATTGTTCATCCGCAACGTCGCTAGCATCGCACATGAGCTCAAATGGTAAGCTCCAATTGGATGCGGTAATGATGGGAGTGGTAGTCAACCTATACTTGAGTAGCTCAAAAGATTTCATGCAATCATCATTGAATGCAAACTTGTCATCTTTTTCCAACAACTTGCACAAGGGGTTCACCACTTTTGAGAAATCCTTGATGAACCTACGGTAAAACCCTGTGTGACCAAAAAAACTCCTCAGTTCCTTGACGGAAGTCGGAGGAGGTAGTTTTGATATCACTTCAATTTTTTCTTTTTCCACTTCAATACCATTCTTGGAGATCTTATGGCCGAGGACAATGCCCTCCTCAACCATAAAGTGGCACTTCTCCCAATTAAACACTAAGTTGGTCTCCTCACATCGGGCCAACACTTTATCAAGATTATCCAAACACTCTTCAAAGGAATCCCCCACAACACTGAAATCATCCATGAACACCTCGAGGGAGTCCTCTACCATATCCGTAAATATTGCCATCATACAACGCTAAAAAGTGGCCGGTGCATTACACAAACCAAACGGCATCCTTGAGAACACAAATGTGCCATACAGACAAGTGAAGATGGTTTTCTCTTGGTCCTCGGGTGCAATGAGAATCTGGTTATATCGGGAATACCCATCCAAAAAGCAATAATAAGCACGTCCGGCAAGTCTATCCAACATTTGGTCAAGAAATGGCATGGAAAATGGTCTTTTGGGGTCACTTTGTTCAGCTACCTATAATCCATGCATACCCTCCAACCGATGAAAGTTCTTGTGGGGATCAATTCATTTCTATCATTTGTGATCACAGTCATGCCCCCCTTCTTTGGGACACATTGTACCAGCAAAGTCCATGAACCATCTGAAATGGGGTACACAACCCCTGCATCTAGCTACTTGATGATCTTTTTCTTGACTACCTCTTGCATGGCCTCGTTCAACCTCCTTTGATGTTCCACGGAGGGTTTGGCATCTTTCTCCAATATGATTTTATGCATGCAAAAGGCAGGGCTTATACCCTAAATATCTGCCAATGTCCAACCTATTGCCTTCTTCCTTCTTTAAAGCACCGCAAGGGTAGAATCTACCTACACGTTAGTTAAGCACGAAGAAAGAATAACAGGTAATGTGAAACAAGGGCCTAAGAACTCATACCTGAGGTGTGAAGGCAAGGGCTTCAACTCCAATGTGGGTGGCTCCTCGATTGAGGGCTTTGTTGGTGGATTCTTCCGGTTCCCAAGGTCCAAGGAAAGTTTTTGGGGTCCACATGCGTAGGATCCCATTCCTTGCAAAGCATTTGCACATTCTACCAAGCCTTCCTTCTCATCCTCATCATAATTCAACAACACATCTTCCAAAGGGTCTTCCACATTCATCATAGCACTTGTGTCATCAACAATCACCTCAGTCACAAGATCCACAAACGAACATAGTTTGTTGCTATTAGGTTGCCTCATTGACTTGCACACGTGGAACACAACGTTTTCATCACCCACCTGGAAGGTGAGCTCCCCAGCTTCCACATCAACTAAGGCTTTCCATGTAGCTAGGAAAGGTCTCCCCAATATGATTGGCACCTCATAGTCAACCTCACAGTCGAGTATCACAAAATCTGTGGGAAGTATGAACTTGTCTACCCAAACTAGCACATCATCAATTATCCCCAATGGTCTCTTCATTGTTCGGTCCGCCAGTTGCAACCTCATGGAAGTAGGTCTTGGTTGACCAATCCCCAATTTCTTGAACACAGAATATGGCATTAAATTAATGCTCGCTTCCAAATCACACAAAGCTTTGGCAAAATCGGCACTACCAATAGTGCATGAAATTGTAAAGGCACCGGGATCTTCTAGCTTTGGAGCCATGGAATGCACAATAGCACTCACTTGATGTGTTATTTTGATCGTCTCACAGTTCATTGACCTTTTCTTTGTTACCAAGTCCTTCATGAACTTGGCATATCCCAACATTTGCTCTAGAGCTTCAACCAAAGGCACATTTATGGATAAACTTTTTATCATATCAATGAATTTCTTGAATTGGTTCTCGTTGTTTTGATTTGCGAGCCTTTGAGGATATAGTGGAGGAGGCCTTGGCAAAGGAGCCTTGGCTTTGGGCACTATTGGATCCGGTATGTCTATCACGTGTTCACTAGAGGGTTCATACCATATTGTGTCTCCTCCACATTTTCATCAATGTTTATCCTCACTTCATCGTTCCCATTCTCATCATTTCTTGTCTCATCCTCTTCTTGCACAACCACATCATCATTCAAGATCTTTCTTGGATAGGAGGTACTAGCAACTCCACCTCTACCACTTCTTGTAGTCACTGCCATAGCATGGCTCATATTGTTTCCATCTTTCGGGCTTACTACCGTATCACTTGGTAGTGCCCCCTTAGGACGAGTATTCAAGGCTTGAGAAATTTGACCCATTTGGACTTCCAAGTTGCGGATAGAAGTGTTGTGGGACGCTATTTGGGCATCGGAGTCGGCTTTTCTTTCCATCATTTGCTCAAACATACTTTCTATCTATCCCATCTCATTGTTGGAAAAACTTTGCCCTTGTGACGGATATGGAGGCGGGTTGTTGGGTTGTTGATACATCAGAGGCTTTTGAGAGCCGGACCCCCGGTTCCCTTGATTATTGTTGTTCCAACCCCCTTGGTTTCCATTGCCTCCCCAATTACTATTATTGTTGCCACCCCAATTGCCTTGGTTATTTCCTTGATTCCCCCAATTTTGATTGTTGTTCCCCCAATTGTTCGGATTGTTGTTGTTGCCACTATTCCAATTCCCTTGGCCTTGGTTGCCCCAATTTTGATTGTTTCCCTATGATCTCCCCTATTGTTGATTTGGAGCATTGCTCCGTTGACCTTGGTAATTGTTCACATATTGAACCTCTTCACTTTGATCATCATAAGAGTCATCTTGGTTGTACCTACTACCACTTTGCTCAAATTGATCTTGATTGTGTTGAACTTGTTGACCTCTTTGTCTCCTCTTGTTAACCATTACATTCACTCCTTCCATGGCATTTACTTGCTTTGGCCCCTGAACCTACTGAAGTTGTGCCTTGGCTAACTGATTCATGGTGGTTGTCAACTCTGCTATGGCTTGTCCGTGATCATGAAGTTCCTTGTGAAGGTGGATAACATTAGGGTCACCCTGAGGAACTTTGGACCGACTTTGCCAAGCTGAAGAGGTGTCCGCCATCTCATCTAATATTCCACATGCTTCTGAATATGGCGTGTTCATGAAGATACCCCTTGCGAGTTGATTCACCACACACTGGTTAGTTGTGTTGATACCCCTATAAAAGGTTTGCTGGATCATTGCTTCAGTCATATCGTTGTTAGGGCATTCTTTGACCATTGTCCGGTACTGTTCCCAAATCTCATGTAACAGTTCATTTGGCTCTTGTTTAAAAGCAAGGATTTCATCTCTCAATGTTGCCATATGTCCCGGAGAAAAGAACTTTGCTATGAACTTCTCGGCCGACTCATCCCAAGTGGAGATGGAATGGTTGGGTAGTCTCTCAAGCCAATCTAAATCCTTCCCTCTAAGTGAGAAAGGGAAAAGCCTTAACCTCAAAGCGTCCTCAAATACATTCGTCTGCTTGCTCCCCCAGCATGTGTCTACAAAACCTTTGAGATGCTTATATGCGTTCTGATGTGGAGCTCCGGTGAATAAACCCCTTTGTTCCAATAGAGTAAGCATGACATTGGTTATTTGAAAATTGTTCGCCTGAATCCGGGGCGGGACTATTGCACTTGCGTAGCCTTCATTGGGCAACACCTGGTGCACTGCCCTTGGAGGAGGTGGGGGAGGGTTTGGAACGTTGTCATGAGGCGGGCGGCCTCTTCTTTATACTTAAGGTTCAAGATGAACCTCATCCACTTCATTTTCATCTACCTCCTCCCCCTGAGGAATATGTCCGAGGACCTCGTTAAGAGCCATTTGGTACCTAAAAGCATCTGACACACAAACATTAGAAAAATGGAAGGAAAGAAAAACAAAACACACAAATAGTTAGATATATAGCTAAGTCCGTCTAACTCCTCGACAACGGCGCCAAAAATTGATCGGGTCCAAGCCTGCACTACTATTGAGTAGCGAGGATGGTCGATGCAGTTTTACCCAACAAGGTCGGGATCGAATCCACAGGGAGTTAATTGATTTGGAATTAGGTTTATATCTAAGTCTAGATGCATGTTTTGTTCCTAATTACGCTTCCACATATTTTGGTTTTGATTCTACTTCTAATTCTATTCTATTGTATGCAATAATTAAAGCTAAGTACAATATTTTTGATGTTGGTTTTCAAGTGTTTAAAAGGACTAGGGTAGTGACTTCCGCCTAGGTGGACATCTAACTGGCAGCAAAAATCTAGGGCAAGCTTGATTAATTTGAGGTCGTAATATAGCTATCACACCCAAGTACTCACTCTATATCTCTCGATAGTTTGAGTGATTTTGCCCAATTTGGCTTTCTCAAGTCCAAATGGGTATTCATGCAAGTCATGCGATATTAGCTCAAGTCGGGTATTACTATCTCTAGGTTTAACCCTTTAATTAGGGCTATCAATTTCTTGAGTTCACCCCAATTCCTTGTTAGCCTAGTTTTCCCAAACTTAATCCTCTTTTCTCAAGAAGAGACCAAGTCATAAAGGCATGAATCAGTGTTTGCAATCACTAATTCTATAATTCTACCAAGAACTAGGCTAAATATCACTAACCCATAAACATTCAAGCCCTAAAATTCAGTACCCATTAAATACCCACACTAGGGTTGGGTTATAACCCTAGCTATGGGTCTAGCTACTCATAGCAATAGCAGAAATCAAAGATGAAAAGAAGATAAAATTCATAATACTAGATTAAAAGATGAAAATCTAATGTTATAAGGTGAATCTAACACAAAATTGCCTAAAAGGGAAGTTCCAGCCGTCTCACGTGCTCAGTAAAAATACACAACATAACCTAAAAATGACAAAAAGTTCTATTTATACTAAGCTAAAATTTCCGGACAAAAATATCCCTGCGGAGGTTACGCGACCGCGTAATTCTGACCGCGGCCGCACTCCGGCTTTAGTGGCCGTGTAATTATGATCGCGGTCCACGTTCTTCACTTCTGGATCTGGGTTTCGCGGACCGCATAATTTCTATCGTGGTCGCGTAGGAGACTTCCGCGGCCACATAATCTTGACGCGGACCGCACTTCTTATTTTTGCTTAAAATGTAAGCTCTCTCAACTTCAGCAACTACGGTCCATGTAATTCCAATTGCGGCCGCACAGGGACTTTCGCGGCCGCACCTTTTTGACGCGGTCTGCGTTCATATTTTAGCCCAAAAATCCATCTATCTGAATCTTCCTTTCGCGGACCTCGAAATAGTGCTCGCGACCACGTTGTAGCTTTCGCGGTTGCACAATATTTGTGCGGTCCGCATTTTACATCTTTTGGCCCAGTCTTATTTTTTTGGTTCAAGTTTTGACTCCTTTATGAGTTGATTATGGCTCCTTTGGCTCATTTTGAACAATCCTTGCAAGCAAGCATATTACATTAGTTTCCGGAAATACTTTCACGCATTTTTGGCCCTAAATACAAGTAAAAGAGAGCAAATAACAGGTTAAAATCCCTACTTATCAGCAATTAATCACAGAATTGAAGAAACAAATATATATTGGTGAATTATAATTAAGGTTAAGTGAACGTTAAATAACAATATTCATGGCTAAATCACAATCCTAGAACTATGGGTTTTAGCCACTTATGATAGTATCAAACAATTTCATAAGTGTTGGATAATTGAAAATACTAAGAAAAGATGTAGAAAGTTGAGATATCCTCGCTCCCGAATGTTTCTCGTCTATATTTTACTTTCAAAGTGGCCTCTCCCAAATGTCAACGAAGTAGAGAGAATTCTAGTTTATTACTCTGTATAGAATACAACCACAAACTAATTTCGTTCCACATTCGGACCACCATCCATAGAACAAGTCTTAAGAAGCAACCTAGGTACAAAATTTGGGAATTAGGGTATTTGGGAGGTGGGATGTTTATTATCATCTACCTATTAAAAGAAGAAGAAGAAGAAGAAGACGAAGAAGAAGAAGAAAACATACCTGTATGATTTAGGATGAGAGCAATAGAGGAGCTTGAGAAATTTGAGAGAGAGAAGGGAGAAGGGTCGCCGCAGAAAAGGGTTTGAGAGAGAGAGAGAGAGAGAGAGAGAGAGAGAGAGAGAGAGAGAGAGAGAGAGTTATGGGTGTTTGGGAGGGGAGTATGATAATTGAGTTTTGTTTTAATTTGAGTTGGGGATCGGTGTGGGTTATAATGTTAGTATAGATGGGTATATGGGTTGGGTTAATGGGTATGGGTATTAATCTAATAAATAGAAATAACAAAAAAAAAAAAAAATATATATATATATATATATATATATATATATATATATATATATATATATATATATATATAAAAACTTATTAAACTCGTGGTGGTGCCCAGTGCCCCACGCTAGGCCTGGTGTTGGGGGATTTTGACATTCTATAAATGGCGCCCCAAGTAGCGCGGGGCGCTGCCTGAGCACTATTTCGATATTTTTTTTTTATATATAATCATCCCGATCCCCCGAGCACTTTATATATCCAACTTACAAGTCTCACACTATTCTACTAATAATTTCTATGCCAACAAAGAAAATGCAAACTCTATTCTACTCTAACTAAGCTATGAAAACAATAAAAATTGGGTTGCCTCCCAACAAGCGCATGATTTACCGTCGCGGCACGATGCAGAACCTTGTTTACTCATCAACGAGTACTACTTTGGTCTCCTCACGATCAATGATTTCTTCCCAATAGTGCTTGACTTTGTGTCCATTTACTAAAAATTTCCTTTCACCATGTAAAGCGCGCAGCTCAATTGCACCATAAGGAGTGACTCTCACCACCTCAAATGGACCTGATCATCTCGATTTTAACTTCCGAGGAAATAGCTTGAGCCTAGAATTGAACAATAATACATGTTGGCCTAGTTCGAAGTGATGTGGCTTGATACGCTTGAATGCCATCTTTTTGTTTTTTCTTTGTAATGCTTAGCATTTCCATAAGAGTGTAGCTTGAACTCATCTAACTCATTCAACTGCAAGAGTCTTTTCTCGCCCGCGGCTTCAAGGTCCCTATTCAACGTTTTAATGGCCCAATATGCCTTGTGTTCAAGTTCAACAGGCAAGTGACATGCCTTCCCGTAGACAAGCTTATAAGGAGACGCCCTAATTGGCATTTTGTATGCAATTCTATATGTCCACAAGGCATCATCTAACTTTGCATCATAATCCTTCCTATTCATACTCACCGTCTTCTCCAATATTTGCTTTATTTCTCTGTTAGACATCTCAGCTTGTCCACTTGTTTGCGGATGATATGCCGTGGCAACTCTATGGCGGACTCCATATTTATCTAGAAGGTTATTCAACAACTGGTTGCAAAAATATGTCCCTTCATCACTAATCAAGGCACGTGGAGTCCCAAACCTCGAGAATATGTTCTTCTTCACAAACGCAGCTACCACCATGGCATCATTCGTTGGCAATGCGATCGCCTCTACCCATTTTGACACGTAGTCAACTGCTAGCAAGATGTATTTGTTTTTTCTGGACAATGGGAATGGTCCTATAAAATCTATCCCCCACACATCAAATATCTCGACCTCCAGGATGTTATTCAAAGGCATCTCATGCCTCAATATGATTGTTCATGTTCTTTGGTATTGGTCACACTTCTTAATAAATGCATGGGCATCCTTGAATAATATTGGCCAAAAGAACCCAGATTGTAATACCTTTGCAGCTATCCTATCGCCTCCATGATGGCCTCCATAAGATGATGCATGACAACCATACAACACTAATTCCGCCTCCTTTTCTAGAATACATATCCTCATCAACTGATCAGCACAATGTTTGTACAAGAATGGCTCATCTCAGTAGTAGAAGTTCACACCATGTAGAAACCTTTTTCTGGCTTCAGATTCAATTTCAGGAGGAAGTACCCCACTCACAAGATAATTCACATAGTTCGTGTATCATGGGGGATGGTCTTAGGTGATATCAAAAATGTTCTCATCAGGAAATGATTCTTTAATTTGTCCACCCTCATCCACGTGATCATGATTTTTCAGCCTTGATAAATGGTCAGCTACTTAGTTCTCTGTGCCCTTTCGATCTCATATTTCTACATCAAATTTCTGCAACAACAAAACCCAACGCATTAATCTAGCCTTGGATTCCTTTTTTTAAAATAGATACCCGATTGCTTCATGATCGGTATGGACTATGACTTTTGTTCCCACCAAGTATGTCCGAAATTTTTCAAAGGCCCACACAACGACTAATAACTTCTTTTCAGTGGTGGTGTAGTTCAGCTGTGCATCATCAAGAGTCTTACTCGCATAGTAAATGGAATAAAATATCGTGTCCTTCCTCTGGCCTAACACTACCCCGATAGCATGGTCACTTGCATAACACATAAGTTCAAATGGTAAGGACCAATCCGGTGCTGCAATAATTGGGGCAGCCACCAACTACTTTTTGAGCTCTTCAAATGCCTTCAGGCAGGCTTTATCAAAATTGAACGTTACATCCTTTTCAAGCAACCTACACAAAGGAGTAGCAATTTTTGAAAAATCCTTAATAAAGCATCTTTAGAATCAAGCATGTCCCAAGAAACTCCAGACACCCTTCACAGATATGGGTGGAGGTAATTTTTCAACCGCCTCCACCTTCACCTTATCAACTTCAATGCCGCTCCTTGACACTCAGTGGCCCAACACGATGCCTTCTTGTACCATAAAATGGTACTTTTCCCAATTCAACACTAGATTTGTTTCTTCACAACAGGCTAACACTTTGCTCAAATTCTTCAAACAGTCACCATAAGAAGACCCAAAGACTGAAAAATCACCCATAAAGACTTCCACAAATATTTCTACCATGTCGATAAAAATAGCTATCATGCACCTCTGGAAAGTGGCTGGTGCATTACAAAGACCAAACGGCATTCGCTTGAAGGCAAAAGTGCCATAAGGACAAGTAAAAAGTGTTCTTCTCCTGATCCTCTGGGCATATGACAATCTGATTGTACCCTGAATAACCATCAAGGAAGCAATAATATCCATGCTCCGCCAATCTGTCCAACATTTGATCAATGAATGGAAGTGGGAAGTGGTCCTTGCGGGTTGCTTTGTTGAGCCTTCTGTAATCAATGCAAACTCTCCACCCCATCACGGTGCGAGTAGGAATTAGCTCATTTTTCTCCTTCTCTACCACAATCATCCCTCCCCCCCCCCCCCCTTTTGGGTACACATTGCACGGGGCTTACCCAGTTGATGTTAGAGATATGAAAGATGATACTTGCATCAAGCCACTTAACTACTTCCTTCTTTACGACCTCTTTCATAATGGGATTTAATCTCTTTTGCTGCTCAACATTGGGGCGGTGTCCATCTTCCAGAAAGATTTTATGCATGAAAAACGATGGACTGATTCCCTTGATGTTAGCAAATGTCCACCCAATTGCTTTTTTATGCTCGCGAGGCACTCTGAGCAATTTTTCTTCTTGTACATTAGCCATGCTGGATGAGATAATCACTGGCAATGTCTCAGAGTTCCCCAAATAAGCATAGCGTAGATACGCCGGAAGGGGCTTAAGTTCTAGCTTTGGAGCTTCTTCATAGATGGATTAGGAGGGGTCAGAGTGACAGGCCTGTCCGACTCCTCAAATCTCCCAAACCCATGGACATAACTGCAAGACATGTCAAGTACTTGTTCAATTTATCCCATCATCTCATCTTCATTGTCTTCTCCATCACCAATCAAAGCTCATTCAAAAGGATCTATGGGGATCATATAAGGCACCAATGATGTAGCATTTCCACCTCAGAAATCATGGATAGCTCTTCATAGTGGGGTGTCAATCTGAGTGCTTTATACACATTGAATACTTCCACTCGATCACCTACTCACATCGTCATCTTTCCTTCGCATACATCAATAATAGATCGGCTTGTGGCTAAGAATGGACACCCCAAAATAAATGGGACTTCTTGATCAGGCTCGTAGTCCAAGATAATGAAATCAGCATGGAATATGAAAGAACCTATTTGAACTAACATATCTTCAATTACTCCTTCAGGATGAGCAAGGGGGCGATCGGCCAACTGAAAGATTACCCTTATTGGGTGCAGCTCATCCAACCCCAGCTGCCTGAACACATATAGCGGCATCAAATTGATGCTCGCTCCAAGATCACACAAAGCTCGCCCGACTGCATGCTTACCAATCGAAATTTGGATAGTGAAACTACCCGGATCTTTCAATTTCTGAGGTAGATTACTTTGAATTTTTGAGCTACATTCCTTCGTGAGTGCAACAGTCTCGAACTCGGTCAACCTCCTTTTATTTGCCACTATGTCCTTGATGTATTTAGTATATTTGGGCACTTCTTGCAGGATGTCTACCAGTGGAATATTGATTTGCACCTGCTTCAGCTGGCTTCTCTAACTCCTTTGATTCTTCTGATTTTGCCTCTATGGTGGCCGACTTCTCATTAAATGTCACATATTTTCTCTTTTTCGACTGGACTTCTTCTAACTGTCTACCATTCCTCAATGACACTGCATTAATAGAAGCTAGAATTTGAACATTTCTTAGCTGAGGCTATGAGATAAAGAGAAGTAAGGATGTCATAAGCTGATGTTCAGAACTTGAGATCGTAGCCATACTTTTCTTACCTGAAAAAGGTGAAATACAAGAAATGGTCCATAAAATGGAAGTAGTTGAGCTGGTTGTATCTGTCAAATTCCAATGGATATAAAGATGTTAGTTGGTCTTTTATCAATCTTTGCAAAGTAGCAGCTATGAAATTCAAGAAGATTAAGTTGGTGGATTTGAGGTCCTCAATAGAGATGGCAATGGGGCGGGGCAGGTTGAGATTGAACCGCCCCCGCCCCACCCTATTTCCATCTCTATAATTGAGGAGTATGCAGTAGTGAGGAGATGCGAATCCAAGATTTAAACTTTATGGGTTCAACTTTTAAGGTTTTTAGCATTGAACCCATTATATACTTAAAGTTATGGGTTCATATTTACTATTTTTACAATTATAATGAATTTTTACACATAAATTTTTACTCCGCATCGAAAGTTATATATTCAATTGGACCCCTTCCTAACAAACTACATCCGCCCCTGGCAGTGAGTTATTTTTTTTGTTTCCAATCTGTTGTCCGTTGTCCCTATTTTCGTAGGACTAAATCCGGATTCACGAAGTCCCTTTTGGTTTCTAATTTTTGTTGTCCGCTATCCATATTTTGGTAGAACTAAATCTGGATTCACGGTGAGAAGTCCCACACTGGAAGGTAAAACGCTTCATAACAAGGCGACTCAATACTTAGGACTCGAATCCGAAACCTTTGATTAAAAATAAAGGAGTGCTTACCACTCCATCGTAAACCTTATTGATATGATACAGTGGGCTCATGTTAGTAGTTCAGTTGTTTTCTTTTGGACTTTTTCAAATAGCTTATGTTCATGTTTGACATGGAACTGTTAAACTTAGACGTGGTAAAATTGCATCCTTTTTCCAACTTACAAAGGGGTGAAAATTGCATGTTTTACCAACTTCATAAAGCAGAGTTACTTCAGGAGACACCTTTTAAGTTTGTAAATTTATTCTCCTTTTGTGATCCTCCCTTTTATTTTCCATTCCAAATGTGTGAGTTCTCGGTCTGTGTTTTTTTAGTTACATTGGAAAAAATATAGTATAGTAAAATCAGAACTCAAAATACTATCATAAACCGAGTATATGATTATATTCCGAGGTCTGATTTGTAATTGGATTGTAATATTTTAGATTCAAAAATCCAAAATCTAAACCGAAATTTTGAAAATAAAATCCAAATGCCCACCCATATTCCAGTCCTTTAAAGAAAAGATTGAGAGTTGACCACTAGGTACTCAGTCATTTTTCTAATATTTGGACCATTTTGTGTTGAATTCTTCTTTTTTATTTAAATCAATGCCTCTTTCGTTAAGATTTCTTGCAAGGGACAAAATTCCAGAAGTTGGTGGCCTAGTGTTTCCTTCTTCTAGAATATTAAGCTAGATCGATGACATTGTCATTAAACTGTAAGAAAATCGAAACCCAAGGAATAAAAGGACTTTGATTAATGTGTCCAATAAAAGAGGAATTAGGTGGGGATTTTAAAGTATGATTCTTATATTCTCTGTTTCTTTATTCTGATTTCAGTTTGGTGTCTCTTTAGGGGTCGTCGTTCTTGGAGTTTCATAGTTAAACAGTTTAACGACTCACCAGTTCACAAAAGACACGACTGGGTTACGTTGGTCAAAACAAAGTTGCTACAGAAAGTAGTAATTACTACTCCTATTATTTTTATTTTTGACAAGTTGACTAAGTGTATACGGTCGAAATGGATTTCAGCCTTGGCATGTCCGGTACGGTTCGAAGGGTGATATATCGAGGTAAGATCCCGAAGGGGGCACGAACTAACCTAGAGCCCGGGGAAGCCGGCTCGTGTTGAGATCGATATCATAATCAAACTCGAACAAGAATTGAACTATGGCGCGGGTAGATCTATCGTGCTGATGATCCAAAAACCAACCTACATCGACCTGGAATCCATCCGAGGGCTCGAACCGGGATCGGGCTCGAACCAAGATCACGAGTTCGAACCGAAATCAAGCTCGGACCAAGATCGAGGATTCTAAGCAAGATCGAGCTCGCAGACAAAAGCCGTTGTAATCCCACTAGAGGGAATCTTGGCAGAAATTATGAAAAAGCTGATTTATCATGGGTCTCCCACTCAATGTTTATTTTATTATACTTGTAGCCAAACCCCTTCACTATAAAAGGGCTTGTTTATCATTCTTGGAGAGGATCCTCTTTCGGGGACTTAGACCGTCACAAACTGTATTATTTCTTCTAGGAGAAAAGAGTGATCTTTCTAGTTTCAGACATTGATTCTATTTTATCATAAATTCACTGTTCATAATTGATTTGCCTGGATTACGTTTTCTCCAACCTATATTAATCCTTTTATTTTATCTTAGCGTTCTGTATTAAGTCGTATCACATATCTTCGAAATCGCGTATAAATTCAACTCTATCCATTTATCGGGTAAACACTAAGCAACACTTACCACGTCTCGGCGATTGATTAGATTATGTAATAAGACCGTATTTCATCAATACAATTATAGTAATAGTTTTAACTACAGCAATCATCAATACAATTATATACATATTTGTTTTACTATCTGAACCGTGATATGATGAGACTGCAATATGCACACAAGTGAGTCCAATATGATTTAGCTTATATCATAGACATTGATACCAAAATATACAGTCACGTTTATCAAATAATTAGAGAGATAAATCGTTAATGGAAAGAGGAAATTTCGTATCAGAAGACTGGCATATGGCAGATAATTAGATGAACATTATTGACCGGTCTTTCCCAATATACGTCAATTCCTAATAGATTCATCAACCACGATTCATGCATCTTTTTTGGTTTTGTTGTTCGTTATTTATATTGAGGTCTGATTAAATTTGAATTCGCATCGGGAAGTCTCATATGGAGTAAAGTACTCCCTAACAAAGGCGATTTCATACTTAGAACTCGAACCTGAGACCTCTGGTTAATGATGAAGAAGTACTTACCACTAGCCAGAGGCGGATCCAGAATTTCAAGTGTATGAGTGCATTATCGTGAAGAGGTGAATCTAGAATTTATAATTCATGCATTTAACTTTAGGCTCTTATCGTTAACCCACTACATTTTTGAAATTATAAGTTCAAAATTATATTCTTTTTAAACTTTTAGTGTTTTTTACGTATATATCTATACCTCGTGCCGAAAACAAGACCGTCCAAAATGAGATTTGAACCGCCAATTTCACTCGTAGAGGTGCACCCAATAATTATTGTACCATATATGAGCCTTTCATCATGGGTGCACGAACATATGTTTAAATAATTTTGAAAAAATATAATAATATTATATATGATTTAGGGAAAGAAACATGGATTCATGTGAACCTATATCATAAGATCGACCAAGATACGTATTCATGTGAACCTATATCATAAGATCGACCTAGATACGTAGGCCCCGCACTCCACCACAACTTTTGTTAGTTGGATGCATGGATCTTTAAATGATACAATCATGACGAACCCAAAAACAAAAACAATTAATAGTAACATGACGTATCAGCAGAATACAGAAGTTGAATCCACAACTCCGAAAGGAAAAAAAGAAGAATTATTACTTTACTCAAAAGGATGATTTGTAGAAAAATAAATAAGTAGGGTTAGGTCAAGTTTGAGTGCTGTTTCAGATAGCTAGATGAAGAAGTCGACTGGAATTAGATATCTCCATATGCATGACACCTGCGAAAATGCCCATGCACGCATTATTTAATTATTGCATGCAATGTATCTTAATTTCCACCAGTTTTATGAAACTTGCTAAAGTGGAATTATAATACTTAGTCAAATAAAGCTGGGTCAACACGTCATTGCCTAGTATTCTTTCCTTTCTTTCCTTTTCTCTATTCCTCTCTTTTACTTTTAATATTCCACAATATATAATACTCTCTCCCTCTCTTGATTAAGCTTCAGTCATTGATAGAGAGGAATCTTAAAAATTGCTAGACTAAAGGAGAGGAAACGGGGATAGAAATTCAATTCCAGAGAAAAAAAATTAGTCACCCTCTTTTACTTGCATTTTTCATTTTCTACAAATTAAATCAAAGTACTCTCTTCATTTTAGTTGATACCATGTAGTACTATATAATTAACAGACGAAAATTAAAATAATTATAAAAATTAATTGGATAGATCAATACCATATTAAGATCTAATTAAATGGTTATTGAATTTAAATCGTTCGGGGATTTAATTTACAAAAACTTACAATTAAAGTAAAATTGTTAACAAACTGAATTTCCTTTATGAAAAAGTTCTATGAATGTCTAAACGAATGGAATATTTTTACCTTTTAAATTGTACTTCTTCTGGAAAGTTTTGCTTAAAAATTAATGAGACATCAAATCATCAATCGCTGGACGTACTTCTTACGTTATTTAACTGATTTGACCCTTTAAGGAAAGGGATTTCGGTTAGATAACTTCAATTTTATGGTCCTTCACTTTCTTTATATATATAATAATAATAATCTAACCGCGAATCAGAAATACTATCTTCTTGAGAAAAAGAAATAGTACAGAATCATCTATGTGTATATAAAACTCACAATTATTAAAAAGAAAAAAAAACATAATTTTAATCATGAATATTAATAATTTCCCAATGTTTCTCACATGATTAATTTTCTCTTAATTAGAAGAACATTTCTTATTGTTATAAGAAAAATCAAATTATGGTGGTTGTCTACTCTTCCTTCATGATCTTCTTAAATGCTTAATGACATATTCAATGATATATTTCTATGATTAATGACATATTCAATGACATATTTTTCTTTACTTTTCATGCCTATATAAAGGTCTTGTAATAGATAGGAAGAAACACACAATTGAAGAAGAAATAAGAATCTCTCCTCTCTTTCTCTCTATATCTCTTAGCTTGTTTTTTCTTGTTCTATATTGTTACTTTGAGCTATATTTTATAACACGTTATCAACACGAAGTCTCTAACCTCAAGGTTGAATTCCACTTCTGTGTTACTCCAAGCTTTAAACCAGATAAGTTTATACCAATATTTGGAATAAGCAATGGTCTGGTTATTAGAAAATTAGTATTTATGTGGCTGCTAAGGATGTCACCTTATTAAATTTTCATGAACTAAATAATAGGTGGCATGCGGTATACTAAATAATCTACAAAATTAAAATTATACTTTATTATGTATGCTTATGGTTTTACCTTATAATACGATTTTAGTATGCCTAGTATAATGAATATACATTAGTTTACTATCAAATATAATATAATAATAATAATACTCGTAACTATTTTATTTTAATAAGATAAAATATTAGTACAAGAAGTATGTACTACACCAAATTTTTCATTGATGACAGTTCTTATCAAATTAACATGTTGAATCATTTCTATATGGAAAGCATATAGTAGCAGATAGTAAACAAAGATTTGTCCCCTATTTATTTTTTTGATTCCCTAATTAACTTAAAGGTTCTGCTATATCTCTTTGTTTTTCTAGAGAGCATAATACTTAGTTTCCACAAAAGTACATGGTAACTAGTAGTACTATATTATTTTATTTGATACATCATTTTTCTTTAATGTTCTGGTCATATCACTTTCATCTTGAAGTAAGCTTATTGCAGCAAAGACCACATGTGAATTTTTAATATTATTTTATATTTTTATATATCAGTTTGACACTAATTACTTAGCTGATTTGAGTAAACAAAAGTCTATTGTTGAGAATTAT
The DNA here is from genome assembly GCF_000390325.3 of Nicotiana tomentosiformis. Classification (NCBI taxonomy): domain Eukaryota; kingdom Viridiplantae; phylum Streptophyta; class Magnoliopsida; order Solanales; family Solanaceae; genus Nicotiana; species Nicotiana tomentosiformis. Next base: position 11,455,403 of record NC_090818.1, read on the forward strand.
ATCCAAATGACATTATAAAGAGTTTAACTCAAGAGATAAGTATTTCTTTCGTATTTGAAATTATTTTTATCCTTTGCTATTAATGTTATCAACTTCAATGAGTTCAAGTCGCAATGCACCATGAGTGCAAGACATCAGGATCAAGTCCTGATGCTCCATGATGATAAGAGTTGGGTTTGAGTCCCAATTCATTATGGCCTAACATGCCTTTATATTTTTAAGACTTTGGGTTTAAGTCCCACTATACCATATTGATGATATAATTATGACTAAAGAAAAATAATATATTTTTCATAAAAATGCATGAATATTGTCCCACTTGATTTGCTCCATTCTTGAAGTGAATGTGGTAGTGGCGCATAATTAGTTTAAATGAAGATAAGTGGATGAATAATAAATATAGGAGGTCCAAAGATCAAAATAATAATAATCATCACTATGAGGAGAACAATAAGGGTTCTCAAAATAGTCCTTCAAAATGTGAAGGCAATGTTTACCATCAAATTGGTATGAAAAAAATAAAGCACGCCGATGATTATAATCCATTCCTTGAAAATAATGTGACTCGTGATAAGCATTGAGAATGAAACCCATTCCTAAAGGTGAATGTGGCAATATGTGATAAAAGTAATGAATAAAGACATGCAATGCATGTGTAACACCCCGAAAAATTTCTAAGCATTTTAAGACCATTAAGAAGATTGGCGGGTACTAATTATATCAATTCGGGTATCAACAAGACCGATAATTTGAATGATATCAATTGACCATGATAATATAGGTATGAGGTGCATTAATAATGGTTTAGGGTCTAAGAAGAGCCCTAAGGCTAAGTCAAGTTGAAAATTATATGATGGGATAAAGTTTCAAGTGAGTTTGCACAAGATCTAATTTCAAACGAGCATAACTCTCACAATATGAAGAGTTATATTCTGTATAACCTATCAAATTAAAGCCATTTGAGTCTAGTTTCTAACGCACTAAACCGTTTATCATTTGGATATGTATACAGAAAGGTATGGCCATTTTACTGGACCTGTGTCATATGCGCGCCCAGATGCGCGGCCGCGCATATTTGAGACTTTCTGCCTCAGGTGCGCGGCCGGATGCGCGGCCACTTGCCCAGGTGCACGGCCGCGCACGTAGGATTCCATTAAATAACTCCAAGGACGGGTAGAGAGAGGGGCTAAGTCATTTCTGCAAGACTAGGGCTTTCTCTCCATCACCCATCCGGCCAAGGCTTCCAATACACACCTAAGGTAAATTTTAAGTGTGTTTTTATGATGATTTCACTTCTCAATCACTAGTTACAACAACGTTTTGATTGGTTTCTTCAAAATCTCAAGAACACCCCAAAAGTTGTCTTTCAAGATTTGGTCTACAATAGGTATGTCTACTACCTCTAACTAATTTATGGTGATTAATTATATACGAAATATGTGTTAGGACTTGTGGGATGGTGATTGGAAGCAACAAGTGCCCAACCTAGGTGTGTTGGTATTGTAGAGATTGTAAAATGAATTAATTGATAAGATTTGTGGGTTGGGAGTGAATTGTTGGGCATGCATGTGCTAAGGATGACCTAGAGACGATTGTGAGGTCAATCATTTGTGTGGAAGGTGATTGTTAGGTGAGAAAATTTCATTGAAGGAGGTTGTAGAAAAATATGCACATTAGATGTTTGATAAAATGTCTAAATGACTTAAAGTATAGAAATCTTGCTAATATTGGCGCAATTGTTTTGCATTGTTGTAGATTGAAATTTGTTTAGTGTGGTGGACCATCGTAGTATTATGAAGGGGCGAATTTCAGATTTGAGCATTCCGGAGGTGGCTTCACTCGCGAAGATTATTTAAAGTATCGGTTTAGTTTCGTCGAGGTAAGTATCTTGCCTAACCTTGAGTGGGGGAATTACCCCTTAGGCATCGAGTCTTATGTGCCATTTGTGAAATGTGAAAAAGCCGTGTACGTGAGGTGACGAGTACGTACTCGGGCTTATATGTGCAAAATATATTAGGTTAAATTCTTAGGCATATTGTGTAGTAAATTGGATAATTGTTGGAATTTATTAAATCTTCTATTTGCCATGCCTCAATTCGTGTTTTTGAATTTATTTTTGTATGATAATTTGATGTGATTATTACTTGTATATTTATGTGGATTCCGTGAATTTGATATTTCTTGGAATTTAATTTCATTATGAATTTTTCATCTCAAATAATTAATTAAAACCGCTTAAGAAGAAGTGTTAATATAATTATCAAAATTTGGATTAATGAAGGCGTTGTCCTATGCTGATTATTTTCTATCTCTATTGATTGTTTTTGAGGTTTTATACACATTGTGTGGAGCCTTGGGCTATTTGTTGTGAAATTAATTAATTTTGTTATATCTTTGGAATATGTTGTGGCCATTGAGCAAATCGTGATATGAATTGATTTTGTTATGTTACCGTGATAATATTTCGTGCAAATTATTGTGTTATTTGAGTTATTATTTTGAGGATATAAGGGTGGCATTCCACTGTTGATATTATATGGGTATAAGGGTGGCATTCCACTGTTTTTATGTGTGTTGGAATATTATTTGTCGGAGCGATAAGGGTGGTTATAGGAGAGATAAGGGTGGCAATAGGAGAGATAAGGGTGACTATTGATATTGAGGGATAAGGGAGGCTATTATAGGAGTGATAAGGGTGGCTATAGGAGAGATAAGGGTGGCTATTGTCAGGGATGATATGTGATGATGTGGAGTTATTGTGTTGGTAATTTTTATGTGATGATGTGGGGTTATTGCGTTGGTAATTTTCATGTGATGTTGTGATTTTTCTTGTGTTTATTTTTATATCTTGTGCAACTTGTCTTATTATTTCGATAAACTTGATAATAGTATGATCTATATTGAAACTTAGAGCATGTGGCTATTGCTAGATGGATTATGTTTTTATGGGATCGGGTTGCATGCCGCAACGTGTATGATTAATGTTATATGGGATCGGGTTGCACACTGCAACAAATATGAAATGTGGGCACGAGGTGCCGGAAAAATATGATGATGATATTGGCACGTGAGTTGTCCGTGCGATTGTGATAGAGATATTAGCACGAGGTGCCGTGAAAATATGAAAGTGGACTGAGACCCGTATTTTATGATTATGAGATGAGGTGTCACAAGGTAACTTTTATTTGAAAGGATTATATTCAAAATATTATTGGAAAGAATTATATTCGATAGACATTTATTTGAAAGAATTATATTTGAAGGATATTATTTGAAATACTTTTATTCGAAAGATATTTATTTGAGGAAGTTATATTCGAAAGAGATTTATTTGAAAGAATTATATTTGAAAGATATTTATTTGAGGAAATTATATTTGAAAGAGATTTATTTGAAAGAATTATATTTAAAAGATATTTATTTGAGGGAATTATATTTTAAAGAGATTTATTGGAAGAATTATATGTGAAAGATATTTATTTGAAGGACTTGATTTAATTGGGTATGCTTGTATTTATTATTTGTTGAGCAATATTAATGGCGTTCTTGTTGCCCTCATGTACATATGACTGACTGATTTGTATTGCCCTTATTGTTATTTGTTTCCTATTATTTTGTATACCATATTGCACAGGTTATTAGACTAGTGAGTGTCTTGAATGTACCTCGTCTCTACTCCACTGAGGTTAGTCTTGATACTTACTGGGTACCGACCGTGGTGTACTCATACTACACTTCTGCACATTTTTGTGCAGATCCAGGTATTGAAGCTATTGGACTCGGACAGAGTTAAAGTGGAATCGTAAGGATTCGAGGTAGAGCTGCTTGGTCGTCATAGTTCCTTGGAGTCTTTCCATTTTATTGTACTGTTAATTATTATTCAAAAAGTATTGAGTATTAGATCCTTGAGATCATTCCATGTATTCAGATAGAGTTCGTGACTCAGTATTACCAGCCTTGGGAGGTTTTCATATTTGTTTCCACTGTGGGTTTCGATTATCTATTTTAAAAATAAATGGCTTGACATATAATTATAATCGGCTTACCTAGTCTTAGAGACTAAGTGCCATCACGACGCCTGAGGTGGGATTTTGGGTCATGACAGCATGATTAGATGAATACCACACAACTCACCTCTAAGGGAGGTTTGAGTGAAATAAAGAGAATAAATATTATTGTGTGGTTACATGAATATGTCATTAGTCGCATACATGTGATACGTCAAAAAATATTTTGTTGTGCCTTATAAAATGTTATTAAAGGTAAAATTAAAGCAAAAAATTATTTTGTTTATGATGATTTTGACCATGACAATTTATTATGATATAATTTTCTCCGTGAAGGAGACATTTATCATATGAATGGTGTGACAAAAAATTTTGTAGTACAAAAGTTGTTAAGAGCTCCGGAAAAATTAATTTGTTACTACTCGGATGAATAAAATTCTTCACGATATTGATATTGTAAAGTCTCAAAAGAAACCTTTTGAGTTTCAAATGTATAAGTCAAAGTGGTTGGCATATTGAGACTATAAATGAAATGAATATTGAATATCTTCATGTTTCTATAATCATAACGGGTAAATATGAAAGATTACCCGATTTTCTTTTTATTTGTACTATACAAATATAAGCATGATGATAGAATCATATATCACAAGTAAACTAGAGGTTTACTGAAACAAATATTAGTTGGCATGACCGGTTGACCATCTCGGTTCAATTATGATGCGAAAAATTAATTGAGAATTACATTGGCATATATTGAAGAAATATAAGATTCTTCAAGAATTCTCTTGTGCTGCTTATTCTCATGATATACCAGTTAAGGTTGGGATTGAATCCCTTGATTTCTGAAACGAATAAAAGGTGATAAATATATGGGCTCAATCACCTGCCATGTGGACCGTTTACTATTATATGATTTTAATAGATTCATCTATTCTATGGTCACATGTGCATTTGTTATCAACTTGCAGTTTGGCTTTTGCAAGATTGATTGCTCAAATTATTAGAGCACAGTTCCAGAATATAAATTATAATAATTTATCTTGATAATACTGGTTTAAATCCAAGTTGGTTTAGCAGAAATTGTATGCCTCCAATTATAGCTAAACCATTGGTTATGAGAAGAAAACTGCCAAAATAAAATTTGGTATGTGATATATTATTTAATATACAACATCACTTATACACATCTAGATAAGTTATGATAAGTTCTCCCTATCACAATCGGTTCAGGGTCAGTGTCACAACCCAAAATCCCGCTACAGGCATCGTGATGGAACTTAGTCTCTAAGACTAGGTAAGTCGATTTTATAACAATTCAAGCCATTTTAAAAAATAAAATAGAAACTAACAATGAAATAGTTACAAACTAGCTCCCAAGACTGGTAATACTAAGTCATGAACTCTAACTGAATACATGAAATGATCTCAAGGATCGAATACTCAATATTGTTTGAATAATAAATAACAGTACAATAAAAGGGAAAGACTCCAAGGAACTACGACGACCAAGCAGCTCTACCTTGAATCCTTGCGATCCCACTCTAACTCTGTTCAAGTCCGATATCTCCAATACTTGGCTCTGCACAAAAATGTGCAGAAGTGTAGTATGAGTACATCACAGTCGATACCCAGTAAGTATCAAGACTAACCTCAGTGGAGTAGAGACGAGGTACAGTCAAGACATCACTAGTCTAATAACTTGTGCAATATAGTATACAAAATAATAGGAAACAAATAACAATAAGGGCAACACAAATCAACCAGCGATATTCTCGACATGGCAACAAGAACACTATTAATATTGCTCAACAAATAATAAATACAAGTACGCTCAATTAAATCAAGTTCTTCAAATAAATATCTTTCACATATAATTATTCCAAATAATCTTTCAAATATAATTTCCTCAAATAAATACCTTTCAAATATAATTCTTTCAATGAATCTTTTTCAAATATAGTTTCCTCCGAATACTACTTTTTGAATAAAATCCTTCCAAATAAATATTTTGAATATAATTCTTTCAATTAAAAGTCACCATGTGACACCCCATTTCATAATCATAAAAATATGGGTCTCAACCCTTTTTTATATTTTTCGTAAACACGGGTCTCCACCCACTTTCATATTTTTCATGGAACTTCGTGTCCATAATTAAATCATCATATTTCCCCAGCACCTCGTGCCCATTTTTCATATCATATCTGCACGGACAGTTCACGTGCCAATAATAAAACCATCATATTTTCCCCGGCACTTCGTGCCCACGTTTCATATCTCAACTGCACGGACAATTCATGTGCCGATATCATCATTATTTACTCACGACACCTCGTGCCCGCATTTGTTTTTATAATCCACCTGGCAATAGCCACAGGCTCCCAAATTTCAACATAAATCAGACTATTATCAATTTACCAACAACACGTCAAATTGCACAAGCTATAAAAATAAATACAAGAAAAATCATAACATCACATAAAAATCACCAATGCAACCACTTCATATCATCCCTGACAATAGCCACCCTTATCTCTCTTATAGCCACCCTTATCACTCTGCCCTGAGAATATCAATAGCCACCCTTATCGCTACTATAGCCACCCTTATCACTCTTATAATAGCCTCCCTTATACCTCCGCCCTGACAATATCAATAGCCACCCTTATCGCTCCTATAGTCACCCTTATACCCACATAATATCTACAGGGGAACGCCACCCTTATATCCTCAAAATAACAACTCACACAGCACAATAATTTATACGGAAAAATTATCACGGTAACATAATAAAATCATATCACAAATCAACCTCCAAATCTTAAATTTAAACCAAGAGGGTTTACTAAATTTTTCAACTTAATTCACCCATTAAATGATGGATTCAAAGAAATAATCATGGAAATAAATTAAAACTGGATAAGAATCGCTTACCTCAAACACTCACGCAAGAATCTCTCCAAAAATCACCTTCTACCAAACTCCCAATTTGATTTTGTGTTATGAACTCAAAACCTCCATTTTGGAACTTTTAATTCTGCCCGGAAGTGCCTTCATCGCGTTTGACAAAACATGTGCTGCCAAGATTCCTTTGTCGCGTTCGCGATATCCTCATCGCGTTCGCGATGCCTTCCGACCTCTGCCCTTCGCTTTCGCGAGACACGAGTCACGTTAGTGAAGGCTTAATGCTAGGCAGGCCCCCAACTCCCCTTCCTCTTCGCGTTCGCATTTGCCCACTTGCGTTCGCGTAGGCTTTCCTCAGGTCCCTTCTTCGCCTTCATGTCTTCTTCATCGCGTTCGCGATGGGCAAATCCCAGCCGTCCAAAAATCCTTATTCGCGAATGCATAAGACCCTTCGCGTTCGCGAAGAACAATACCAGATATCAGTTCCAGCAGTTGCAAAACAAGGAAAAATGACACGAAACCATTCTGGAACTCACCCGAGCCCCCCGGGATCTAACCAAACATACCATCAAGTCCCAAAATATCATACGAACTAAGTCAAACCTTCAAATCACCTCAAACAACTCTAAAACTAACAATTATACCCCAATTCAAGCCTAATGAACTTTGAAATTTCAAATTCTATATCTTGTGCCGAAACACATCAAATCAATCTGGAATGACTTCAAATTTTGCACTCAAGTCATAATTGTCATAACGAAGCTATTCCAATTTTCAGAATTGGATTCCGGCCCCGATATCAAAAAGTCAACCCCCCGGTAAAACTTTCCAAAAATTCATCTTTCGTCATTTCAAGCCTAATTCCACTACAGACCTCTAAATAATTTTTCGAACACGCTCCTAAGTCCATAATCACCATACGGAGCTAGTGACATAATCAAAATTCCATTCCAGAGTCATTTGCTCTAAAGTCAACTATTCGGTCAACCCTTTCTATTTAAGCTTCTTTTAATTTAATTCTGAATCTTCAGTAAATCAAACTCGACCACACCCACGGGTCATAATACATATTTCAAATCTGCTCGAGACCTTAAGTCACTGAACGGGGCGTTAATTCTTAAAATAATAAGTCGGGTCGTTACATTCTCCACCTATTAAACATACGTTCGTCCCTTGAAGTCTTTTCATTTTATTGTATTATTAATTTTTAATTGAATAGTATTGTATATTCGGTCCTCGTGATCATTCCAGGTATTCATTTAGAGTTCGTGACTCAGTACTATCAGTCTTGGGAGGTTGTATGTTCATATTCATTCCGCTGTTAGTTTTGGTTACTTATTTAATAAAAACAAAATAAAATAAAAAAAATGACTTCAAAATGTAATAGAAATCGACTTACCTAGTCTTAGAGACTAGGTATCAACACGACGCCTGTGGTGGGATTTTGGGTCGTGACACATATTTTTCGTAAACACGGGTCTCAGCCCACTTTCATATTTTTCACGGCACTTTGTGCCCATAATTAAATCATCATATTTTCCCGGCACCCCGTGCCCATTTTTCATATCACATCTGCACTGACAGTTCACGTGCCAATAATAAAACCATCATATTTTCCCCGGTACTTCGTGCCCACGTTTCATATCTCAACTGCACGGACAATTCATGTTCCAATATCATCATTATTTACTCACGACACCTCGTGCCCACATTTCTTTTCATAATCCACCCGGCAATATCCACAGGCTACCAAATTTCAACATAAATCAGAATATTATCAATTTACCAACAATAAGACAAATTGCACAAGGTATAAAAATAAACACAAGAAAAATCACAACATCACATAAAAATCACCAATGCAGCCACTCCACATCATCACATATCATCCCTGACAATAGCCACCCTTATCTGTCTTATAGCCACCCTTATCACTCTACCCTGACAATATCAATAGCCACCCTTATCGCTCCTATAGCCACCATTATCACTCCTATAATAGCCACCCTTATCCCTCTGCCCTGTCAATATCAATAGCCACCCTTATCGTTCATATAGCCACCCTTATACCCACATAATATCAACAGTGGAATGCCACCCTTATATCCTCAAAATAACAACTCACACAATACAACAATTTACACGAAAAAATTATCACGACAACATAATATAATCAATTCATATCACAATTTGCCCAATAGCCACAATAAATTCCCAAGAATATAACAAATCAATTAATTTTAAAACAAATAGCCGAAGGCTCCACACAATGTGTATAAGACCTCAAAACAATCAACATAGATAGAAATTACTTAGCATAGGGCAACGCCTTCATTAATCCAAATTCCCAATAATTATATAAACACCTCTTCTAAAGCTCATTTAATTAATTATTTACAGAGAAAAAATCCATAATGAGATGAAATTCCAAGAAATATCAAACCAACAAACTCGCGAAATTACATAAATATTCAACTAACAATCACATCAAATTGTCATATAAAAACAAATTCGACAAATAAGGATTTAGGCATGGCAAATAAATGATTTAATAAATGCTAATGATTATCTAATTTACTACACAATAATGCTTAAGACTTTAACCCAATAAAATTTGCACATATAAGTCCGAGTACGTACTCGTCACCTGGCATACACGACTTTTCATATTTTTACAAATGGCACATAAGACTCGATGCCTAAAGGGTAATTCCTCCACTCGAAGTTAGGCAAGATACTTACCTTTTTTTTTAAGTTATGCCGATATTCCAAAATTGCCTTCTTGCTTGAATTGACCTCTGGGCCGCTCAAATCTATCCAAATTAATTGTATAACTTTATTAAAATTCATCGGAAACAATTCTGAATAATAATACGTCGACTTAAAAATTTATTCCAAAAAGTCAACAAAAGACAACACGTGACCCGCATCTCAGAACTTGACATAATTTTCACAAAATCCGAACACCCATTCCGATACGAGTTCAACCATACCAATTTTATCGAATTCCAATAACAAATCAACTCCAAATCTTAAATTTAAACCAAGAGGGTTTTCTAAAATTTTCAACCCTATTAAATGATGGATTCAAAGACATAATCATGCAAATTAATCAAAACTGGATACGAATCACTTACCCAAACACCCACGCAAGAATCTCTCCAAATATTGCCTTCTACCGAGCTCCCAATTTGATTTTGTGTTATGAACTCAAAACCCCCATTTTGGAACTTTTATTTCTCCCCAGAAATGCCTTGATCGTGTTCGCGACCATAGCTTCGCGTTCGCGAAGCACAAAAACTGCGCTGCCAAGATTCCTTCTTCGCGTTCGTGATATCCTCATCGCGTTCGTGGTGCCTTCCGACCTCTGCCCTTTGCGTTCGCGAGGCACGAGTCACGTTCGCGAAGGCTTAACGCCAGGCAGGCCCTGTAATGACCCGACTTGTCGTTTTAAGAATTTATGTCCCGTTCAATGACTTAAGGTCTCGGACAGCTTCGTAATATGTATTATGACCTGGGGATGTGGTCGAGTTTGATTTACTAAAGATTTGGAATTTAATTAAACGAACAATCCTTAATTTGAAGCTTAAATGGAAAGAGTTGACCGAAAAGTTGACTTTTGAGAAAACGACTCCGGAATGAAATTTTGATGCTGTAAATAGCTCTGTATGATGATTTTGGACTTAGGAGCGTGTCGAAAAAATTATTTGGAGGTCTGTAGTGGAATAAAGCTTGAAATGCTGAGAGTTGAATTTTTAGGAAGTATGACTTGGGGGTTGACTTTTTGATATCGGGGTCGAAATATTATTCTGAAAATTTGAATAGCTTCTTTATGTCATTTATGATTTGTGTGCAAAATTTGAAGTCATTCCGGATTGATTTGATATGTTTCGACACAAGATATAAAATTTGAAAGTTTAAAGTTCATAGATTTTGATTTGAGGTGCGATTCGTCATTTTGAAGTTGTTTGATATGATTTGAGGGCTCGAGTAGGTCCGTGTTATGTTATGAAACTTGTTGGTATGTTCGGACGGGGTCCCGAGGGCCTCAGGTGAGTTTCGGATGCTTAACGAGTCGAATTTGGATTTGGAGGAGGGAGCTGAAGTAGCTGGGCTGCTGGTGTGATCGCACCTGCATGAAAAAGGGCCGCAGGTGCAAGCTCGCGGATGCGAGAAATGAGTCGCGGAAGCGGAAAATTCATGGGCTAGACAGGCACCGCGGGTGCGAAAAATTTGCCGCGGGTGCGAAAAATTGGCCGCGGATGCGAAGGCCGCGTGTGCGAAAAATTCGCCACGGATGCGAAGGCCGCGGGTGCGAAACATTTATTGTAGGTGCGAAGCCGCAGGTGCGAAGAAATCACCGCGGATGCGAAAACCCCTGGGCAATACAAAAACAGAGGGGTTCCGAGCTTTTGCCATTTTTGGGCATTTCAAGCTCGGGTTGGGTGATGTTTGAGCAAGGTTTTCAAGGAAAAACTTGAGGTAAGTCCCTTGTGATCATTTCTACTCTATAATATTGAATTATCATCGAATAATCTGATTAGATTACATGTTTTTGAGGTATAGATCGGGGGTTTAAACTTAGGGATTTGAAAACGAAAAAGTAAAATTTGGAGGTCGAGTTGTTATTGGAATTCGATAAAAATGGTATGGTTGAACTCGTATCGGAATGGGTGTTCGGATTTCATGAAAACATTTTCGAGTTCCGAGGGGCGGGCCCCGCGTTGACTTTTGTTGACTTTTTGGAATAAAATTTTAAGTTGGCGCATTATTATCTGGAATTGTTTCCGATGAATTTTAATGAAGTTACACAATTAATTTGAATAGATTTGAGCTGTCCGGAGGTCAATTCAAGCAAGAAGGCTATTTTGGAATATCGGCCTAACTTCAAAAAGGTAAGTTTCTTGCTTAACCTCGAGTGGTGGAATTACCCCTTAGGCATTGAGTCTTATGTGCCATTTGTGAAATGTGAAAAGCCGTGTACGCGAGGTGACAAGTACGTACTCGGGATATACGTGCAAAAAAATTCATTGAATTAAAATCTTAGGCATTTTTGTGTAGTAAATTGGGAAATTATAGAAAATTATTAAATCATCTGTTTGCCATGCCTAAATCCTTATTGTTGAATTTGTTTTTATATGATAATTTGATGTGATTGTTACTTGAAATATTTATGAAATTTCGTGAGTATTGTTGGTTTAATATTTCTTGGAAATTAATTCCAATATGAATTTTCCTCTGCAAATAATTAATTAAATGAGCTTAAGAAGAGGTGTTTATATAATTATTGAAAATTTGAATTTAATGAAGACTTTGCTTTATGTTGAGTAATTTCTATCTCCATTGATTGTTTTTGGGTGTTATATACATTGTGTGGAGCCTTGAGCTATTTGTTGTGAAATTAATTGATTTTGTCATATCTTTGGAATTTGGTTGTGACCATTGGGTAAATTGTGATATTAATTGATTTTATTATGTTGCTGTGATAATTTCCCGTGTAAATTATTGTGTTGTGTGAGTTGTTATTTTGGGGAGATAAGGGTGGAATTTCACCGTTGATATTATGTGGTTATAAAGGTGGCATTTCACTGTTGTGTTTGTTGGAATATTATCTGGGCGGAGCGATAAGGGTGGCAATAAGAGCGATAAGGGTGGCTATTGTCAGGGACTATATGTGATGATGTGGGGTTGTGGTGTTGACAATTTTCATGTGATGTTGTGATTTTCTTGTGTTTATTTTTATACCTTGTGCAACTTATCTTGTTGTTAGTAAATTGATAATAATCTGATTTATGTTGAAATTGGGAGCATGTGGCTATTGCCAGACGGTTTATAAAATGAAATGTGGGCACGAGGTGCCGTGAATTATGATATGAAATGGGGATATTGGCACGTGAATTGTCCGTGCAGTTGTGATATAAAATGTCGGCACGAGGTGCTGTGATGAAATGATAATGATATTTGGCACGTGAATTATCCGTACAGTTGTAATATGAAATGAGGACACGAGGTGCCTGGCAGATATGATGATTTAATTATGGGCACGAGGTGCCGTTGAAATATGAAAATGGGCTGAGACTCATATTTACGAAAAATATGAAAATGAGCTGAGACCCGTATTTTGATGATTTTGAAATGAGGTGTCATATGGTGACTTTTTAATTGAAAGAATTATATTCAAAATATTTATTTGGAAGGATTTTTACTTAGAAAGTATTATATAAAAGAATTGTATTTTGAAAGATATTTATTTGAGGAAATTGTATGTGAAAAGATTTATTGAAAGAATTATATTTGAAAAATAATTATTTGAGAAAATTATATTTGAAAGAGAGTTATCTGGAAGAACTATGTGAAAGACATTTATTTGAAGGACTTGATTTAGTTGAGTGTAATTGTGTTTATTAATTGTTGAGTGATATTAATGGTATTCTTGTTGTCTGTTGTGCATATCATTGGTTGTTTTATCCTGCCTTTATGATTATTTGTTTCATATTATTTTGTATATTATATTGCACAGGTTATTAGACTAGTGAGTGTCTTGACTGTACCTCGTCTCTACTCCATTGAGGTTAGTCTTGATACTTACTGGGCACCGTTGTGGTGTGCTCACTCTACACTTGTGCACATTTTTGTGCAGAGCCAGGTATTGAAGATAACGGACTTGAGCAAAGTTAAAGAGGGATCGTAAGGATTCAAGGTAGAGCTGCTTGGTTGTCGCAGTCCCTTGGAGCCTTTTCATTTCATTGTACTGTTAAATTATAATCAAACAGTATTGTAAATTCGGTCCTCGTGATCATTCTATGTCTTCAATTAGGGTTCGTGACTCAGTACTACCAGTCTTGGGAGGTTGTATATTGTAATTATTTCCGCTGTTAGTTTTGATTATTTATTTAATTCAAAAAAAAAAGTGGCTTCAAAAAATGCAATGGAAATTGGCTTACCTAGTCTTAGAGACTAGGTGCCATCACGACTCATGTGGTGGGATTTTGGATCGTGACAGGCCCCCAACTCCCCTTCCTTTTCGCGTTCGCGTCTGCCCACTCGCGTTCGCGTAGGCTTTCCTCAACTCCCTTCTTCGCGTTCGCATCTTCTTCATCGTGTTCGTGATGGGCAAATCCCAGCCGTCCAAAAATCCTTCTTCACGAACACGTGAGACCCTTTGCGTTCGCGAAGAACAATACCATATATCAGTTCCAGCAGTTACAAAATAAGGAAAAATAATCTGAAACTATCCCGGAACTCACCCGAGCTCCCCGGGACCTCAACCAAACATACCATCAAGTCCCAAAATATCATATGAACTTAGTCGAACCTTCAAATCACCTCAAAAAACTCTAAAACTACGAATCATACCCCAATTCAAGCCTAATGAACTTTGAAGTTTCAAATTCTATATCTTGTGCCGAAACACATCAAATCAATTCGGAATGACTTCAAATTTTGCACACAAGTCATAATTGACATAACAAACCTATTCAAATTTCCAGAATCGGATTCCGGCCCCGATATAAAAAAGTCACCCCCCCCCCGGGTCAAACTTCCCAAAAATTCATCTTTCGTCATTTCAAGCCTAATTCCACTACAGACCTCCAAATAATTTTTCGAACACACTCCTAAGTCTATAATCATCATACGGATCTATTGACATCATCAAAATTTTATTCCAGAGTAGTTTTCTCAAAAGTCAACTCTCCGGTCAACTCTTTTCATTTAAGCTTCTAAATAAGGATTGTTCTTTTAATTTAATTCTGAATCTTCACTAAATCAAACTCGACCACACCCGTGGGTCATAATACATATTGCAAAGCTTCTCGAGACCTTAAGTAACTGAATGGGGCATTAATTCTTAAAATGACAAGTCGGGTCGTTATTGTTAGGAACCAAATAATTTTCATCTAGAAATATGAATGTGCTATATGATTTAATTGTGCCACCACAAAGCACAATGACGACTTGTGTCGCAAGAAGATTTGTAAATATCCTGGCATTGATTATATAGAGACATGTTCTCCTGTGGTGGATGTAGTCATTTCAGTTTTTAATCTGGCAATACATAAAAAACTTGATATGCGTATAATGAAAATCATTGAAGGATTTAAATTGTTCTAAAGCATATTAAGGTTTCCAAAAAATTTATTAAATAAAGCTTCAAAAATTCTTATACGGATTGAAACAATCAGGGCGCATGTGGTATAATCGCCTAAGTGAGTACCTGTTGAAAGAAGGGTCCAAGAATGATTCAATTTGTCCTTGTGTCTTTATAAAAAGATCTGGATCTACATTTGTTATAATCGTCGTGTATGTTGATGATTAAAATATCATTGGAACTCCTAAGGAGCTTCCTAAAACAGCAGACTATTTAAAGAAAGAATTTTAAATAAAAGATCTTGGAAAGACAAAATTTTGTCTTGGTCTACAAATTGAGTATATGAAAGATGGAATTATTGTCCATCAATCAGCATACACTAAAAAGATTTTAAAGCGATTCTATATGGATAAAGCACATCCATTGAGTACCCCGATGTTTGTGAGATCACTCGATATAAATAAAGATCCATTCTGACCTCATGAAAATAATGAAGAGTTTCTTGGTCCCAAAGTACCATATCTTAGTGCAATTGGTGCACTAATGTATCTTTCTAACATTACAAGGCCTGACATGACTTTTTCAGTTAATGTATTAACAAGATATAGCTCTGCTCCTACAAGGAGACATTGGAATGGAATCAAACACATATTGCGGTACCTAAAGGGACTACCGATATTTTTATGGCAATGATTGCAATCTCGATCTTGTTGGTTATGCCGATGCTGGGTATTTATCTGACCCACACAAGGCTCTATCTCAAACAGGCTATGTGTTTACATGTGGAGGCACTGCCATATCTTGGCGATCGACTAAGCAATTAATCGTGGCTACTTCATCTAATCATGCTAAGATAATTGCTATTCATAAAGCAAGTCGAGAATGTGTATGGTTGAGGTCTATAATACATCTTATTAAAGACAAATGTGGTTTGAAGTGTGACAAACTACCCACAATTTTGTATGAAGACAATGCAGCATGCATAGCCTAATTGAAGGGTGGATTCATAAAAGGAGATAGGACAAATCACATTTCACCAAAGTTATTTTTCACACATGATCTTCAAAAGAATGGTGATATCATTGTGCAACAGATTCGTTCAAGTGATAATATGGCTGATTTGTTCACCAAATCTCTACCGATGTCAACTTTCAAGATACTAGAGTACAAGATTGGGATGCGAAGGCTCAATGATGTGAATTGATGCTCTCATCAGGGGGAGTTAATACGCGTTGTACTCTTTTTTCCTTACAAGGTTTTGTCCCATTGGGTTTTCCATGAAGGTTTTTAACGAGGCAACCAAAAGGCGCATTTCTAAACATGTGTACTCTTTTTCCTGCACTAGAATTTTTTTTTCCATAGGATTTTTTTTCTAATAAGGTTTTAACGAGGTACATTATCTATGGACATCCAAGGGGGAGTGTTATTGTCAAGACCCAAAACTAACCCCTGTCGTGATGGCTCCTATCGTGGAACTAGGCAAGCCGACTCATTTCCAAAACAAACCGATATTTTCATTTTAAAGAAAATTTCAAGGTTATTTAACATAAACCTTCATTTAAAGAGTTCAAATCAAGAAAAATAGAAGTGCGGAAAAGAAAAGCCGGACATCGGGGTGTCACTAGTCATGAGCATCTACTATAATCTGTCTAATAATATCAAGGCTAACTCAGCCTGGAAAAAAATAGCTAAATACTACTAGAGGAAGATAAGAGGGAGAAGAGCAGGGGCTGCGATCGCCAAACAGCTACCTTGCTCTCTCCAAGAAAATCTACAACCAGAACACTCAATAACCGCTACCGTGTCCAGCCACACCTGGATCTGCACACAAGGTGCAGGGAGTAACGTGAGTACGCCAACTCAGTAAGTAACAACAATAAATAAAGCCTAAGTAGTAATGACGAGCAATAAAGCATATAACGTTCATATCAGGAAATCTCACTAAAATACCACATGCTCTTAAAAATCAGGATTTGAATCAAACATCTCGTTTAAACCCAGTTCCAATAAAAATCATTTTAAAGATATTTTTCCAATAGTTTTTCAGACAAAGGCTCAATGCAAAGGTGAGCAAAAATGATGAAATCATAAACAGCCACTCGGGCAAACCTCACAGTCACTCGTGCCACTCGGGCATACCTCACAATCACTTTTGCCACTCGGGCATACCTCACAATCACTCTTGCCACTCGGGCATGCCTCACAATCACTCTTGCCACTCAGGCATGCCTCACTATCACTCTTGCCTCCCAGTCACTCAGCACTCGGCACTCGGCACTCGGCGCTCGCATTCAGTAGGTACCTGCGCTCACTGGGGGTGTGTACAGACTCCGGAGGGGCTCCTTCAGCCCAAGCGCTATAATCTGCACGGACAACTCACGTGCGATAATAATAAAGTATGTTTCAGGCGGGTGTTGCGACCAAACACACTCACGCAAGTATACGCGGTCGTCAAGTAATAAAGTGACTCAAAGTCGGATGTCGAACCCACGAGGACTTATGATTAGCTATTAACTAAATTAGCCTATCTTAATTATCTAAACAAGAATTAAATCTAAAAATATTTTATTCTAACTAATTAAATAAGAAAAATATAAATAATGAACTTTGGACAGAGAAAGAGCAGATTTTAATGATATCAATGTAATGAGAACGATCTAGGGTTATGGTCTATCTAACAATCCTATTGTATTCTTCAATTGACTTGACCGACTAATTTATCTAGCTTATTGGTTGACAGGGTTAATATTGCTCATAAGAATCTGTCGAGTTCTTACTCGCCTATTCCAGCTAACTTAACGCCTATATGTCTATGGAGTGAGAATCAACAAGAACGCATTTATAATTCCTGTAAATCAACCAAGCAAGGCAATTAGGTATATGTCTATCCTAACCACGAATCCGTTCCCCGATGCCCGAGTTCAAGAACTTGCCCTACTCAATCCTATATGCAATATAGAATTCCCACTTTCGAGTTCAATTCTAGATTCGTAGATAATATTCAATTGGTGATCAAGCAATTAAATAATTAAGTGCAAGATTGAATAAATAAACTAATATGATAAATCAAGAAGTCAAAATCAATATCCGAATAACAATAGTCATGAAAGAAACACAACCCTAGAACGTGAAGTTTAGCTCCACATAGACATGGTAGCCAAACAACAAATCATACAAAGAAACATAAAAATTACTAAGTTTGGTGGGAGAAAGAAGAAACTTGATGAATTCCGGCCTTCACAGCTTTTTCCTGGCTTTTTCCCTCTTCCCAATATGTTAGATAACCTAAAAGAGGCGTTTTTAGCTTATATATTGCGTACAAAAGTCGTGGGCCAAAGCTCTCCTATTCCTAGTCCAATTCGGCTTCAGGGATTGATGCTAAGGTGGATGCGACGCATCCACCTTGTCCTCCATTTCAATTTTTTGCCTGCGAAGGTGGATGCGACGCATCCACCTTGTCCTCTATTTCTCAGCTTGCATGCGATGGTGGACGCGACGCATCCAGCTTCACTTCTACTTCCCAGTTTCGCACGCGATGGCAGACGCGATGGCCCAACTTCACTGCTAAGGTTGCATGCATGATGATGTTTTCCTAGGTTGGATGCGACGCATCCAACCCTTCTTCCTCTAGCTAAACCACCTTTTCTTCATATTTTGCACTCCGAACACCTTAAATCGTCACACATAACTTAATTAGTCATCAAACCAATAATTACACCATGTTGGGTGTTTTAAAGATTAAATAACATCAAAAAGTGGTTAAAGCATGGGCAAAGTAACATCAACACATATCGAAATATGCCAAACATCACTACCCCACACTTAAACCTTTGTTCGTCCTCGAACAAACCATCCTATAGTAGACGAAACAAAATTAAACTCTTATCGTTCAAAGCACACTGCACCTATGACCGTGGTTATTTGCTACAATTAGGCTCTAGACTATGCATCAACACACTTCCCTTTTCTTATGCCCTTCTTTAAACATATTCGAACAAAGACAACATGCTCACAATAATCCTAACCTCAAAAACCGACTCAATGTCACAATGCACTCATGGCTTGAACAACCAACATCATAGAGAAGTCTAATAACGTTACCTATCCCTCGTGAAACCATGTGCCCTCACAACAAAAGCAGAGAGAGTGAAATCAATCCACACATTCGAATCTCATGCTCACAAAGAAAATCGCTCACTCTCACAAAAGAAGTCGCATGCATGCAGTTGGTACCATAGGCTTGCCCTTAATGTAAATCTCTACTAATGTAAGCTCGCTCTATCTAAAATCAATTAGGACTTTTTCATGGTTGTAATGTGGGCTAAGGGACGGGTAGGATATATTTAAGGAATAGTGATTCACCCTCCTAAGCATTTTAACACATCATCAAATAACTTAAGCGCAAATTCTTCAACACCACTTCAATTTCACAAATAATATCACCCCAACAATATTTCCTCCTTCTTTAAGCACTACTTTAATTCATACCCACTAGCAAGAACAAGACAACAATTTATTCATTTATATTTTTCTTTCTTTCAATTTCCGCTAGTGGTGTATTATTTTACAAAATAAGTGCACCCTTCTTTCTTTCATTGGTTCCACTCAAAAGTCACCCCACACTTAGTCCCTTCTTACTTCTTTTAGCGCTCATCTAACAATTAAAGTGCTTTAAGAGGTAAAAGGATCAAAACAATGTCAATTAAAAATAAAAAGGGTATAGGCTTGTAATGTGGGTACCAAATAAAAGGTCTACAGGCTCAAAAGGTTTAACTAGGGATAGATTTTATTTGTGATAAGCAATAAGCTCAAAAAGATCAAAGAAAGCCTAAAATCATTTTTCAAACCGAGCATCACCTAAAATTTTGCTTCAATTCACATACCGGGCAAGTTCTAGACACAAGTACACTACATGGACTACACAAAAACCTCACCACACATGGCACATGACTCACTAAGGACGATCACATTCCGACTCTCAAACAATGCAAGTATTCACGGAGCAACGAGATATTAAGCATTAAGCGCAAAGTGAACACAAGTCAAGAAAATGAGAAATAGGCGCCACAAAACATGCTATCCATTTTAACAAGGCATCATCAATAATTTCAAATCATACAGAAGATACTACACATGCGAAAGTATAAATATGTTACTATCAAACAAGTCAAGGGCGCCTAGGTTCATCATTCTTGCTCCTTTTATTCCCTAAATTCCTAATCTACTCGGAAAGAAAAAAACTACCCGGTTCAAACTACATCCCATGGAAAAGAACCGAGGCACAAAGAAAAACCACAGGGGATTATTACTACCTAAAGAAAGCTAAAAGACATATTTTTTGGATTTTTGTTTAGACTTTAATCCCTCAAGAAAACTGTCTAGGAGATCAATCGTCGGGAAAAGTCCAATTTTTCTAATTTTTCATTTTTTTTCTTCACAAAAGCTACTACACTTAAGAATGAGTACTACAACTAAGCTAAAATAGCACAGAAACTTATCCAAACGATCTCCTCACCCCACACTTAAAATTTTGCAATGTCCTCAATGCACATTATAAATAATAAGAGGGTAAACGAGACTCCCTGGTAGGCCAAAGGCCGAAGCAATAGCGGCTCACGAGGTACTCAGACTTCCCCAGGCATCGTCCTTTGTGTGGGCACCCCACACTTAGTCCTCACCATCTAGCTCGCTTTTGCACTCTTCTAATGGCTTTGCTTCCTATGCTCATAATCCTACAAAACAAAAATAAATACTACAAAATAATAAAAATAAAATAAAATAAAAAGTAAACAAAAATAAAAGAAAGCAGTAACGCTGGGTTGCCTCCCAACAAGCGCCTGATTTAACGTAGCGGCACGACGTGAACCACTTTTTGCCTCCACCTCGAACTTATGAATTGAGCCCCTAACATGGCATCCAGTTTGCGGCTATGCTCCAGTGGTGGGGCTACAAAGATAACCAGGCCAAGTAATAAATTTTTCACTCTACACTTCTCGGCCTTTAGATGAGGAATGTATTTTTTGCTTTTTGGCATGACAAATTCAAAAATATAGGCATCATGTTCCTCTTCCATTGACTCCTCCAAAGGCTTAGATGACTCGATTTCCATGTCATCATCCAAATACAATGTCGAAAAATGTTTAGAATGAGGACCAACACGCCCCAACTTTAGAATTGTATTACTATTTATATCCTCATATGTGCACACATTAGAGTCTTCAAATATAACATTATCTGCTACCTCGCATGGCTCTAGTGTACTTTTCTCAACATGGGCATCATCAACAGAAATATGCTCGAATGATTGGCTCTCCACTTTTAGCTCCTCAATTTGGCGTATAAGCTCCTTTTCAGCTTCACACAACTCAGAACTATTTTGTTGGGCGTTAGACGCATCAACCTTTGCAATTAATTTAGCTCCCAAGTCGTGAATATCAGTGCCAAAATTTTTAATCTCCTGTCCCAGTTCAGCTCTTCCTTCTATAAAGTGTCTCGTCCTATCAGTAATTTTCTCACGTTGAGCCTCATATATTTCTAACTTTTCAGCTTGTTCCACTAGCCATGTTTGGCTCAAAATCTTCACTTTTTCAAAATTTTCCTTTTCTTGAAACTCGCTCTCTTCATTCAATTCTTCCATATTGGCCTTCATTCTTGTGATTGCTGCCCTCATTCTTTTCATATCTTTTTTGAGTTCATCCTGTTGCTCTGCTACTTGCCTCAGAATATCCCTAATATATGCATCAGGCTCCATATCCTGCACTTCATTGCCCCTATCAAACTCAGAAATATCATTAGAAAGATCATAATAAGGGCTCAGAGAAGGATGAACAAAATTAGGACAACCATCCCAATGGCCATCTTGACCACCACACATATTACAAATATTCCACTCAAAGGATTGAGATTGTGCGCACAACTCGCTCCTGGGAACATTCTGACAATTTTTCCACCAGTGGGGTCCTCCACAATATGGACAAGGATCATCAAAATAAGAATAACCATCATTCGAACAATTTTTATTCCAAGATGCCATGCTAAAATAAATAAAAAATACTAACTAAAATAAAATAATAAAAAAACATGAATAGATAAAAAAAAATGTCTAATCTAGAAAAATAGCAAATTTCTAAGTCCCCGGCAACGGCGCCAAAAACTTGTTGCGACCAAACACACTCACGCAAGTATACGCGGTCGTCAAGTAATAAAGTGACTCAAAGTCGGATGTCGAACCCACGAGGACTTATGATTAGCTATTAACTAAATTAGCCTATCTTAATTATCTAAACAAGAATTAAATCTAAAAATATTTTATTCTAACTAATTAAATAAGAAAAATATAAATAATGAACTTTGGACAGAGAAAGAGCAGATTTTAATGATATCAATGTAATGAGAACGATCTAGGGTTATGGTCTATCTAACAATCCTATTGTATTCTTCAATTGACTTGACCGACTAATTTATCTAGCTTATTGGTTGACAGGGTTAATATTGCTCATAAGAATCTGTCGAGTTCTTACTCGCCTATTCCAGCTAACTTAACGCCTATATGTCTATGGAGTGAGAATCAACAAGAACGCATTTATAATTCCTGTAAATCAACCAAGCAAGGCAATTAGGTATATGTCTATCCTAACCACGAATCCGTTCCCCGATGCCCGAGTTCAAGAACTTGCCCTACTCAATCCTATATGCAATATAGAATTCCCACTTTCGAGTTCAATTCTAGATTCGTAGATAATATTCAATTGGTGATCAAGCAATTAAATAATTAAGTGCAAGATTGAATAAATAAACTAATATGATAAATCAAGAAGTCAAAATCAATATCCGAATAACAATAGTCATGAAAGAAACACAACCCTAGAACGTGAAGTTTAGCTCCACATAGACATGGTAGCCAAACAACAAATCATACAAAGAAACATAAAAATTACTAAGTTTGGTGGGAGAAAGAAGAAACTTGATGAATTCCGGCCTTCACAGCTTTTTCCTGGCTTTTTTCCCTCTTCCCAATATGTTAGATAACCTAAAAGAGGCGTTTTTAGCTTATATATTGCGTACAAAAGTCGTGGGCCAAAGCTCTCCTATTCCTAGTCCAAATCGGCTTCAGGGATTGATGCTAAGGTGGATGCGACGCATCCACCTTGTCCTCCATTTCAATTTTTTGCCTGCGAAGGTGGATGCGACGCATCCACCTTGTCCTCTATTTCTCAGCTTGCATGCGATGGTGGACGCGACGCATCCAGCTTCACTTCTACTTCCCAGTTTCGCACGCGATGGCAGACGCGATGGCCCAACTTCACTGCTAAGGTTGCATGCATGATGATGTTTTCCTAGGTTGGATGCGACGCATCCAACCCTTCTTCCTCTAGCTAAACCACCTTTTCTTCATATTTTGCACTCCGAACACCTTAAATCGTCACACATAACTTAATTAGTCATCAAACCAATAATTACACCATGTTGGGTGTTTTAAAGATTAAATAACATCAAAAAGTGGTTAAAGCATGGGCAAAGTAACATCAACACATATCGAAATATGCCAAACACACTCACGCAAGTATACGCGGTCGTCAAGTAATAAAGTGACTCAAAGTCGGATGTCGAACCCACGAGGACTTATGATTAGCTATTAACTAAATTAGCCTATCTTAATTATCTAAATAAGAATTAAATCTAAAAATATTTTATTCTAACTAATTAAATAAGAAAAATATAAATAATAAACTTTGAACAGAGGAAGAGCAGATTTTAATGATATCAATGTAATGAAAACGATCTAGGGTTATGGTCTATCTAACAATCCTATTGTATTCTTCAATTGAATTGACCGACTAATTTATCTAGCTTATTGGTTGACAGGGTTAATATTGCTCATAAGAATCTGTCGAGTTCTTACTCGCCTATTCCAGCTAACTTAACGCCTATATGTCTATGGAGTGAGAATCAACAAGAACGCATTTATAATTCCTGTAAATCAACCAAGCAAGGCAATTAGGTATATGTCTATCCTAACCACGAATCCGTTCCCCGATGCCCGAGTTCAAGAACTTGCCCTACTCAATCCTATATGCAATATAGAATTCCCACTTTCGAGTTCAATTCTAGATTCGTAGATAATATTCAATTGGTGATCAAGCAATTAAATAATTAAGTGCAAGATTGAATAAATAAACTAATATGATAAATCAAAAAGTCAAAATCAATATCCGAATAACAATAGTCATGAAAGAAACACAACCCTAGAACGTGAAGTTTAGCTCCACATAGACATGGTAGCCAAACAACAAATCATACAAAGAAACATAAAAATTACTAAGTTTGGTGGGAGAAAGAAGAAACTTGATGAATTCCGGCCTTCACAGCTTTTTCCTGGCTTTTTCCCTCTTCCCAATATGTTAGATAACCTAAAAGAGGCGTTTTTAGCTTATATATTGCGTACAAAAGTCGTGGGCCAAAGCTCTCCTATTCCTAGTCCAATTCGGCTTCAGGGATTGATGCTAAGGTGGATGCGACGCATCCACCTTGTCCTCCATTTCAATTTTTGCCTGCGAAGGTGGATGCGACGCATCCACCTTGTCCTCTATTTCTCAGCTTGCATGCGATGGTGGACGCGACGCATCCAGCTTCACTTCTACTTCCCAGTTTCGCACGCGATGGCAGACGCGATGGCCCAACTTCACTGCTAAGGTTGCATGCATGATGATGTTTTCCTAGGTTGGATGCGACGCATCCAACCCTTCTTCCTCTAGCTAAACCACCTTTTCTTCATATTTTGCACTCCGAACACCTTAAATCGTCACACATAACTTAATTAGTTATCAAACCAATAATTACACCATGTTGGGTGTTTTAAAGATTAAATAACATCAAAAAGTGGTTAAAGCATGGGCAAAGTAACATCAACACATATCGAAATATGCCAAACATCAGCGGGCAGCCCCGATCCACACTCATCCTCACCAATCAGGCCCTCGGCCTCACTCAGTCACAAGTATGCTGCAGGCGGGTAGCCCCGATCCACACTCATCCTCACAATTCAAGCCCTCGGGCATTCCAGTAAAACAGGGCATTCGACCCAAAACATTTATATGCATCAAATTAGAGTCTTAAAACTGAGTTATGCGGTAAACAAATATAAACATGACTGAGTATAGATTTTTAATCGAAAACGGTGAGAGGATGATAAGAAACAGCCCCTAAGGGTCCAATCAGCATTGGCGCAAGGCCCAAACATGGCATTCAACCCAATTTACTGAAATTCTTTCTAAAACATATAAGTATCAAATGGTTTCAACAAAGTATGCAAATTTACAGTTGCTACGGGATGGACCAAGTCACAAATCCCCAACAGTGCACGCCCACACGCCCGTCACCTAGCATGTGCGTCACTTCAAAATAATAGAATGATACGAAATCCGGGGTTTCATACCCTCAAGACTAGATTTACAATCGTTACTTACCTCAAACCGGTCAAATCTCTACCCCGCATAGCTCTTGTCTCTCGACTCTGCCTCCAAATGCTCCAAATCTATTTACAATCACTATAATACCATCAATATACGCTAATGGAATGAATTCCACAAGAAAAGCTTCAAAATTAGACCAAAACTCGAAATTGGCTCAAAAATCGCCTGTGGGGCCCACATCTTTGAACCCGACAAAAGTTACAAAATCCGAAAGCCCATCCAACCACGAGTCTACCCATACCAATTTTACCAAATTCCGACCTCAACTCAACCCTCAAATCTACAAATCTTATTTCCAAATTTCTAAGTTTCAATCTTTGATTTACACCTCAAAATCATGAAATCTAGTCGGATTACTCGATGATAATTCAATATTATGGAGTAGAAATGATCACAAGGGACTTACCTCAAGTTTTCCTTGAAAATATATCGAAAATCGCCTCTCCCCAAGCTCTAATTTGTCAAAAAAGGCAAATGGGACGAAGTCCCTATTTTTATAATTCTGCCCAGACATCCTCGGTTCAACCTCGGTCTTGGCCTTCGATCTTGGTCTTCGATCGAGGTGCTCGATCCTGGTTCTAGATCCTAGGCCTTCGCTCCTAGTTCTCGATCCTAGGCCTTCGATCTTGGTTCTCGATCCTAGGCCTTCGATCATGACTTCAACCCGGCCTTCGACCGTGACCCTCGACTCTGGGCTCGATCTGGGCTCGATTCTGGCAGAAGCAATTTCCAACAGAAGGAAATTGCAACAGCTGTTCTAGTTCAATTTTTGATCCGTTAACCATCCGAAACTCACCCGAGGCCCTCGGGACCTCAACCAAATATACCAACAAGTCCTAAAATATCATACGGACTTAGTCGAATCCTCAAATCACCTCAAACAACACTAAAACCATGAATTATACCCCAATTCAAGCCTAATGAACTTTGAAATTTCTAATTTCTACAAACGACTCCGGAACCTATCAAATCACGTCCGATTGACCTCAAATTTTGCACACAAGTCATAAATGGCATAACAAAGGTATTCCAATTTTTAGAATCGTATTCCGACCCTGATATCAAAAAGTCAACCCCCCGGTCAAACTTCTCAAAAATAAAACTTTCGGCATTTCAAGCCTAATTCCTCTAGGGACTTCCAAATAATATTCTGGACACGCACCTAAGCCCAAAATCACCATACAGAGCTATTGGAATCATCAAAATTCAAATCCGAGGTCGTTTACACATAGGTCCATATCCGGTCCACTTTTCTAACTCAATTTTTCAATTATGAGACTAAGTATCTCATTTCACTCCGAGTTCCTTCCGGACTCGAACCCACTAACTCGATATAACATAATATAGCTGAATAACACAAAAAAAAGTAGGAATGGGGAAAACGGGGTTATAACTCTCGAAACGACCGACCGGGTCGTTACAGTTATAAGAAAAATTAAATTATGGTGGATGTCTACTCTTCCTCTATGATCTTCTCAAATGCTTAATGACATATTCAATGACATATTTCTATGCTTAATGGCATATTCAATGATTTATTTTTCTTCACTTTTCATGCCTATATAAAGGCCTTGTAATAGATAGAAAGAAACACACAATTGAAGAAGATATAAGATCTCTCCTCTCTTTTTCTCTATATCTATTAGCTTGTTTTTCCTTGTTCTATATTGTTACTTTGAGCTATATTTTATAACACTTATAATATTTTAGTGGATTATTTGTAGTGTTTGGCTGCTTGCTGGTCAAGAGTCCTAAAGTCTTATTTAATAGAATTTGTAAAAGTTGAATATATATGGATGAGAAGATTTATCAACACATTATGAAACTAAGTGTCTCATTTCACTCCGAGTTCCTTTCGGACTCGAACCCACTAACCCGATATAACATAATATAGCTGAATAACACAAAAAGAAGTAGGAATGGGGAAAACGGGGTTATAACTCTCGATATGACCGACCGGGTCGTTACATCCTCCCCCTCTTAAACATCCGTTCGTCCTCAAACGGGTCTAGAAACATACCTGGAGTATCGAATAGGCATGGATATCTGGTCCACATCTCCCGCTCGGTCTCCCAGGTGGCCTCCTCCACAGGCTGACCTCTCCATTGCACCTTCACTGAAGTTATATCCTTTGACCTCAACCTTCGAACCTGCCGATCTAAAATAGCCACCGGCTCTACATCATAAGTCATATCATCCTCCAACTGAACCGTGCTGAAATCCAAAACATGGGACGGATCTCCAATATACTTCTGGAGCATGGAAACATGAAACACTGGATGCACACTTGACAAGCTGGGTGGCAAGGCAAGCTTACAAGCCACCTCCCTTATCCTCTGACGCACCTCAAAAGGCCCAATGAACCGGGGGCTCAACTTTCCCCTCTTCCCGAACCTCATAACACCCTTCATGGTGATACCTTCAGCAAAACCTTCTCCCCAACCATAAAAGACACATCATGGACCTTCCTATCCGCGTAGCTCTTCTGCCTAGACTGCACCGTGCGAAGCCGCTCCTGAATCAATTTCACCTTATCTAATGCGTTCTGGACCAAGTCTGTACCTAAGAGCCTAGCCTCACCCGGCTCAAACCATCCAACCGGAGATCTACACCTCCTCCCAATTATACCACAATCAAATCTGATAGCATCCATTCTAGGCCCAATGACCATGTCTCATCCAACACGACCACTCTAATGACATGACACATCAATACAATCTAAAGCCATAACCCGTGCAATCCGTGCACCAGATAGCAACATTCCAAATGTACCCAATCGTAACAATGACCCAAATAGGAGAACCGTTCCGCAAGCTCGACGAGTACCACCCCGACGCAATGCTAAGAACCCATCACACACCGCAGAACCATAACACATGAATCTTACACGAGGGATCATATTTCCACATAACTCTGCTGCAATACGCGACCCTATCCAAATACTGGTCCATATGAAACACCTCAAGTCATCCTGCTAAAAATCAATAACCATGCGCAATTCGACATCAAGTACCCAAAGTGCATTACCATAACTACAGAGAAGCAAACGACACCATGCCACATAAAACCCGAAAGAACACGACCAATACGTCATCAACTAAGCAATATCCAATGCTATTCTTGCTCAAATTTCGCTATAAGGCCACAATAGAACCGCACCATATGTGCATATAACCACGAATCCCAACTCCTCGTAGCCTAGAAGAGTAACTCACCGGTCATTTCAGAGCACGAATAAGCTTCACATCAACCCAATGGCACATCCTTCAATAATAGTAGTATGGAGCCAATCAATCCGGTTCGGTGTAGAATACACATCCTAATTAGGCCTATCAATGGGCCCCGAATCAACTATGGTCAGCCACCAATAGATAAACAACCTCCAAAAGTCCACAATGATGGAATCATAACATCTTCTATCATCTGGCTAGCTCCGGCCACAACTTCACAGTCCACCATCATGAAACAATCTGCTCATGAGAACTCCCAATCTTCAATTCCATAGAACACATGAATCACCCTATTTGATTCCACCTCCACCGCCCGAATGCCTAACACCTCTCTCATACACAATCCTCCCATGAAAAATACTTTGAAACTTCTTTCGTGCCACCTGGAAAAAATTTGAATATCAACAGTCGATCAACCAGGAGAGTGTCGCAATACCAGCGAAGTACCCATAAATCAAAACACACTGCCCCTTCTGAAATGTACACTCTCATCAAGCTATACCAGATAGTAATATCATTTACCTAGTCATCGAAAACCGTTCATGCTGCCTATGAGTTTATGTCCTTCCCTTTAAAACTGAACTGTGACCTGGTACATGTAAATCTTATTCCCGCACAACACACTACATCTATTATGCCATCATGTGACAAGCATAAGAATTCCATTATCAACTCTGAGTCACTAGCAATTACATACCTTATTAGTCAGAAACCTCTTTCTTGCTTCTTTCTAGGAGAAAATCATAACACACAGCTCGCTCCGTACATCGGTAGAAATTATCCGGTTTAAACCATGGTAGAACCCATCATGAACACCTTGAAATCCATTTACACATAATAAAGCTATCTGAACCGAATTCCTCTAACTTCACCAAGCCACACAGGTTGCCAAATCCGGGAGCATTGCCACGAATCATCTGTAGATACTAGCCACGTCATAAGTACATAAATAACCGATCATACCCATTACTGTGCTACCCCAACCTACTTCCAAACTGTCCTATTTTCCCAAAGTCCTTTCCAAATTGCCTTCAAATTGCTATTTTATTTCCTCATTAGAACACTACTATCCTTAACTAAAACTAGCCCCGCGAACTCTAGCATAGAATCACACCGCCCTAAGGCTTATAAGCCGTCGAATTCCCTTTTTATGTATTCCAAAGGTTCCACAACCAAAAATTCTTACTCCGAAGAGACTTTATGTGAATCTAAAACTGTTTCCTTCACCTTCTTGATACTGAAATGCATAATTCACAATGATACAAGATTCCACGAGTCTCAACACCGTTCAATGCAACTCGTCGATAGCAGACTCCCCCACTTAGCCTTAAGCTGCAATTATATAAAATTAGAACCCGTAAGGATTTCTCCTCCTCAATTACCAAGGTCTCGCACCGTTAACCTGCCAGACTTCTCGAAGTCTTTTATTAAGCCTTTCATGAACATTCTGAATCTCCAGCCAAAAGCACACACACGACCTCCTACCGAGTAGCAAGTAATATTCCTCGCAAAGCTTCATCAACATCACGCCACCGCTAGCTGCACACAGGAGATAACCGACATGTGGAATTCCTTGCCGACATTTCCCAATGACACTGCACTGAGTGCAACGACCACTAAATCCGTAAATTCTCCTGAGTTCATGCTCGCCCACCATTTGTATAAGTCTGCACTTTCCCTATTGACATCAACTATACTTCAACAATACCTTCCGAACTCAAGTCATATTGCACCTGACACGATAATCAGATCTCCACGCCTCTATTCATTTCAAACACACTCCTTTCTGCCATATTAAATTTTTCCTTTGTACACTAACCATCACTCCAAATAGAGTCTGCAGGCCAATTCACATACTAACACGATTCCAAACCATTCTACACTTTCTCAAGGCACACGACTACCCTACTAGTGAATTCATATGCTAATCTTCCACTCTTACTTCGGTTAAATCATCTCCGTTAAGAAACTTCTCAACCTCTACTTCTCCTACTTGACCTGATAGTACTTCAACCACCGCGAAACACTTCCTGTCATGTCTTCCCTCATACTTTTCTACCCAACCGCTGCATCAAATCGAAATGTATCTCTGTCGCACCTGAACCAATAAAATGTTACTGACTCTAAGTCTCTTCAAAGATTATCTTTCCCGAGCCATCAACATCAAAATACCCATTCGCAACCACCATTACTACACAACCATTTACTCTTCTTGAGTTCAAACTCATTGACAGACATGAGAATTTAATTTGCCCCAAAATTTAACAACGTGAAAGATCCTTCAAAACATTCACACTCGAGACGGTTCGTCGCATCAAAATGAAAATCCAAGCACCCAATGGCCTTCCTTTACATCCAAAGAAAACACTTCTTGTCACATTCACATAGTCTTAACACTTCCAGCAGTTACGTCATACTCATCACAAAGCCATTCCACTGCTCATCGAACTACAATTCAACTCGTAGCGACATTATCGGACATATGAGTCCAAATGTATAGGTTACAACTGAAGCTACCGAGCCTAAGCTGCGGTCTAACCATGCCCTCAAGTCCTCCAGACTGGCCCAACACCATAACACAGAATACACATCTCAACCTTGTTCATAGAATCACAAGCCGGCGATGCACAACTGATACCGAGCGCTCATGTGCGCATACGAGATGCGTGGAAGGAATTCAAAGAGTTATGTCTCAAGCTGAATCATTTTCGCACGATAGAATACAAGAATGTGAAGTTTCCTAAAGGTTCTGCAGCCTCTCGAAGATAAGTACAGATCTCTCCGTACCGATCAACAAGACTCTACTAAACCCGCTCATGACTCGTGAGACCTATGTAACCTAGGCTCTGATACCAATCTGTCACGACCCAAAACTAATCCCTATCGTGATGGCGCCTATCGTGGAACTAGGCAAGCCGACTCATTTCCAAAACAAACCGATATTTTCATTTTAAAGAAAATTTCAAGGTTATTTAACATAAACCTTCATTTAAAGAGTTCAAATCAAGAAAAACAGAAGTGCGGAAAAGAAAAGCCCGACATCGGGGTGTCACTAGTCATGAGCATCTACTATAATCTGTCTAACAATATCAAGGCTAACTCAGCCTGGAAAAAAATAGCTAAATACTTCTAGAGGAAGATAAGAGGGAGAAGAGCAGGGGCTGCGATTGCCAAACAGCTACCTTGCTATCTCCAAGAAAATTTGCAACCAGAACACTCAATAACCGCTATCTTGTGCAGCCACACCTGGATCTGCACACAAGGTGCAGGGAGTAACGTGAGTACGCCAACTCAGTAAGTAACAACAATAAATAAGGACTGAGCAGTAGTGACGAGCAATAAAGCATATAACGTTCATATCAGGAAATCTCAGTAAAATACCACATGCTCTTAAAAATTAGGATTTGAATCAAACATCTCGTTTAAACCCAGTTCCAATAAAAATCATTTTAAAGACATTTTTCCAATAGTTTTTTAGACAAAGGCTCAATGCAAAGGTGAGCAAAAATGATGAAATCATAAACAGCCACTCGGGCAAACCTCACAGTCACTCATGCCACTCGGGCGTACCTCACAATCACTCTTGCCACTCGGGCATACCTCACAATCACTCTTGCCACTCGGGCATGCCTCACAATCACTCTTGCCACTCGGACATGCCTCACAATCACTCTTGCCTCCCAGTCACTCAGCACTCGGCACTCGGCACTCACACTCAGTAGGTACCTGCGCTCACTGGGGGTGTGTACAGACTCCGGAGGGGCTCCTTCAGCCCAAGCACTATAATCTGCACGGACAACTCACGTGCGATAATAATAAAATATGTTGCAGGCGGACAGCCCCGATCCACACTCATCCTCACCAATCAGGCCCTCGGCCTCACTCAGTCACAAGTATGTTGCAGGCGGGCAGCCCCGATCCACACTCATCCTCACCAATCAGGCCCTCGGCCTTACTCAGTCACAAGTATGCTGCAGGCGGGCAGCCCCGATCCATACTCATCCTCACAATTCAAGCCCTCGGGCATTCCAGTAAAATAGGGCATTCGACCCAAAACATTTATATGCATCAAAATAGAGTCATAAAATTGAGTTATGCGGTAAACAAATATAAACATGACTGAATATAGATTTTCAATCGAAAACGGTGAGAGGATGATAAGAAACAGCCCCTAAGGGTCCAAACAGCATTGGCGCAAGGCCCAAACATGGCATTCAACCCAATTTACTGAAATTCTTTCTAAAACATATAAGTATCAAATGGTTTCAACAAAGTATGCAACTTTACAGTTGCTACGGGACGGATCAAGTCACAAATCCCCAACAGTGCACGCCCACACGCCCGTCACCTAGCATGTGCGTCACTTCAAAATAATAGAATGATACGAAATACGGGGTTTCATACCCTCAGTACTAGATTTACAATCGTTACTTACCTCAAACCGGTCAAATCTCTACCCCACAATGCTCTTGCCTCTGGACTCTGCCTCCAAATGCTCCAAATCTATTCACAATCACTATAATACCGTCAATATACGCTAATGGAATGAATTCCACAAGAAAAGCTTCAAAATTAGATCAAAACCCGAAATTGGCTCAAAAATTGCCTGTGGGGCCCACGTCTCGGAACCCGACAAAAGTTACAAAATTCAAAAGCCCATCCAACCATGAGTCTACCCATACCAATTTTACCAAAATACGACCTCAACTCGACCCTCAAATCTACAAATCTTATTTCCAAATTTCTAAGTTTCAATCTCTGATTTACACCTCAAAATCATGAAATCTAGTCGGATTACTCGATGATAATTCAATATTATGGAGTAGAAATGATCACAAAGGACTTACCTCAAGTTTTTCTTGAAAATATATCAAAAATCGCCTCTCCCCAAGCCCCAATTTGTCAAAAATGGCAAATGGGACGAAGTCCCTATTTATATAATTCTGCCCAGACATCCTCGGTTCAGCCTCGGTCTTGGCCTTCGATCTTGGCCTTCGATCGAGGTCCTCGATCCTGGTTCTAGATCCTAGACCTTCGCTCCTGGTTCTCAATCCTAGGCCTTCGATCCTGGTTCTCGATCCTAGGCCTTCGATCATGACTTCGACCCGGCCTTCGACCGTGACCCTCGACTCTTGGCTCGATTCTGGCAGAAGCAATTTCCAACAGAAGGAAATTGCAGCAGCTGTTCTAGTTCAATTTTTAATCCGTTAACCATCCGAAACTCACCCGAGGCCCTCAGGACCTCAACCAAATATACCAACAAGTCCTAAAATATCATACGGACTTAGTCGAATCCTCAAATCACCCCAAACAACACTAAAACCATGAATTACACCCCAATTCAAGCCTAATGAACTTTGAAATTTCTAATTTCTACAAACGATTTCGGAACCTATCAAATCACGTCCGATTGACCTCAAATTTTGTACACAAGTCATAAATAACATAACAGAGGTATTTCAATTTTCAGAATCGGATTCCGACCCCGATATCAAAAAGTCAACCCCCCGGTCAAACTTTTCAAAAATAAAACTTTCGGCATTTCAAGTCTAATTCCTCTACGGACTTCCAAATAATATTCTGGACACGCACCTAAGCCCAAAATTACCATACAGAGCTATTAGAATCATCAAAATTTAAATTCGAGGTCGTTTACACATAGGTCCATATCCGGTCCACTTTTCTAACTCAATTTTTCAATTATGAGACTAAGTATCTCATTTCACTCCGAGTTCCTTCCGGACTCGAACCCACTAACTCGATATAACATAATATAGCTGAATAACACAAAAAGAAGTAGGAATGGGAAAAACGGGGTTATAACTCTCGAAACGACCGACCGGGTCGTTACAGTTATAAGAAAAATTAAATTATGGTGGATGTCTACTCTTCCTCTATGATCTTCTCAAATGCTTAATGACATATTCAATGACATATTTCTATGCTTAATGGCATATTCAATGATTTATTTTTTTTCACTTTTCATGCCTATATAAAGGCCTTGTAATAGATAGAAAGAAACACACAATTGAAGAA